>NC_140663.1:128091286-128719858 GCF_054131305.1 Coturnix japonica
GTGACAGGACAAGGGGGAATGGTTTTAAACTGAGACAGGAGGTTTAGGTTAGATATTAGGAGAAGGTTTTTCATACAGAGAGTGGTGACGCACTGGCACAGGTTGCCCAAGGAGGCTGTGGATGCCCCATCCCTGGAGGCATTCAAGGCCAGGCTGGATGTGGCTCTGGGCAGCCTGGTCTGGTGGTTGGTGACCCTGCACATAGCAGGGGGTTGAAACCAGGTGATTGTTGTGGTCCTTTTCAACCCAGGCCATTCTATGGTTCTATTATCTCATAAGTTTCTTAAAATCTTTCAAAGAGAGGCTACCTAGTGTTCAGTGTGCCACAACTAGCTGTGTTCTAAGATTCCATCCTCACACAGCTGCTGTGAATATACTTATTTGTAAATTTAAATACTTTTGTAGTAGCTGAATGGTGTGAGTTGTATGAAATTTGCTATTCAGAGTTATATAAGTAGCTGGATATAAGAGAGGACCTGTGGCATTCCCATGGAATGCCAGGGGGGGATTACACCTGGTAGACTGTGAAACGCAGCCCAAGCTGAGACCTGTGCAAGTGTGTACATGTAATGAAGAGGTTTATATTCTGTAGTGGCTCCTAATGTAGCTGCAGCTGTGTATTGAGAGAAGCCCTCAGGCTTGTTGCAGTGAGTCATGTTTCAGTCTCACGCTTACAACATGAAAACAGCAACCAAATGAACAAAAGTAATGTTGGGTTGAAGCACACCACTTACGTTCTGGTCATCTATTTAAAAACAGAAGAGAAACATTGCTACTGCAACTGGAAAAGTTAGAATCGTGTAGGAGTGAATGAGGATATGTGTATTCTAACATTAGTAATTTACAGGAAGCGTTGTGGGCTGTGTTTATTTTGACTGCAAGAACAGAGGAACATTCAGCACCCAGCATCAATTAATTGATTTGGATTTTTCTCTTTTTTGTTACTTGGAGATGTACATTTCCTAGATGTGCCTTAGTTGGCATCACAAGTCTCCTACATCAGAGAAGTGAGTTGGGCTTCGTTTTCTTCTTTGCTTGCCGATACCACTGTGTCAGCATACGAGCCTTCTTGTCACTGCTTGAACTAGGGAGGGAATGATGCCACTGTAAAATTACCAATGGATATGAAAATGTCTTCTTTTACTTTGAAGAACATAACAGAATTTATTTTTCTGTGAAAAAGCATTTTGTATGACCAAACTTACGGCACAGCACCTACCTTTCAGACAGGAAGAAAATGCAGGATTTATTTTGGATGTTAGAAGTTTTGAATCTGCAAGCGTCTTAAAGTTATCTGCTTTTTTTTTCTTGCAGGCTATTATAGAAAAATCAAAACTGAAAGGAATTCCTATCATTATTGATGCCGTAAGTATATTTTTGATTGATTCAGTGGCTTAACATTTAAGAATCTATTCAGAAAATGGTTTTCTTGCTGTTTCTTGCAGGATGGACTGTGGCTTATTTCACAGCAGCCTTCTCTTATTCAAGGGTACCAGCGAGCTATTCTTACTCCAAACTACATGGAGTTTAGCAGACTATATGAGGCCATGGTGAGCTATTTCCTTTTTTTGATACTTAATTACACACAAGTTTAGTCTCATAGTCTATAAAAATAAACACCCTATTACTGCACTAAGCATTATGTGCTGCTTACTTATATGCAAGATAAGCATTGTCTGGGTTTTCGTTCTAGGGCATAATTGCCTCAGCAATGCATATTCTTAAACAGAGCTCTCCTTTACAGAAGACGCTTTCTTAGATACTTCTGGTGCTGCAGTGGATATAGAATAAAAATACCTGGAAAGACTGATGATGATACTTTTTCTTTTCCCCACACATGCTGAAGTAGCATGTGTTCAAATGTTTTGTTCTAGTAATAAAATACGTATTGTGTATGGAATTCTTGTGTTGTAGCTTAGAGACCCCGTAGACAGTAGTGATCATCATGGATGTGTTTTAAGACTCAGCCAAGCCTTGGGGAATTTGACAGTTGTTCAAAAGGGAGAACGAGATCTTATTTCAGATGGAGAGAAAGGTAAGTGAAATCTCTTGCTCTTAGCAATGTGATTTTTTTGTTTGTTTTAAGTTGAAGTCCGATGGTTGACGCCATAGTAACTGGTTGGCTGTATTCTGACAATTGAGAAGGAGGAGGAAAAGGCTGTCTTTGCAGATCACCCTTAGGTGCCTTATGTAAGTTGGTATTTTAAAAGAAGGCTATTTACTTGCTGAAAAAAAAAGTTGCTGATTTTATTTTGAATGTAAATGGCTGTAACAGATGTCTTATATTAAATGCATATTAAGAAACTCATTCATAGAATCATAGAATGACTTGGGTTGGAAAGGACCCCAAGGATCTTCATGTTCCAGCCTCCCATTCTTTATTTTTGTAAGCTCTTTTAATGTCCTTCACTGAGAAGGTTTAAGTGACACTGCTAAATCCATGCAGAATAATGCTGTTGTTACACCATGTATTGATGTGTCTGAAAAGAAGATGTCTTGAGGTTTATGGACCACTTAGTTGTTTGTTATTGTCTGCCATGGGGTTGTAGATTAGTATGTACCTAAGTGACTTATGTATTAGCCCTGACAACTTTTCTTTGATTTAGCTCTAGATCACCATTACAACTTTTTATAACAGTCACTTACTAATATGGTTTAAGCATGTTTAATAAAATTAGCCGCTTGTCTTATTTTAAGATTGTTTGCTGTGATAAGTATAAAATGAATTCATGAGTGTCTTCATCCCATTTTGACTACATGGCATTATTTCATGTGCATAACAAGCAGCAGCTCTGCCCCAAATTACTTGACGTGCTGAACTCTGATAAATATCAATGCTTTCAGAATCTTTTTGCATATCCTTTTTCACTATTAGGAGCCATGGAGTCTTTTATAACAAAAAAATACATGTAGTACCGTGGTTGGTTTGTGCAGAGCCACCTTAGAATTATAGAATCACAAGGTTGGTAAAGACCTACAAGATCATCTAGTCCAACCATCCTCCCATTACCATTGCTACCACAAGCCACTAAACCATATCTCATAGCTCCTTATCCAGATGCCTATTGAACACTGCCAGGAACAGCAACTCCACCACTTCCCTTGGCAGCCATTCCAGTGCCTGACCACTCTCTAGGAGAAAAAGTTCCTTTTTATGTCTAATCTAAATGTCTTCTGGTACAGTTTATGGCCATTTCCTTGGGTCCTGTTTGTTGGCTGGGAGAAGAGGCCAAACCCCTCCTCATAAAAGCCTCCCTTCAGGAAGCCATAGAGTGCAATGAGATCTCCCCTGAGCCTCCTCCAGATTAAACAATCCCAGCTCCCTGAGCCACTCCTCATAAGACTTGTGCTCCAGACTCATCACCACTTTCATTGCCCTTCTCTGGACACGTTTCAGGGCCTCGATGTCTTTCTTGTAGTGAGGGCCCCAAAACTGAACACAGTACTTGAGGTCTGGTCTCACCAGAGCTGAGTACAGGGGGATGGTTACCTCTCTACTCTTGCTGGCCACACTATTTCTAATGCAGGCCAGGATGGCACACTACTGTCTCATGTTCAGCCAAGCATCAACCAACACCCCCAGGTCCCTTTCCTCCTTGCAGTCATCCAGCCACTCAGCCCCAAACCTGTAGCACCGCACTGGGTTACTGTGGCCAAAGTGCAGGACCCAGCACTTGGCCTTGTTGAGCCTCATCCCATTCATCTCAGCCCAGTGATCCAGCTTATCTAGATCCCTTTGAAGGGCCTCCCTACCCTCAGGCAGATTGACACCATCTCCCAGCTTGGTGTCATCTGCAAACTTACCGAAGGTACGCTCAGTTCTCTCATCTAGGTCATCAATAAACATATTAAACAAGATGGGCCCCAGTACCAATGCCTGGGAACACCACTTGTAACGGGTCGCCAGCTGGTCTTGATTGCATTAACCACTACCCATTGGGCATAGCCCTCTAGCCATTTCCTTACCCAAAGAAGGGTATACCTGTCCAGGTGATAGGCAGCCAGTTTCCCCAGGAAAATACTGTGAGAGACCGTGTCAAAGGCTTTGCTGAAGTCTAGGTAGACTACATCAACAGCCTTTCCCTCATCTACCAGTCTGGTCACCCAGTTGTAAAAGGAGTTGAGGTTGGTCAAGCACAACCCGTCTTTCATGAACTTGTGCTGGCTGGGCCTTATCCCCTGGATACCACGCACATTCTGTGTGATCTCACCCAAGATTATTTGCTCCATACCTTTCCCTGGTACCGAGGTCAGTCTAACAGGCCTGTAGTTCCCCAGATCCTCCTTATGGCCCTTCTTGCCTCCAATGCAGATAACCAGGAGCTCGGGGTAGATGGTGGAGAGCAACTCGGCAATCAACCCTACCAACTCCCTCAGTACCTGAGGGTGGAGCCCATCCAGTCCCTTGGACTTCTGACATTCCAGGTGGAGGAGGAGCTCTCTAACTGTCTCCTCCTGAATCACCAGGAGTGTATTCTGTGTTCCAGCCCAGACTTTCAGATCAGGGCATAAAGTGCCCTGAGGATAACTGATCTCCATATTAAAGGCAGATGTAAAGAAGGCATTGAGGACTTCCACATAGTCCCATTAGTACAACTACTGTAGCAGACTGCAAAGCAAGCTGAGTCTGGAAACAGTGCAGTTATGGCTGTGTGGTGAAGGACTTTGGGTCGTGCAGCACTCAGATTGCCTTACATGAGGTCTACTGTCATATTTGTACCAATGGAAGACTTGACTTGCAGCCTTAGACTATCAGTCCATGCTTAAAGGAGAATGATCCATGCCAGAGGAAGAAATACCATGGCTCCAGTTTACGTCAGCTAGAGACCTGTAGAGTACAGTAGCAAATCTTCTTCCTGGGGTTTATCTGTCAACCATGTTATTTTTGTGCAGGCTCGTTGCTTTTGTGATGAATGTTGGGAAAACTGGGTGGCACTTTGGGCTGATCACATCGCCTCATTTATCTCTGTTCTTTTGAGTTGCTCTTTCTGAGATAAGTATATTCTCACTGCTTGCTGGAGAGAGGAGACACACAGCATCTGCTGTCTGTGGTCACACAAGGTTCAGAAAAGGGGAGGAAGCAACTAAAAGTGTTTGCAATTTCAGTTTTGTACGGTCAGGCATGGCACGAATCTGGTGTCTGTCTCATGTGTTTTTGGGGCTTTCACTGGTGTGTTTTTTTGCTCCACCTTTTCCTTTGTCTCACATTCTGATATTCTTTTCTCTTAGCCAAGCAGCTTTTTAACGTGAAATAAAAACAACTCCGTGCCTTTGTAGCAATTGTTTGATGCAGCTGTGGGCCGTGTTCGTGTTCTTACAGTGGTTATGTGATTGATGGCTTTCTCTCTCCAGAATTACAGACATTACAGGTAGCATTACTGAGCCATGAGAAAGCAGTTGTCAAGTTTAATACAGATTATAGTGTCTACTACAAACACTGTGTTTAGTGTTGCTGGTAAAGAGCTCCTGAGAATTCTGCTGGAAAGACTTTAGCTTCCTTTTAACAGTAATGGTCTCTGGGTCTGAGAGATACCATTGGTCAATTTATGAAGGGCTCTTCCAATGCAGCACGGAGCATGCTGTCGTGTCACTGACCTTGAATTCTCTCCCAGGTTTTCCGTTCTTAACTTGCTGCTTTTTTCATCTGTCCGTCCTTTTGATCTGATGTCATTGTTTTTCAGCTGGGACAACATACGCGATGATACCAGTGTGAGGGAAACGCAGATACTGGATCAGGCAGTGTCCTCTGAGCTCAACCAAATATTATGAAAACATCTATGTTCTCCTTTTGCCTTTTATTTTTCATATCATCATCTGTCCATCGTGCTTTAGCCTTACCTGTTTTTAGGCCTTTCTTGCTTGAGCTCCTTTGCTTAGCTCACCAATACTGTAGTGTCTAGCATCACTTCTAAACGTTCTCCTTTAGGCAGATAATGCATGCACTCTTTCTGAAGAATTAAGTCTCACTGCTCTCCAGAAGAAGTAGAAATTGCAGACTTAACCATGTAGCTGTGGCGTGCAGTGCTTGGCTGGTGTGGAAAGAAAGCGTTTTGAGCATACAGAGCTTTGCAGCAGGGAAAACAATGTGTTGGTGAACACTTCTTAGCTTAGGGCTGATTGTAGTGGTTATTCTCAGTGTACTTTTCTTCATGTGTCTGCAGGAAATGCATTTGACAATCTACTTTTGTTAGTGCTTTGGTAGTGAGCTGGAAGTACAGGTGTTGTCGGTGAAGGACTGCTGTTAGCAGGTATCTCTAATCAGAACAAAGCAGCACGATAAGCTCTGTTTGGAAGCTGAAGTTTAAACTAAGTCACATCACAAGTAAGGCAGATTTTATTAAGAGTCAAAGAAATTAGCCATGAGAATAACATACCTAGAATGCTGATAGATTCCCAAACCAATGTCAAGACACCTTTAAGGTTGTTTTTTACAAATCACATCAGATGATGATTCAAGTGGTTCTTTGGAGCCTTAAAATCAGAACTGAATCACATACATGGCCTCTGTGAAATCAGTAATGATCCTCCACTACAAATGAGGCTCTCCTAAAGTGTCTCAGCTTCAGTTACGAGCTGCCAACTGCCCTGTAAACGTAATTGGCAAGATTTTAAATTAAGTTTTATATACTTTTTTTCTCTTTCCTTTTGCAATTTCACATTATAGCTCGGTCTACACTTGTTGATTCCCTGCTCCACAAAGATGAGCTTCACCATGCTCTTAGTAGGTGATATCAGTGCCATCACTGACCAGGGTAGGAATGAGTACCCAGCCTATGGGGAAAAGGTAAGTCAGCTTTTATTCACTATGGCACAGCTCTCTAAGGCTTTCTTTTTATTCTTCATTGGAGAACTGGTCAATAATAAAGTGTGGTTATACCTGTCTTAGTTCCTAGCAAGCTTAAAATTTGGCTGGGTCCTTGAAATAGAGAATTTATTTTGTTGATTGTTTGGGGTTTTTAGTTTTTGTTTTGTTTTTAATGCTATGATGAGTTTTTCCTGTGCTTTTGCCAGGACCTGTGTCTGTCCTCCCCTCCTTTCCAAAAGCAGAGCTCATGGTAGCCAGCCAGTTGCTGCCACTTGTCTTCTCCTACCTGGAGCCAATGGTAAAACATTTCACTCCTGTTGCCCAACTGCATGGACAAGAAAAGCAGAGCGTGTGAAAGGGAGTAAAATTTACTGAATAAGGGGTAAAAAACAGCTCTTACTCTGAATCCCCAAACACTACTTAAGAGTTTCTGCCACTTATTCTCTACATGGCTAGAAAAGAAGCTATTCAGTGCCTGTCAGTCCCTTGCTTGCTTAGCTAGAAGCTGTTATGGTATCCAGCTGCCCAGTAGATTCTGCCTAGATTGTAACCAAAAGGCACGACCTTCAACTACTCTCCTGCTTCTGCAGTCCAAGTGAAACAGAGCTCTTGTTTACCATACACTGCCCTACTCTGTTGTCAGCTACATGCACAGCTCAGCCTGTTGTCTCCCTGGCATTACTCATCTATTATAACATCCATCCCCTGGCTCCTGCACCTATTCAAGGAAAGAAGTACAAAATTCAGTTTGTTTTCTTTTAACTTACACTACCTCTAATATCTCACCCTCAAGGACCTAGCTAAGTTTTAGAAGTGTGATTAGCAAATATAAAAGTATAAACACCCTTTATATAAAAGCCAACTTACATTTTTCCACATCAGTTGAGTGGTTGAAGGGAGCTTATAAGCAGGAGGGGGACCAACTTTTGCATGGTCTGATAGTGATGGGAATGGCTTTAAACTAAAAGAAGGGAGTTCTAGTTGAGATGTTAGGAAGAAATGTTTTGATCTGCCTGCACAGTTTGGGCTGTGAGCTCCTTTGGCTCAAAGCTTGCTGGTAGAGATAAGGGGTAGCATGAGGCCATGGTCTGAATGCTTCCCCAAATGCTAATGTTTATCTTATCTTCAAGGCATACTGAAAAGGGACTGGTGGTAACTTATTCTATGGTACCTATTCTAACGTGTGTGACTCAGTGTGCCAGGGCGTTGTATTTGGTGCATACAGCTCTGGCAGTGTTTGTGTGCTGTTTAATTGCTGAAGTGGTGGTGGAGTTGTAGGAACAGGGCTGTGGTTGTCCTGACTCTAGTAGCTCTCTCTTGCCTTATTTCATTCAGTGATCTCTTCAGTTACAGCATTTTTACTTCTGCTTCTTACTACAGTCTGTGTGTGCTCCATGGTGGCAGGGAGTCGGGTTGATTGTTTTTCGGAAGGCTGCCTGCCATAAACTGGTTTTCATTAAAACTCTGCCATTAATTATACCAAGTTAGTTTTTCAGTTCATCACCCTGTGAAATAATAACATCAGATCTGGTTGCCAGGGACTATTAAAAAACAGAATAGCACACTTCACTCCAACCAGCAGTGTGACTGGCATCGGCTGCCTGTCTTTGCCTCTGAAGGTCTTGTTTCTCTGTTTATCTCATCCACTCGTGTCCATCCAGGCTGGATGGGGCTTTGAGCAGCCTGGCCTAGTGAGAGGTGTCCCTGCCTAGAGCAAGGGGTTAGAACTAGGTGATCTTAAAGCTGCCTTCCAACCCACACCGCTCTGTGATGCTATGATCTCATAGAGCTCTCGCAGCATCGCCACCAGTTGGCACTGCTCAGTGCAGCGCTGTCAGGTCACCCACCTGGTTGCTGAAGAGCCGCTCTATGCAGGCAGTGGGGCACACTCAGTTGGGGTGTTGGGCTGGCAAGGGTGGAGAAGGCAGAAATGTGTTCTTACTGCTGTAGGAGAAGGTTGGGAAGAGCATCTGGAAGACTTTGTCCTCTGCGGGTTGGGCAGTGTGCCAGGCTGTGTCAGCGCTGCTGTGGGATTCCTTCTTTTGTTTTAAAAGCTCTCAACAGCGACTGTTGTTCAGAGGAGCTTTTCATTCCTGTTCACACTGCCTGTTGTAATGTTCGTCATCCTTTTATTTAGAGATGTTCTTTGAGGAACGGAGCCTCTTTGCGAGAACCGGCCGGGCGTTACACCTTTCCCCCTCATTCAGTATATTTCCTATAATTCTGCTTCTTTGAAGCTATTGCTTGGATTTGTTTTCCAGCATCTCTGTACAGAGTACAAAGGTCTGCCTTTGTTGCTGCCCATGAGGTACTCTGCACATATCTGAGACTTAGAAACAAAAGAGCACTATTTTTTTTGGTCGCGGGGTGTTATAATTGGCCACTTTGAGGAGATCTTACTTCCCTGCACAGCTCAAAACTGACTGTAAGGTTGTGGGGCTGCAGAATAGTGGCAGATGGTGACATACAGCTAATAAGCGGGGGCTCGTACTCAGCTGTCAGTCAGAAGGCCTCAAAGCTTTTGAACAGAGGATTTCCATCCTGCCTCCTGCCAGGAGTTCAAGACCTCAAAGCGAAAATCCTGTGAGATACCATCTTCAAAGTAGCAGAATTAGAGGTAATTTCTCCAAAGCGCCGTATTAAAAAAACATAAAATCCACCTACGAGGGCATACCTTTTTCAGATACCTCGCTCAGCAGAGTATTGCACTTGTGAAATTTGACATTAACTCCTGCTTGCTGAGAAACACTTCCGGAATCTTAATTTGGGGCTGGGGGAGGGGAGGGAGGAGAGCAGTTGGGAATGTTACGTGTAGGGAGCGCTGCTGTGTTGGTGGTGGCTGATGAATCTTTGCCCTCCCAGTGGCAGTAAGAACACACAACTGCCCGGCCTCCTGAGCCCAGCAATTGCTGCTGGAAGAGTTGGGAGGCAATGGGAGTGAAGTACAGTTCTCTGCTGCACTGAGTAACAAAGAACTGAAATGAGCTATGCAAATGAACTGAAAAGGGTTTGCTCGTGTTAAGTAGGTTTTCTTTAATCTTGCTATCTAAGAAGGCTTACCTGCAAGGCCTTCATTTTATGCACAAACAGATTTTTTTCCCCATTATCTGAAAGACACGGTTACTCTGAAAAATATGAATGGTAATCTCTTTATAACTCCTGGGCTGCTCCGTCACACACCTTGGAGAATCCCAATGTAAAAGCTGTTGGCACCAGCAGCGCTTTGCTTTGTACTGCCTGTACTGTACTGTGTGTGCTTATAACAGCAGCATTGGTGGTGGATGGAAACATGAAGCACTAAACTGCTGGGCGGCAGTGTTCCCTGCAGGCTGAGTGGAATGAGGTCCGTGCGTTGTGCCACGTTACTTAACCAATGGTTGAAAAGTAACTGGGAAGTGTTTATTTCAATATTAACACAATTCTTTTGTGGTTGACAAACTAGTGTATTTCAGTATACTCTGCTGCCTGCGAGTTCCCTCAGAGCTTTGCTCCCACAGCCACAGCAAAATCACGCTGTACAGAAGAAGAAACGCACCTGACTGGTTCTGGTTTGCTAATTCACAGTGCTCGTATGCAGTCACGAAGGAAGCAGCCGGAGATGTGGAGGACAAGGAGACCTCCTTTCTGGTTCCCTTGGAGTCTTAGCACACTGGGCATTTCTGGCTGGAGCAGAAAAAACAAACGGGTATGGATATTATTGATCATTTCTTACTTGTTATTAGCGTGTGTTCCCCTTTCCAGTTCTTTCTGTATTCTTTCAGTCTTGGATATTTGGAGAAAGGGTATCCAGGGCTGAGTTTTGAAGCTTGAGGCTGAGTTCTGCTTTGCTGGGTGCCCAACTGAGCATGGCTGACTGCAGCAAATGCCAGATCACTGCTCCACATTTCGTTTTTCTCTAGTTAGTGTGCAAAATAGTGAATGTAATGATCATCAACACCTTGTTTCCATCACATAAACCATAACATATCCAGAATGGAAAATGAAAACGGGATTGTTGGTGTATCTGAAGTTGCAGCGGTCCCTAAAAGAGTAACTTGGTTTTATGTAATGAAAAGGGTGAGTTCATTTGTGTACATGGTGTACACCGGATCATTGGAGAGATCAGCAAACCCTGCACATGTTCTGCAGACTTTCTAGTACAGCACACAGGGTTCTCCTAGTAAGTAAGCAGGATGTTGAGGAGATGGCTTTGGAATACCATAGGCGTGAACCTGGTGCTGTAGAACATAAGAACTCACATCTGTGCTGCCTGCTCTGTGGGAGGATCAGTGCTTGAATAGCGGGCATGGATACACGGATACGCTGTTAGGTAGTTCATCAACGCAGGGAGAGCTTCAAGAGTTTCTGTTGCGGCTTTCAGGTGTTACAGTGCTCTTGTTAAGCTCATTTAATGGTACGTAATGACCTTCTGTGCAGTTGGTGAGGTATTTATACATCTAACTGACTGCCACCTGCTTGCCCATGACCCCAACACTGTCTCAGAGCAGTCTCCTCTGTTGCGTATGGGGAAAGGAACTCGTGTTACACCCAAGGACCAGCTGAGGTGAGGGGTGGTTGCCTGACGCATCCCATTATAAAGCACTTTTTTACAGCAGTGTGGCAGTGGAAGGGCTCGGTGTGCTCCAGCTCCATCGCTGAGGAGCTCCCTGGTCCTTTATAGGGTTACTTGCACTGGCTGGATCAGTGTTAGACAAGACTGCTTTAGCAAGAGTGTTCTGCTATGGTTTATATACTGTTTTGTTTTCCTTTTAGTCAAAATCCCTTCCTCGTGGCTGCATTTGGAGCTTGCTCTCTGACAAGGCAGTGCAACAATCAGGCCTTCCAAAAACTGGGACGTTCAATGACCGCCTCCGACATGGTTTCAGAAGTCGGAACAGCTTTTAGCAAACTTTTTGAAACCTGAAGTCAAAGCAGAGGAGGAGAGAAGACCGACGACTGCCAGTCATTGCATTTACAGTAGAATTTAAGTCATGCACCCTTCAAGTGCTGTAGCAGCATCGGTATGATAGGTAGATTTTTTTTTATTCTTAAGAATAGAAAACTATGATTAATGTAGATATTTTTTAAGAGTTTGGAATACAGAAATGTTTTGGCTGAAAGAAGCTGTAGCTGCAGATCTGTTATAATATAATAAAACTAAGCTGAAAGTATCCCTCTGTTCTTTTTGATAGTTATTGAGCAATAACTGAAATACGAGCAGCAAAACAATGCACTTGAGACTTAGGTAAGAATAAAATTCTTCCACCAGCTCAACCGAATTTCCTACATTGCACCACGGTTGTCCTGATTTCATCCTTAGACCCTCCGTCTAGAATCCTAACGATTGCACTTCATGTTTTGCCATGTAGTATAGTCACTTTAAGAAGCAGAAAGCCAGCCTCCTTGGAAAGGGAATGCATGAGCGTTGCTTTAGATGTTGAATGTAACTAGTTGCCTTTTCCGTTCCCAGTCCCAGAGGCAGCATTCATTTTGACTGGACATCCTTCCTGCGAGGTCTCGGCTTTGGGAAGATTCCCCCATTGCACAATAAGGATATACTGTAGGTATGTTAGTATTAAACAGCATTTATGCTTACCTGAGAGAAGAACTCTTTTCTAGTCCTTTAGCTGGTCTCAGTCATCCAGAACTGGGCACGATGACATGTGTCATGTTCTCATTCAGAGAGGTGCTAGGCAGGGTAGGAACACCGTGCCACCAAACCAACTTGCTCAGGCTCTTGGGCATAATGGCAGAGCAAAGTGTTTGAGAGCTCAAATAGCTGCTGAACTGGAGCTCTGAGAACATGAGCACACATAGAAGTAGGTTGGTATCTGTTAGCCAGCAGGAATATGAACTGGAGGAACTAACAGCAGACAACAGCACTTAACTGTATAGTCAGAGCTAAGGCAAGCAGCTGTGCACTGTGAGCCACGGGAAGGAACAGAAAATGGCAGCAGGAGCTAAAACAGCTGTTAAATATTCACTGCAACCACTGTTTTCCAGCTCCAGAGTGGAGCACCGTGACACGTACGCAAGGCGCATCGCTCCCTCATACCCTGCAATAGCTTCCCACCTGGCGTCAGGCTGCTCTGCCTATCGCCCCTCTGGCCCTTAGCATTACTACTCCTGTATGCACTGTGACTACTACCTCACCCCAATGCGTTTTGTTTTTCTTTTTAACCCAGTTAACCTGTTTTGTAAAATGGGTTTTTAAACGTTTGCTCATTTTGGTCTATGAGGGTTCGCAGACTTCTTAAAGCAGAGCCCGACTAACTGTCTACATGTAAGAGATGGATTTCTGCTGTTTGTTTAAGCAGTTTTCTACCCGGCCAACATGCTGGAGGAAACCAAGGTACCGGGATTTACCTCCTTCATTCCAGAAGCCCCGAACTCCTTTCAAAGAAACAATCAGGAAAGTGAACTGATATAAAACAGCTGCTGGATTTCCTGCAAACACTGGGCAAAAGGTTTTGTATCTATAGAGCAGCAGTGGCAGCGTATCAAAAGGGCACTGTAGCAAAATGGCACTTGTAGGCCAAACCAATGGATCTCCATCAGTATGGACCTCAACCTGCCCTGTTGGTTTTAAGTCTACAGAAGAGTTGTAACTTTGTTCTTCACCAATGTACTCTAATAATAATTGTTATGATTTTTTGAACGTTCTGGAAATGTAGCAATTCCTTTCAGTAGGAAATAAAAATATAGCAACTTAACCCTGTGTTCTGAGCACGTTTGTCCCCCCAGAGTTGGGCTGCATGAAAACTGTTCCTGCTTCCAGGTCATGGCAGCACAGAGCTACAGCAGCAGCACGCACACAGCACACGTCACCTCACCCCTATGTTTAAGGGGTGTCACCAAACCACACCTGACAGCCCCTCTGCTTTCAATACTAAATGCTGATCCAAGCTGCAGCCCTGCCCTGCACAGAGTGACCCTGCAGCCCCGGGCAAGGCTGGCAACCCCTGCACTGGGTGCTGACTGCTTGCTCCATGGGGGCTCAGTAATGGGACCAGCAGTGCATCACATGCACCACCTCCTCCCTCTCCCGTGCTGACACACACACCCTGAGCCCCTGTGCTCCCAGAGCGGGGGAAATCACACTCACCTCTGCAAAAGCAAACTGAAAAGGTTACACCTTATACTTTATTAGAATAGGAGCAGTATTTACAACACAGCAGCCAAAAGCACAAGTCCAGCGCTGAAGGCTCAGCTTTTCTCCTCAGCTCGCTGCTTTGCTCGCCCACCTTCTGCCATTTCCCACGTAGAAGCTGTGCTTCTGTCCTGCAAAGAACACGCAGTGGGTCAGGCCCGGCAGCTGGGATCACAAAGGGTCAGCACCTGCCTCACACTCGCTCTGGGTGCCCCACAATGCACCATGTGCAGCTTTGAGATGGCACTGACAGCAGCCGCCGTCCTGCAGCACTGCCAGCCTCAGCTTCTGCATTTACAAGCTGTCCTGACCGAGCAGCAGAGCTGAGTTTTTAGCTGTGTTCAAACAGGGAAGCAGATGTTCTAAGCTTCCCACGGCTCCCTCTGCTTTCACAGCTGCAGTTCAGCCCCGTGGTGCCCTGTCCCCACAGCTCCAGCCTGCTATTAATGGCAGCACTGAGAACGCCTCTCATGCTCAGCAAGTAACAGGGATGCGTGCGGTCACCCCTTCACATGATCCCGCTTCATATCTGCCCAGTGGCAAAACAATGCAAGGACACTGAGCACACGGCTCGTGTGAGAGGAGCACCGTGAACTGCTGAGCAAAGCAGGGATGGTTCTGCATATAAGAAGCAAGATAGAACCAAGGGCTGAAGCTGAGGTGAGAAGGGCAGTGCGACTCAGAGCTGGAAGCAGCAGCACCCTCTGAAGCAGCAACGCAGCATCATGAAACCAAGAGGAGATGGCAGCCCAATGACGGGACTTCTCGAGCACAGGCACAGCCGGGGTAATGCAGACTAAAAGCAGGACGCACCATGGAGAGAGAAGAGGTACAGGAGCCAGGGAAAGTATGTACAGCTCAAAGTGAGGAACAGACCCTCATGAGCAGACCCACCCTTTTGGTACGGGGGTGTAGGTAGAGGGAAGGCAGCATCTCCACCAGTCACCTCAGTTTACTTTCCCGTTCCTCTTCAGTCTTCAAAAATCAGCACACATCACTCCCAGCCCTTCTTCTGTATGGAACTGGGACAATCTCAGCATTTATGGACATGATGGGATTTTCAGTGGCAAAACAGCACTCCCTTGGCAGCTACAGAAGGAGCTACAGCTTGCATGGGGACACGAGGCTGAGCATCAGGACAGGCCAGCAGTGCCATCAGCTGCCTCCTGCTACTGCTGTTGTACAGGGACAGGGCACACTGATGGGGGAGCTGTGAAAGGGCACAACTGGATGCTGCCTGACAAACCATGGCCCATCTCACACGGGGAGCAGCTGTCTTCTACCTTGATGTGGATTCCTAAGGCACCCAGGTCCCCACGCAGACTGTCACAGGCCTCCAGGAGAGGTTTTCTCTCCTGCATCAACTGCCGTCTCTTCTCTTTCTGTTCTTGTTTTGGTCCTTTTGCTCCTTCTTCCATTTGCACAGTCTCTGTGACTTCCGGCAGCACAAGAGCGTAATTACGGACCTTTGTGCGGAAGCTCACGAGCTCATCCATCACATTTGAGAGCAGAGCTGTATTTCCTCCTTCCACCGCAACCTGCAAACCAAACATGGTGCTTTAAAAACATCTGAGAATGAGTTCAAAGTCAACCACAACTCAGCAGCCTTGCCACCTCTCTTGGTTGCATGCCTTCCATTACAGTGATGTAACTGAAACATCGCAGCCCCTCCTCCTCGCACTGGACAGAAGTGAGAAGAATCACAAAGTCACCCAACACTTTAGGCTGGAAGGGACCTCACAGCCCACCCACCCCAACCCCAGCCATAGACAGGGCTGCCCCCCACCAGCTCAGCTGCCCATGGCCCCTTCCAACCTGGCCTTGAGCCTCCAGGGATGAGGCACCGCAGCTTCTCTGGGCAGCTGTGCCAGCACCTCACCACCCAAAATTATGGCACAGTCATACTTTCAAGTAGCTCCATGCGTTCCCAAACATGGCTTAGCAGCAGCTCTCAGCACAACAGAAGCCCAGCTCCGCAGCTATGAGCTCCTCAGGAGAGAGCACACACACCAGCCTCCTACCCTGTGTCTGAACCCCAGCCCTCCTCACGGAGTACAACCAAGGAAAATCCGGCATTTTTTAATTGAAGAATCATAGAATCACTTGAGTTGGAAGGTTCTGGTTTGTCAGAGAATCACAGAATGGTTTGGGTTGGAAGGGGCCTTTAAGATCACCTAGTTCCAACCCCCTTGCTATAGGCAGGGACACCTCCCTCTAGACCAGGTTGCTCAAAGCCCCATCCAGCCTGGCCTTGAATGCTTCCAGGGAGGGGGCATCCACAGCCTCACTGTGCAACCTGTTCCAGTGTCTCACCACTCTCACAGTAAATAATTTCTTCCTGACAAACATTCTGAAGAAGACGTTTATGAGACTGAAAGTAATAAATGTTAAGAGCCATGAACCTAAGGCAGGGAGAAGAGCACAACCAGGAGTTGGACTCTAAGATCCTTGTGGTTCCCTTCCAACTCAGGATATTCTGTGGTTCTATGATTCTTTGCTCACAAGCTCCAAATGGGCAATGACGCCTTCCATGCATGGGCCAGAACCCCAGCAGGAACTGGGGAGGGCTGCCTAAGACAGAAACATCTACCACAACTTCTGTCTGGTCAAACCCATCCTAAGTGCAAAACACATTCACCCTACCTGCCTGTGGCTGTCCGGGCTCCTTCTCTCACCCATAGAGAGAGGTAGCTTGCACCCAGATGACTGTACTAAATGGGACTACTGCGGAAGTACAGGGGGTTATGTTAGACTACACATACCACATACCGCATACCTAACAGTACCAATGTAAAGGCTTTCAAGTGGCAACTTTCTCATTTCATTCCTCAGACGCGCGTTACTACAACGTGACAGCTGCAGAAGTCATACAGGGACACCCACAGGAAGAAACAGGCTCCCGCAGGGCTTCATCCTTTTCTGCCCGCTCAGACGCTTTCCTAACACACCACAGCAGAAACCGCAAGCAATGCAGGAAGGTTTACCCAAACCAGAAATAGCTCTGTTACCTCTGATGCTTTTAGCAAGTGCGCCACAGAGCATAACGCTGACACTGTTACTACGCACCAGCGCATCCCAAAGAGGAGTTTCATACCTGTCTTTCTTCAAAGGACATCCCGAGGGCATTAAAGAAGCTTTCTATATAGGAAGTAATGCTCCCGTACACAACCGAGCTTCTAGGAGATCCAATATCCTGTTGAGAAACAGAAGAGATGGCCCAGTCAATACACATTACAAAACTCAGCTCTCAACAGCCCAGCCCATGGGGGAAACTGCTGCTAATGGCACAGAGCCACCCCCAACAGTAAAACCCAGCCAGGTGGGGAATGACACAGCACGGAAGGGCTCCACCATGAGAACCAACTGAAGATAAAAGTACAGGTTCAAGGGCATTCTTAAAATAGATGACAAAAGAAAACCCTCACACCACCTTCAGTGAGTATCTTACTGATCTAAGCAAGACTGCTCTGAGGTTGCTTGCGGTGCTCTACCATACTCTGGTAGCACCAGCAGCCTATTTAAGAACATGGGCCTTTATTTATTTCCTCCGCACTTATTTCAGCTTTAAAGAAGAAAAAATCAAGATTAAGTGACAGATTGAGAAGAGATTGAAGGGACTTGCCTAAAAAAAGAATAAAGATGCAAACAACCAAATCAGTAGCTGGGACTGGCTTTTATCCAGTATCTCCAGCAGGATCTGAGATAAAACACATACTGAAAATTGCAAAGGATCTGAATTGGAGGGAGCTCATGTGAAGCACTGAAGAAAAGGGTCAGGAATGTACCAGCCGAGATAAGGACTATGAGAACATTAAAGAGGAACGAGGCACGTTCACATGAATTCACTCACAGCTGTTAAGGAGGGAAAGAACACACCTCTTGTCTAGGAGTCTAAGCCTCAGGAGCGGGGCTGCTCCCAGACACATTACAGAGGGCTCAGAGCTGAACTCAGGCACCAACATGCACCTGCAGCTCACTGTGCCTTCCTGCCACAGCCCCCCAGAACAGCCACCCCCTGCTCCCCCCTTAGGTCGATTCCTATGCACGGACAGTAGGCAAAGAAGCGCGGTAAGGCCATAAAACCTGCATCACAATTAGCAGCGTGGCACCATGGCTTCAGGCCTTTCAAAAACCTCAGGTATAAATAATAGAGGGCAGCAAAAGAGACACACTTTGTACACAGTGAGGCATAAACAACAGCCATATACAATTCCTGCTACACGGTCAGGACAAATGGGTACCATTAAGGTCAACAATTTATGGAGCTTTGTTTCTGCCGTTTTCTTACGTGAACAATAAACTAATCTGTCTGCATTAAACAGTGGGACAGTGGACAGCTGTCATTTTCTGATCTCTGTATCCTAATGGGTTACCTTAGTAACAGCCTTAAGCTGTCTGTTGCCATGGTGAATGAGGTCCATAATTGCTGCAACAGCCCTGGAGGTGTCGAAGTCATCTGCAAGCGCAGCCTTCACATTTACCTTTGTGCTGGCCAGCCTGCAAGGAGAAGAGGCAGCGTTTATGACAAGACAAACAAGATGCCAGCAGTATGCTGAATTCATCAGCTATTCAGCCAGATGGAGTCATCGAAAGGACACTGCCATCTCCTTCTTAGCTGCTCTGGGAGATGCTGCACTGGTCAGGAAAGCTGCATTTCACATCTGCAAAGGGAGAAACCTGATGCCTGTCAAAGTGTTGGACCTGTTCAATAAATACATCACCAACCAAAGGAACCAGCAACAGCATAGCAAATGCTTGCCTAATCATTTAAAACCACATGGAAAATTTGCTTGATGTTAAGCACATCAACTATTTGCTAAGCCCTTTATTTCCCCAGCAGCCCACTTCTTGTGCTGGTGGCACATTTCTGTCCCAAAGCCCTGTCCCATGCCTTGCTCCAGCACTTGACAGGAGAGCTCAACCAAGGCTGCAAACAGCACCGGCAGCTTTCTCTGCTAGGATGCCAGATGACCTGCACGCTGATAGGCACCGACCCCAGGGGCTGTTTCACAATAATGCCCAAGGAGCACAGTTAGCTGGGGACCTCCAGCTACTCCAGCTCTTCTGAGGCTCCTCTTCACCCTGTTTTGCCTGTTGCAGAGTGGTTTCACCTGGAATGCCCTCCTGTCTCAGGTATCAGGTTGCTGCCACCCTAAACCCACCCCACCCTAAGCTCTCCCCTGTGACTTTCCCCTTCTCTTCCAAAAATATGAACTTTGTGCCACCTTGGTTGCCTTTATATTTAACAACACACAAGGCGTTACCCTCTTATGTTTCCCACTGACAATCTACATTGATTTCCTCACATGCCTCACACCTCCAAGCCTTATCATTCACTGTCACTGCCATGGTCTCAATAACCATTACTTCTTTCCCTATGCCAACTATATTGGCCAATTTCTGAGCAACCCTTCTGCCCACTGCCCCACACCAGGATGTCAGCATATGTGACATATATGCAAATCACTGCTCATATAACCACAGTCTTTAGATAGAGGGAGAGCACTTACCTTTCCCACAGTACATCTTCTCTAACAGGGTCACACACCAGCTGTCCTTTTATATAAGCGTTCGCGTCTCTAATAAATGAGGAGATTGCCTGGAGAATGTTCTTGGCATCATTCATGGTCTCATCGCTAAAATCTACAGCTAAGAAAAAGAAAAAAACAAAGTATCTGAGCACTATGATACAGAGGATGTGGCTGCCATACCCAGGCACAGTATTTTGGCACAGTCCTTCTAGCAAAGAAGTTTGTTATTCTTTGCCACAGTGAGCTTTTCTTTAAATTACTTGCACTCTCGTCCTTACGTTGCACTAAGTCAATTACGTAGATCAACATAAAAGACAATTCCTATAGATCCCAACATACAGCCAACTGAAAAGGAATCGGACTGTTGATAAGACTGTTTGGAAGTTCACGGAGGGAACAACTACCTGATTCAAAGGGTTTTTCTGTACCCAAGTGTTGGATGGGACATGTTTCTGATCATCCCCCCCTGCTGAGGTATAACCCTGGGCTGCGTTCATCAGGTTTTCTACTTGTGTGCAATGAAAATCTGCATTACTTTCCCACTAACGCTGGTCTTAAATTTAAGCTTTACAAAGCTTTTTAAAAGGCTGAGGTGGTGACTTTTAGAAAACGGTGAGGTACTAAGAGAGATCATTGATATCTGCTACCATTACTCAACCCATTGCCCTGGTTACAGGGCTCAGAGGGGAATACTCGATGGAAGTTTATTCTGATGAAGCTTTGATTAAATCCATTCTTCTCCGCTGATTCAGGGCATTCTCCTGAACCGCCACACACTGCACACCGCCATTCAAGCTCAGAAAATCTCTTAAGCCTGTTCCAGAGAGCAGCAGAGGGCTTTGGAGGTCAAACCCCCATGCCTACAGCAGCTTCACAGCCCATATGCAACAGTGAGAGCAAAGCCACAAGTGATGGAATACAAGAGGAAACCCAGTGACTCAGGACCCAAGCCCACAGTCAAGCAAGGACAACACATTCTCTTTCAAAGTCAGGGATGGCAGGAAACATCCCAAATAGGTTTAGGCTACAGAAACCTCCTTAGGAACAAAGAGGAGGTGCTTGGGGATCTCATTCCTGATAAAATTACTTTGGAAGCAGACAGCAAGGCAAGGAGGAATGAAGTAAATTTGTCTTTGAGCAGAACTGAGCTGATGGCACAGACACGTGCTGACAGACTGCATAGCAAGTACCTGACTCTGCCTGCTTATCTGACACAGCTCCTGCCATCGGCATCGCATCCTGCCAAGCACTGCAGACCTCCCAGCAGTTCTTATCTACAGAGCAGCTTGCTGGCAACACACCACCACCACCTCCTTTTATCAAATCTGCCTGGATTTACAAGATAGCCCTCTGCTTTTATCACAGGGAGACATTTAACCACTTAGAATTGTCACATCCTTCTAATACGCATTCAGATGCAACCAGTTCAGGAGGAGCAGAGAAGGATGATGTGCAGGCACTCAGAGCTGCGGGGTTCAGTGTCATTCGTCACCTCGGAGGCAACGCAGCCATCAGCTCCTACTTACAGAATAAATGCGTGTGTGACAGTGCTGTAGGTGCTAAACCTTTTTCCTTCATCCTTTGTTTCAGTGTCACATTCACATGAGAGTTCCACGTGCCCCCAGCTGCAGACCAGCACCACTGAAGTGTGCACAGTTTATTTCATCCCATGAGGATGGAAGGTATTTAGACAAAGATACTTTCCTAAATGCTGGCTTAAGACCAATCCTACAGGGAATCACAGAATGGCTTGGACTGGAAGGGACATCAAAGACCATCCACTTCCAATCCCCTGCCCTGGGCAGGGCAGCTAACCACTAAAACAGGCACAAGATCAGGCTGCCCAGGGCCCCCCCTAGCCTGGCTTTGAACACTTCAGGGATGGGGCTGCGACAGCCTCTCTGGGCAGGGAACATTTCCACCTACAAGGTGAGAGCTCCAAGGCACCCCTGGAAATCCAGGCTGGGAGGAACGTGAGGAGCCACATACACCTTCTTACCTGAGCTGTATCTGCTGCGCAAACAGAACATCCTGAACTGATCCGAGGAAAACTTCTTCAGAAAATCCTAAACCCCAACCACAAAAAAAGACAGCTTTAGCATTATATCGAACCATTTCTCAACCTGCTCTTTAATCCTCTCACACTGGTTTTACAGGCAAACAGACTTTACAAACAGCCCACGACAGTAGCTGAAGATAGGATTAAAACTCTAATTTAGAGAACTGGTCTCACATCTGAAGTTTAATGCCATTAACATATAAGATAGATGTGCATATATGTAGAAGACATTGATATACATGGAACGTCAATCATGAATATCAGACATTAATAAATATTTTGTAGCCATCATCATTTGTGCATTAAATAAAGACTTCTGTAGAAAACAAACCAAAGCCATCAGACCAAAATGAGGATGTGACCTTGCAGGAACGGACAGCTCCCAAGTATTGCAAAGCTTGTGAAAGACTGGAACAAGAAAGCAACATTTCTGGAGCATGTGAAGGAAAACTGAGTGAATAAAAATAACCCTTTATATATATATACACATATATTGCTGGAATTTATCTATGCTGGCCACGAAACCTCATTAATTTCACCCTACTACTTATCTAGCTTTAACAATAATTTATTACCCCTACAAAGAACTGTTTAAATGCGTGGAAGGTACACTGATAAGACATTCAATCACTCGGCAGCTCTGCTCTCAGCACGAAGGTTGGACAAGGTGGCCGATTAACTGCTACTGCACTCCTGATTTTTAATTTGAAAACCAGTGATAGGAAGTTTGTAACACTGAAGCATCACTGCCAATACAAAATCATGGGGTGAAGCCAGCGCAAGTGAGAAAACGTGGAAATGGCATTTGCTTAAAGGTGTATATTTTGAGGTTTAGGTTCTGCTAGAAGCCCAAACATCAAAGAGCCTGAGCGCAGAGGGCAGCACACATCAGCACTATGCAGTCTCTCAAGTGGAAATAGAAGCAATAGAGGCAATCGGGGCAAACTAAATCAAGAAACAGACTGTAATACTAAGTGGCAGTTTTTAAAATCAACTCTGTGTAACTTTATGTGCTCAGCACTCTCAGAAGCTTTATCATAGAATCACTCAGGTTGGAAAAGACCTTAAAGATGACCAGCCAGATAGACCAGCCATGACCTACCCATACTACCCTAACTAACAACCCTCTGCTAAATCATGGCCCTGAGCACCACATCCAAACAGTTCTTAAACAAATCCAGGGTCGGTGACTCAACCACCTTCCTGAGGAGCCTATTGCAGTGCTTAACAAGCCTTCCTATGAAGAAGTTTTTCCTGATATCCAACCTAAGCCTCTCCTGGCACAGCTTAAGGCAATTTCCCCTCATCCTGTCACCTGTGAGAAGAGACTAGACCCACTCTCACTGTAAGTACCTTTCAGACACTGGAAGAGAACAATCAGGTCTCCCCTCAGCCTCCTCTTCCCCAGACTAAACAGCCCCAGTTTCTTCAGTCTCTCCTCATAGAGCACATTCTTCAAGCCCTTCACCAGCCTTGTTGCCCTTCTTTGAACCTGCTCCAGCACCACAGTGTCCTTTATGCTAATATGTGGAAGGAAAACAATAACACTAAAACACGGAAATGGATTCTAATGAGGAATTGTTTGAATTTGGGAAGGGATTTCTGGAAATTACTTCTGTATTTCATTAAAAACAGAACACGGAGAAAGAAAGTAGCATGGATCTCCCAAAGCGGGTTGCTTGGCTGTGCATCGCCGCTACGCACTTGATTTTGAAGGTCAGAATTAATAATCATTAAAGAAAACAAGAGTAAGACACATGAAAGAAACACAGAGAAAGGATGAAGGGGGAAGAAAAATAGCGCAGCTGGATAGAGAGCATCCAGTGCCCCAGCAGGAAAGGAGAGCCATGCCTCAGTGCCTGCCAGGAATGCATTCTGCGCTCCTCTGCCACCACAGACAATGGAAAAGCCAGCGGCACCATCAGAAGCTGTGAACTGTTCAGAGCACACATTGCAAAGTACCACACAAGGCTTAACATCCAGGATGCAGGAAGGCCGCATGGGAAGAACTGTGGTTCGCTGGACTGCAAGTTACTTGAGGGAGAGGATTAATACTTGCTAACCGTGTCTAATCGTGAAATTAAAAGACGAGACCAGCATGAGAAGAAAGCTGGTCTTGAATTTTTTGTTGTTAAGCACATTGTTGCTCTCTACAACTGCCTCCTGCAAAGAAGCACCACTGCAAAAACAGAGGGGAACATTTCCATAGGTGTTTTTTTTCATTGCATGTGTTGCATTAATGGTCGCTTCTCTGCCCTGTCTACAAAATCTGCTCAGACTCAGGAAACTGCTGTGAAAACTGTGAGCGATGGATAATGTTCCAGGGGGAGACAGGGCTTAACTGCATGCAGACAAGACAAGACGGGTAGAATTAAGAACAAAGCAGCTCACGCCAATTTAAAAGGATTGTAACTAGATTTCCACGGGGGCAGAGGGGAACATATGTGCTGAAGCTGCCTCTCAAGCTTTGTCTCAAGGAAGAAAATTACCTGCTTCTAACAATAGGTGTCAGCTAACACTGGAGCTACGTTGGTGTTATGTATCGTGCATCACAGACATGGTGACACTGCTCTACGCTGCACCACAAACCTGAGCTCAGTCTCTTCATGGGCCTTCATGAGACAAACGATAACCCAGATGCTACTGAATCACTCCCTCTGGTTAAGGGTTCCCTCTCTCTGACACACCAAAACAAGACAGTCATGCAGCCTGGTGGTAATTAAAGCTCTCTGTGTGCTGGCAAGAAAGTGACAGTAAGAAAAATACAATAAAGACAGGAGACCAGTATTTATGGTCCCACAAGTGCTCTCAGCTCAGCGAGACCCAAGTTAGGAGCAACGCCTGAGTGAGAGCAGGGTTACTGCATCCAAACAAGGACACCAGCACTAGGAAAAAACACTCTTCTTCACTTTCCCTGCAGTATAAGCATTCAGTCACATCCTTTCTCAAAATAAGACTGTGGTTAGTATTTATATACTACATACACACTTCTTCAACATGCAGATAGAGATTACCTTGATTGTTATGTAGTTTTTTAATGACTTAGACATTTTCTCTTGACTTCCTTTAACGTGCAGATGCCCTAGAACAAAATAAATGCATCAGGATACGTTAGTGTGCTTCTGAATGGGCACTGAAGGAGAAAAAGCTCTGCACTGAGATACTGGAGTCACAGGAGGAAGCAGAGGCTGAGGTGGATGAGTGCCAACCATCTCAATGCAATGCGCAAGTTATCATTCATAACTGTTGCCAGCAGCCCTGCACACATCCAGGCAACACAACACAAGGTGGCCATCTAGATCTTCTACCCTTAAAATGCATCCCCCTGTTCAGCACTCAGCTGTGCCCCATCAAGGACATGCGGCTCTCAGCCACAGCCTCCAAGGTCTGGCATCTCCAGAGCACTCCAGGCAGCAAGGAGCATGTCTGCAGAGCAGCAAGGGTTGCATGCTAATGCTGCTCACCACACAGCACCTTCACATAGCCATGACTCTGACCAGCCCCCATGAAGGACTTCCACCAGAACCAACTCTTTGTCTGCTGCCTCAGAGAGTTCAACAGATAGAAGAGAAATAACAGAGGGATTTAGATGGAAAGGCAGGTTGTCTGGCCAAACCCCTGCTCCTAGTTGCCTAAATATTGACTGGCTTAACTTCTGGCAGCCACATTTCAAACAAGTTGGCCACGATTTCCTAGTAAAGTATCAGTAACATCTGAATTTGAAATACTCTTCTTCAAGAGTTTCAGTACTTGGAGAGAATGATTTCATGAAAGAATCACAAAATATAAGGATTTTCATAACTTTGGCTTGGCGCTCTTCCCAGAGTACAAGTAGTCTAAAAATAAAGCCCTTATAAGAAGATTTATCCCCGGTGCAGGGGATTTTCTTCTTCTAATGGGGATTGCTCCTCCAATTCTGAGCCTGCTAAAATTCTGAACTCTGTTACCAGAATAAATTGCTTCTGAAGCTGATTCATTTGCCCTCAATAATTCATGCTATCGTCCTCCAGCAAAATTTTCTTTGAATTAATGAACGCAATCTGTCAGCTCCTACAAAACAGAAGCATTCAAATCGCTCTTGCAATCAAGGTTTTTTGTTTTCTTTCCTGAGAAATCTTCAATCCCCTTCAGTTAGTTTCAAAGAACACTCCCCCTGTAGTTATGACTCCAAGCTCAAAAACTCAGACTGACTGTTCTATTTAGCAGAAGGTTCCAGCTGGCAGTAACCAGTGCATCTCAGTAGAAGTGAAGAGAAATCCCCAGCACTGCAGGAATAAAGCACACCCTGGAGGATGTACCAGCTTCTGTTGATTTATAACAGCCTCTGCATTGGGAAATGAAACTAGAATTTAAAATTCATCCCAAACAGAACCAACAGATACATATTTACACACGCACACACACACAAAAAGCCACAATAATTCCCATAGTGAAGCACAGGCTGTACAACTCTTGCTCAGACAAGTAACTCAAAGACTTCAAAAAGAGATCTTGCACAAAGTACTGTTCAGCAGGAAGAGAAAACAGACTGCAGCTGATTTTCTATTGCCTTCAGTACTTTGAAGACCATCCAGAACCACTACAACAACTACAACAGGAAGTATGAACTTGGAGGTTTCTAGAAGAACACCACCAGTATGATCATAAAATGATGTAGATCAGATCACTGCTCAGCAGAATCTTCACTGGACCACTGTACGAGGCAGCAGGGAACAGTTCTACACAACTTCAAGCAATGTCATAATGCCAAAGATCGAGTGAGTGAAAGACAATTTGGTATAGTTTAGTCAGGTGTGAACAGCAACGTGACTTCTCGGTGAAGAATAACAGAGATCTGCAGAGGATACACCAAGGCCAAGGTCAAGTTGAGTCAGTCACTCTCTGTAGGATAGGCAGATGCTGAGGATGGGCATCAGTGAAGAGGGTTAAGGGGCTGGATGTGTTGGGCTGGACAGGATGGGTTGGATGGGGCCCTGGGCAGCCTGGTCTAGTATTAGATGTGGAGGTTGGTGGCCCTGCCTGTGGCGGCGCAGTTGGAGACTCATGATCCTTGAGGTCCTCTCCAACCTGAGCCATTCTGTGATTCTGTGAGGGGTGAGTGACTTGGTATAGATACAGCCCATAGGTGTTATAGACCTTCTGCCTTCCCCAGCAGCAACTTCTTTGACTGTGACTGAGCAGACTCAACCAAAGTGTCTGACTCACCCAGACCTCAGCATTAATTTTGTGTCTTCTACTCATCACTCAATATAATGCTACTCGAGTATTTAAAGGAAGAGAATATATTTATAAAAGCTTCTCGGGATAATTTACATCGTTACAGGTACATGAATCACATGTTCAAAACTTGCAGCTATTAATCACTAGATGCTTCTCTGCAGGATCACAGCTGTGAGCTTGGTTGGCTTGTTGGTTCATGCAGCTTTGCAACCGCTATTATTATCCTCCAGTAATACAATGCATTTTTCCTACCATGATTAAAGCCTTTCACCATACCTACTACTTAGCTCAGCAATCAAAGCTTCCTTTCAAGCCCACAGGAAACTGATACTGAGAGAGACTGGAGAGCTGGATTGGTTTATTCCAGTTTCAAAGCTTTTAAAACATTATGATCATCTACCTGTCTACCTGGCACCTTCATTCACCCACCTCCAGATACTGAAGGTTCTATCTCTAAGACAGCAGGAATTACTTTTAGAAGAAATAGAAAAGATCAATTATTTCCACTCTTTTCCTGCAGGACTGTTATAACCAAAGTAACATCTTATCATAAGCATAAAAATCTGGGAGAAATTCAAATGAGAGGGGAAGAGGTTCTAAGAGGAAAAACTCTTCTTTCTTCAAGTGACAGGACAAGGGGAAATGGCCTCAAGTTGTGCCAGGGCAAGTTTAGGTTGGATATTAGGAAGAACTTCTTTACAGAAAGGGTAGTTAGGTACTGGAATAGGCTCCCCAGGGAGGTGGTTGAATCGCCACCCCTGGTTGTGCTTAAGAGCCGTTTGGATGTAGTACTCAGGGATATGATTTAGCAGAGGGTTGTTAGAGTTAGGGTACTATGGTTAGGCTGCAGTTGGACTTGATGATCTTCAAGGTCTTTTCCAACCTGGGTAATTCTATGATTCTATGATTTCTGCATGTTTCATTTGGAGTAAACATTACATGTGAGTAATGCACACACTGTTACAATTTGGAGATTGATTTGGATGATATTCAGTATTTACTGTAACCATCTTATAAATAAAGGCATTCAATTTCAAGATACGCACTCATTTATGTTCCTTTATTTAGTGAGGACAGTACCTGGCCACTGTAGTACAGCATCTATGTGTAAAGTTTCCCTCACATCTCATGCCACAGAAAAATGGCAACCCTAAAAAACTAGAACAAGATTCCCTGCAGTTCTATACGCCTCTCAGGTGATGAATATTTTACTTACCAGAATGCAAGAAATAATTCCCCCACTGTTCACACTGATGATATGCCTCGCACTGCGCAATCTCATTTTCATGATGAGGAAATGCGAGATCTATTCCACCAGTATGGATGTCCAGCTGCCTTCCAAACACTGCACTGTAACAACATTTTCCTGATGGGTAAGTAGAACACTACCAAAACTTTTAGTAAGAAAGAAAGAAAGAAAAAAAAAATTGAGCAATATAAATACATGATTTAATGACTGTAATGTAACGTCAAGAAAGAACTCACAGACCTTGGATATGAAAATTGCAGCAGAACTATGTGTATGAACAGGGCCATACCCACCCACAATTCATTTTCTTCAGTATGAATGATTGTTTTTTCTTGTTTAGATTAAAGAATGGCAAGCAGGACATCTCTTTTCTATGCCCTCCTACAATATCAGACAGCTGCCTTCATCTGCAGGCGAAACAAGTTCAGTGACAACTGCTTCTTCAGATTTGGTATTAGCATTCATTTATTTTATACCTGTCAGGCCACCCAGAGCAGGATGCCCGGGGCCACAGCCTGACGGCTGCTGGAGACCCTCAGGGAGAAGACCCTGCAGCCTCTGTGCAGCCTATGCAGCACTCCATCACCTGCACAACGCAGAAGTGCTCCTGGTGTTCAGAGGGAGCCTCTACGTTCCAATTTGCGCCCACAGCCTCTGGTCCTGGCACTAGGTCTAACGGAAAGGAGTCTGGCTGCATCCTCTGTGCACTGTTCTTTCAGGGATGTATAGACATGAATATGCACAGATTGATACGTTTATAAACCACCTTAGTTGGGGCAGAAGAAGAGAAGGAAATCAGAAGAGGAAGACAGTGTCTCAGTGGCCATTTTGAAATCCCGGGCCCTTTTGCTTCTTTCTGCCTGCTTGAAAAATCAGATCAAGCACGGACCTCTGAAGACCTCATCTTGCCTGTGGAGGCACAGTGCATCCCATTGTGAGTGAAGCTCCAAAAAGGAGACCAGATCAAAGTCATGCCAGATGGCTCCCTTCTGCAGGACTACACCAGTGACCAATGCTCGGTCACCTTCCCACACATGAGCTTCAAAGCTGTTTCAAAGTTAATTCACCTAGTTCCAAGTGCTTGGCAAAACAGACAAGTAGTTATTGCTTAAAATGGGTACCTGACAGCTGACTGTGACAGCAAAACACTTTAGATAACTTAAAAGTCTAAGTTCCCCATTTTTCCCAGTCCCAGATTACTGCACTTACGCTCTCTGTATGACTCAACACCTATTTACATGGTGAGAGCCTCATCCAGGCACAGTCAAGTAAGTTTTTACAGAAAGAGACAGATACTTTAAGTAGCATCACAATAGCAGATATGCAATTTTGTAAAGGGTTGTTATTTCTTATCTAGAGTGCACTTCTGTCATAGGCTGCACTCCAAATGCATCATGCTTTTGTGTACTTTAGTTGCTTTAAAAACTGTTCCATAGTGCAGAAATTGTTTAGTGACATAAAATCTCTTTTTCTAAACGTTTTTCACTATCAGGTGGTAATTACTAACAACCCGAGGTGTACCAGCACAGCCTGCGGAATAGAACACTAAAGCAGTTGTTCCACCTGCTTACAGCTTAGGTTCCAAACACTCAAGAGAAACAAGCTCAGGTCCCAGTAATTTCTTATTAGCTTCCGAAGAATACTTGAGACTAATGAAATGAGCACTGGAACAGGCTGCCCAGGGAGGTGGTGGAGTCTCCTCTGGAGATATTCAAGACCTGCCTGGACGCCTACCTGTGTGACGTGGTGTAGGGCACCTACTTTGGCAGGGGGCTTGGACTCGATGATCTCTAGAGGTCCCTTCCAACCCCTACAATTCTGTGATTCTGTGAAATCTAAGTACCATCATCAATCAAAAGAGTTAAAGAGTCTTTTCCAAACACAAAGTAATCGGTCATAAACTAATACTGCAGAAAGTACTACTATTCTGTGAAGTAAATAAAACTAAATTCCAAATCAAGAGCAAATGAATTTAAGCCAGCTCTAAACAAACCGCTACCACACACAATTCACATCATGCTCACAGAATGTACTGACCAGGTTCACTGTGGATTGCACAAAGCGGAAGACAGATGAAAGACATACTGTAACTTTCATGAAAACACTGGTTACTCAGTTGAAGGTAAAAGACTCCCTGATCAACCGTGTGATCCTGTGTGGCTTATTTTAAACGCTCACTTTTCTCTCCAAGGAGGAAAGCGACAAAATAAAACCAGATGCTGCTCCATTAAGGTGGAGGAGGAGAATTTGTGGCATACTCAAAATCCCAAAATTGCAGAAAACAGATGATTACAACTGGTTCTTTCCACTGATGAGAAGAAAAAAGCAGCACCGCCACTACCATTGTAGAGTGACTGAAAACAAGAAACAGCCATGGATTTAAAATACAAGAAATCTGACCTTGATATCGTGGAGCATTCAATGTGCCACCCAGGTCTTCCTTTTCCCCAGGGTGAACTCCATGATATCTCTTGAGGTTTGGCAGCTTTCCACAGGGCAAAATCTCTACCATGCCGCTTTTCAGTATCAACTGCCAAGGAGAAGAGAGACTTCTGTTACAATCTATTCTAATTGCACTTAGAAAGGGCTGACAATAGCATGACTAGGGGAAATGGATCCAAGATGAAGGAGGGAAGATTTAGGTTGGATGTTAGGGGGAAGTTCTTTACTAGAAGAGTGGTTAGGTCCTGGAACAGGCTGCCCAGGGAGGTTGTGGATGCCCTGTCCTTGGAGGTGTTCAAGACCAGGTTGGACGGGGCCCTGGGCAACCTGATCTAGTAAATGTGTATGTTTGGTGGCCCTGCCACACAGGGGGGTTGGAACTACATGATCCTTTAGGTCCCTTCCAACTCATTCTGTGATTCTGTGATATGTGATTTATCGATATTATATAGAATCAGTTCTAATTCAGAACACTGCAATATCAAGTGAAGCACTTTGCAAAAATTCATTACACTTGCTTCCTCATTCAGAATTGGTAAGAAATAAAGGATAGAAACACAGCCCAAGTTTTATCTACTGAATCTTCACATTGGCTCTTTCACTATTTTGCCAAGCCCTGGCTGACCTGTGCCTGTTGTCTCCATGTCTCTCCTGATTTTTTTTTGAGTATATTACTACAACAAACAAACCAAACCTCTGTCTACTCAGTTATAAACTCAACAGCAGTTACAGAATCTTCAGAGATTCGAGTGAATTTATTAGTAAGTGAATTGAAGGGAAACAAGGTAAAATGTGAGTGACTGAGGCTCAGGGGCACCTCTGGAGAATGTCTTGTCCAACCACCTGCTCAGTGCAGGAAACTCATGGCCACATCCTGTGGAACTGTGAGCACCTCCAAGGGGAGAGACCCCACAACCACTCCACAACCTAGTGCTCGTGTCCTCTGCACAACTACATCCTTGTTTAGTACTGTATGCAGAAACCCTGTGAAGGCAGCAGGTTTAACAGTGCAATGAAACACGGCACATCCCTAGATGTACTCAGTGGGGACCCCTGTGCTACTAGGTGCCTACAGCTAGTCAGGGAGATGGTTTCAGCCTGTCAAGAACTGCCTCTAGAGCACATCCCCTTTGTGGGCTTAAATGATACAACTCAGGAGCTGAGCTGTAAAAAGCATCTGGCTGTGATCCACCTGGGCATTTTCAGGAATTGCAAACAACATTTTCAATGAAGACACAGTGAACTTCAGCACACAAATCATGCAGGAGATCTGTTTTAAACTCTCCTACACAGATCCTTGATCAGAGCTGATTTACAGAAACTACAGAGAAGATCAGCAACCCTGCTCAGCAAAACTGCAGCAAAAATAGAATACAACCAAGGGTACAGACGTATGTTACCACATAGCCCACCAAGAGGGCTCACACAGCAGCCTGGTGGTAAGCAATGAAAGATGTAATGCACCTGGTTAGTGCACCCCAGTAGGGTGCAACTGCTCAACTATAACAAGGCAGGTGATGCTTCTCCTTGCCAACCCTCACTGCTGCCTAGTGAATAGCAACAGTGAACGCCTCAGTAAGTAACTACTGAAATAATGATGTCCTAATTAACTAAAAAAGCTGTCTATACACAAATTTAAAAAGTGCTTCAGACTGTTGAATGAAGATTTAGATATCAATATATCATGAGTTCAGACAAAGCAGTAACACAGACAAATTGCTATCAGGAACTTACCTGCTTCACCTTGTGTATCAGGAGAAACAGCAGTTAGTACTCCATACCTCTCTCCCCAAGACTTAACATCAAAATAAACGTTGCCTAATAGAAAAGAAATATTCAGCTTCACAGTAAAGATGGGGAACATTCACACTGTTGATACAACGGAGATAACACTTCTGTGGAAGCAAAACAAAACACCCTTGGACTTCCACTTGAAAGTGAGAAATGCTGCAGCAATAGCAGCCCACATTTCCCTGTTACTGGCTTTTCAGTAACTTAATTTACTTGTTTTGCACTGAAGATAATGTTGTTTTCTGGAGATCTCCCCGGGTTCTTCCCGGGACAAGCGATTCATCCCCTGACTGAAACGTTACCTATACTGTTCCAGGTACAATACACTTAGACTCTTCTATGAGCATCAGCTCTACTAAAAATATCCCACACATTGTTTGTAGACACATCTTTTACAGTACATATCAGATGTCCAACTCCTGTTCAGAGCTAACAGCTCCCTCACAAAGCCTAGGCCAGGAATTCCCCACAGGAGCTGAGACAGCAGCTTATTACAATAAGCATTATGTTCAGTACTAAACCACTTCTTGCTTAGATATTGACACAAAAGATGTTCTGCATATTTGTATCATAACAAGCAAGTTGCTCACCCCATGATAATCAACATAAGGAAAACCTGGTGCAGCAGATCTCATCTGACCCCAAAACAAGATCCCTTTGAGTGTTTCTTTTCCATGCACACGATAAGGAGTTGCCTTGCTACAAATCTTACCTTGTGAAGTTGCATAAGCCTGTCCATTAGCAATTATCGTCTTTATGAAGGAAATTATCTGAGGAATGTTTTCAGTCACTCTCATGTACACTGTTGGAGGAAGGACCTTAAATAAAGGAATTGTAACAGTTCATTAACCCACACGTAATGCATTGCTGAGAAGTCACTCCAAATTAAGAAACTGACATTAAAGAACATCTGTCCCAATTTTTAGCTTAGCAAAAAAAAAACAAAAACCCAACCCTGCAAATATCATAAGAAGGTCACAAGCAGAACTTAAGATGCAGATAATAAAATGAAATTGAGGAAGGGACAGATATAATAAATAAATAAATCTACTAACTTTCACCAGAGGCTTGCTCCCTGCTTCCGGACAAGAAGCAAAGTCATCTGCAACCTAAGACTGAATATTACATGTTTTATGTGCTTTAGATCTGGGTATTTCTGCATGATAGTAAACACATGTTATCTATGAATCAAGACCTTACTACACAGGGCAGAAAGTCTGTGTTCCTACAAAAATCTAACTTGTTAATTCCTCTCCCTGAATAGCCAAGGTTTGCTTCCCACTCTTAAATGCAAAAGATGTGCAATATAAAGCCTCTGTCTTCTCAGAAGAATGAAAAAGTAAATCACTACCCAGTCGCACTTCATAAGTCAAGCAAGCAATCACCTTTTGTTTTTTCCCCCCTCAGATCAAACTGACAAATTCAGATTCCTGACCAAAATAACTGCATGAGAAGACTCTAAAACGCAGAAGCTCGAGTAGCTGTACCTTTAAGGATGCCATATCTTGTTTAAAGTCTTCTTCATAAATACGAGCAAGAGCTACTGGCGATATATTCATCTGAAAAAAAGATTAGTAAATCAAAGTAATAACATAAAATACCACAATCTTTTATCAGTTAACAGCTAATTGAAGGACTTACAGAGCCCCCAAGGTAACGAGGCAGAGAGGCTTATTAATCTAACTAACGTTCATGGGAGGCAATGCCAGTTATTTATAACTTAAGAGCAGTATTTCATTCAGGCTTCTGAAATGCCAAAATATTAAAAGATATATTTTAAGAGAAAGCAACCGAACATTAAAATAATGAATTCCTTCCCCCCTCCTTTATTTTCCTCGTGAGAGGGTCATCTTCCATTTCCAGTGACAAGATAAACTACAGCACATGGATATAAAATGCATTCTGCCTATTGGCAAGGGACACCAATAGCACCAATGTGTCAGAAAGACAGACCAGAGACTTATAGGATGAGGCAGGATATTAATTTGTAGTGATTAAGAAAATAAGATATTTCAGCTGATCATTACTCACATATTTCAATACAATCAGCACGATTAACTGAGAACCGGTTCCATATTTTGCCAGGTGCAGTACTTTCAAATATCTCCATATTTCACATTCACAGACTGACAGAAACAGGAGTACTCACAGAAACACAATCCAAAAGGAAAGAGGCAATTTAAACATGACAAGATCCTTGTCTCAAATATTCAGAATAGGCCAGGACTTGAAAGACACGTGATGGCAAATCCCATCCCAGCAAGCACAAGCATGATATGATAGGATATATGCTCTCATGAGACCCCACCTGGAGCGCTGCGTCTATTTCTATAACCCCCAACACAAGAAAGAAAGGGAGCTGTTGGAGCAGGTCCACAGGAGAGTCATGGAGATGATCAGAGGGCTGGAATACCTTGCCTACGAGGACAAGCCAAGAGAGCTCTTCAGCCTTGAAATAGGAAGACTCTGGGGGGGACCTTACAGCAGACTTCCAGTACCTGAAGGGGCCTACAGGAAAGCTGGGGAGGGACTTTTTGTAAGGGTATGTATTTAAAAAAACAAGAAAAAATTGCTTTAAACTGAAGGAGGGCGGATTGAGAGTAGATATTAGGAAGACATTCTTTAATGGGAGAGTGGTGAGACACTGGGGACAGTGAGGCTGTGGATGCCTCCTCTCTGGAAGCATTCAAGGCCAGGCTGGATGGAGCTTTGAGCAGCCTGGTCTAGTGGGAGGTGTCCCTGCCTATAGCAGGGGTTGGAACTAGGTGATCTGAAAGGTCCCTTCCAACCCAAACCATTCTGTGATTCTATATGAGAGCATCTCAGATCCAAGCTTTTACATCTTTTCCGAGGAGGAGCCAACAGACTGTCACTCTCTCCAGCTTGCACATAATCAAATCATTAACACAATAAATCCAAATTTTTTTTTACTAGATGATCGTTAAGGGGTAGGCATCGTATTTGAACAAGCTGGTCTAGGTGGGAGTTCTGGTAAAAGACGGGTGAGATGCTCATCCAGCAATGGAAGGAGGAAGATGCTCAGCCCTGAGGTAAAGCCATGCAGGCCAGAAAGAGAGTTCTTCCTGTGATGTGGTTCATCTCAACAAGCAACTCACAAGCTTCTTTGATCAACAGAAAGACACTCACTGGGAGACAAGGAAATTCCTCCTACCCAGATGAGCAACAATTAATCGCTTCCTCAAAGGACCACAGGGGGAACAGAGCACTTTCTTCACAGAGCAGACGCCCAACTTTCAGAGCTAGTTTAGACGGGTCCTACCAGAGGACAGACAACAAAATCAGATACGTTGATCCTGGTGCTGCAGTGTTTCAGGTACAGAGGTCCCCAACAAAATGCTCGCAGAAGGGCAAGTATTTCAAAAAGACAAAATATGCCACACAGAAGATTTCCTCACAGAGCCAAAGAATAACTGAACACATTCCCCTCAAAATAAAATCCCCATAGGGTTCTGACAACAAAGAAAAAATGCAAAATATATGCATATGGATTTGTGGCTTTTTGTCATTTAGAAAGTGCTGGCCTTAACAATAAAACCTGCAAGTGAAGTTTCTAAGGGAACAAATATATTTCTTAAAGGGAGCAGTGCTAGCATTCCTTTCAATGTAGTACTGAAATAGAAATCATTTATGCAAGGATTAACTAAAAAAGATACTTGTCAAATTATCTGGCTCTTGCAACTGTAATCATTTCATTCACAATCCAGATTCCAAAAACCAATATAATGTTTATTTAAAAGAAGTTTACAAAGCAGAATACATTTGTGGCCAAAAAAAAAAACAAACAAAAAAACACAAAAACTGGAATGGTCATTCACAAGCTCAGCTGTTACAAAAGGCCTGATTAAAACCAACTATGGACTACTTACAAGCATAAAACCTTGAATTAGGCCAATAACTCAGAGTTCAGTGACAAGTTGGATTGTGTTGATTTTTTTTTTACTTTACCATTTTTGTATCGACCCTGCCATCAAGCCCCAGCCTTATCAAGACTTACCCGTATGCTGTGTCAGGATCATGTCAAGCCACGATCTCAGACAAGGTTGAGGACACTCCTGCAGGCACTGACTTTGCAGCTAGATGGTGCTCGGCACCTTCTAGGAATGGCCCTCAACCTTGTGTGTCACCATTTAAATGCTGCCTTTAACAATCAGTGACACAGAAAACAGACAAATCTCTGCTGGCTGAAAGTTTCAGTTCGTTTCAATACTGGTAAAGGGGCACTGTGGCCTTTTATTTGCCACTGCCTTCCAGACAAGGCAGGAGGCTATGAGGACTACTACCTCAGCTGCAGATAGAGGGCTAGAAATCTCAACAATTCTTATCTAAATTAGAAAAAATAAAATAAAATAGTAGAACATTTGTAGAATGTATTTCCCTATATAACTAGCAGTAGGACGTACCAAACATTTGGGTCCAGGGCTGTAGCATGTACCTACCTCATTGGCTCTTTTTATGATCTTGTCATCTATGTCTGTAATCCCCATCACCATGATAACTTCAGTGTCAAAAAAACGAGTCAATATCCTTCGGATGATGTCGAACCTAACATAGGAGCTGGAAAAGAGAAAAACGAGCTTTTAGAGCTGCAGTAAATATGAATAAAACTCTGACCAAAATGACTATGAGCACTAACAACCACACGGATACCCCGAATACTTGCAAAAGAAGGTCTCAAGCACATAAAATGCTTTCCCAAAATTAGTTTCAATCTGCACAGAAGTCAAGTATATGCACAGAAGTCAAGTATATTTCAGTTGAACTGCTCTACCCTCTTCTGGCATTAGTGACACATTACAGCAAATTTTTCTCTGTTTTCTTGCATCTCTTTATGAAAACACCGGGCTGCTTTTGAAACTGCCTCTTAACCAAGAGACTATTCCAAAGAACACAACATGACAGAGATACACATATAAGCTGATCTTAAAATGAAAACCACCTTAGTTTCGCTGCAGCATTCCAGGAAAGGCCGACAGGAAAGATGGGGAGGGAACAGGGAGTGCAGTGATAGGATAAGGACTAGTAGCTTTAACCTAACAGAGTAGGTTTAATCATAGAATCATAGAATTAACCCAGGTTGGAAAAGACCTTGAAGATCATGAAGTCCAACCACAGTCTAACCAGAACCCTAACTCTAAAAACCCTACACTAAATCATATCGCTGAGTACCTCATCCAAACAGCTCTTAAACACAACCAGGGATGGCGATTCAACCACCTCCCTGGGGAGCCTATTCCAGTACCCAACTACCCTTTAGACTAGATACGAGGAAGAAACCCTTCAAGATTAGGGTTATAAGGCACCAGAACAGGCTACACAGAAAAGCTGTGGATGCCCCATCCCCAGAAGCGTTCAAGACCTAAAGTTGGATGTGGAGGTGTCCCTGCTCATGGCAGGGGGTTTGGAACTAGATTGTCTTTTATGGTCCTTTCCAAGCCAAGCCATTCTGTGATGATTTCAGCATGTGAAGCATCTTAATGCAGAATAATACATTTCTGATGTTGTTCGCACTGTCTGTATTAGAAAAAGGCACATGCTACCAGGGAGACAGCTGGTATTAATGAATACCATCTCACTGGGAGCAATATTCATCTCATGTCATGACACTATTCCAGAAGAATATTAAATTATTCTTTGGACCCCTTTCAAAGGGACAATAGTAGCATCAAAAAGCTTACAATCAGATTTAACAGTGCTGCAGGTTTAATCCCCAGAGCAGATACAATTTCTGTGCTGTTCTCTCTCTGATCTTCTAACTTAATCGATGGAAGAAGCACTGCAATAGCCCAAGTAAATCTCAAAAAGCAGGTTCCTTACAACTTCAGCATCAAACTGCAAAGAAGAAAGCAGTTAAAATGAAGTGGGTGCTCCATCAGCCCAGAAAGCTAACTACACTGTGGGCTGCATCAAAAGAAGCATGGTGAGCAGGTCAAGGGAGATGGTCCTGCATCTCTCCTCTGCACTGGTGAGACCTCACCTGGAGTACTGCATCCAGATGTGGAGTTCAATACAGGACAGATGTGGACCTGTTGGACTGTGTGCAGACAAGGCCACAAAAATGATCCATCCTCCCCCTGGCTGGCTTGGCTTCCCTGACAGGCTGAGAGAGCTGGGGCTGTATAGAGTGGGGAAGAGAAGGCTCCAGGAACATGTGATGGCGGCCTTTCAGTTTATAAAGGGAGGCTATAAGAAAGTAGGGGACAGAGTCTTCCCCTTTGTCCTATCACTATTTACCTGTGTAAAAAGTTGATTTCCTTCCTGTTTATAAACTTCCTTTAAATACTGGAAAGTCAAAATGAGGTCCCCCCTGAGACTTCTCTTTTCCAGGCTGAACAAGCCCGGTTCCTTCAGCCTTCACAGGAGATGCTCCAACCCTTGGATCATCCTCATTGCCATCCTTGGGATCCTCTCCAAAAGATCCACATCTTTCCTGTGTGGGTCCACCAGACTTGGGGTACTCCAGCTGAGGCCTCGCAAGGACAATCACCTCCCTGTCCCTGCTGGTCACCACTCTTCTGATGGAACCCAGGATACCATTGGCCTTCCAGGCTGCAAGCACACACTGTTGGCTCATGTTCAATTCTTCATCAACCACAACCTTTAAGTTCTTCTCAGCAGAGCTATTCTCAAGGAGTTCTTCTCCCAGCTCATATACATATCTGGGATTACCTTGGCCCAAGCACAAAACCTTGCACTTTGCTTTGTTGAACCTCACAAGGTTCAGAAGGGGTCACCCTTCCAAGTTTACGGAGTTCCTTCTGAATGGCATCCCTTCCTTCTACTGTATAAACTGCACCGCCCAGCTTGGTGTGATCAGCACACTTGCCTAGGGTCATCTATGTCATTGATAAAGATGCTAAACAGTACCAGACCCAAAACAGGTCCTTGGGGAACACTGCTTATTACTGGCCTCGACCGAGATATAATACAGCCACTGACCACAGTCCCTTGGATTGACCTTCCAACCAATTCCTTATTCATCAAATAGTTCACTCTTCAAATCAATTTCTCTCCAATTTAGTGATAAGGATGTGGGGAGGGCCTTGTCAAAGTCCAGTTAGATGACATCAGTTGCTTTCCCATTGAAGGATGGAAAATATGGAATTGTTCTGGTAAGATCACAAAGGGGCATAATGAGGGATTTCTATAGGAAGGACACCACTGCAAGAGCCATTGCTCCACCTGACTTCATGTTTATTGCCTGTGTGCCTCTTGGCCTGTAGACTCCCAGCAGCAGCATTCCTCCCAGCTGTGTCAGTGACAAAAGCAATATTCTTACAGCTCTACAGGTGTGCCTAGCAACTGGAAAAAAGATTAAAAACATAATATAGAATCACTGAATATTCTGAGTTGTAAGGAACCCACAAGGACTATCGAGTCCAACCCCTGGCTTCACATAGGACCACCCAACAATCAGATCACGTGGCTGAAAGCGGTGTCCAAACACCCCCTTGAACTCTGGCAGCTTGGAGTCATGCCCACTGCCCTGGGCAGCCTGTTCCATGCATGATAACAACCCTGTGGTGAAAAACACTCTCCCAACACACAACTGTCCCTCCTCTGACAGCTCCATGACGTTCCCTCAGGCCCTGTAGTTGTCACAGAGAGCTCAGCGCTGCCTCTCTGATAATAGCAGCAGTAATAGTAGTGATAATAAAGTATGTTCTGTCATCCAGAACAAAGCCTGAATAAGCAACAAAATGCCAAACTGACATTCACGTGACCACAGACAGTGGAAGGAATTGTCAATGCATTGGTCATTGAGGGGTTCACCTGATTAAGAAAGAGGATAATCATCACTGCAGGCATCTCTACTACAGGAAAGAACACATGAAGGCACTAAAGAGGCAGCAGCAGAATGGTATCGCTGCTACTTATCTGACTGACTCACCGCTCTGGGTGTGAAGTTCAGCCCTAGCGGCTCTTTCATACCACAGTAACTGAAGATTGAAAACGTTAGTTTGGGCACAGTTTAAAAAGAGACTCTGCCTTTCAAGCAGAATAATATGGAGAACCACCGACCAAAGCTGACACTCAAAAGATGCTGAAGACCAAAAGACCAAAAGGTGCAGTCCTCCAACCTGCCAAGTGAATCGGCTCCCCAAGAAGGTTGTTGAGCCACCATCCCCAGTTGAGTTTAAAAACACTTGGACGTGGTGCTCAGGGACATGATTTAGCAGAGGGTTGTTAGTTAGGGTAGTATGGTTAGGCTGTGGTTGGATTCAATGATCTGTAAGGTCTTTTCCAACTCGAGCAATTCTATGACTCTGTAAGTGCTGTAGTCATGAGCCACTAATCCACTTGGAATCTGTGCTATCAAAGGGAGACACGGGCAGAGTATATAAAGGTGGCATCAAGTAGCAGCTCAACAGCCCTGCTGTGCAAGCTCTCCTTCCTCAGGACAAAGTTTCATTAGTGAAACTCTATTAAAGGAGCATCTCACACACCCGAGCAGAGGAAAGGATCACAGTATCATAGTTTCGTGCGGGTTGGAAGGGACCTTAGAGATCATCGAGTCCAACCCCCGGGATTCGAGCCTCTGTGTAGCAGAGCGGCACTTCTACCACTTGCACCACAGGCGATTCGAACCCAAGCCTCTGGTGATGCAAACGGCACTTCTATCACTGCTGAAGAGAGCAGCAGCAGAAGAGAGTAAGACGAAAGAACTAACAGCTGCCATATCAAGACTCGGAACAACCCACCGTGCCAAAATTACGCGTCACACTGACAGCAAGTCAGGCTCTTCACTACCCGCCCAGGACACCCGCAGCCGCCGCACTCACCAGGCGTGCCCGAGATGCGAGTGGTCGTACACGGTGGGCCCGCAGCTGTACCAAGTGGCCAGGCCGTCCTTGGCCAGCACCAGCGGCTCTTTGCTGCGGCTCCGGCTGTTGTACAGCACCACTCCGCAGGCCCGGCCCGCCGGCTGCACCCACTCCCTCCGCCGCGCCGCCCCGCTCCAACAACGCCGAGCCGCACCTCCTCCAGCCCGGCCGTGCCGGACCGCCGCGCCGAGCAGCATGGCCGCACCGCCGGCCCCGCCTCTACGGGGGAGGGGGCGAGACGAGCCCGCAACAACCCGCCGACACAACCGAGCCGCCTGTGTGGAGACAGCCGGAGAGCGGGGTAGCTACAGCCGCACCGCAGGAAGAGGAGGGGCCCGCCGCGCCGCGCCTCACGGGGCGGATCCGGTGCCGGGCTGCCTTCGGTCGGAGCGCCGAGAGGAAGCGGAGGAGGTAATGGGATTACACTGCTCGGATCCGGTGTGGAAATTGTGAACTGCGGAACTGGAGCGAATAAAAGTTGGGTGGAACACACAAGCGATGCCACAAGTCGTTTTAAGCGAGTACTCGTTGTGTGTGAACTCAGTCAGAACTGGGTCTGTTTAGCCTTGAAAAAAGAAGGCTGAGAGGGGACTTGATCCAGGTTTATAAATACCTGAGGTGTGGGAGCCATAGTGGTGAGGCTGGTCCCTTTTCAGTAGTGCGTGGGGACAGGACCAGGGGTAATGGGATGAAAGTACAGCATAGGAAGTTCCGCATGAATGTGCGGAAGAACTTCTTTACAGTGAGGGTGATGGAGCACTGGAACAGGCTGCCCAGGGAGGTGGTGGAGTCTCCTTCTCTGGAGATATTCAAGACCCGCCTGGACACCTACCTGTGTGACGTGGTGTAGGGAGCCTGCTTTGGCAGGGGGGTTGGACTCAATGATCTCTAAAGGTCCCTTCCAACCCCTACAATTCTGTGATTCTGTGACACATGGCAATCGTTCCCCACCCTTGTGCATGCTCTGCCACTGCAAGGAGTATGTCTCTAATAAAGAAGAACTGAAACTCCACTCAGAGTCTCTCGTCTCATCTTCCTACTGCAGTTCAGAGCGGAAAGGCCAACGTAATATTGTAGAGAAGGAACTGTGAAAGGAGATAGCAAATGCTCTCAGCCGAACTCAGTCCTACCCTTGCTAGTGCAAGGCCAAATGGAGGAAGACTGAGTAAATGGAACCCCTACAACAGCTGATAGTTCTGCATTTTCTATGCATCCACCCCCATCTGCTTTTAAGCACATCACTGAAGCCTGGCAGGCCACAGCTACACTTGGAAGTTACACCTCCCTCTACCAAGGGATAGAATTTCTTGTGTAGCAAATTGTGGCGCAAGTGGTACAAGTGCCGCTTTGCTACACAGGGCCTCGAATCCCAGGGCTTGGACTCGATGATCTCTAAGGTCCCTTCCAACCTGCACCAGACTGTGATACTGTGAAATTAACAGGTGCATTTATCGCTGCCCAGGTGGAGCCAGCCATTCAGCTGTGGTGTGTGCAGGCTGCTGCTGTCTCTGCACAGCTCTCAATGCCTCTCTCAATGTAACTCAGCAGGCACAGGTCCTGGAACGCCGGCTTGGAGCGCTGCCTGGATGCTGTAGTACTCATAGTAACTTACGTAAGAGCCGAGATGAGCAGCGTCTGCCTCAGCAAGCGCAGCAATTCACAGACACAGAAAACCAGGGGATGGACCGAGAACTTCAACGTTCTCTACGGGGCCCCATAGGGCAGAACGGCAGCGCCTAACGCACAACCGCACCAGCAGGTCTGAGCTTAGACACCGTGAGTCAGACCCCCTCAATTAGGGGATCGCCGGTGACGTCTGAAGAAAATAAGACAGCGAGCACCACAGCCGCATTAGTTGTTACACACACACACACACACCGCCTCTCCGAGCAGAAACCGGAGCTCTTCGGGCCGCCAGAGGAAATTCCAGGTAAACACGAGCACATTCCCCCCTCCCAAGAGCCGAGACGCAGCCGCCTCCCTCCATCCCTTCAACCCTCCCCTCAGCAGCGAGGCCATCGTCCTGGCAACGGGCCGTGAGCGCCGATAGAAGGAGATGAAAGCGTTCGGCAGAGCGGTGACGTGTTCCCACAGCACGCGTAATGCACCGAGCCAACAGCGAAACGCACGGCCCCGCCACGCTGCAGCTCACAGAGCTGGAGCGCTGAGGCGCAGCCCCTGAAGCACCACCCCCCGAAGGGAAGGGGCGGCTCCTCCGCCTGCCTCGGCCCGGTGTGCGCCGGTGGCGCAGTGGTAGGAATGCCGCGTTGCAACACCGGAGGCCCTGGGTTCGAATCCCCTGTGGTGCAAGTGGTAAAGTGCCGCTCTGCTACACAGGAGGCTCGAATCCCAGGGGTTGGACTCGATGATCTCTAAGGTCCCTTCCAACCCGCACCAGACTGTGATACTGTGATACTATGACACGGCAGCGCCTCAGCCCGTCACTAGTGGCCGCTGAGCCCGCCGGGAATCACAGAATGACCCGGGTTGGAAGGGACCTCAAGGATCATGTAGTTCCAACCCCCCTGCCTGGCAGGGCCACCAAACATACACATTTACTAGATCAGGTTGCCCAGGGCCCCGTCCAACCTGGCCTTGAACACCTCCAAGGACGGGGCATCCACAACCTCCCTGGGCAGCCTGTTCCAGGGCCTAACCACTCTCCTAGTAAAGAACTTCCCCCTAACATCCAACCTAAATCTTCCCTCTTTTAACTTAAAACCATTTCCCCGTGTCCTGCTATTATCAGCCCTTTCGAAGAGTTTACTCCCCTCCTGGGAGTAAGTTCCCTTCTGGTATTAAAAGGCTGCAATGAGGTCACCCCGCAACCTTCTCTTCTCTAGGCTGAACAAACCCAACTCTCTCAGTCTGCCATAGAAGAGGTGCTAAGGAAACACAGCCCCGTCCCGCCACAACGCGGCTCCATTTTATACTCTCACTGCGGGCGCTGCGCATGCGCACTGCACCCCCCTCTCCCTCATCCCCACCCCTCGGCGCTGTTCCCGCCCCTCCGCTGTCCCGGGCGGTGTTGTCACCGCTGCGCCCTCCCTCCAGCCCGTCGCTGATTGGCCGATCGGCCGCGGGGCGGGCCACGAGGGAGCAGTTGATTGGCCGGCGATGCCGCGGGGATGATGGATACACCCGCCCGCTGAGAGGCCGCGCTGCCCTCCGCCGCTCCCGGCCCTGCCCCCTGCAGCGGGGCGGCGGCGCCGCGTGGTGCCCGTCCCCCCTACAGTGCTCGGCCGGCCCGTGTCCCAAAGCACCCCGTTCCCCTCCGGTCCCTCAGCAGCCCCCTCAGGTGGGGCCGGTCTCCTCCAGGCACGGCTTCCCCGGAGCCCCCGCCTCCCTCCCCCCCAAACGTGTGTAAGGGGCGGAGAAGGAGGAGGAGGGACTCGGAGCTCGGGGCGGTGCCGGGTCCCGCCGCGGTTCCGGGCTAGGGGGGGGGATGGGAGCGTGCGCGCGCGGTGTGTGCCCGCGTCCGTGTGTCCGTCCGTCCGTGTGTGTGTGTACACAGCGCGGGGAGGGCCGCGCATGCGCCGTGCGTGGCGGGGCTGAGTGTTTCCCAAGTGTTTGAAACTGGGATTCGGCTCCTCCACGTTGGATCGTGCGCGGCGTGAAGCGGCGGGGAACACTGAGATCGGGCGGCGGAACCGGGGCCGGGTCGGGCCGGCTGTGACAGCGCCCGGCGGGGCACGTTCTGCTGGCGGCGTGTTTCGGAGGGGCCGGACGAGCCCCCTCACTCCTCCTCCCCCCCCCCTCCCCTTTCCCTCCCTCCCTCCGCACGCACAAATCCCGCTGATTGTTCCTACCACCTCCTCCGTGAGTTCCCCACCGCGACAGCCATTCAATCAGCTGCTCGGGCTGTAGGGACCGGCGGGGCCGTGCTCTCGGCTGTGCCTGCCGCCGGGCTCCATGTAGCTGCCGGGGGAACGGGGCACGGAGAGAGGCGTGGGGAAGGAGGAGGAGAAGAGGAGAAGGAGGGTTTTTTTTTTCTTCCCCCCCCCCCCCCTTTTTTTTTCCTCCTCTTTGCCGGATGAAAATGTTGAGTCCTGCAAACGGTGAGCAGCTGCACCTCGTGAACTACGTGGAGGATTATCTGGACTCCATCGAGTCTCTGCCCTTCGATCTGCAGAGAAATGTCTCCTTGATGAGGGAAATCGACGCCAAATACCAAGGTAAAGCGCTCGCCCTGCGTGCGTGTGTGCGGTGCGGGGCTGGGGGAGGGTGTCTCTGCCTTTCTTCTCCCCGCAGCCGGGGTTCGGCCGTGCGGGGATGGCAGCCGTGTGCCGGGGGGGGGAACGAGCCGCAGCGCTGCCTCTTGTCACGGGGCGGAACAAAAGGTCCCCCCGGCTCCTCGTACGGAGCGAGGACTCCGCTTCGCCTCGCGAATCGCCGGCCGAGAAGGCGGGGGCAGGGAGCGGGGCGTGCGGGGCACAAAGGGGGGCCCTCCGGACCCTTCGGGAGGAGGCTTCGGGGGGTACGGAGGAAAGTGCAGCGCGGACGGCGAGGGAGAGATTACGGCACAACATAGAGGAATGTACAGTATTCATGATGGCTGGAGTAGGGGAGAGAGGCGGCTCGTGGGGGGGCGGGCGGGCGGGAGCGGAGGGGGTTAGGCAGAGCGGGGGGCAGGGTGTGCTTTCTTCGCTGCGCCCGGTGAGGCGGCCCCGCTGAGCGGGGCGGGGGGGGCTGGGGCCGGCGGGTGCGTACTGTATTGCCTCTGTGTGTGTATATGTGTGTGTGTGTATGGGGGGGGGGGGGGGCGCGGGGCTGATGGATGTGCTCAGCACCGGGGTACCCTCTCCTTCCCTTGGGGCACGCTGTGCCTCTGCCCCACGGGCGGAGGGAGAGCAGGGCCGGGCCGGGCCGGGGGGAGCTTTGTCACTCGCTTTGCCGGTGTCCGCTCGGAAGGGGAAGGGGGAGGGGAGGCCGTACCCGGCAGCGCTGACAGCCGGGGCGGGGAGCACCCCACTCCCTCAGCCCCCGCGCCCCCCTGCCCGCGGCTCCCGGGGCGGTGGGGATCGAGCCTCGCGGTGTTGGGTGGCCGTCTCGCCAGGCGGATCCCCTCGGGAGGGAAGGGGACGGGGGAAACTTCCGCGGGGGCTGGGCGAGCGGGTGGGGAAACGGCAGCGGCGGGGCAGGGCGGTCGGCGCGTTTGTACCGCGCTCCGGAACCGCACGGCCAGCGGGAGCCTCCGCGCTGTGCTGGGGATTTGGCGTCGGCGTGGCTTTTATAACCACCCCTCGTTAGCATAGCGCCGCTCGCCCCGCCTCCTCTCTCTGATTGGACCGCGGGGCGGCTCGTCCCGCCTTCCGCCCCGCCCCCTTGTGACGTTTCGAGAAGCAACTTTTCAGTGGCGTTGATTTGAATATCTCGACCTGCCCCTGCTCCCATTGGCTGCGCTGCCAGCAGCGGCAGCACAACCTTGGGCGGCCGGACACCGGCGGCGCCGCGGGAGGGGACGGGGAAGCGCTGGACACGCCTCCTCCCGCTCCTGAGTGGCGCTGTGATTGGCTCTGCGCTATTTTACTCTTCGCTTCTTCCGGCTTCCGATTGGGCGCGGGACGCCAGCAGGGGCGGGCTTTTCCGCGTCGCCCGCTCTGATAGGTGGAAAGGCGTGAGGGCCGCCGCCTCTTGTGTGCGGGCTCCTCCTGCTCCGCTTCCTTTGCTCTGAGCTGCGGAACGGGGGAACCACCGCCGGTTTCCTGCCCGAGAACAATGGCTGCTCCGTCACATCCGGGGCGTGGCCGGCATTGCCGTGCAGCACGGGCTCGTTGTGTGGCCGCTGGGAATGAAGGCAGCCGGCTCAAACAGCCTGCAAACGTGTTGTTATTGCTGGCCGTTAACGTCGGATGGCGCCTGCTGTAACTGGACGCCGTGCTCTGCGCCTTCGGAGCTCTGCACCAGCTGTCAAGTGAGATAGCGATGTTAAGTCAATTGAATTAAGTCAATTCATCGTTGATCAGCTTTGATTTACCGGTGGTGCTGCTGGAGAGGAGCAATACGAGATGCTTTCGTTTCATCATCATCATGATACCTCATTTCATGAGATCCTTACTGTTTTTCTTTCTTCTTTGCAGAAATTCTGAAGGACCTGGATGACTATTATGAGAAGTTTAAACGGGAGAGCGATGCCGTGCAGAAGAGAAGGATGCTGCACTGCATTCAGAGGGCACTGATTCGGAGTCAGGAGCTGGGAGATGAGAAGATCCAAATCGTCAGTCAGATGGTGGAGCTGGTGGAGAACAGATCCAGGCAAGTGGACAGCCACGTGGAGTTGTTTGAGACCTGCCAAGAGACTAACGACACCACTGGGAACAGTGGGAAAGCCAGCCAGGATAAGTCAAAGAACGAGACAATCGCTCAGTCTGAGAAGCCCAACAATAAGAGGTCGAGGAGGCAAAGAAATAATGAGAATCGAGAGAACGCTTCAAATAACCATGACCACGATGACATCACTTCAGGAACGCCAAAGGAGAAGAAGGCAAAAACGTCCAAGAAGAAGAAACGATCCAAGGCTAAAGCGGAGCGGGAAGCTTCTCCCCCAGACCTTCCCATTGATCCTAACGAGCCGACATACTGCTTATGCAACCAAGTCTCCTATGGGGAAATGATAGGATGCGATAATGATGAGTGCCCCATTGAGTGGTTTCACTTTTCGTGCGTGGGACTCAATCACAAACCGAAGGGCAAATGGTACTGCCCCAAATGTAGAGGAGAAAATGAGAAGACTATGGACAAGGCGTTGGAGAAGTCTAAAAAAGAAAGGGCCTACAACAGGTAGTTTCTAGACTGTTTGTGGGAAAGGAAAAGAAAACCACCAAACCAGTGTATTTATTGTCAGTGTCACCTTTGTTGAGGTGAAAGGATTGTAAAATGTATATTTTTAAAGGAGGTTTAAAACTGAACCATTCCTGTTACAGGGACGGCAATAAGAGCAGTTTTCTTTTTCATTTGGTGAGCTGTAACAAGAATATGGTCTGTGGACCAATGTATTCTGAAAGTCAAGCTATAAGAGTTCCAACTCAATATCCAGCTGGGTCTTAAAAAATACATTAATAACAGCCATTAAAGCGTTGACGGCGAGTATTTCTGAGATGTCGTTTCTTTTTCCTCCTGGAAGAATGTTACTTAACGTTAGAGCAGAGTTGTTCAGATAGCTCAGCCCTCTGGTTGTGCATCCGAATAGAGCTGCAGTATGTGACACACGTCGCTTCTTGCAGTGATGAGCGGTGCAAGGTCAAACTTGAAGGAGGGTACAATTTGGTTCCTGCTACGGAGAGCCAGTATGACAGTTCAACAGCAAACCTTGTAATAGGCTGAGGGGATTATTTAAAAGAAAAGCCAATGGTTAAAATTTGACACAGCAAATATTTTCTATTCTGGCCGAGTACCATGAGAACAGTTTTAAAGCAATGGGATACGTTTTATATTTAACCAGGAAGCGGTTTAGTAATGACTTAACATAAAGGAAGCTTTATACTGTCACCGAGAGTAGCGTAGCAATCCTTAACTTGTTCAAGTTGTATAAATGTACATTTTTTTAAGTGGAATTGCACTTAATGTATTATACTTGGAAATGCAGCCAAATGCCATTGTGTAACCAATGTGCATTTCCTGCTGTATGTATGAAAACTGTACAGCTGTGATATTAAGAAATAAATGAAACAACTTTTGACAGTTTGCTTCTTAGCAATCACGTTGAACGATCATTCCAAGGCATCATTTCTCTTTAACCTCAGCAGCTCCAGCGGGCTGCTGCTAGGAAACCTGGAACTGTTGTAGTGGTAACCAAATTACAGTTCTGATAATCAATCTTTACGGACTAACAAGAGCGTAGGACAGTCAAAGCAGCACTTAACCTTCTGCCCAGCTACTCTTTCTTGTGCTTGCAGTCACTCCCAGACCTGGCCATTTATCCAAAAATCAATTGCATAGAGCTGATCTTGCTTGGTTGTTTCTCATGCCTTTACACATGGTGGATGTAAATTATGCCATGCTTGTGTTGTTGGCAGGAAGTTCTTTCCCATTACAGCGTTTTCAAAGTAGGGTTGCAGCTGCACCAGGGAACGTATTTGTATTTTTCATGGTCATCTCCTGTGAAAATCCATATTAAAGCCGCACTGAAGGTGTGATGCTGTGGGATGGGTACCCAGACCTGTGCTGCAGCTTGGCGCTGGAGCTGTCACGCCGCTTCCTCCGTGCTGGATCTCGGCTCTCCGTCCCCCTGCGGGCCTTGGCTGTAAGTGCAGAAGGGGCCGGTGGTGGAAAGGCACAGGCAGCAGGACGCGGACAGAGAGGCTGCGGCATCTGCCAGGTCAGAGTGGAGCTGTGTGAGAGTCTGGGGTTGGGATTTTGGAAACACGGTGATCTCTTAAAAGCCGTCACTGTTTTGCTTCCCGGATGCTGAAAGCATAATGCTGAAGTAATGGAGAAACAGTTTTGGATGCAGACGGACATAAAGCATTTGATGAGGCTGAGTGTTTTCTGAAGATGTTCAGGAAAGACACCACCAGTTCACGATGCAGGATACTTCCCAGCAGGCAGGCAGACTCACAGCGATGAGAAGAAGTCGTTTTGTACTTCTCACTAGGTACACTAGGGGTGTGTGCACGCATATGTGGTTCAGGTTGCTACAGGCTGTCAGACCCAGTCTCCTTTGCCTTGGTCAAACGACCACTCGGCCCACCTCCTGTTCCCAGTGCACTTTAGGATTGCTGCTATCTGCTGATAACCTCCCCTTTCCTGCTGCTAGATCCTGGTAGCAGACAGGACCTGTGCTGTACCATTTGGAGGTCTGGTTTCAATCTGTGAGCACAGTTCCTTACCGTAGTTCAATTCAGGGGCTGCTCTCGGTGACCATTTCTCACCGTGACTGCCAGCAAAAGGGACTTGGGCGGGAGGGACATTGGCTTCTAGGAACTGAGCTGAGGCTTTTGACTCAGCTACCGGTATTACAGCATTAATTTCTAATGCATAAAATACAGCAGCTGTTTATTGAAGGGGAAGTCATAGCAATAGGAATCCTAAACTTCTTAAACTTCTCGCCGAAAGCGTTCAGGCAGTTGTACCTACTGCTGATCTGGATAGAGTCCCAGGGAAGCCCAGATAATGTTACTGAGCACTTGAGCTAGTGATAAAATCCTTCCAACTAATGAAAACCATGGCTTCAACAAATCAGCAGAGGGAGCTGGCAGCAGACCTCACACTTGAGTCGTCCCCATCCTCAAGCAGTTCTGCAGGAGGGCTGGTGCTGAAGGCATAGCTGGAAGGTGAAGGCTGGCCGCGAGGGTGCACTTCATGCACAGTGCCAGCTGCAGAATGCTCCTAGCGGGACAGATAGAGGCCCCACCAGGCTGAAACATGAGGCAGAACAACGTGTTGCTTCCAACCGTTCTGTCACCTGAAAGCCTCCCAGTTAAGCACAACCACTGTCTCCATTAAGCAGCACCAACCCTGGCCATGCGTATCATTGGGTTTAAATAGGTTTCTTACTAATTGAGCACAGCTGCTTATCAGCTGTGTCCTCCACGCAGAAGAAATACAACAGAAATGGACTGCTCCACTGGTCTTACTTTTCATAAGGTATTTTTACTTATTCTTTTAAAATTGTAATAGATATGCAAAGTATTGTTTAGCGCTTGTTCAGGCCTGAGGTTTTCTCATCACCTCAAAGTGGCTAGATTACTTTTCCTGGTAAGCGCTCATTGGTGGTGGTAGTCATAAAGAGCTGACATACGCATTGGAACTGTGGGAGCTGGGTTGGTGGCCAGAGCGGGAGGGCTTCTGCTTGTTGGTGGGTGTCACGTTGGTCCTTCAGCCCATGACCATGGTCACCCTGTAGGCAGCTTTGCAGGACCTTACTGAAGCTCTGCTGGAAGAGATGTTGCTTTTAATTTTCAGCAGCTGACTTTAATAATTCAACCTTCGTATGCTGCCATCAGCTGAGGCAGAAGGCTTGCAGGTGACGCAGGCACCACAGGCTTCATGCTGGGGAGATGTCAGCTCTCCACAGGGGTGCCGGATGAGCTGGGTCTGAACCTCTGCTCCTCATTTCTGCTTTGGGAAATGGATTGCAAGACAAAGACAGCTGCATTTGGCTGGTAGGGCCCAAAGAGATAACACATCTAGGGCTGCTAACTCAGCATATGTAAACACATATATGTGCTTAAAATAAACTTGGATCTTTCAAGTGCAGAGCTTGGTGGAGACAGATGGAGTCATCTCCTGCACTCTCACTCTGTGGGCGAATGAATGCGGTTTCACTGACTGTTGTCCCTCCAGCGCTACACATCCTGCACTCCCACATCATACGCTTCACTGGGTCCATTTTTTCTTTTTTCTTTTTTTTTTTCCCAAAATAAAAGTCATGCTTGCAAAAAAGGAAAAGGTTTTGGAGATAAGGATGAGAAACCCTGAGCTGTGCATGAGTGATTTACCTGCGTATGGGAAGGAATGTTCTGCTGTGTTAATTATTAGATATACATGAGGGGGCTTCTCCTTCTGCCAGCCTCCTCTCTCCTTGAGATTTGCATGGTCTCATCTGAAATAAAGTGCTCCGTTCTCCTCATGACTTCCTCAGTCTTATAACTCCAGACAATTTATTGAGAGCCATATCAGTGAAAGATGGGTTGTTCGATGCGTGTTCCACAAGGTGATTTTATTCCACAACTAAAAGATTATGAGTAACTGTTTCAGAAAGGTCCCCTGAGTTCTAATGCTTTGGTTGGTAGGTGCTCCCTGAGGACACGGACATTGGAAGGAAATGAACGTAGCACACCTTGAACCTTAATCAATTCTCATCTGCGGTCACAATTACTTAGAAACTTTGCTCACAATGATATCATTTTTGGCATATTGTCACCACAGGACAGAAATATGATTGCTTGGATGCACCGATCTCCACGCTCTATCAGGATTTGATTTATTGTGTAATTTGTCTCAGCTTTTTATCTGCTGAACCTCTTTTGCTTGGACTGGAGACAGCTTCAAGAAGGCAAAGGCGGTATATTTTAAATTGGAGCTACTGATAGTACTCTCGGTCTTTGTCAGACATACACAAACACGTGTATATATCTTGGGATACAGAAGATGTCATGAGAGCATCTGTTGTTCTGAGCCCTTGGAATCAACACAAATAAACCTTTACAAAGGGAAGAGTGTGCCTTGTGAGGAGTAGAAGATGGAGCACAACAGGGAAGTAAACAACTGGACTTCTGTATTAGAAGTAATCATTACTGGGCTATAAAATATTTAAAGGAGTTCTAGCTAATCAGGTTCAAAAGAAACAGAACATCACATTTCCTGAGAAGATAAATACAAAGAATGTGAGACTTTTGCACCTCTGCTGGTTTTGATAACCAGCACGTTGAAGAACTGCTACAGGTGGATTGCCAGGGTGTCACATCATCAACGGACTGTATTTTACAGGACGTGTTGCTGACTGGGCGATACCATCCGTGTCTGCAGAGGTGTCCAGGGAAGCTGTAGAACCTTGTCTTCATAAGCCGGAGGCAAGGCAGGGATACTGTCACTGTGTCAGAGCAGAAGCAGATGAAATTAGATTTGACTTCAACCTACTGTGAAACCAAAGCTATGTGAGTTTCTACTTACTCAGATGCCCCACCACTGTAGGCATTCAAGGCCAGTTTGGATGATGTTCCGGGCAGTAAGATATGGTGGAAGATGTCCCTGCCCATGGTAGGAGGGTTGGACCAGGTCATTCTTAAAGTTCTTCCAACCCTAATAATTCTGCAATTCCTTATCATTATCCTCAGTATGCAGACTCGATGTCCCGGGGCCTTGAAATGAAAGATTCAATCACTGAACACATTATGAGCCCAAATGTTTTCAAGAAGTGGTGGGGGTCCTACATGATGGATACGTTGATCAACAGTAGTCAGGTTTGGGACTGTTTCAGTAGATAGTTCTCTATATCAGGCTACTGGACATGTGTCTTGTTGTTGTTCTTATTGTTAATACAGTGCTGTTTCTACAACTTGTTTTTAGCCCCAGACAAGACCATCCAACTCCCTTGAAGCCTGCTGTAAGAAACAGGAATGAAGATGGACACAAATGAGCCCAAGGACAAGACACTGCTGTAAGATGCTTGAAATGAGGACTAAACAGCCACTTACATGCATGAGCACAATTCCTGCTGCTTTCATATTTCACACCTCTGATTATGTACATGCACCTTAGCACCAAGTCCATACCATCCTTCCCATCCTTTGTGACTGTTTCTGCCTGATGAGCTCCTACTGCTTTTACCAAAGCCAGATGGAATTTCAAGTGTGTTTTACACGACACTTTAAGTCAGCAGATCTTGTTTCCACAAGATCCAGGAAAACTGGGGATTCTGATTTTTTTATTTTTATTTTTTTGTAATAGTGGCCCTGGATTTTTCCTAAAGGTTCCTGTGGTGACAATGTTAGTGGGCTTTCATGGGATTAGACACAATAAATTGCTCTGTATGATTCCCCTTGTTACTGCCAAATGCCTTACTCACAGTGGTGGCTTAGTGCAGATTGGGGTGGCAATGGTAATGAGAGGGTGGATGGGCTACATGATCTTGTAGGTCCTTTCCAACCCTGTGATTCTATGATTCTATACACTTTGTAAATTCCCTGGATAACATATAGCTTTAATGACACTGCCCGCAGCTTTTATTGGCTGCTGTTATCTCCAACTACCGTTAGGTTTTTTTTGCCTGACTTCTTCCCACCAGCTTAGTTGCCTGAGAGGCTATTGCCGGAGCAGTAATTTTCCCCTCTACCTGTTTATGGCTTTGTTCCTTCATCCAGTTGGAGAAAGAAAGTCATTGTCTGAAAGGTTGTTCAAAACTGGGTGCCTGGCCTGAAAGCATGCAGTAATTTTGTGTGAGATTGCTTGAAGCAAGCACTGCTGCTAAAATCCCCCAGGCTGAGCTGTGTGGAATTCATGACCGGAGGGATTACTCCAAGCACTACCTGTAATCAGCAGCTTATTTTTTCCAGTCCCCTGCTTTCTGTTGGTAGCAGCAACGGGCAGATGTTTGGTGTTAGAGCCCAGACACCCCAGGTGCCCGTGGCTGTAAAGTGAATACCAATTGCTGCTTGCTGCTGTTGAAGTAGCCTGACTCTCGCTTCCACTAAGGTTGTCTTCACATCTCTACAGAGGGCCCTGTCAACAGTGGGTTATAAAAATGTACAATCCACTCAAGACAGCCTTTTTTAACACACTTCTCAGTTTTTGTACAGCAGGATGATGTAGAGAAGAACTGTGACAGGAGACATCCATCCTCAAGGTCACGGGATGGACACTGGAGGATGCCAACAACTGTGACACAGTCACCGGGGCTTTAGCTATGCCTGATCAACAGAACCATCTTGTACCTCCTCTCCATGATTTGCTCTTAAGTTTGCGGTACTTAAGCACCCTGCCATGCTTTAAAATCCCGTGCTTTGGGTGTTCATGTTCTCTTTAGACACTAGATGACTGTATTTCTGAGGAGGTTTTATGTGTTTTGGCATCACCTGGGGAGCTCTGCTGGCTGGAAGGGCTGGGTGTAGTTGCAGCCCCTCATCTCCCACGTGAAGACAGAGGTGAAGGCAGGAGGTCCTCAAGGAGGGAACATCAGAGACTTCTATTGGAAGTGCGAACTACAGAACTACGTAACACCTATTAATGTTCTATTAATAGATAATAAAATTACCTAATCTATTAATCTATTCTCTGATGATAACTTGCAGGTTTGGACTGCCCTCGTTTTCTCTTTGTCTGAGGCTCTCTGATGGCATCCCATTTAATTTCCCCGTTCACTGAGAAACCACGTTTCCAAATGTGAGAACTGTTAGCGGGCTCTGCCTATTTAGCGATAATGTTGAGGAGCAGGCTGCATTCAGACAAATCCAGTTAGAAGTGTTTTCCACCCCATCAGCTTCATCTGTCAGGCTGCTTTTTGATGTTCTAGTGCAAGCCACACCTGGTGAATTTTCCATACACTGGAGTCTTTGGCACTGGAGGAGCTTCAGATCTACGTGGCAAGCCAACAGGGCTCTGCCAGTAAGTGACAGGCATGCAAAGCTCTGGGTCGGGTTATGAAGGCTCTTTCCAGGATTAAGGAAAACTTTCTAAATGAGCCATAGAGAAAAAGTGTTGCCATTTTTCAGAGCTCCCTGTATATAAATTGGAATTGACTCAGAGGAAAGCTACCTCTGTAATGTGCAGAGATCTAGAGCACACCGCTAGATTGATCCCTCCTAGCTGAAAATAACCCTTAATGTCCTATTGCATACAGACATCTTAAATTGTTAATGGGATTCCAGCCTGAGGGTAAACGTTGCAGATTCACATTCTGAGATTTTTAAGAGCTCGCTGAATGCTCACAACGAGGGCTGTTAAATACAGTTATTTGCTTTATACCTCTTAAATAGATCAATATCAGCTGAAGAAATACCAGGAGGATGAGGACTGAGAGTGAAGGTGTAAGAAGCTGATGGAGCACCACTGTGCCTCAGACTGTCAGGAATTTCTGGATCTGACCAAGGTTATGTCCCCTAACCCAACTCTAACAGTGTCACTGATCAGCCCTCAGCTCCCTGGTGAAATCCATGCTGCTGTACTCAGCACAGGTGCTTTTAAGCAAGAGCCAAACTCTCACTCTTCATCTCACCTTATCCAGCTTCTTAACTTGTTTTGGTTAAAAGAAGCTGTGAAGTGGTTCTCTTTCCGCTGTGAAGGAGTTTGTCGAAGGTTACTTTGAGAGCCCTATTTCTCCCTTCCCATGAAAAACATGATTTCGTCAGGTAAAAGGTGCATGTTCCTTGGGCACTTTCAAGGCACCCCTTGCTACCAAAAGCAGTTCCCATGCATTGCTTGTAAATGACATTACTTCCTGCAGAGCAGCTGGGAACCTGCCCCAGAACCGCACTCATTGCTCTCAACGATATCCTGTGAGCTGCTTTGAGTTGTCTGGTGGCCCAAAGGACTTATTTGTGATTCCCTCTCAATTTAAGAAGCTTCTTCTTGAAAAGATACACTGCTAGAGATGTCACATGGGCCCTCACTCTGCTGCTTCATCTGTTCTGTGCCTCAGCCCAGTGCATAGTGATGCTGTTCTTCCTGCACTCCTCTCACCAGAGCTGGCTTCCTACTGCCACTGTGACATCAGAAAAGCCATACTGAGGCAGAAGGAGCTGCTTTGCCTTTTTCTTTCCAGGTTCTCATTTGTACTGTTCCTCCTCTTGCAGCTGTCTTAGGGTAAAGTTTCATGTGATGACATGAGCCAGCATAACAGCCCATTGCTGCTAGGCAGGGCCGGCTCCCTCCCCATCTTCTTCCATCATCTCTCCTGGTTACACCACCTGCTGGGCTTCTCTGACAGCCATTCTGGGAGGTAATTGGGCACAGGAGAGGTTCCAGAAGGTACTGGCCATACAAAGCCAGTGGTGGGCCAGCATAACCAGCAGCAGGGGTCAGGACCAGCTGTGGGTAGCTCTGCTGGCTCAACTGTGTGTGAGCCTCCATATCAGCTCTCTGCTTTTTGCAAGTGCTCTTCTCTCTCCATACAAAACTGTTGCACCTTTGGCTCGGCAGGCTCCTCCAGATGCTGCAAGTTCAGTCATGCAAGTAGAAAACTCTCCTCCAAATAGAAAAAGCAAGTAATCTGTTCTGCACCTTTGAAAAGTACTTATTCTTACAAGTAAAATAACTTTGTGCTTGGGGATCCCTTTGAAAAGAGAGACCAACCCAGCTATTTTTAATCCAAGTTAAACCTATTCAGGCACTGGCATATCCCTTCTTATAGGAAGAGTCATTCTATCCAGATTTACTCATCTCGTTACTATCTGTTCCATTCAACCTACACATTTCCTTATGCAACGCTTCAACGGTTTCAGAAAACTTCAGTGCTGAATCACAGAATTTCCCAAGCTGGAAGGAACACATAAGGATAATAACATCCAACTCTTGGCTGCACAGAGGACTACCCAGAATATGCTGCAGTGGTGAAGATGGTGATACAGCAAGCCCTGCTGGAGAAGAAAAATGATTGGCTTTCCAACACTGTGGGGAGAAGTGTTGTCAAATTTGATAGCTCACTTACTGCAAATGGTATCTTAATAAAAGCATGTTTCACGATATGTTAATCTTAATTCAAGCATCTAATTATTAAGACTGATGTAACACACCTGGAAACACAGAACGGTAATTACTCTTCATAGTGCCACTAGTTCAGAGTGTTTTGAAATGAATGGTGATGTGGAAGAATGTGACAGAATGCGTTCACAGTTCCCAGTGATATTGTGCCATCCATCCCAATGTCCCCTAAGAAGTGGTCACATATACTGTAATATATCCAAATATATTCAGGATTTGCAATCCAGAAGGAATTAGTAACATTTTCTAGTCTGAGTAGGCTGGATGGAGTTACAAGGTTAGCGTTTGAGCTGGATTTTAAGTGGATCCTGTAGTACTTTGTGGTGTGGTGCATTCCTGTGAATCAGCACTGCCTCAGAGTCAAAGGCCATCAAAATAAAAACCCAACAAAGTTGGTTGTGATAGAGTTACCTCTTCAGAAACCTTTGGGAGGAGAATTATCACATTAGCAAAGCACAATCATTCAAAAATACCTAGGAAACAAAATCCTACAGGATGTTGACGTTAGAAAAAGTTTCTGATGATTGAAAGCTCAGCTCTGATCCCTGAAGACTTATTTCGCCAGCCTTGACATTCAGGCCCAGAAGGCCATGCCAAGTCATGCAAAAGCCCAGGACTTCATTTTCAGTCAGCCATTCCTACATTACAAGTACACAAATGCCATTCTAGGCTGACCTAGAAAGAATTACATGACACTAATATTGTAACATGAGTCCATCTCCAGGAGCAGCCACACAGTTGGTGTTTTGTCTGCAAGCGCTCAGCTCCAAGCGGCTCCTCGCTCACCTCCCAGGTGGGATGAGGAAAGAGACAGAAAGGCAATATGAGAAATTGTGGGATGAGGGGAAGACATTTTACTAATAGAGCAAAAGCAGGGCATGCAAGCAAAGCCAAACAAGGAATTAACTCACTGCTTCAGCCAATGCTAAGAAAACTGTGTACATCATGAATAGCAGTTTCTTCACCATCACTCCCAACAATCCTGGCTCCCTTCTTTCATTCTTCTTTCCCCACGTTTTTCATTGCTGAGCAGAACACAATATGGTATGAAATATCCCTTTGGCCAGCCTGGGTCAGCTGCCCTGGCTTTGTCACCTGCTGCTTAGCACCCTCAGCACCTTGCTGGCAAGGCAGCACGAGGAGTAGAGAAGTCCTTGGTCTGTGCAACACTGCTCTGCAACAACTAAAAAACTGGTATGCTAGCACCAATGTTTTCAACAGAAATCCTAAACCTATCTCTATCCCGGGCAAAACCATGACGGTCTGATTTGTCACATTTCTAAAGCTGAGGTTCAGAAGTCACAGTGCATCAGTTTGTTAGCACTGGTGTGCAAAAGCTATCTGACATAAGGCAGGAAAATCCAAAGCTGTGGTATTTCAGCTGTCTCTGCGGCTTCAAGTACAGCTACAAACAAGGACAAGGGAAAATGTCTGAGGAAAATACTTTGAATGCATCACAGTCAATATCGGATATCCATGTTGGTGAGGTCAGACCATTAACCATCACCGCTTCAGAGGGTATTACAAACATTTCCCAGACACATGCATGGTCCAAATCCTTTAGTGGTAAAATCCAACACGATCAGATTTGAGGAGAGGATAAATAAACCACCCCTGGTGCATCACTCTACATCAGAGCTCTGGAGAGGCCACAGGCTGCCTCCACTCCACACCCTTGGCTGGGTAGAGCCAAGCAGCAGCTGCACAGAGCCTACAGATGAAGGCAGTACATACAACACACCAAGCTAAGCATCCTGCTAGGACTCCCACTGCTTGTGGCAGAGGCGCCCATTTATTTTCTCTTTGAGCATCAAGTATATTCTTCTCAGCCGAGGGAAATCAGCAAAGAAAAAGGAAAAAGGTTTTTGTCAGATGAAATATTTCTCCTCTGGTCATTACCTGGCATTACTAGCTCTTACATTTAGAAGGTAACTCCATGAAAGCATGTGAGCTGCTCTTGATGGCCTCCAACACCCATGCTGATTGCCATGCAGTGCTCCTATGCCCCAAGCCACTCATCCTGCAATTTGCTCTTTCTGAAAGGAACACCACTACCTCCCAGCTCGCTGCAAGATCAGCTCATTATCAGACCGGACACAACATGGGGGTTAAACAGCTTAATTTGATCAAAGCAAAGCATTCAGCAAGTATAAAATGCTATTGTGCCTACAAAAAAGGCAGAAAGCAGGCTGTCTTAGCTGTGTTCTCCTTAGCTGTTCTTCCTGCATGGCAGAGCATTACTTCTAATAACTTCTTTTAGCAAGGGATCCTGTTCCCACCTTTCTTGTTCCATTTGCACTGGGAAATGTTCTGGTTGCTCTTGAAACGTCAAAGCACGCAGCTCTACAGGGGTAAGCACCTCTGCATCACGCTGATGTTTAATCATTCCCTGCACCACTTTAATGTCCATGGGAGAATGCTAATAACTCATTCTTAAATGCGAGCTGTTTGAGTAAGGAGACCTTAAGGTGCCAGTTCTTGCTCATCTGTTTGCACCTTCTCTCACGGGTCAAGCACTTTGCAGCCATCATCATCACACACACACAAGGAGCTATCGGGAACAGCACTTTTTGGTTTCTCTTTATGGAGACAGTAGTTTGCAACAGGAACTTTACTCTAAGCTGCATAAAAATGTGCAACTCAAACACTCTAAAACGCCTGACTTCTGATATGGTTCTGTGCCCACCATCCATGTGATGCTCTCGGTATCTCAGGGCCGCACATGACTGCTGGTACAGAGGTGCCAGACCCCACAGGCTGCGTGCCAGCAGGGCTCACTTAAGGCACAACAGCATTATAGTTCTGTGGGAGAAATGTGCTTCAGGAGGAAATGGGAAATGTCAGATGGTTACCGTTGCAATTAGACTCATGGTTCTCCCTTGGCAATTCTTACATTTTTCTTCTTCTGAAGTTGGTGCAATTATGGGCTAGCAATTCAATGCTAACATAATATAAGGCAAGTAAACTGCGACAGCAAAAAAGTAAAACTATTTTTATATTTAAAGGTTTTTTCTTGTCCTTGCACACTTATCATTCTTGCTGGAGGGATTGAAATTTATAAAGGAGCAGATCTCTGTCATCCCAAGACTGCAGCTTGGTGTCAAGTTCTGCAGCCTATGGATTAGCATCCACCAGCACAGAGGAAGGTAGAAGCTGCACACCCTTTAGTTTTGCAGCTGACAGGCACCAAGATGCTGCTGAAGGCAATGACTTGTTGCCTTTGCAGGACAGGGTGAGCAGGTCTGGGAGCACAGAGGTCTCCTGGCTCTCACACAGCCTGGACTCCCAGCCCAAGGCCTGGCCTCAGCCCTGTGTGTTTGGTATCCCTCTGCCAGGCCTTCCTTATGCCCCGCTGTACCGGTGAATAGGGACTGCCCAGCAGGGTGAGAGTCCACAGAGTGGGAGCCACATGCTTCAGAACAGCTAACCACCTGCTGCTCTGGTTGGTTTGGGGGCTTTCCTCAGTGATTTTTTGCTGGTTTTCAAATAAAAGCATCAGCCTCTCCCTGTTAAAATGATATGTCTCCTCACATATATAGTTTCTCAAACATTACAGCAAAGGGCACACAGGTGACATGTTTACACCAGATCCATCTTCATTTCAGGCAGGTTACAGGAAAATGCTGGGCTTGCTGCAGCCTGGGATAGCCCTCTCTCTTCCCTAATGAAGCTGTATGGTTTGAGAGGAAGGCTATAAGGCTCCTGCAGCGTCTCTCAGCACAGCACTGCACAGCCTGCTGTCTGCAAATCAGCAGGAGCACTCCTCCCTCCTGCAGACTCAGACCATTCCTCCTTGCAGACCTGGTGAACCAGCACCAGCTCTTTCCCCACAAACATTTGTTAAGAGCCTTCAGTTTTTTGAAAGAATCAGGTGGTGTGTAGTTTTCTAATAACTGATGTAGCTTTATAACTAATAACTGTTGTAGCATGGGCATCTTCTGATGTGGATCAACCATCTTCTGATGGTCAGGCTGACAGACATCCTGTGCTTTTAGGATTTTCCCCTAGGTAGCACCTACTGCCTATTGAAAAGACTTTGAAGACTACTGATGTGCCCATGAAGGAGATTAATGGTGCTGTTTTTCATCCTGAGGGATGCACAATACATTTCCATGATTCCCATGTGAGCAAGCAACTATGACTACAGAGCGTGGTGCAAAGCCTGAACTGTTGGACAGCTAAAACACATGACACGGAGTTATATCAAGCTGCCAGGAACCTCACAAGATGCGATTGTTGCTGTAACCCTGTGAAGTAGGCCTAGGTCATACTCAGTTTAATCATGAGAAAGAAAAGGTTAAACAAAAATGTCAATTGCAGAAATGCTTAACTTCAAGAAGACAAGTTATATAAAACAAAGTACATGCATTAAAAGGCACTACGAAAAGTATGTTCAAGGTGGGGCTTCACCAATGGGAAATACAGTGGGAGGATCATCTTCACTCGGTGGGACCATCACTTCTAATGCAAGTGGGAACATCACCTCTATACGTGCTGTGACTTACAGCGTTCAAAGTATTTGTAAGGATGTAATGTAGGATGTAGGACCAAAAAAACAACAACCCATTAGTCATGAGGTGAGAGGATTTGTTGGTCAGATAAAACTATTCAGAGTTATCTGAACTAAACCCAACCACAGAGAATGACAAAAGGATCTCATAGTACCGGGAGCTGGAAAATGAATTTGGGTGGAAGCAGGCAGGGTAATTCACATGGGGAAAACAATCCTAACAACACAAGTAGACATAACGATGGGCTCTCCATTCTCTGTCACTACATAAGAAAGATGTTATGGTGTTTTTGAGCAATTCTTTGCAAACACTGGTACAGTGCTGAGCAGTAAAGAAACTGTTGGTAATTACTAGGAAAGGAACAGAGAATAAAATAAGGTACATCATTATGCTGTGAATTTATGATGCATCCTCTTTTCATGTGCTGTCATCTCATCTCAAAAGGTTGTGGTAGAAATGAAAAACAGATACAGAGAATAATCAGGATTTGCTGTATAGGTCTGCTTCATATGAAGTGCTAAACAGAATATGATTCCTCTCCTTGGATAATAGATGGCTGAGGAGAAATACGAGATAGCTCTACAAAATTGTGTGCCGCATAAGAAAATTTATTCACTGTTTCTCACAGTACCGGGGATGAAGATTAAAACAAACAAATACGAGCACTTCTGCACTCAGCGCATGCTGAAATGGTGGAGCTCATTGTCAAAGGATGTTGTAGAAGTGGAAACCCTAATTCCTTTAGTGTGAGATTGTCATAGGTCAGAAGGTTTTATCAGGGAATATGTGAAATTGGATCAGTCTGTCCCTGAGACAGATTCAGATCATCTGTTTCTTTTTTACTGAGAAATAATTTTTTTGTTAAAGAAATAAATGTAGGCAGGAAAAAAGAGGAGAGCAGAGGAGAGCAGAGGAGAGGAGAGGAGAGGAGAGGAGAGGAGAGGAGAGGAGAGGAGAGGAGAGGAGAGGAGAGGAGAGGAGAGGAGAGGAGAGGAGAGGAGAGGAGAGGAGAGGAGAGGAGAGGAGAGGAGAGGAGAGGAGAGGAGAGGAGAGGAGAGGAGAAGGGAAGGGAAGGGAAAGGGAAAGGGAAAGAGAAAGAGAAAGAGAAAGAGAAAGAGAAAGAGAAAGAGAAAGAGAAAGAGAAAGAGAAAGAGAAAGAGAAAGAGAAAGAGAAAGAGAAAGAGAAAGAGAAAGAGAAAGAGAAAGAAAGAGAAGAAGGGATTTCAGAGCACAATTAAGAAGCACCAAAGCATCCAGGTGACCTGGGGTTCATGATGAGATGAAGCTGTCACTGCATTTGGCTCCTGGCTCCCTGCAGAGCCACAACAAGGATCAGAAGGCTGTTTGAGGCACCCACTGCAGCACATGCATCCCTGGCTGCTTAGTTTGATGATTCCTATAAATGGGGCTGCTCAGTCCCTCCTACCCATAGCTGTGGCCCAGAGCCGCAGCAGTGCTGGTTAAGGCCTCCAGTGCCCTGCAGGGTCTGTAGTGCACTCATCAGGCTCCTGAAACCTGGACCCGGAGCTGCCATCAAGTACCATCTTAGTCAGTGCCTTGTTCCGCTTTGTGTAGGAGCCAAGGAACAAGCTTAAAGCATCTCACTTTTCTATCCCTGTGCAGTATGGCCTGGCTCCCTGAGGAAAGCCTTACACTTCCAAGTTAATTGGTATAGATGTTTCTAAAGTTTGGTACTACAAATCAAGCAAGAAATTTATTTCAGAGAGTGGGAGCCCCTACTTTCTCTCCCTCTCCAGCCAATTTCAACTGCTCCGCTCTACAAGTTTCTCTTCTTTTCAATTACAGTTCTCCCATGGTAGTAAATAAACTTGTTTCAAGCACACGCATTTCTCTTCAATTACAGTGCCCTCGCAAGTAATCCAATTTCTTTTAAGTCTTCAGTTCACATCCAGCTTTCTTTCCAACAAATGTACATATCAGGTGGCAGAAATACCTCCTGGGCTCTGTCCTTACACCGAGGTATTGGAAGGTGTTTTTTGTCTCCATTACCTCTGAACTGACTGAAAACTCTTTCCAGGTTCAGCAAGGGGTACACAGACCAAGGGACTTGTAGGATAGCTATGCATGCCACTTTTGTTCAGGCCATCTCCTTCAGTCCCAGTAGCTGCCTTAATCCAGCTGCAAGAGTGTTGAGAGCACTGTGTGTCAGAACTCCAGACTTATAGCTATGGAAATGCATTCATTTTAACCTGCAGCAATAGACTCAGCAATGGAACCCTTGGAAGGCTCCATCATTAGCCGCTGCAAACTGGTGCTTCTCTCCTTTTCATTTTCACAGAGCATTAGCAGACATGCAGCATAGGGCTGTAAATGCATGTGAGAGGTAGATGGCTCTCTCCTCCACCACAGGCAGGGCCACCAATCTCCCCATTTAGTACCAGATTAGGCTGCCCAGGGCCCCATCCAACCTGGCCTTGAACACCTCCAGGGATGGGGCATCCACAGCTTCTCTGGACAGCCTGTGCCAGCACCTCACTGCTCTCTTGGTAAAGAACTTATTCCCTGATATCCAACTTAAATCTTCCCTCCTTCAACTTAAAACCATCTCCTCTTGAACCAAAGAGGGTTGTTGTTTGGAAAAGGTTAGAAAAGACCTCTAAGATCATCCAGTCCAACCGTCCACCTATCACCAATATTTTCCACTACAAAATGTCCCTCAGTTCGACATCTGAACATTTCTTCAACACCTCCAGAGTTGCTGACTCCACCATCTCCCTGGCCAGCCCATTCCAGCACATGACCACTCTCTTGTTGAAGAAATTGTTGAAGAAACATGAACCTCCCCTGGCACAGCCTGAGGCCGTCACCTCTAGTCCTATCACTTGCTACATGGGAGCAGAGGCCAATTCCCACCTCACCACAACCTCCCATTTTTGCTCCCATGGCAGCAAAAAAATAAAATAAAATAAAATAAAATAATAATAAATTAAAAAAAAAAAAAAAAAAAAGGATAATCCAGCCTTTTGTGAGATCCATATAGGAGTTATGCAAGTGATGGCCTGAAGTTGCCTTATCACTGCTTCTTGCATCTGGGGTCAGGCTGAGCATGTACACCTCGCCTTTCCCACCCTGCTAGATAGATTAGCTGCAGTGCCTTTGGTGGAGAGCCACTGCTGACTCCTGGTGGCCGTGGGAAATGGATGCCCACATTAACTCTCATTTAGCCATTAAAACAGGAAGAGTAACTCTATTTTCATTCTCCTCATCTAATAGGAGTTCATTTCCTTCTGGATGTGGCTTTTATTTGCACCCTACTAACAGCATCCGTTTTTATTTCCTTAGTCTGTATCTGATGAGATTATGCCTTTTTTATCTCCCCTGTTCACTGCCGTTGTAGTTTATTCAGCAGATCCCTAATTCGATAGCTCTGTTCTGGGATATGACCACAGCCTTTGCTCTGCTTCTTTCCTTACAAAGAGTTGTTCTCTTTACTTCTAAACCGTGCAGAGAAGCCCATATGTTCCCATAGTCCATGTGCTACAAAACACAGCAAATTACTGCTTGAAAAGAGCTCTTTGTGGTCGTCCTTGCCACGATGCCATTCCTGTTGGCAATACAAAGTAGTCTTGTGGAGAAGTTTCACAGTGGCAATAGAAGTGCAACCAGAGATAGACTCAACCAGCACGTGCCACATGCGGTGTTCTGCAAGACAAAGCCTCCCACCTTTTACATGCTGCACAAGGTACGTGCTGAGCAGCACTCCCCTCCCCACGATTTGCAATGATTATAATCCTTCGAAGATACCTACATGCTCCAAACCCCTCCTCTAACCATTTGGAGCAGGCAAGGCAGCATGTAGGAGTTCACTGATCTTTCTCCTCTAGCAAAACATTTGCTGGGGGCTCATTAAATGCCTTCTGCACTTTGCTTTTGTCCCTCCTCACTTCTGTGTCAAACATTCATTCTCACAGCCTGCTACCCATTTGCTGATGGAGGCTGCTGTTACAAAGGCATTGTGATTTTACTGTACCACCACAGCTCCTTGACTACCTCAGGAGTGGAGATCATGGGGCTGACTGGAGTTTGCTTCTGAGGTGGCATTTGATTTTGTTCCATTTTTATCATTTCCTTTCTCCTCAACAGGTGTAGAATATTTTGTTTTGGTTTGGTTTTTATCTCTGTGTCTCTTCAGTTTTAGGGTATCGCCTGTGGTGTGCACACACTCATGGGGTAACATCGTGGAGAATCAGGAGGAGGATGAGAGCAAATTCATCTGCTGCTTCAGTAAAAGCAAAACTCGTTGTCTGCATCAGGTAAAATGGGTGTTGTCCATGATCTGTGCCAGATGTAGACTTTGTCCTGTTGGAAAAGCATGGCTGTGAAATACACAGCTGTTGCAATTCTGAGATGGTTTTATCTTGCTAGTCATAGCAGGCTTTGGTCTTTGCATTTGCACTTTTTTTCTTTCCTATTATTTTTTCCTGCTACTTCTGCTGCTCCCAGAAGTGATATACCTGCAGCCACAGGTTTGAGAGCATAAATCCATGCCAAGCATTGTCCTGAAATGCCATTAATTAAGTAGAACTTCTGTTAGAATTAATCTTCATTCAAAAGTAGTTTTGCTTTACGTAGAGTTCAGCTTCCTTAATTTTAAGTGGTTTTCCTGTCAGATCCAGGTGATGAAATAATACATCTAAGTGCCTGTGCCTGGATATGTTGTACAAGCTCAATACAAATGAATTTTGAGCCTAGCATCTGGATTTACACAGCGTGGAGCACATCTTTACTGAAATCCTTCCAGGCTCGTAGTATGGTCTCTATAGGACAGCCATATAAAAGTAGGACAGCTATACGGACAGCTCATTTTGTTCATAATAATTTAAATCTTACTAGCAGTAATAAAGTTTCTGGTGACAGGGCTATGGGGCATCCTATTGCACCCCTCTGGGAGACTGGTGTGCTCTAATACCTCTCTGAAGTGCCCCTACACTAAAGCGCATACCTAGGGGAATAAAAGGAAAGAACTAGAGATCTGTGTGCTGACACAGACCTTTGCTTTCACTGCAGTTATAGAGACATGGTGGGATATCTTGCATGACTGGAATGTTGCCATGAATGGCTACATGCTTTTTAGGAAACACAGACAAGACTGCAGCCTTGGAGTATGGGAGAGCTAACTTTGTCCCCTTCAGGAACATTCTTGGAAGAGTGCAATGGCAACAGCCCTAGAAGGAAGAGGGGATTAATATTCAAGGATCCAGAACAATGCATCCAAATGGACAAGAAATCCAGCAAAGGGGGCAGAAAAACCATATGGATTAGCAAGGAACTCCTCACAAAGCTCAGACATAAGCAGGAGGTGTACAAGAGGTTGAAGCAATGACAGGCTGCTTGAGCTGAATATAGGAAAGTTGTCGGAGTACTCAGAAGTGCAATGAGGAAGGTCAAGGCCCATTAGGAAGTAAATCTGGTTAGGGATGTCGAGCACAGTAAGAAGGCTTTCTTCAAATAAATCAGTAACTAAAGGAAAACTATGGAAAATGTGAGGGCAGAGGCCCTGGCAAAAGAGAAAGCAGAGAAGGCAGAGATAATGAATGCCTTCTTCGCTTCAGTATTCACTGCCACTGCCAGCCCTCATGAATCACTGACTCAACATCAGACTAGAGATTATTTAGGCAAACTTGGTATCTGCAAGCCCAAGGGCCCTAATGGGATGCACCCACAGGTGCTGACAGAGCCGGTGGACATTATTGCTAAGTTACCCTTGATCATCTTTGAAAGATTATGGTAATCAAGACAGCTGCATGAGGACTGAAAATAAGAATATGTCACCCCAATCTTCAGAAAGGGCAAGAAGGAGAACCTTGGGAATTATAGGCCAGCCAGCTTCCTCTCAGTCTTTGGAAAGGTGATGGAAAAGTTCATTAGAGATAGAGACTGTCTCTAAGCATGTGGAAGACATGATCAGCAGTAGTCAGTATGGATTAACGAAAGGGAAATCATTCTTAAACAACCCGATTGCCTTCTATGATGGGACAACTGGCTGGATAGAAGAGGGGAGAACTGTGGATGTTGCTGGTCTTTAGCAAAGCTCTTGACACTGGCTCTCATGAAATCCCAATAGACAATCTCAGGATGCACAGTCTGGATGAGTGGATGGTCAGGTAGATTAAGAACTGGCCAAAAATCTGGTCTCAGAGGGCTGTGATCAGTGGTGTGGAATTTAGTTGCAGGCCTGTAGGTAGCAGTGTCCCCCAAGGGTCAAACTAGACTCAGTATTATAAAACTCATTCAGTGATATAGCAAATAAAATGATGAAGGGGCAGGAGCATCTGTCATGTGAGGAAGGGCTGAGGGAGCTGGGTCTGTTCAGCCTGGAGAATGGAAGGCTCAAGGGAGATCTGGTCAATGTGTAGAAGTATCTGAAGGGAGGATGTCAAGAGGACACGGTCAGACACTTCTCAGTAGTGCCCAGCAATAAGAGGAAATGGACACAAAAAGAAACACACCAAGTTCCCTCTTAACACGAGGAAAAGATTCTTTACTGTGTGGGTGACTGAATACTTCCTCATGTTGCCCAAAGAGTTGCTCATTCCCTGCAGATATTCAAAAGTCATCTGGACGTGGTCTCGGGTGATGTGATCTTGCAGACCCTTCTTGAGCAGGGGGGTTGGCCCAGGTGATCTCCAGAGGTCCCCTCCAACCTCCCCCATTCTGTGATTCAGTCATTCTGCAGTGCTATTTGTCACAAGGAGGTTACTAACAGCTCCTAGACCAACAACCTGCTCAGTGTTTTCATCACTTTGGTTTGCTGCTTGGTCTGTGCTCCTCCTTTGCCTCCTGACATCTATGCTGCCTTCAGTCATTATTTTCAGAAGTATTCTTTCTATACTGGGAAAATTCTGTTGAATCCCCATGAATCTCAAAGAACAGCTCCTGGCCAGGAGGCCACCTTTGTCTCCTTTCATTTTACAGTAAGGTGAGTTCATCACTTATTTTCTTGATGTCTTTCAGCATGAGATCATGTTCATGTTTGCTCTCTTTAATCCTATACTACTCAGCTGCCCTGAGCAGGAGGTCCCCTGTGTGTATCTTGGTTCTCTCACCAATCAGGTTTAATCTGCAGGATGATCTCATTCCTCTGTCTTTGGGTTCCATAGGATTACTCCCTCAGCTGCTGTGCTTTTTACTATTGAGGCCATGGCAAGCTTAACCCCAGGCAGTGTACCAAAGACCTAATAAACTGAGCTTGTTATTTTGGGCTCAGCGCCACACTGACCTGGTTACAAAGCTTCCCACTGGCACTTGTCTGGCCAGGTGATGTGCAGAACTGGTTTGAGCATCATCTCCACAGCTTGAGAAACACACAAAACTTGGAAACCAGGCTTTCAGAATAAAAACTTGCATGTAGTGATAGGATGAGTGGAAATGGCTTTAAATTGGAAGAGGGTAGATTTAGACTGGATATTAGGAAGAAAATTTTTACTGCAAGAGTGATGAGACACTGAAACAGGTTGCCCAGTGATGCTATGGATGCCCCAACCCTGGAGGTATTAAAGGCCAGGCTGGAGGGGCTTTGAGCAGCCTGGTCCAGTGGGAGATGTCCTTGCCCATGGCAATAATACAATACAATAAGTACAGAAGTAAGCGAGGCTGTACTTCATAAAGTGTCCATTTCCAATTCAAACTTGTAGTGTCTATTATTCTTGATATTTGGATGTTTTGAATGTATGCATTTGTAACCCAAATGGCAGAAACTCCTTAGTTATTTATCGCTTGATGATAAGTATTAACCTGGGGGTACATCCTTGGACAGCAGAAAGATGACGGTTTGTTAAAGACATTTAGTAGAATAGACTCACAGAGAAACTTTTCTCAAGGAAAGTGAATCTGAATCTGAGCACAGATCATGATGTGAGCACAGTCAGCTGCAAGATCAACGTTTTGAAAAGTACACTTTTGCAGTGGGTTCCCATCCCCGGTGACACAGAAGGGCAGGCTGGAATGGAGCTTTGAGCACCTTTTTTGAGCTGTAGGTGTCTCTGTTGACTGCAGCAGAGTTGGACCAGATGACCTTTAAGGGTCCCTTCCAACTCAAATGCTCCTATGATTTTCTGATGATGATATTACCTGTGATAGTGCAGGGTAGAAGAGCTGAGGGGAGGCCTGATGGAGGCTGCAGCTCCTCACAGGGAGCGGAGGAGCAGCGCTGAGCTCTGCTCTGTGTGACAGCAACAGGGTGCGAGGGAACGGCATGGAACTGTGCCAGGGGAGGGGCAGCTGGGGGTCATAAAGAACTGCCATTGCATGATAGTGATAGGACAAGGCAGAATGGCCTTAGACCAAAAGAGGTGAGATTTAGGTTCAGTATTAGGAAGAAATTCTTGGAAGCTGGTGAGGCACTGAACAGGCTGCCCTGTCCCTTCAGGCGCTCAAGGCCAGGTTGGATGGGGCCCTGGGCAGCCTGAGCTGGTGGGGGGCAGCCCTGCCCACAGCATGGGGTTGGGACTGGGTGGGCTGTGAGCTCCCTTCCCATTCAAGCCATTCTATGATTCTGTGATTACAAACCTAAGCTTTTGTCTGAGTCATTTTCTACTGCAGACTTCTGCCTTTTGAGGTGTTACCAGTACTGGAAGGTACCGAGTGAACTCACACAGTACATCTAAGCCACGTCTTCACTGATCTTCTGCACTGAGTTAGAATTTAGTACCTAGTTTCCATTGTGCCTGACAAGAGATACACACCTTGAAATCTCTCCTGGTGCGTGGTTGAACACACAGGTGGAATCACAAGAAGTGTTTTCTGAAATAAAACGTGAAGTCTTCACTTTGAGTTTGAAATGCGGCATCTTCCAAAGTGCTTTTAGGTACAAGATGTGAAAAGCAATTGGATAAAGCCAGAGTGTATGCATTTTTGAAGATTTTGCTTTACGGACTTGCTGTGTTAGAATTCCGTACCTAAAGTTTTAATGTAAATGGATACGTGCAAATTTTGTTGATACCAGAAGAAAATTCTTTTAGGAATCAGTTTATAGCCAAGCACTTCTGACAACATCCTGATTGTATTTTAGCGATGCTTTGCTTCACTTGAAAAGCATAAGAAAGCACGTACATGCAGCAAGCTCTTCAAATACCAAAATAACAATAGTAACAAATCCCCAAGTAATACAACAAGGAATTTGAGCTAACGTGTGTATTAGTATGTGAGCACATGCCTCCAGGCACCACATAACTAAATCAAACTGTGTAAGAACACAGCCTGAATGCAGTTAGTCAAGCACGTGCAAGTTATGTGCATGCCAGAGAGAGTGCCTCAGGTGAGTGTCACCTCTCCTTAATGGTCTTGTTTGTCCCCAGAAGGCACTGAGGAGTTTTGCTGGGCTGGCCAACAACTTGCAAAATGACCGTGCAGCTGCCAGTGAGAATGCAGCTCTCCATCTGAAGATACTGCAGGTATCTTATATGTAGATGGCAAACCATTTTGAGTGTGTTTAAAACATCGAATTCTCTGCAGTCTGTAACACCTAAAGCAGAAAATCTCAAAGGTGAGCACAATTTCCATGATCAGATGGACTATTTTCAGCCTGTTTTTGGAGTTCAGGGCTGATAGAACCTTGAAACTCAGAATATCTCGTATGTGTTTCTAAGGACAACTGACTCAGCTGGTCCCATCTGCTTCCACATGCTGACTAAATTACCAAGTCCTACAGTCGCTCTCAGAAAGATTAAGGAGAAATGCGGTTTACAAACTATTAAGGACACGTTCAAATATCCAGTAAAAACATGTCTAAACAAAACATTCAGATACAATGGAATATGTTTATTTTTTGAATCCAAACGGTAAAGGTCCCTTTCGAAACAAAACAACAAGAAAAAATAATCAACACAATTCAGAGGGCTTATCTCATTTACCACATTCTTCCCACTCTTCATTTATCATGTCACAAAGCAGCAACTTATATTATTAGTGCTTATATAGTGCACTTATATGAGTTTTGATTTATGTATTAAGCTTTAAATACAACGTATATCTATGAGCATAGCCCAGAGTACACAACATTACATTTTCAAAGCATATGTTAAAAAAGGACAATAAATGTATATCCAAGACGGTCAAACTCAAAATATTTTGACTTGCCAACCTCTATAACAAGTAACAAGTAATTTTAAACTGCATACAAAGCAGAACGGCGCCAACATGCCTCCGGTCTGTGAGCTGTGGTAAAATATCAAGCATACGTATAAAGAAGAGAAGCAAAAGGAAAAATGCCACAAATTCAGAACTAACCTGAGGCACACCCGACTGCGACTGCACAAAGGCAACCCACCTCCCCACTCTATAATGCAAAGAGCCCAACAACAGAAAGCGCTTCTAATGCTGCAGTAAAGGGAAACATTAACTTTTCCAAATGTTACCTCTGCATTTTTAAACAACTTGCTCCAAAATGTGAAGATGAGCATCTAATCATACCGAACGAACGTACAAACTGTAAAGTCAAAGAAGCTCCATAAGATTGCCACTTTTCAACCTTGCATAGTGATAGTTGGCACTGATAGTACTACCGTAGCTTCGGCAGAAGATATGGAAAAGGGAAATCTTTACTTCTAAGTGGTGCACATACGTAACATTTTCTTCACAAAATTCCTTTAAACATAGTTTTAATAAAAGGGAGAACAGCTCTAAAAAGAGAAAGATAGTGTTCACAAGCTTAGAAATAAAAAAAATACAAAACCGGAACATTCCATAAAAAATGAAAATAACCATTCCATCATAACAGCACCTACTTCATCACTAAACAAGCCCCATACATGCAACAAACTAAAACTATCGTATAAGGCTGTCAATGAAAGGTTTGCTTCTTATATAAACAATGTGTAAAAATAGCAGTAAGTTGCAATTTTCAAATGTAATGCTATGTGAAGATTTTGTGCCCCCAGATTCATTTGGTAGCAATTTCAATACACATGTGACATAAAGGTCGTTGATCTAGGAGCCATGGTACAAATACATTGTGCCTAAGACGGTACTGTCATACCTCTGTTCGACTTTAACAGAATTGGAATGCTCAACGACACTGCTAAGTTCAGGGATGCTTTCAGCAGTATCCCCAAAACCGTGGTAGTGTCCATAGTGCAAAGTATCTCCAGGGTCTTCCACCCACGAGGGGCGGTTAGAAACACAGCTACTTGGGCTTCCATTCAGATGAAGAGATCCACACATATCAGTGGGATTATTCATGGCCTTTTCTGGCTCCTCGGTGCCATTACTGGTGTGAACTCGATGCCTACCAGGAGAAGTTACTCCAGGAATTATTCCGTTAGGTGTTAACGTTAAACACTCTTCTTGCCTGGTATCCATCCCACTGAGCTGCTGTGCGGCGGCGAAATCCAAATGTCCATTGATGGCACATCCATTTGTCAGTGCATTCAATATGGAGCTACTGCTATTCATATCTGCATTAAGAAATACACCTGTCACCAACAATTAAGAATAAATGGAAATTCATCAAAACATCTCCACTATACTCCACTGATTTTTATAATGTTTCTGTACAAAACTTCGCAAATAAGCCTACCCTCTCTTTATCAGTAACAGTACACGCAGTTCACGTTTGTAAGAGCTGACCACTAAGCTTGAGGCATGGATTTTAATGTCAAAAATGCAACTACCTATCTACATTCAGTTATATTTGTATTAATCTTTCAAAGACATTGTGAGTTTTTCAGAAATTATTTCCTGTAAGTGTAGCAGACTGCATTCTGGACAGCAGTTTGAGAAGTGGAATAAGACATCCTTCCATCTTATCTGTAATGCCCTGTTGGGTTCTAAGATTGTAAACATACAATAATGGAGTATTTATGACAGGGTGAAGAGGTGACTTTTTTTACACTTTATTTTCTGTAGTAATTAGTGCGTGACTCCTTTCTTTTCTTTCTTTTCTGTAGTCACTCTTACAGCACAGTATACGCTGAAATAGGCCGAATAAAGGACTGTTATGCTGGGATGCTAATATAAAATGTGTCCAAGTTCTTTTATTTAGAAACGTCTACAACTTATCTAGCAGCTTGCTAGATTAGATTGTGAGCAGGTTTATATCAATGAGTTTAGAATAACATCTGTACAATCCACATGCAAAAGGCCATACAATAGCAACAGCAGAGTGCACAGAAGACTTAAAAAAGGTTAATGGTAGGGAACAAAGTTCTAAAAATGTGCATGCAAAAAAAACTAGACAACTTTTTTAAAGTTATATCTCTGTTGGATTTAGTAGTTAGTACAATCAATCATCATTATTTCCATTAACAGAATTTCAGCAGTATGTCTGAAATGCATTTGTTTTTGCAGTGGTACTCAGAAGTACTGGCTCAACAACTGCAGAATATACTTCACCGTAAAATGCCTGCAGGTAAAGGAAATCTAGAATTTATAGATAATAGCAAGGCAAATGTAGAAACCACAGATCTATAAAGCTACATTTAAAGATTTTATGTCCTGTTGTTGTTCTTGGATACATGCACATATGTTTGTGAATACATAAGAGCATAAACATATGTGCAGAACAGGACTGCATTTACGCTGTACTTCCAAATGGAGCCAGTAAGTCAGTCTGCCTGCTGGTAACTACCCACATTTAAAAGCAATTGGGCTCCTGTTGAAGTGACATGAGTACCACTGTTTGACAAGGAAGAATCGGAAGCTTTGGTTATTAGTCCATTGCATGGGTATGTTTTGGAATACGGATACACCAACACACAATGCCAAGGAACGTGTTAATTTTGTACCTCACTGGGTACACTAACCGGAGTTTCCTGTTTCATCCCTTCGTGACGTCAATTGAACTCACTAACAACAAATCCTTATTGAAAATGAAACAAAAATCCAACCCACCCCAACCCATCGAGACACCAAAGCTAATATTTCAGTGATGAAAATGCACAGAAAGAATTTCAGATAGTGTTTATTAACTGAAAAGTGCGAAATTTTGACTGTTTAAAAAGAAATCCTGCTAAGCTGGCTTTGCCAAGTCAAACTTAATAAAAGTGGCGCTACCCATAGTTAATATGCAAAAGTAGGTAATGAATAATTCTAGTGATAATTATAGAACGTTTCTATGCATTAAAAATTAGCACCTATAGTAATAGAGAATATTTATGAATGACAATCATTTTTTTTCCATAAATAAGAACACTTGGTAATTATCACTGGAAAATATCAGAATCTACTTTTTAAGAACTGACTGTATATATATGTATATATATTTATTTCTAATATATTAAAATATCTGTCCATTATCATTCCCTTTGGCAAATCTGATTTGTGGTACAAAGCATAAACATTTTAATCACAGAACAAATAAAGGTAAGATATCCATTTCTCATAATAATAATACACTATCATATTAACTCCATGCTTTACCTACAAAGTGCATGGAAAAGCAGACCTCAAACAGGTTTTATCAAAGCTCTACGCACACCCTGGGGTTAATAAAGCATCTTGATTGAGCAGCCCTGAAAAAAACACCACTAATATCCACTGATACCACTAATATTGCGACTGTTCCATGAGGATCAATGTACGAAGTCCAAACAGCTTTCCGATACTGTAGTTCCAAATTTAGTTCCAAACTAGTTTAATAACATCAATATCCAGTCTCTTTTTCTATTTTTTCACTAAAACCCACCAATTTGTTCATAGCAAGATCCTGTGCTTATATTGTCCAAACAAATTTTGAACACATTATGTAGGACAGGCTATTATTTATAGCATTTGTTAAACTATGCTGAGTACAGTTTAGTTGTAACATTTATTATTTTCAAAGCTATATATAAGCACTGTGATATCTTTCCCTATCAAGTCTTATCAGTAAGTAGAACTATTTAATGGAAACAAAGTGAATCATTTACATTACTTCCGAGTTTCCGTTAACTTGAAATTATAGCAACTAAAAGCAAGGCACGACATAATACAAGCCTCAGGTTAAAAGTGAAACAGCCGCTGTGGATTTCCATTCATCTGAGAACTGCTATTAAACCTTCTCTTTCACCATTACAGTATATTGCATGAAACAGCTAATGTTAGACACCCACTAAAACCCCATTATGCCGGGTGTTACAACACAACGGTTTTCAAGACTCTAGTCATCATGTGCAAAAGTAAAGAATTAAGTCTTAAAAATAAAATGCATATTGGTTCTTGCAATGGCAAGGCGTTTGCATTGCAGAAACAGTGTATATTTCAATTTCTTTTGGTCCAACAGAACTACTCTCCTGTTGTTTGGTGTCTTCGACCATTTGAATGTTGTTGTAGTTAACAGGAAACTGTCCACTCCCACCTGATACAACAGCAAACTCTCTGTCAACGTGCATATTGTCAGCATCGTCCTCAACTCCTCCATTCATCATTGGTATTAAGCCATCAAAGCTGTAAGCTGATTAAAAAAAGAGGTTCGCTTAGTCACTGGTGCACACTTGAAAACTCAGCCAACAAACAGACGAGTACTTTCATTATTAAAAGCTTTTTAAATACAAATCTAAATCATTCACCTGTGAAACCTTCTGACATTTCAGACAACAACTGTGAAATAAGCAAATGGTGAGTAGCCGCACCTTCACTACTATCCCCAAAACGGAAGGATTACCAGTGTACCTATCGAATTTTGCAACCATCTATCAATTACTAGGTGTGAGTTGACTAAAGAGTAATTTAGGTTGCCTAGGTTCGGGCTTTACAGCTAGCATGCCCTATGGATATAAGCAGTCTCCATCTCAGAAAACAGTCAGTTGTGTATGCTCCCCCTTTGCCCCCACGTTCCAGTTCTTAGTAACTCATGTCCTACTCATATGAGATGCTGCAGGGACCCTCCAAGAACTGAACAAATAGATCTCTCTTGATAAAAGATGATAAGTGACAAGACATTGTGGGAAATGTTTTAATAAGGGAAATGTGTGTGACTGCACTATCTCTTATCAGTACCTACCAGTGCACTCCTTCAGTATCAGCCCAACAGACCCTGCACTGTTTTGGTTTTTTTGCTGACATTAACACACTTTCCTATACACTGCACACACACCATAATAATGGCCGTGAAAATGGCCATAATAATGGCTACTTCAGTAGACTGCAAGCCTTGTTTCATTACCTTTGGTACAAGGGAAATATAAGTAAACTACTTGCTTTTAATAAACTTAAAGCAATTGCCAAGGTGTTTCAGGGCTACAGAGGCCTTAAAGAGTCCAGAGTCCTTGGAGAAGTGAGATTTGTATCCCCCCAGGCCAGGAAGAGAAACATTCTCTCTGGAAACCTGAAAGAATATGGTGTGCAGATTCATGCTGCCATATGCAAGGGTCCACCTACTCAGCAACACCCACCATCCTCAACCCACAAAGATAAGCCAACAGCAGCCATGTCGGATGCCATGACATACAGTTGGTCTACCTCCTGTGCACAGCAAACTAAATGTGTTGAGCTTGTACAGCATAGTGCAAAAGCCAGTCTGCCAAAGGCCATGGGCTAGATGGATGAGGACTGCGACACACATCTCTGCATTTACTGTGTGACCCAACCACCCCAGGAATCAAGGAGACAGATTTCTGGAACTTACTGGAGAAGAACCGACATATAACTCAGCTAATGTTTCTAAGTTGTAAGTGGAAATGATTCAGTGCGCATTCTGAATGCAGACTTGCAACTGAAGCTACTGATGTACATTTGTTCAGCTTCTGGAGCTCATTCTTGCATTGCATTTGCTTCCATCAATCACAGAGCATCTTGTATCAGCACTACAGAAATTTGAGGCTGAAGGCTTTTTAATACTATGTGCCCAATAGCAGATTTGTGTGCAAAACCCCAAACCATGTGTACATAAAGCTCATCTCCTCTCCAGTTTAGCTACTCCAGGGCAAAGGATGAAGCCCGCTTCAGTATTTTTCCCTACTCCTACTGCTTAGTCTCGTTCCAAATTGTATGCACTGTGTAGGCTTCTCCAAATTGCTGTAATCTGGACATAACTGCCTGCACTCTGGGTATCTGGAATCCCACGTGCAAATAAATAGCAATGCTAAAGGCAATTCTGCCTGAATTTGCTCGTTTTTTAAAAAGGCCAGCTAAGCCCAAAGATGTACTGATGACTCCTCATTACTCACCTTTGTTGTTTACAAGGTGCCTCAAGAAAGGTGACTCATTCTCATTCCCAACAGGCTTTTTACATTATGATATTACTGATACTGATGTCTTTGAAGGCAGACACTGCACCAGAAACTTCGAGTTTGGATGCATCTCTTAATTAAACTAAAAATCTTCAAGGAAAGGCAGCAGAATTTTTACCTTGTTTGCAAAGGTGTTAAAAAGTCATACTGGTAAAAACAAACAAACAAAAAAAAACCCAACGCTATTCTGACTGCTTCTCTAGTATCTTGGTAATTGGCTAGACCTCATTCACTTAACACTGTACTTGTTTGCTTCATCTGACTTACCCATTACTCCAGCTCCTTATGTTGAAAGATAATGCAGATATTGCTGTTCCAGTGCAACACATCATAGATGGCCCACTGCCACCCCTGCAGATTTTGGGGGAATGCTACCTACTGACTACATTTCAACAATGTTCTGGAACAAAAGAGCTTGCTGGTTATGAATATTCAGAAGGAATAGCTCTTCTAATCCAAAGGTGCAGATCTCTGACTTCAAGCAATGTCTTCTCATACCAGAACGAGTGCACTAAAAACATAATTCCTCAGCTGTTGTGTCCATCTGTGTACTGCATTTTCTGAATCCACACAACTACTTACAGACTTTATTCCTTGAAACATAACCTTCCATTTAGCTGTACAGGCACTCTTCTCCATCAGGAATTTATATAGTTTGGAACAACTAGATAAAGCGGTATATCTTAGATACGTTCAGCTTCGGAGTAAACCCATTAACGCCTCCAATCCCAGGATAGCTGAAATGGCGGCTGGACAGTAAGTACTAAAGCAAATACTACAGAGTGACAACGTTGTTGTGATTTATTTTATTCGTATCAGGTTTTAAAATGTTGCTTTGGTTTCATTTCCATTCTTGCTACCTGCAGGTTTTTTTGGCTCACTGTAAACCACTTACTAGAAAAAAAATGAAGATGTCTTCAGTGATGGTCTACAAAGTCCCTATTCCATTGCTGGCACAGGAAAAAAGAAGGTTTGAGTACAGAATTTCTCTTCAGTACAAGTTTAACAGGATGTCTGCAGCAAGGCAACAGGATATTCTCTGACGTTATTCTACGACGTTATATTCCGTTTTTAAGATTTGAAAGGGATTTCTCCATATAGCCACCAAAAATATCTTCAAGGTATTATCCTATCATCATTGCTGGCAGAGGAAGAAGCAACATCCTCATTGCACTGGGCTGAATATGAATCCCTCAAATTCATTCTAGTCTGACATTCTTCTATAATCTAACAGTCCCCCTTGGAAAATGATCCTGGGTATTTGGTGTATGTTCACTTTGCTTTACAGACATAATCCATACCAACTCAGAAACCCTTCTGCATCAGATTTATTTCATCCATCTTGCTTAGTAAACCATTTCTGAAGAATGAATGAATCTCAAAATGGAAAATTACCATCAGAACATCTGGGCTTCTTTGTGAATTAAAATATTATGTGGCTCTCCTAAATGAGAAGAAAGTGAGTAAAGCAGAAGCTAATTTCAGCTCCTGCTCTTCTGTAAATTATTCTTGGTGTCGTGTAACTACAGTACTCTCTGGGAATAGAAATTTCTGAAGACGTCAAGATGATGGACAGGGAGAACTGAGATCTTATGGCACGTGTACATTCTTCAAAGGATGGAAAAACTGTATTTACCTGCTTCTTGTATTATTAATGCTTCATTTAGATATGTTGGTGAGTTTGTGAATAATACTCGACATCCACTCTGAAAGGCTTTAAAATGTTTATTTTCCTCTCTCAGCAACAGTATCACCCCATCCCTTTTACCTCTAGGGTCTCACCTTCCGTTCTAGCTTTCTTTACTCCAGCAGACTCCACATCTTCAAAGGATCTCTTTCGACTTGTCCCACCACTGAATGGATTGGGACCTGGATTCTGATGACCCCCATTTAAGGTGCCATTGCTATAGTAACGATTCAGGTGACAGTTCTGGAGGTTCAAGAGAAACTGGGCACATTCTTGGAAGCCCTGGGTATGTGCAAGGTCTGCTGCTGTCAGGCCACTGGCATTTCTTAAGCTGTACAATACAAAGAAACTGAATTACACTCATTCATCAATCTAGCTTGTTGCTGCTGCTGCCCTTACTGACTATCTATCTGCTGGCGATGAGAGAAAACATACACTTAGTAAATTCCCATTAAGAAATTAGTTATCAATCATAGTTTTATAACTAACTTAACTTTTCTTACATACATCTGTCTTCTAAGCAAAATTTGGGCGACAATAAACTTTAAAATAAAATCAATATGCTATGTGCTTTAAAAAAAAAAAAAAAAGCATCTTCCTATTTAAACTTCTCAAAATGCTTTAATCTAAAACAGTCTGAAGTACCTGGCCTTTTACATAAACTTCAGACTAATTTAAGCCTTGAAATTAACCATCTTCTGCAGTTTATCTTGTAATCTATATCTTGAGTAAAAGATCAAATACTCGAAACAAACTTAACATGACTTGGCAATTGTCCATGGCATTCTGGTTTCTAAGGTAACAATAAAATATACACACATAAAGAAAAAAAGACAAAGATGCTATACTTAGTTATGCTTTGCTTATAGGATTATTTTTTTCCGGTTTGTTTTTTATTTCAAGTGTGTGACATCATAAGTGTTGGGACTTGCTTTCTTATTTGTATCAAGACTTTCTCCACGTATAAGAGGAATGACACTGGAATTTGAATGCTCTAAAGCACCAAGAATATTATAAATGAAAACAGGTAAGATGCATAGACTTATGGAGGTCTAATTTGAAAAAGAGCGCAGTTATCACATATATTTACCCAAACATACATGTCTGTGCAACGAGGAAATGTGAATAACTGTTGACAAGAGGGCTAAAAATGACAAAAGTTGCCAATAAATCTTTCCTAATTTTTTTCCTCCTTTCCAACACATCAGAATATTGGATTTGTACCTGGGCTTCAGTACTTCAGACAAGTTCATTATTTGAAGCTTCAGAAACAGATTAGTCAAAGAGTAGAATTTAGAAGACTGATAATTAATTCCACTGTTGAAACTCATAGGAAAAAGAAATCAACATCAGCTCATGTGAAGAGCACAAAGAACAAAGCTTAGCTTTTCTTCCTAGAATGTTGCAAGCAAACATAACACAATGCAACAAAAACTTCAGGGACATAAACTTGAAAAATTACCGTTTTGAACAAAAACAATAGCTCAGTTATACCTAATCTGCTTTACATTTGCTGGTCCCTGAAAGGCACTGCATTTAATTTACACAAGAGCAAGTGTGTAAGGCTGCATATGCCAAATTTTGAGAAAGGATTCTTTTTTTGTCTGGAAAACAGAAGAAGAAGAAAAAGAAATGAGATTTGAAGTTTCACCTAAAAAAAAAAAAAATCATTATAGCAATAAGAATAGAAATGGCTCACTTCACTGACTACACAAGGACACAAGAAGGAGCCCCTTTTCTTATATACAATCCATCTCGATACCAGTCCTTGATTATAAACTCTAATAATGTAAATTACCAAGTGAGAAGGAAATCAAAGTAATCAAAGATTCATTTTGATACTAAGAATACTATATGTGATGTGGACAGCAATGTCAAAATATGAGAAGGAAACTAAGAGAGGTAATCACCATATTGGAATAAATTTTTAGCTACCTCAGTTATTAGAATGTCTCTTAAGAAACACTTCATTTTTCATAGCAGCTTATGGAAAGAACTGAAATATATAAAGGATATTAAAATAACATGATGATGGGCTTTGAAAGAACAGCAGTAAAAAACAGCTTTGGACAGCACAAAAGGAATACCTCAAAAATCTTTATTTCTTGAAAAACCTTTTATCCCACATATCCTCCATTTTTTATAAGCTAAAAATCCCCTCAGTTCCAGCTTTGAGCTGACTATCCCTAATCTTGAAATGGTAGAAGCTCAAAGAAGCTCAAAGCATACTATCTGATATTCAGTCTTCAGGCAAGACATCCTTCTAATCATACTGCAAATGTGACAGCTCTATTTCTCTATTACTCAATATTTAAAACCTAGCAAGGCTTTTTTTAAGAAGATACTGCACTTGAGGACAGTTTTAGTTTGTTTCAGGCCTCTTAAAACTAGGCTACCTACCTAATTTAACATCAAGGAAATAACAAGCTAGGTATTTTTTATTATTTTTTACAAAACAGCTGCCAGCAAGGAAAGTACGAAGGGATGGAAGAAGTAATATTAAAGAAAAGAAAATCAGGCTAAGTCTTGTGTGCATTATGTACATTTCACAATTAGTCATCTACTAAATAGCATTCATTGACGTGGTAGAATATTTTCTAAAGGTTGGTCAAATTGTGTCCGACACAATTCTGTTGCAGTGCTGACTAACATGAGAAGAAATTGACTTTATGTTACTTAGGATCAAATGCAGTTTGTGGTAGGTTGCTACACTGCTGATGCACTGTACACTTGGAAGGCACACACGTTACCATTTTCAAAGAAAATCCACGGATTTGAATAAACAAATGAGTCCTGTTATCCTGTTAAGATTACTTAGCAGTTATTTCATTTTGCTTTGCAGTCCATTCATTACATCTATGTACTCTTATTCCTGCAGATAAATTAGAAGTTTGATGTTATTTACCCTCAACCTTCTTTATAGGCTGAAAGCCAGGCACTAGAAATGATAAGGACATATTATTTGCCTCAAAGCACATAATGAGATGCTAGCTCCAAAGCAAAGTAAGAAAAAAACAATTGGAAAGATAAATTTTTGTATGATTAAGTTATTATAAATAGAAAAAAAAATCAGAAGTTGAAAGAAATCTGGATACAGAGAAGTAGGTGATCTTGAGTTTCCTTGACAGATTTCATTTAACATTTAAATTACTCTGTAGTGACAAGCATTTCATAAACAAGTTGAATATATGCACTACTGATTAAGAGTTAAAGCTCTGATGTCTGTACGTGTTTATTCACATACCTTATACAGTGCCTTAAAAAAGAAAACACAGTCTTAGATACCAATTTTTCTTCACCCATCAAATGACATCCTCAAGGCACTGTTCAAAACTGACTAATTTTATTGTGAAGAGGACTCTTTTCAACTGATTTTCTCCCACAAGTTGACATCACAATTGGTATCAAAGCAACTATGAAGATGCTATTGAAACTGAAATGCTTTTAAAAAAAAAGCTGACCGTGTGCCTAATTCATTCTTCGAAAGCAATGGAACAAGTAGTTTAGGAAGATTTTCTTTGATTATCTCTATTTAAATGCAGTTATTTTGTGAAGTTCACCAGAAGGAAAAAAATCTGAGGCAAGCTGTCAGAAAATATAGAAAATAATTCCATCATTACAGAAAAAAACAACTTGGTATTGCCTAAATGTACCTTTCTGTAAGAAAGATTTACTTCAGGATAATTAGAAAAAAAAAAACAACCTACTCTTACAAGGATTTGTAGAAAGAAAAGATGAAGACCTGCTGTTCTTGCACTGAGCTGAACTGAAGATACTTAGAAAGAACTTGAGTCTAAGTTGTTTCATATGTACACGTTTGTGAAACTTACTGAAAGAAAACAGCAAGCACATTTCTGTGCATTTTTGATATTTACTACTTGAAAGAGACCATCTTCCACTTATAATGTCACATACCTTGAAAAACAAAACAAATGTTTGCTATAAAAGTCAACATTAAATCTTTTTGGAAAAACATTCACATATGTAGAGAAAGCTATGTATAATTTTTAACTAGTGATCACATCACCTCCAGCTTACTGTGTTTTTGTTAATGCCATGCGACAATCTAAGAAATAAACCACAGTTTTTGTATATCAATGTAATATCTGTTAAAAATACTGATCTCAATTATCTATTGTTAGTTTACAAATAAAGTAGATAATCGTAAATTAGGGTAAGCAAAGCATGCAAATCTATAGATTCTATATCTGAATTCCTAGATTAGCATTAAAACCAATCACCGCAACAAATACCTCAACAGTATGCCTTGTGTGCAGAAAGGAAGCGATACTGAACATTCAATGCCACAACTGTAAGGTTTTCGGAGAAGCACCTGTGGCAGTTTCAGCAGTTTCTATATGGAATGCTCCCCCTTTCTAGGATTACTTGAAAAAATCAAGTCAATTCGAATTACGTAGCTGTAAAACATTGACATGTGTAGTTTTCACAGTTTCAGAATCTTCTGTTTGATTTAAACGGGCAATGGTGCATAAACAGGAAACTTATAATCATAAGGGATCACATATTTGCAGGCAACAATATGATTAAAAGTTACATTAACATACATAAAGTGCTGTAGCACATTATTCATTATGTAAGCCATTATCATGTGACCACCTTAACAACAAGATACTAAGCCTTTTATGCCTTTAAAGTATTATTACTTTCATCCTGAAACCCATTTGCCAGTTCTTCACTGAAATTTATATAGAATAAATTAAAATTACCAGTCAACCCATGGCTTCAATCACTTTAAATTTAGTAGGCTGTATCTCAAAAGAATTAGTAACTATTCCTATATAAAAATTAGCAGATACAAGGATTAAAACAAAAGGAGAAAGAAAAAAAAGATCAGAACACGAAAACGCCCACAGTGAGAAAAAAGTTTCCTATAAACATCAGCATACTAGTCTAAAATTTCTACAGTAAAGTGATTTTAGAATACTAAACTTCAACTGTTTTAACCCTTTGGTGTCCAAATACAAAAGTTGCAAAATAGTTTTAAAACTTTTTTCCAGATACCAATATAAAAATACTCTTAACTAAACAGATGTGTGTCATTGCTGGGGACAGCTATAAGAACTCTATCCATGCTAGAATTACAACCTGGGCATCTACAAAAGCACAAGTTGGTGCCAAGTTTTTATTTCACAACAAAATGTGGCAGCTGAAATCATTTGAGACCTTTTCAACTCAAGGCAGAGATCCCCTAAAATTGTCACATGGTGAGTATCCTGGAAAGAAGGAGGTAGTTTTTGTGTTGGTTGATGCTCGGCTGAACATGAGCTGACACTGTGCCCAGGTGGCCAAGAAGGCCAACAGCATCCTGGCCCATGTTAGAAATACTGTGGCCAGCAGGAGCAGAGAGGTAATCATTCCTCTGGTGATGATGCATCTTGAGTACTGTGTTCAGTTTTGGGCCCCTCACTACAAGAAAGACATTGAGACTCTGGAACGTGTCCAGAGAAGGGGAACAAAACTGGTGAGGGGTCTGGAGTACAGGCCTTATGAGGAGCAGCTGAGGGAGCTGGGATTGTTTAGTCTGGAGAAGAGGAGGCTCAGGGAAGACCTCATTGCACTTTACAATTTCCTGAAGGGAGGTTGTGATGAGGAGGGGCTTGGCCTCTTCTCCCAGGCAACAAACAGGACCCGAGGAAATGACCATTAAGTTGTACCAGAAGAGGTTTAGATTAGACATAAGAAGGAACTTTTTCTCTCAGAGAGTGGTCAGTCACTGGAATGGCTGCCCAGGGAGGTGGTGGAGTCACCATCACTGGCGGTGCTCAAGAGGAATCTGGATGAGGAGCTTACAAGATACGGTTTAGTGGTTTGCTGTAGCTACAGCAATAGGAGGATGGTTGGACTAGATGATCCTGTAGGTCCTTTCCAACCTTGTGATTCTAAGATTCTCTTTGTGAAGCCCTTTTTTTTTTTTTTTTTTTTCCATCTTAGTATTACAGTTCACAAAGGATTATGTAGCTGCACCTTCTGACACAAGAAAGAACTAAGTAACCAAGGTATACCACGTTAGAAATACTACAGTCATCACCATTCGGTGGAGATTTTCTGCCTCAGTTTCTGATTTAAGTGCTTTAAGAAAGACCTAAAAGAGCAGACTTCAGTTTTCAGTATCACTTGTGGAAACGCGAATCATTTCCACGTAAACATTTGCCTGAAGAATATACCACTGACTTTTACTGCTAGCAGCAATTAAAAGTAATTTTTAATTTATACCCTACTACATAAGAGATAATCCCTAACACAACTCACAAAAGGGATCAATGACTACATTAACACTTCAGATGATACAATGCTTACAAAAAACAGAAGAGGCCTTCACTACTGAAATGAACATAAAAGCTTTCAAGATAACAAGGAACAATGCGTTTCAAATAAGCATCTTGTTAGTACTGTATCCTCTTTAAGTTGAAAGACAACACAAGACTTATAAAGCCAGGCAGCCACGAAAATCAGATCTCACACTGATGCTGCTATTATGTCTCTACCAGGATCTCCACTGCTTACAGTGAGAAAAGCATTATAAATGACGATTATGGAAAAGTTCAGATCGGACTCTTAACTTGAAATGATTAGCAGTCTTGTAATGCAGATTCTGAAAGGTAGCAAATACAATCACCTTATTTCTCTTACAGATACACGGAAAGGCAAATACAGGCTAAAATTTGAAAAACTGAGAAAGCAAGCTTCTCTGAAATGTGCCAAATACAGAAGAAAGATCAAGAGATTTAGTAGAAAAAGCATGGACATTCGCTTGAGAAAACTAAAGAGATAAATTCCTTTTGAAGAGTTGTTTTTGTGCCAAAGGGAAGAAAATACCAGGAATGAAAGAACTAATCAGACGGATTTGCTGTTTCTGAGATGTGAAGAGAGAAAGATTTTTCAAACTACGCAAAATATTAGATCTTTTTGACTTGGTGCTCTCACTCACATATTTATTAAGAAACTACTGATGCACAGGGAGCTGCTCTAAACAAGCTACTCAGAATTTGTACAATTTACACTGTGTTTCATGCTAAGGAAAGCTTATCTACCACATACTAACACCATCTTCCAGAATACACAGAAGGAATTTATATGAAACATAAGAGTAACATTCATGCTAAGCAACTGCTTTTAAACTCTTCAGAAGGCTCACTAACCCTCCGTACAATGCGGTACAACTCATAACCTGTAGCATAAATCACACAGCATCAGAAAATCTTTTCTGACCAACCTCAATATGTTTTGGGCCATGCAGCAAGTGCCTACGGGTTTTTCTTGTCCAAGTCCAAAGAGACTTGCTGAACTATGATCAACCAAAAAGACCCAAACTCGAATTGCAACCAAAACCCACATCGACACATCTTCAACCAAAAGTTAACTACAACTCATTTGCCCTAACAGTTCTCCAATCTAACCAAAATCTAACAGCAGATCAAACATGCCATTCATAAAGATCATCCCCACTACCTGTGTCAAGACCAACCAACAGAATTGATAAGACTGTTGTACATAGGAACATACTGCATCCTTGTTTCTTTCATTGCATTTAATCTCTCTTCTACCCAAGTTCCTCTTTGTAACACTGTCCTCTCCACCTACTTAGCTGTACCTGCAAGCTTTTTTCACAGAAAAGGAAAAAGACCTATCTGAAAGTAAGCTGCACAGAAAGGAAAAATCACTTCCAACAGCAACAAAAAAACAACAAAAAACTCATTCTTGTCATAAATCTGAACTACTGCGATTTAAAATTCTTATTAACACTTCATTTTTCTTTACCCAGCTCTTTTGGACTGAAATCAACAAAACTATCGTAACTCACAGAGGCTCGTCACTAATGACTAAGCTCCCCTATGAAGCTGGATCATAACCTGCTTTCTTTCTTTGCATTTCAGAAGAGTCCCAAAATATCACTGCTTTAATGAAGGATTTAACTTTACTTATAAGAAGTGCAACCTCTTGCACTCTTCTCTGTTCCTGAGCTTCTATCAACAACTGCTTCCACTAATCATCCACTCTAAAACTGAACAGGAATTATTGAATTTGTCTCCACTTGAAGTAGCCTGAGCTTGAAAAGTACCAAACAGATTGTATAAATATCAATATACTAATTAAAAGATAAGAACTGCAGACATATACTTAAAAAGCGGTCGTTGACTAGCTAGGAAAACAAGCATACATGATTAAAAGCTACAAGTTTCTGCTAAATTTTTAAGAGAGAGGAAGAAACCCAGAAATATGCAGCCTTACTTTCCAATAAGCACAACACAACCGAAACAGATGTCTAAAACCTGAGGGAACAGGCCATAAAAGCTTCCCTGAAAAGGAAACTGACAGTAGTAACAAAGTAAGAGCTGATTTCTACTGTTTATCCTCCTGAAACCTACATAGTTCTTCTGCATGTTTACTAAAGTGGACTAAATTTCAGAAAGTAAAGAAGTATCACAGGTAGAAATAATAAAAAAAGCTGAGATAATGCAGCAGTAGCCTCAATCAAGACTTGTAAAATGTCCAATGACCAGAACGTGGGAAATGAGAACAGAGAAGTATCTCTTCAGGGTCTTGCAGCATCCCATCATGGTACAGCAAAGTGATTTTTCCGAAAACCTTAAGACATCTGTCAAGAAAATATGAAGATTCCTACAGTATTCAAGCACCTTGATCAACAAAACTCTGGAATGACCTAGTAATCACGTTCAACTGGATGCATAACAAGCCATGTAGAATCAGAGAATATCCCAAGTTAGAAGGGACCAACAAAGATCACTGAGTCAGCTCCAAATCTTGGTAGCACAGCAGCTTGCAGGGGTAGCTTCTGCAAGAGGCTGCTTCGTGCTGAACATGGCTTGTTCCAGATGGCTCCCATGGGCTCAACACAAGCACAACTGAGCCCATCCTAATCCTCAAGGTACACTTCTCTATCCCAAAGAAATATTGCATTCAAAATTTCTCTCCTAGCACCAAACCAAGTCACTCTGTCATACACAACGACAGTTCCAGAAGATCCTTTATTCAGAAATATTCAAACTTGCTGTACGAGTGAACTGCATGGAAACACACACAAGGAAAGAAACAATTAAGTTCGAATTAGTATAATTAACAGCTGCCTTTGCTTACTTTCTTTTATTTAATAGTGTCCTGTGTAAATAGCTGATCTTCGTATTTGATATATATATATGTATGCACTGTGATATATCTTTGAAACCACGTAGCAACCAGCATTTCAAAAATCATGTAAAAGAGCAAAACAAAACATGGCACCAAGAAGGCTTTTCCACTTTAAAGAGCTGTGGATACTAGTTTGTCACCGTAGCAAATAACACACAATTAACCATACATAAATTGCATTAATTATGCTGTTTCAGCGAAAATCCAGCAGTTATTATGGATACTTTAAAAAAAAAATACTATCCACATTAAAAATCATTTACACAGCAAACCTTTTCACTCATATGAGGACACTGTGACCACCTGCTTCCCCCTCTTCAAGGGTCCATGAATACCATAGTTAGTGGAGTAACCATTTTTATGGCTGTAGGACATACTGTGCACAGAATATGCTTCAGCTAAAATGAGAAGGTAAATACCACAAAAAAAATCAAAATATTTTCACTAGGGTACAATTATTATTTTTTAATATTACTAAAAAATTTACACAGGAATAGAGTCCCAAATTCTCTCTCATCAATTAGAAAAACAATGCAAAACTTCATGGAATTTAGAGACTGTAAGATAAAGTATTTCTCTGTAAAACTAATACACTAACAAGCCTGAAATGAAGTAAACTTAAAGCAATTCAGGTGAGACAATTATTTTATCCTTACTAGACTACCATCAGTATTCTTCAGCTTCCAACACAACCAATCAAGTGCAGTACACAGAAATAGGGTAGACACCAATATCAAAGATTGACACTAGTCCAAGTAACTTCATTGTAATAGCAGTGTTCCAACAATTAGTAGTCAAAAATAGCATTTTGAAGATGCTACCAAAAAATCAGGAAACCAATATAACCAATACAGATATGGGTCCAGTTTTGAAATCCAGGTGACCCAAATTGAATAGTAAGAGAAACACATATCAATTTGGCCTAATTTAACATACTGACATTGGAAACTGAATTCCATGAAATAAATCCTCAATCCTAGTCAGTCAATTAGCTCTCTCTCAGGTGACAGCAGCAGAATTCCATCCAAGTCCTGATGCTCTAAATGAGAAAGGAACATGGGTTGCTCCACAAGCCTACTGAATTGGCATCACTGATTTTATGAGTTCCTGGGTAGAACCTCTTATTTTATTTACCTATAGAACCTATGAGAAGTCTATCCTACTGTAACATAGGCAGAATTCAAAGTTAAAAAACAGTGAATTCAAACTATTTCCTGTTCACTAAAACTGCTATAGTATCTATGCCAATTCTGTGGCCAAGAGCTTTGGTCAAAGGTGAGCAACACATTCCAAGCTTTTCAACTGTGGCTTGTAGATACAATGTTTAAGTGAGCAAAATCTGAATTATGTAAATTTAAGTTACAGCCACAAATCCAACCTCAGCCATTCGTCTCCTATTTATTTTTTAAGTCCTATGGATATAACAGCTTCTCTTCATTTACCTCAGACTCAAGTCACATATTTCACGTTGTTTATGCACTTCTGTAACTACTTTCAACTGGAAACTTCCTAAAAACCACTAAAAAGATCATATGCTAATTGATGATGATAATTAAGGTTTGCTCAATTCCACAGTAAATTTAAATTCAAGTTTATCAGAAAACATCTGGAAACGAGTGCAAAAGGGGAATTTATTATTAATGATTGAATGAACTTGACAATAATTGACCTGACAGCTGCATGAGTTATACCAGTGTCATTGTCTATGAAGAAAATCTTTTCATATAAAATTATTTGTGGATTACTATTAACATAAAAGGTCCTCTATTCCCTGAATGCTCAAAGATACCACTGAAAAAGTTAAAATTTATGGTAGATTTATCAGGGCAGCATTACAAAACAGTAAGATGGAAACCAAAGGGTAAAACAAGGTGTTAACTACATGATTCTTACTTCACTTACAACTCAATAGTTTCACATTGCAGGTCAAAATACAATTAGTTACCATTTAAGATAAAAAGGCTAGTTCTAATTAAAACAAACTGCTAAAGTATTTACATTATTATAAGCTATAGAGCTTATACTCAACATTTCTAGGTGAAAACTGCATCCATTTTGTCCATGCTGTAAGTTGCAAAAGTTTGTGAGATTTTCTGAATGTTTTTGCAGTACATAAACCTTTAAAGAAAAAAGTTAAAAGGGCAAATATACACGATTTACTAGCAAACACTATTAAACTAACTGCAAAAAGTGTGCGAGATGCTATTTTGCACATTTTTGCATTGCTTTCCGCATTTATTTACCAGTGTAAGGTGTCAATTTATTGTATTAAAAAAAATAGCAATGAACTATATAAAGTGTACTGTTTGGGGTTATCTCACAGAAGTGGGATACATTTTTTAATACATCACTTAAATGCAATTCTAATATAGCACACTGGTATCACTTCTATAAAATAAACTTTATTACTAGACATGCAAAACATCTTGGGCTTTACTACGGTTGAACATGTCTAGCTGTCTTTTAATCATGTCTGCTGTTTTGATTTTTCTTTCTGATATTAGTATCTATGTTTACCAGTCTAAGTTAGTCAGCTAAACGCACAACAATCAACAACAACAACAAAAAAACCAACCACCTCACTTACTCTATTTGCGCACCGTGAGCCACAAGGGCACTTATGGAATCCACACTACCAGACCGTGCTGCTTTATGAATAGGAGTTTCACCAACATAATCCTGCAAAGACAAACTACATTTTGTCAAGCATAGTAATCTTTCTAAAAATGACAATCTTATTTTTGCATTATTTATTTTAATTAAGAAAGCAGATATAATAACAGCAGTGTTTATGAGCTAGCAAATGTATCAGGTACTTTATGGAATGTTTTTTTTGCAGTAGGCTCTTACATATTTAGATATTTAGCGAGAAACAATTATAAAGGAATCTCACACGATGAGCCTTTATCTAATAACCAGATAATCAAAGTCACAGGCAGCAAAATTAGTTAAAAAAAAAGATCAACATGTTATACTGGAAAAAGTTACTCCAACATTTATCTTCAGGCATTTTAATTCCCCAGTACCCTGCACTCTGCAAGCCATCTTGAATTCAGAAGCAAGATGGCAAAGCTTGTGGGACTGTTACTACTTTCAGATCCTGCTGTCAGTATGGCACAATAAATACTCACCAGATGAAAGCAATCTATGTGTAATCTGCAGTAACATAAGCATGCCCAGAGCTCACAGGACAGGTCAGATCTCTCCTGAGATATGCACATTTGACTTACACATCTTATATACCATTCCTTTCCCTGTAACCTTTATTCATTTAACTTCCATTAGTGCTAACTAATAAATTAAATCACTTCTACTTTTTATCTTAAATGCAATTCTAATAGGAATAATGTATTCTCTTCAGGCCCTCTAACTAGCTTCATAGGTAAAAGGGAAAACCTACACAATTTTATATATGCAATTAGCAAGCAGCAGATGAATCGTGACCTACAGGATGCGGATGAAATTCAGTACTTTCAATTAAATTAATAATTTATAATTAATAATTTATAATTTATTCCACTTAACATTAATAATTATGTTAAGTGATTAATAATGAAATTATTGTGTTAATTAAAATATGTTAATAATAACATTAATAAAATATTAGGAAACAGAACAATCTGAAACAAAGCATAGCTTTGAGGTAGCAAGTTCAGTTATTGTTTTGTTATGTTTTATTACAGTCCTCAAGAATCTCACAGGACAGCAAGCTTTCTGGTTTTTTTCCCTTCTTCACCATTCTTCTTTTATAGAGATATCAACACCGGCTGTTATACACCAGTCTACATAAAAAATGATGTCCCACACTTAGCCCTGCACTACTGGCTACACTGTAGTTCTGAGTTTATTCAAAATCACCATCTTCACATAAGGTAGTAAACACCAGAAATTTTCTGCCAAGCTTCTGAGAAACTCAGTCACATTTTCTAGACTACGTAAATGTAACTTGAAATGAAGGAAGGAATTTTGGATTATGTTACATGTATTCCATTTGCTAACTACAAATTTTATTTATGGTATTTTTATAATGCATGTTACAAATTCATGGCAAATAAATGGCTATGTCTCATGAATAGAAAACAGCTTAAAATGGTGAGGCACAGGGACAGGCTGCCCAACTATGGGTGCTCCATCCCCAGAGGTATTCAAGGCCAGGTTGGATGGGGTCCTGGGCAGCCTGACCTAGTAGGTGACAACACTGCTCACAGTCTGTGGGCTGGAACTAGGTGATCCCTTCAGACCACTTGGAACCATTGTGCTTTCTGAGTAACTTCATATCATTCCTTGTATTGATACTTCTTTTCTAGAAGTTACAGAAAGGCTGACAAGTACAATGGAAGACAATTTTATTAACTCTATGGAAACTCATGTGGCACTAACGCATCCAGAAAGATTTTTTTAGATGATGGAATAAATTTTCCATCATGGCAACTGTCATCAATTGCACCACTTTGTTATTGTTTCCATTCCCCCATTTCTAAACAGATTTTAAGAAAATTTAAGATTTAAGAAAAAATAGCTTTTATACATTTCTTTCTCATTGTTCAGCATTAGTATTTATAATCTCACTTCTAATTTGATACTTGATACTCATCAATTCAAAGTTCAGTTTAGGACAACTCAGCTCATCTTGCCAATGCACAGGATGAAGATGACGAACACCTTTACTTGTTCAACAAATCTAATATGTTGCCCACTGTAGGAGCTAAACCAAATTGTGAAGCACTGCTGCAGAGAAGTGTTAGAAGGATGAGAAAGGACCTCTGCAAAATGCTCCTTACCAGAATGCTGAGAATAAGCTACATTTATTAGTTGGTCTAACCTTGTCACCAATAACCAGAAAAACAGAATCTCTTGAGAAGGACTTCTTTCAATCGCTAGCCCAGAAGAGCATGCACTTGAAGCTAAACAATTGAGAAAACAATTTGAGAACAGAATACGTGGATTTTTTGGATTCTTTTTTTGTTTAAAATCACGATACCTTATTTTCTATATTCACTAACATTAGTTATCTTCTTCGGAAGTTCTTCTGTGGAACCACAACTATTACCTCTCCCTTTTACCTGAAACAGTTTCCTAGCCCTGTAGAATTCTCTTTGGGTTATGAGCTACGCTGAAAGGAAAGAAAAAAAGGAGGCTTCCCACTACAAAACAGTTTTAAAGTTGATGTATTTTTCCAGCAGATAAAAAAAAAATTTAAAAAAAAAATCAGAAAAGTACTCTATGAGACTGAGAATAACTCTGTGTTGGTTGAACAACTGGAGTGGATGGTGCTAAACAGAACATATGATGAGATTGGGGTTTCTACAAGAATACTGTCTAGATTAAATTTTGGGGTCCCCATCTACCCTTCTTATGTAGAACTGCACCAACTGACCAGACTTGTCTCATAGTCCAGAAGTCAAGCAGCAAATAGATGTATAGGAAAATTAGTTCAATGTTCAAGATGAAACAAATTTGTTTGCTTCTGTGAAGATGTATTTGGAGTGCAGTGCTTCTGAACAGATGGAAGTGTCACAAGGCACCATAAACACTTCCGCATACTTTCTGCAACTCACTGTCACACCACGTCCTCCTCCATCTCCTTGGAGGAGTGCTACTTTTATTCTGCAGAGACAAGCTTTTCTTCCTTACTCAGCTTGGAAATGTGACTAGATTATATCTGATGTTTTTCATTTTATTAACTAGCTATATAGGTGAATTCCTTATTGTGCAATTATAAATGCGTCTGAGGAATCTTTTGTTTCTATGGATTATTTTTTCTTCAGTGAATTCATTTCATCTTGGTTAATCAGTTTGCCTTTTGTCACAATGCTGCTTAGCCTCAAGAGACACCTCCTTTATAAATCTCCCCTCAAACTCTTTGAGTTTCTCCAGACTTTTAGATGTTTTTATTCATTCATCAGTTCATTTTATAACACTTCCTCCCCTTCAATTTCCCCCAGTTCTGCCTTTTTAGAATGCAGATTTACTGTTGTTATGATGTTCCAGTTGAGCTTGAAGTAGAAAGTGAAAAATTTGCTCAGGAATGATTCAATTATTTTCCCCTCTCTTACATTTACTTCTTTTCCTTCTCAAAGTTACTTACCTGCAATCTTTTTTTCTTAAAACACCCCATGTGCATTTATACTGAAAGCTTTTTAACTACGCAAGCAGTTGTACAATGCTTCTGGCATACACGTTTAAGACACAGAAACAATATTTTACCTGTCAAAAAAACCAATTCCATCCCTTTTTTCAATCGATACAATTTCAAAAGCCTATAACAGACCACATTCCCAAAGCGTGGTCAGACTTCCTAGACCTAGAAATCTAACCTTCCTGAAGCCAGAAAACAGAACCTGGGAAGATGGAACTTTTTTCCACGTTCTTTGCTAAGATTTTGCTTTGAATTCATGATTGTTTTACCATCTGAGTTTTCAGTACAGATAATAATGGATATTCTTTAATTTGGATTTAATCCAGAAGGCATAGATGGTTAAAAAAAGCTAATAAAAGATGTAAGAAATGACCCTTTTCTTCCTCCTCACTGAGGATATAAACATGCTTACAGTTGTTGCTGGTATAGGTGTCTGCATTTCCTACATCTGCCTGCCCTCGCTATCAAATGGCAGTAACTGGTGGGATGAAAAGTTAATATCACCTGTAAGGATGCAGTATTTCTTAGCCCTTCCCTTCCTTCCTTAAGGCAGGTCCCATGACATTTTTCTGTTCACTTTTGCCAAGTATGGAAAGTAACACAAAAGAAAGATTTAATATACTGAAGTCAAAGGAAAATATATTTGAACGAAATAAGAGGCTTTTATCAGAAAAGAACTTATGAGTATCTGCTGCATTATCTTGCACAACAGCACAGAATCATTCTGCATTCTAACATGATAAAAACATGGAAAAAAAATCAGGGAAAATAGCATCATAATTGCTTTGCACTGTTAGACTGAACTAAAGCAGGCAGGAAGCTAAATGCAAGTTTTGATTCACAATATTAAGAACTATTAGCAGGCACTGCTCATTGAATAGAAAAAATTACTTCCTGTTGTGTCCAGTGGCAGGCAGGAACAGGCAGGATCACTGCCTGGCACTTCAGCTTTCTCTGACCCTTAGGGGGTGAGGGACAGCAGGGAAAAACTGCCCACCAACTACAATGGGGGGGAGGGGAGGAGGTAGAAAAGACAGATAATTCTAGCCAGCACATACAGTTAAACAGGAGGGCTGGACCATGGGATATACTCACAGAAGTTACTTTGGAGAGCAAGGTAGAGTTGGGACAAGCAGATTTCAGCATTTATCCTTCATTGCTGCCCAGGACCTTTCTCAGGCAACTGCCACCAGCATTAAATAGGCATTTTAATTTTTTTCCTATATTTCATGGCAGGCAGCATGAGCTACAATACTTCAGGGCAGATAAAAGGAAAACACGCATGCAAGTTCTACTGAGTACCAGAGGTTTACACATTAGGACTGAGAGACTCGAGTGGATTCCTTTTCAGAAGCTATCCTTTTCTTTTTCCAGCCGTGATTGGTTAGTCTGTAGCCAGTGACCAGGAGTCAGTTTGGAAGGAAAGTTTTACTAGTTTAAATATCAAGTATTCCCAGATCTTTCTCAGCATGTGTTTTGTATCCAGTGTCCATGGAACACTTGTCCTCACACAAGCATTAGCCAGTGACTATGTCTGTTTGAAGTACAGCATCAGTCAGCGAGCTGGAAGGAATAAACAGAATACACATCAGGAAATAGCGCTCCAAAACCTCAAGTGTGAGTGGAAGCCCTAGATGATCACCTCAAAGAGCTTGCAAGTTACGTAAGTAAAATCATATATTAAGCAGTGCAAATCAAACAAGAATAGCAGATTTTTGACTGCAATTCTATAAACATCTTGAAGGAACTGTGGAGAGCAAAGCATGCACTATGCTTTACACACTCACGTGTGAAACATCACAAGTATTCGTGGGTTGCTTTTGCTGTAGGTATCACAAAAGTACACTGTCTAGCTTTCCGTGCTCATGCATGTGAAACCAGTGTGACTGAACAGATGCATCTTAATAAGAGCTATTTTTGTTTCTACTATCATTCTAACTACATTATCAAATTAAACCTAACATTTCTTATTACTCAATTAATATTTTGTGGAAGCAAAAAAGGAGTTTTTACAGAAGTGCTACTTGATCCTACTGTTATCAACAACATACAAGGCTTCCCACAATAACAACTTTCAAGTGCTGTTCATGCTGGTATCTCTGCCTGTAAACACCTAAATTTGCCTTTCAAAGTCTGTAAGGATACTACCAGCACTACTTAGTTTGAAAAATTCAGAATCACATTATTCTTCCTCCTCTACTGTTTAGATTTGCTCTTGTAAAAGGCTACCAATTTTCAAAGACTCCTGAGTCACTGGCTAGTCGCTAGAACCAGCCTCCCCTGAGGTGGGACAAATTACCAGTCTATTTTTAAACTGCACATCATACTGTCTTCTGCTTCCCTTACAATCATCTGTGTGTTGCCCTCAGCCCACAGATAGCAAATCTGCACTCCTCTTTTCACTCTTCTCTCCTTGAGAGCTAGTTGCTACTTTCCTCTTGGGTTTCTGTTATATTTTTTAAGTAATCTCACACTGTAGATGTTCAATGATTCTTCAACTCCATTTCCTCCTTACTGGCCAGTTCTTCCCTTTATCCTCAGTTGGAAACTTTCATTCTTCTCATCCATTCTTTTCTTCTCATTTAGAAGATATCTGTACATCTTTATTCTGTGCATGCCATGTCTCCTCTCTAATCACAGTTTCTTTATATTCTTACCTGGGCTCCAGATGCATTTCTACTTCTTGTGTTTTCTCTTCTGAAGGTTCTACCACTACGCAGCAATAACTTACTGAATTAGTTACTTTTGTCAGGTATCAAGGAGAAGATGCATCTACAGCCTCTGCATCCCGTCACCTTCATTGTTTCTACAATTCTCCTGGTGTCTCACTGCTGTTCTCAATGCACCAGCCTTCTTTTCTGAAAACTCAACACAAACTTCCCCATTTCTTATTTTTGCATGACTTAAAAAAAAAAAGAAACAAACAAAAAAAAAAAACAACTCCAGAAATGCAAAGTTGAAGTTCCCCAGCAATCTTAGTTTAACTGTAGGAATAACTGCTCTCATATAAGATCATAAATAACTTTGAGTATTGCTGTAAGGGAACAAATTATGTATGCAGTGCATACATAATAAATCTATTCAGTATTAGAAACATTTTCTCCAAAAGTATAATAGTTTTAAGCATTTGATTCTGTTACCATATCAGAGTTACGTGAACTTTATTATATTAATGTACTCTGCTATCAAATAAAATCAATATCTATACCCATGGTAACAATAATGAAAAATTATCAATTAAGAAAAACCACTCATCTATTCACCATTTGTTAGTGAAGTGCCTGCTTCTGATCTACCTGAAGGAAGTTATTAGAAAAAAATTTAGACATAATTTAAAAGATGGTATCAGTATGAAACCAACCACATCTTAAAATAAATCATGTCTTTGAAAGGTGTTACTAGTTAGATATCTGGCTAGTCATCAAGGAGCATGAAGGTCTCATGGCTCCATAGGCAATGATGAATTAACTGGCTAATTCTCCAATTCTTACATATTAAGTGTATCTCACTGGCCTTTTCTCCTTTATCCCCTCATAAGCATTAGAGTATCAGAGCATTTGGTAATGCTGCCAACACCAGAGCAGCATGACACTGTTTTGTTCAAGAAGGAGAAAGATGTTAGCTCCTAAAACAAACATTCTCCAGAACTTTAGTGATTTACAACATTTGAGTCCTTCTCTACTCTAGTGACATCTTAACTGTCACATAAAGGGCTTTGTTTCTTTTGGAGAGATGTTAAAAATAACCTATCTGTATGCGAATGTAAGGATCACACACATAGCAAGAAGGGATCAAGATGCTCCTTACAGAACTGTATACAGACATGAAATACACATTAAATCATACCTGTTTGTTTATGTTGGCCCCCACTTGGATCAACCAATTCAGGCATTGTGGATGTCCTCCAAAAGCAGCAACGTGGGCTGGTGTTTGAGCAAATCGGGTTGTACTGGCATTTACAGAGGCTCCAGCTCTGACTAACTGCATTAGGCACTCCAGCTTTAAAGACATGAAAGGAAGAAAATCCAAAAGATGTTACACAGATGTAGGACAGTTAACATCCGCTAATTACATAAATTAAGCCTAGAAAATCCTCAACTTACTAGTAAAACCAAGTGAATGCAAAACAAGGGAAGACCTGAACAGTAGGATCTGCCCCCCCCTTCGGCCACTCACCATATCTGAAAAATACTGAATTCCTAATCCCAAAATTCAATTCCAGCATTGGCTTTGGAATAGGGGAAAGGGCACAAAAAATACCTCAGAGCTGACCACGGAAGCTATTTGGTTCACTTTTGTTAGTGAAAATTTCCTGCTCTAGCAAAGCTGCCTATCTGCTGTTAGACAGACACTAGCTGCTGTTTTGCAAAACAAAAGCGTTGTTAGGAGATACATAGACATTTCCAGAAGAGTTTAGAAGTGGAAAATGCAAGCAAGGTTTTACATTTCCTTAATGTTTTCCTGAAATGAGAGAAGCAAGTGATTAATTGCAGCTAATACCATTAATACTACATTAAAAACCTATGCATGCAATACATTATTGTCACAGTTTTCTCCTTATTACAGGTGAAGAACTGCTAAAAACAGTACTTCACGATCGTAGCAACACCAAAAAAATAAAGCTCTCTCTGCTTCAAACAACAACAACGCAGTGCTGTCAAGCTCTATTCTGACTTCTGTTTTCCACCGTTACTACCAGAAGTATCCAATATCCTGCCGCTATATTTAACTGCTTGCAACATAACATTTGTAGAAGCCACCCAAACTGCAGCCAGGATGATCTCAACTTTCACAAATAGCCTAAAAAAATAAATAAATAAATAAAATAAAGTTCCATTCCTGTCAAATAGTACCATTGCCTTTCCATAGACAGGAAAGTTCTGCTGCTAAAATAAACAGTTTAGTCTAGGCTCCCATTTGTTAGGGTTAGGAAACAAACAGCACCCTGCAGCCTCCAAAACAACAAAACAAAGAAACATGACATTGACTACGGTCATTGGTTCACATACAATGAAAATCTCATGGTCAGTGTTTTGCTGTTAAGGAAAACGCATTTTAGCCACAGAATAGCTTAAATGTAATTTAATTACATTTACATAACTCAAAACACCAATCCTGACAGTATTTCCTATAGATCTGCAGATGTACTGTAGACTTCAACTTTATTTCTGCCCATATACAATTCAAACAAACATACAAAGCTTACTCTTTACTCTTTTACTTCAGGCAGTAATCACAGAATCATCACAGAATGGTTTGGGTTGGAAGGGCCCTTTAAGACCACCTAGTTCCAGCCCCTGCTATAGGCAGGGACGCCTCCCACTAGACCAGGCTGCTCAAAGCCCCATCCAGCCTGGCCTTGAATGCTTCCAGGGAGGGGGCATCCACAGCCTCACACTGGGCCACCTGTTCCACTGTTTCACCACCCTCAACAGTAAATGTCTTCCTATAAATCTACACCTCTTCCAGTTTAAAACCGTTTCCCTTTGTCTTCTTGCTACCTGCCCTTACAATAAGTCCCTCCCCAGCTTTCCTGTAGGTCCTGAGAGGATGCTATAGGGTCCCCCCAGAGCCTTCTCTTCTCCAGGCTGAAGAGCCCCAGTTTATCATCATAGTATCACAGTATCACAGTCTCGTGCGGGTTGGAAGGGACCTTAGAGATCATCGAGTCCAACCCCCGGGATTCAAGCCTCTGTGTAGCAGAGCGGCACTTCTACCACTTGCGCCACAGGGGGATTCGAACCCAGGGCCTCCGGTGTTGCAACACGGCATTCCTACCACTGCGCCACCAGGGTACATGAGTTAACACTAACTGAACTATTACAATTCTACCAACTCTAGCTCCAAAAATCTCAACATCACTGAAGAAAAAACCCAACATTTGCTCCAAAACAAACAAGTACATTTGTTAGAGAGGTTCCTCTGCTTCAAACAACAATAAAACCCGCTCAGTTTTTCAAACACCAGCCTTTTCTTATAATTAATTTGAACACAGTCAGAGAAGCATTACAACTTCAGGGAATATTCCCTACGCAGAAACAGCTGAATCAAATTCCTTCATTACACAGACACCGCAGCCCATCAATTGAAATGGCGCCTCCGGTGGCACAGTGGTAGAAGTGCCGTGTTGCAACACCGGAGGCCCTGGGTTCGAATCCCGTGTGGCACAAGTGGTAGAAGTGCCGCTCTGCTACACAGAGGCTCGAATCCCGGGGGATGGACTCGATGGTCTCTAAGGTCCCTTCCAACCCGCACCAGACTGTGAAAAGCATTAAAACTGGTGCACCGGTGTCATCCCTCACTGTTTAAATTTGCTTTCTAAAATGGCTACATGTCATGATTAATTAAACTTTGAAATAACGCTTTAGAAGATATTTTCCACTGTACTGCGGTACCTCAACTGGAGGTTAAATTGATTTAACAAAGACAGGCCTCAATATAGGCCGTAAGACAGGCAAAATGCCAAGGAAGCAACGCGTGGTTATTATTTATCTGTGCTACTTTTGCTCCAGAAGAAACAGAATGTACTTACTGTTTCGCTTCCTATACTGTAAACAGCCAAATGGCAAAAATAGAAGGAGGAAGAGAGCACACGCGAGCAGACAGAACTGAAGAAAACAGAAAGGCACGCGCTAGTGGTTACAAAGCATACAATAAAGGTAAGTATAAGGTACCATGAATGCTCAACACAGCAAGTAAATCCGAACATGCTGCTACCTAAATCTGCACCGCCTTCTAGAAGGGAAAAAAAACAGGCCATATTGTTATTAAAACATCAGATATTGCAACTAGGAATGCTTATCTGTCATTGATATGACTCAGTTGGTGTTTCACTTCTTAATTGTAAGGTCCACAGTCACGTTCCAAAGTTATATATTTACAGTACATAATGTCACCTTGTGCACATTCACTTCTAACAGGAGTTACCTTCTTTTGTAGATGCTCCACAATAGGGAAGTAACAGCTACATACAGGAAGGCGGCTCTACTTAGCTTTATTCCAGAGTAATTTTGTATTGTCCTTTGGAGCACAGAGGTGTGTGCTCCACTCATGTAAGAGGTAAAAAAGAGGTGTGCCCCTGTGGCACAAGTGGTACAAGTGCCGCTCTGCTACACAGGAGGCTCGATTCCCAGGGGTTGGACTCGATGATCTCTAAGGTCCCTTCCAACCCCCACCAGACTATGATACTATGATAGGCAAAGAATCTCACCAAGCCCAGACTAATGCTGTGTGTGTGTGCATGCGTGCAGAAAGGGTTTTAGACGCTACTCCTTGCAGCAAGTTGTCCTGCAAGGACTTTGTCCGAAGGGGAACTAAATCAGCTTTGTCATTTCAGCCTCTTACAGGAATGCACTTACAATCGATCAGTGCCTGATGGACTGTGCTGCTTAAGCTTCCCATATCATGAAGTTAGGCTGCCATTTAATTTCTTCAGGCAAACAAAAACCAAGCCCACAGAATCCAACATAAGTAACTCTCAGACGAGGCAAAAGAATGTCACTTAGTAACCTCCTATGAATGCTTCATAATTAGAAGTTTTAGAGTCCCAATGTTATGATATGCTGAGGAACTTATTTACAGTAATGATTATTCCAATATAAAAATAATAAATAACATATGACACGCATATGAATGTCCACTAAAAACAGTTACTGTTCCGTTTTTGGCCGTAATCTATTAGCTGGTGAGAAATAAAACTACAGCAACATGAAATTAACATCAAATCTGTCAAGCTTTGTACCTAATTACAGCAATGTAACTTCTCCAATGCACTGAAACACAGGGGAACATGAGGAAATACTTCTCCCACTGTGAGGTGACTGGTAACTGGAATAGAGTGGAGTCCCCTTCCTTGGAGACCTTCGGAAACCATCTGGACACAGATTATTCTGGCAGCCCAAGGGGTTGAACCAGAAGGACCCACAGGCCCCTTCTCACCCCAGCCATCCCATGGTTCTCTTGCACAGTCAGACTCAAAGACACATTACTTAACAAGGCTACGAGTCATGCAGTAGGACTGCTTAACTCTATGGTATTTCTCAAGCACGGCAGATGAAATCACTTAACGTACAGAACTCATCTCCTGCGTGAATACATTCATTTCCCTTCCCTGGCACACCATCAACACAGCAGAAACACATTAGGAAAAGAAGGGAGAAGGAGAGCCCTAAAAATACGCACCCCCAGGCCTGAATGCTGCGTTGGCTGAACACTTAGAAACAGGAAACGCCCAGACCAAACAAATACATGAAGGCACCACTCCTCTTCAGATTTGAGGTTAGCGATAACACAGGGAAGGAGGGCGTTTTAGAAAGCTTTGCCTATCTTTTGCCACTCGCCCACTTTGTAACGAGTTGTTAACGCCCGTGTTCGAGTTCGCCAGTCGAACAACGGTAATTAGGAGCTCATTGCTTTTTATCACGCCAATAAAACCCGCACACCGCAGGGTTCCCGGCACCGCCGCCTGTTCACCACCATCGCTCAGGGCTCTCAGGAACCGGAGGAGGAATGAGGCCAAGCAACCGCTGTTACCCTTCACCCAAAGAGCTCTGCCCGCGGGATCTATAAACAACACCTGCAGCTCAACGCTGTTACTTCTTTCGATTCTTTACCCGCACGGCGACGAAGCCGAAGCGCTTCGCCTCCCGCCTCGACGGCAACAGAGGGCCGAGCTGGAGACACGCTCCATGTCCCCAGGCGCCCAGCCAGCCCGTTGCGATAACACGGGCGGCACAACACAACAGTCTCCAGGTGTGGAGCCCGACGGCAATAACCGGCCACTGCGGCTCGAAGCCGGGCCGGACGAGCCGGGGCCACCGCAGCGAGGAGCCCCCCCCCCCCCCCATCATTCAAAGGCAGCGGGCACCTTCCCCGACACCAGCCGTGGTTCTCCCCGGCAGAAGGACACGACGCCCCGGGCTGCCAGGTGCCGCCTCCCCTCACCCCGCTCCCTGAGGCGGCAGCGGCGGCGCCTTCCGACAGCGCGCAAAGGGGTAAAGATGGCGCCGCGCGGCGGCCTGCCGCCCTCCTTCTCCTCCTCCTCCTCCTTCCCTTCGCCTCCCTTCCCCCGCCGCGCCGGGCCCCACCTTGCCGAAGTGCGCGGCCCAGTGGATGGGCGTCCAGCCGTAGAAGGAATCCTCGGCGGCCAGGTCAGAGCGGGGCGCGCTTTGGAGCAGCGCGCACAGGGCGGGCAGGTCGCCGTCGCGGCAGGCGCGGTGAAGGGGGAAACGGAGGGTCAGCAGCTCCTCGCTGGAGAAACCCGCCTCGGGGCCTGCGCCCAGCGACATGGCGGGCAGGGGGATAAGCGGCGAGAGGGATGGCAAAGGGTGAGGGGAGAGGGGGGGAAAGCGGGAAGGAGGGGAAGAGAAGGAGCGGGCGGGCCGAGACGCACCGAGCGAGCTGCGAGCGACCGCGACTGCGGCAGCCGTTACCGCCCGAGCACAAAGGAAGCGGGCGGGGCGGGGCGGCGCCTCCCCGGGCGGGAGGGGCGGGTGCGAGGCAGGGCACGGCGGGGCCGGCTCCTCCAATCCGGTCCGCCGGGTGGGGACGGGGGGATGAGGGGAAGGGGCGGGAGGAGCTGGTTTGTTCCCGCTGCCCCGGGCGAGGGACCTGTTGCCGCCGACTGAGGGGGCGGCGCGGCCCCGGGAGGGGTCGGTTGAGTTCCCGCTTCTCGCCTGGAAAGCTGGGAGTGAGGGCGTCCGAGTCCGTGTGACGGCCGTCGTGTGGTGTTAGCGACTGTCAGTGCCCCGGCAGAAAGGATTCTTGTCGGTGTGAAGGCATATGTCTCATAGACCCAGGGTTTTTTTCGCTACAATCAAATAATACCCGTAAATCTTATAATGCGTGAGGGAGGATGGATTACAAATGAGCCCCTTCCATAGATGGTTAGGCTGAAGCACAAAGAAACCGAGCGCTGTGGCCAAGGGAGGGAGCGCTTCCCGCTACGGCAGCTTCCAGTTCTGTGCCACAGAGTCACAGCATCACAGGGATGGCTTGGGTTGGGAATCTTAAAGATCTTTGGGTTGGGAATCTTAAAGATCTCTGAGCTCCAACCCTCCAACCAGATCACGCTGCCCACAGCCCCATCCCAAATGGCTTTGAACATCACCAGGGATGGGGCATCCAATGCTGTGTCTGGCCTTAGCTTTCAAGTTTATCACCCCGTACAGAATCACAGAATCACAGAATGACCCGGGTTGGAAGGGACCTCAAGGATCATGTAGTTCCAACCCCCCTGCCTGGCAGGGCCACCAAACATACACATTTACTAGATCAGGTTGCCCAGGGCCCCGTCCAACCTGGCCTTGAACACCTCCAAGGACGGGGCATCCACAACCTCCCTGGGCAGCCTGTTCCAGGGCCTAACCACTCTCCTAGTGAAGAACTTCCCCCTAACATCCAACCTAAATCTTCCCTCTTTTAACTTAAAACCATTTCCCCGTGTCCTGCTATTGTCAGCCCTTTCGAAGAGTTTACTCCCCTCCTGGGAGTAAGTTCCCTTCAGGTATTGAAAGGCTGCAATGAAGACACTTCTTCCTTTGTGAGTTGTGTGCGTTTTTCCCCCACATCAAACTGCCCCAGGCAGATGCTCAATGTTTGATTTGCTTTGGAGTTAAATAAGGAAGGTACCATATGATAGAAGAATTGAAAGAAGGAAATAAATAAATAAATAAACATCTCCAAAAAACTACCAACAACTTATGTTATAAAAATGGTAATTACCAGAACGTCTGGTATTAAAGGAAACAGCTTCTACAGATGAGAACAGGTAGGTAAAGCAGCAGGAGGTGATCCTTCCCCCTCTTCTCAGTGCTGCTAAGGCTGAATATGGAGAACTACTGGGACAATGGAGGGTCACCAAGATGATTTGAGACTGCGCTACCTCTCTAGTGAGAAGAAGCTGAAAGGGCTGAAGCTGTTCAGCCTGGAGTAGGGTCAGGGGGATCTCATCAATATAAGTAAATCAGAAATCATGATAATATACTGGTTCCTTATTAGATTCGTAGTTGTCATATACTTTGGAGAATCACTGTTGTCCCTCTGTTGTTTTTTTTTTCAGTTGTGATTAATTACCCATACAAATATATACATATGTCATTTTTAATCTGCTTTTCCACTGACTTCCTTAATATATCCTGGCAGTGAATTTTATAGGTTAATTAATTGTAATTGCAATTAAATTCAGCTGCAATTAAAAATGTTTTCTTTAACTGCTGTCATATGTTGTGAAACTGGGACACGGGAATTCTGGTTTTAACATTTTTTTCTACATTTCATTACATTTACATTCTAATTCATTCTCACAGAATCACAAGGTTGGAAAGGACCTATAAGATCATCTAGTCCAACCGTCCTCCCTTTATCATATCTACAGAAAACCCCTAAACCATGTCTCCTAGCTCCCTTTATCATCTTTATCATTATCCTGGTTAGACTTTATACTGAACAGTACAAGGCTTAAATATGTTTCTGACAATCTTTTTGTGTAAAAGTTTAGGTACAGAGAATATAAATCTGTTATGTGGTTCCAACTTCATTCTAGACAATAGGTTTTGTTTCCCTGATGTATATAGCTGCCTTTATGGTATGCATGTATATACTGTAAACCAGGAAACGGACCATCAAGGATTAAACTGTAACTTACACCCTCTTAAGGAAAGAAAACAAAGCAGAAATAAATAGCAACATGTCAGGTTCTGGGATTGTTCAGTCTGGAGAAGTGGAGGCTCAGGGAAGACCTTATTGTCCTCTACAACTACCTGAAAGGAGCTTGTGGGAAGGTGGGAATCAGCCTCTTCTCCCAGGTAACAGTGACAGGACTAGTGGGAATGGCCTCAAGTTGCACCAGGGTTCAGGTTGGATATTACAGAAAACTTCTCTGAGAGAGCAACCAGGCAACGGAATGGAATGGAATGCCCAGGGACGTGTTTGAGTCACTGTCCCTGGAGGTGTACAAGAAATGTTTAGTTGTGGTACTAAGGAACGTGGTTTAATGAACAACATATGTGGTAGGTGGATGGTTGGACTAGATAATCTTAGAGGTCTTTTCCAGCCTCAATGATTTTATGATTGACACAACTCTGTAATGTACTTTGCATTTTCTACGTGCCATTCTTGTACAAATTAATTACATTTGCCATTTTTTCTTTGCAGGAAGGTTGAAGATGGAGGACTTTATGACAGCTCATACAGAATGATGTTGGGTATTTTTGTAAAAAATGAAACAAAACCAAACCACCACCACTCCAACTTTGGCATTTAATTGAATACATACTTTGTTCCAATCCCTCTTTCTTTGCTATGGAGAGCTTGCATTGGTTAACATTTAGAGTTTTATATAGTTGCCATACATACTTGTCTAGTGCCATTTGAGACACCCAAGAGTATTCTTGCCTGTTGCCAACTGCTGCAGGAAAATGGTACAAGCTTACGTAGGTTCCCTGCCATGCCTGTACAGAGCTAACATATCTCTGAATAACAGCCTTGTTAGGTTGCATTAAGAATCTACATTCTGACAAATAGACCCTTCTTAAATGTCATTTGCATTGATGGACCCAGTCACACAAGGACTTCTTCACATTTGATCTGGAATTGATTCCCTTAAAACAACCTGTATTTGCAAGAGGTTGTCATGTAATTCCGTGCTGTCCAAGTGCAAAAGGACAAACTAATTCTGACATTATTCCTCATTCATTTTATTTTGGAAATCTGCGAACTGTGGTGAAAATGTAGCATCTCTTTAGATGCCACGCATTTATTTTAGCAACGGTGAGAAACTTTCTATAATTTTCTTAGTGCAAATAGAATCTGACTCATCATCTTCAGAGACTAGTTCAAAGTTTAGGTTTACTCCCTGGTTTTTATTACACTTAAGACCACGACTGAGCATTGTACCACTTGACATATGTTATTCATTCTTATTCGGATTTTTTTCTGTCTTCACCTTTCTTCCCTGAAGACCAACAGTTCTGTTATGTTTGCTCCTAAAGCAGCATTGCAAATAAACATTATTCTTTCTGATGGAAGTTACTGGGAGAAGTAGATGACACTTTTTTTGGAAGAAATTAACTTCATAAACATAGAAACATTAAAGCCCAAGTGCTAAAATTATATTTTCATAGTATGTGAGGCCTCTCGGGGTGCAAAGACCAGCAAATTAATAGCAGCAGTAGCTGCTGACATGGAAAGAAAGCCACAAGTGGAAAAAGAGCAAACTGAAAGTTCTTTGTCCTCCTTTCCAGCCCTCAGTTCTCAGAATTTTGTTTGGCAAGGAAAGCAGGGAATCTGTCTGACTTTCAAATAATTACTGACGTATTACTCCATTACAGGCAAATAGCAAAGAGCAGCTGCTTATTGCAGCCGGAGCCAAGATCTCCCTTTGCCATCCCAAGTTTCTTCCTGCCTTCCCTGGAGAAAGCTATCTCGCTGTTAAGTAAACTAGGATTGGCTTGCAGGATAAATTAAGATTACAGTAGAAAAATATTTACTTATGTATAAAGGAGGCTTTAAAAATAAATCTTCACTGCTTAGGAAACAATGTGATTTTGTGGGTAAAAAATAAAAACAGATTTGTTACTCTACAATTGTAAAGCTGCCATTTTTACGAGCCTGGGAAGAGTGACCTTATTCATTGTAAGCTTTTGCAATTCTGCCTCCACGCAACTATTCTCTTCCTGATTCATGGCACATATCTGGGCCGTGCTTAACAGAGGTCTGCTGCCTGACAAGTAAAGGAGTTGATTATGATTTTTGGCTCATTAACAATCTGTTCTTCATTTTTCAACATTCCTTACAAGGTTTAACTGAAAATGAAGATTTCTCGAGAGAGAAAATACCTGTAAAAAAAAAGAAAAACCAAAAAAAAACAACACACCAAACCAATAAACAAAACAGTAAAAGACCCAAGAACCACAACAAAAACCTATGAGAAATAAATATCAAACCATTTCCATTTATATTGAGCCTGTACCATTGCAATAAAAAGGGCCTTCAGTGTTCTTGTCTTAAAGTAAATAAATAAATAAGGAAATAATTATCTGCAGCCTTACCCGGATGCTGAAATTTCATGATTTCTCCATTTATGTCCTCACTGAAGACAAATATAAAGCTGAATTCCTGAGTACTTTTATTAATTAATGAACTTTCATCAGAAAAATAATAAATAAATGTATGTGTGTGTGGAGGAGTGTTGCTCACGGTACTTTGCAAGCAATTCACATGGTGACTCCCCAAATTCCTCCTGATACTTCATTAGAGATTATGACTCCCTGTATTTCTCCTGATACTTCATTAGAGATGCTGTCTTCCTCCTTTGTTAGGCACTGGTGAGTAGTTGCTGTGTTCCACCCCGCTGTGCAGTGGTGGAAGAAGCAACCTGCACGTGTTACTTGTGCTCTGTGCTATGTTGAGATTTAAGGAATGCTAATGATTGCATGAAAATTTCATCTCTTGCACCCAGAAGGATGCCGTGGGTTACAGCGTATTGTAGCTCCTGGAATTCATGGCTGTTGATGTGGAGTCTATGCAACTGAGCATGATAAATCTTTCACACCAAACAAATCTTTCTACATTACATCCTTCCAAACAATTACTCTATGTGCTATTTTGTTTTGCATTTGGATGGAAGCTTGAAAAAATCTATTTGGGTAATATTTATTTAAATGTCAAGTGAAATAAGAAATAAATCAATAACATGACTGCATTTACACAAACGTGGAGTTAATAAATCATCTGATTTTTTAACTCCATATACCAGTTTCCCCATGGAAATCTTGCCATGGGGAAAGAAAGACATTTATTGAAGTGAAAAAATGCCATATCCTCTTACAAAGAGAACAAACAAAGGTCTTGAGAAAGATGAAGAGTATGACACATCTATTTCTAAGCCTGGCAAGTGTTCTTGAAACCCTCAACCTGTTCAGTGGGATTCGATGGAGTGTTTGAGGGCTTAATTTACTCCTTTAAGAAAAAAATGTGCTTCTCTCCTAACTGTGGTTTAATCAAGCAATTGTAGCTCCATCTTGCTGTTAAAGAAGATGGTGCCTTGTGTTTAAATTCTTCATGAAACGGAGCAAAAAGGCAGAAACAGCTTGTTATGAGGTTTCTCTATCTAGAATGATATGAAAGGAGCCATCTTGTGGTTGTCTATTCTGCAAATAAAATGTTGCCTTGCGAAGCTGAATTTACCTCTGTAGTTCTGTGTCAATTTTCTTTTACTTGTTTAGAAATGTTGCATTTTGAGTAAAACTGTTTTCACTCAATCTTTTTCATTTTATCAGATTTCTTATTCTAGCAAACAGTCAATCTAGTTATGCAGAATGCTTTGTGTTCATTCTACATACCATGTTAGTCAATGCGCACCAATATTTACTAGTCCTCAGGGCAATGACGTCCTTTAATTTGCCCTCTAAATTCTGCTTTAAACTGCAGTCAACATCATATCTCTGAAATATGACTGTCTTAGTAGAACTGATTTCTAAATAAGTGACAAGTAATTTTATTTATTTATTTATTTTAATGATATCCATTAAAATGTAGTTCTTGGGAACTATGTGTATTCCAAGTGCAAAACTGAAGTGAAATCAACCTTCAGAGTTGACCAGACCTCCAATTTGTCAAGATCTCTCTGCAGGGCTTCTCTGCCCTCAAAGGAGTCAACAGCTCCTTCTTGGTGTCGTCTGCAAGCTTATTTAGTATACCTTCAAGAAACATATCCCAGTAATTAATAGAAACATTGAAGAGAACTGGACTTAAAATGGAGCCCTGTGGAAGCCCACCACTGACAGATGTAGCCCAACCCGTCAGTCAACTGTTCACCTGTCATGTTATGTTTTCACTTAGCTGCATGGTGGACATGTTGTCCATCAGGATACTGGGAGAAACAGTACTGAAAGCCTTGCCGGCATCCAAAGAAATATTGCACCAAATGATACCCTTTGGTTAACTGGGTCTCCTTTAATAAAGTGAAACTTTGCATTTCTGAGGACAATCACAGCAGTGATCAAGGATCACAGACTGACCTCAGTCTATATACATTTGAGTGGGACTTCAACATTTATTTTCTATGCATTTCTGCGATAATTTGCATTTACTTCAGTGAAACTGGAGTCAGACTTAAGTACCAGACTGATGTAATTATGCAATTTCTTTGATACTAAGAAGTATGAAAGTCAAGAACTTTTACAATTGTAGTACATTATGGTGGAGAATAAATATGCATTCATTATGGAACATAATGAATTTAAAACAGGATCGAATGTAAGAATGGGCCTCTTGGAAGAGAATGTGTTTTTATGATATTCTCTCTACTGTCTGAACTCTATGAAAACCTGAGACTTATCAATGTATCCTCATTCAACAACAGAACTGCATTTACTTTATTAGAACTTTTTGGATTCAACTTCCAGAAATTTCTTGTTCCTGGGGAATGTAGTAGTCAGATATATTTTTAGTTTTAGTTTTTCTTCAGAGGTCAGTATTTCCACATTAATAAACAAGAAGTAGGGTAAGATTTTCCCTGGGTATAAAAAAATCACTTCTGTCTGCTGCTTAAGGAGGTGTAGAGCAGATCAGTCCTAATGGTACCTTCGTACATTTTATACATGTTTTTGTTTCTGCTAGTTAGGATTATATGGATTCTACAACCAGAAATTATCTTATTCAAATGGCAAGGAAAGAATTTTTAAACTGAATAGCGAAATAGTTAAGTAGCAGGATCTGGAGGAGAATATTGCAGTTCCATAATTTGGAAATTCATTCAGACAAGAGCCTTGTTGTCTCCATCATTCTTTTTCCACTTCGGCATGCTGAGTGAATGTCTAATTTGCTTGACTGAAATCTTTTGCTTCAGTAGTAAACTACTGGTCTACTAAAAATAAAATCCTTTTGATACCTTCTCCTTTCTTCTATGAAGAAAAGTTGAGTGAACTGGGCTTGTTTAGCTTGGAGAAGAGAAGGCTCCAGGGAGTCCTCATTGTGACCTTCCAGTACTTGGAGGGGGCATTTAAACAGGAGGCAGTATGGCTGTTTGCAAGGGTGGATAGTGATAGGACAAAGGGGAATGGTCTTAAACTGAGACAGGAGAGGTTTAGGTTAGATATTAGGAGGAATTTTTTCACTCAGAGGGTGGTGATACACTGGAACAGGTTGCCCAAGGAGGTTGTGGATGCCCCATCCCTGGAGGCATTCAAGGCCAGGCTGGATGTGGCTCTGGGCAGCCTGGTCTGCTGGTTGGTGACCCTGCACATAGCAGGGGGTTGGAACCAGATGATCTTTGTGGTCCTTTTTAAACCAGGCCATTCTGTGATCCCATGATACAGAGGGACATTTCATATATCTGTGCAGAAATATTTATTGTATTTGTACCCTAAGAAGCTTTCAGACATAGTATGTGTAGAATTGAATATAAAGTGTGTGAGTGTGCTGGATATTAATTAGTGACATTTCTTGCAAATTCACCTCCAAGTGCCTGTTGTCTCTTTCTGTCCCTTACTTTGTTATTCACTTATTCCTTCTTTTTATGCAACCTTAATCTCAAGAAGCATGGCATTTTTTATTTCTTATATTTTTTTACTACTTTTTGTAGATGTTAGACATCATTTGAAACAGCTGAACTCTGCTGGAAGCCTATTGAACAACCTTAATTCTTGCAGATGCCAACTTGTTCTTCACCAGTGTCATCTCTTTTCCAATAGCTGAGTTCTGGTTCTGAACTAATCGGAGTGGGCTGAGTTTTCATTGACCTCACCTAGATAAACAGAACTAAACTGAAATACCATCTTTGTTTATTAGATTGGGAATTTTATTAGACAGACCTTTACCAGTGATAACTACTTATCTGGACTGAAGAAATGGCTACTTCCCAAATTCAGCTATGTGGTCTTTTACTATGAAAACTTTGCCTTATGTGCAACTTCAGTATATTCTTCCTATATCTGCTATGTATGTTATAATGCTTTCTGAAGTAATACAGTTCTGAGCAGAAATTACCAATACTGGCTTTAAAGCCTTTAGGCAGTGTAAAACAGGAGGTTTACCTGTAGGCATTCCCATGTAATAAGTATTTGTTCTAGCAGATTCTCTCGCCTTCCAGTTGTTGTAGTGTTGATGTACTTACAGTGAAATTCAGTATCCTCACATGCAGATATTCTTTTCACTGACCATAGACACTGATATTTTAGGGGGAAGAGAAGACATGCTGCCATTCTGAAGATGCTTGTGAAATTAGAACTAGCAAGCTTTATGGAGCATCTTACACGGAAGCGTAAATCACAGCCATTATTTATATCAACATTAAGTAATTGTGTAACCCAAAAGGAATGGCAATTTGTTATTTTAAGCGATCAGACGGGACATAAGAGACCGTCTCATATCACATGATGGCATGAAGATTAATGCTGAAATCTTTAGTCATACCATGTTTAAAAATTATAGATAGTGCTGCTCAATGTCTAAAATGATTTATCTTTTCTGAAATAGTTTTTTTATTTCCTGTGTGGGATGTAATTGTTTGCCTGTAACAGTATGCAGATGGATAACTACACTTGCAGAACAGCCTTAGCTTTCACATTTTGGAGAAGCTGATGAATACCCAAATAACTAATATATCAGCTTGCATTATAACATGTTGGGTTTGGTTCATTTGTTCTTATGGGTTTCCTGTGCTATCCTGGGTAAGATTTATAGGTCCAGGTTCAAAAATGCTTCATGCTTATATTGAGAGCAACTGAAATCCTCTTCAAATAGCAGTTAAGTTTCTTAAAAACTTTACTGTGTCTGGAACTAGGTCCATATCACTGGGAAAATTGAAGGAATATTGAAGGATATTGAAGGAATTCCAGGCAGTCGTGATACATATAGCTGTAGAAAGTAATAGTTCATTGCTTTCTATGAGTGTAACAGTACATGAAATTTTGGCAGAAGAAGGTAGCATTTATTAACTTGTTTTCTCAGCTTAATGCAACTTATGGCTTGTATTCAAGTTTCATAGATAGACACATAAACACATACATGTCCACCTGCATGTCAGAATCAAGTTGGAATGGTTTTCGTTTTAAAACATATTTCTGAGGTTTTTTTGTATGTGCGACCTCAAACTTGCGGGTTTCCACTGTCTCCTTAGATGACTGCTGTAACTATTCTCCAAAAGAATAACAACACTGTCATTTTCTTCCTGTTCTAAAGACCATTCCTGCTGCATTTTGTAGAGAATAGTTAAGGTAAGTAATTGTTAATGTTCACCTCACTGAAGCTCAGGTTACAGCTCATTAGTTTTCCAAGTGTGTATGTATGAATGGTGCTTTTTCCCCTGGTATTGCTGTTGGCTGGTTCACGTAGTCCACATTGAACATATTGGCAGTTTTGAACTCCTGTCTGAACAGATTCACTGTGTGGGCACTCTTCTTCCCTACATTCAGTGTTCTTTTGTTTGGCTGCCACTACCGTGGATCAGGTGAACCCTTATCCACTCTTGAGGCAGGCAAAGAGAAAGTCAGCTATTTTTAAGTGCTTATTCTGGCTGGGGATTTCCCCTCAGACCCAGCTGCTCTGTATACGTGTCAAGGCACCTCATGGGTTTAAAAACATCCAAAGTTGGATGTTGCAGTGCTCCACGTCACAATGTCTTAAACTGTTTGTAGAACAAGTGTGTAAAAGTTTTGATGGTGCCAAAATGAAGAATGAAGTTCTTCCTTTGTAAAACAAAAGACATGGCAAAGACAACAGCAGGAATACAGTGTTTAGAGTGGCTGCCTTACTTCACTGTCTCAGCCTTGACCAAAGAATAAAATCTCACTTTCTCACTTTCAGTGCCTGTTCAGCCTTCCATTTGCTCTAAACTTCTAGGAAAAAATATATATATATAAATTATATTAATTTTATATATACATATATATATACATACATATATATATATATATATATATATAAATAAATTATAAATATATACAAATTAGAAAGTTATATATATGCACAATATATATATTATTTCCTTTTATATATATATATATATATATATATATATATATGGATGTGCACTACTGTTGGTAGTTTTAAAGATTCTTGAATAATAGCGTTGAGATGTCTGACCTCAGAAGTTAAGGACACATGTGTACCATGTGTATTTAAACCTTAGTATGGAATATGAGTGCTTTCCAAAGCATATAAAGCTTGATATATTAAACAAACAAACAAACAAACAAACAAATAAATGAAGTGTATTTGAACTTTTCAGTTTGGGGAAAAAGCTTTACAAACTACAATGAACTCGGTTATTCGCTGTGGAATTTCAAGGATAACAGGGGATCAGGTCTACAGCAGAGCTGTTCAAGGCTGATTGAGGTGACAGACAGTTCATGACTGAGCACCATGCTAGAATCTCAGATTAATGGGATGTCTTCTGGAAATAAGAGCCAGGAAGGAAAATCTTACTGATTATTTGAGTCTAACTTTCTGTTCCTCACTTCTATCCACTTGCCTGGACTGTTCTGACCAAACAGGAGAGAGTTCTGCCAGGGCAAGACTTGCATAAGGTGCTCCATTATTCTAGTTTGATCCAGCAGTCCAGATTTGGGACATACTTGGCTATTTCCAAGAAGTGTTGGATCTGTGGTGTTGTTTTTTGGTTTGTTTTTTTTTTTTTTTTCCTTTTCAGGATTTCAATGGTTTTACTGCCAGGCAATTTAGCTGAAAGTAATTCAGTTTTTCCCCTGTATCTTATACTATGGGAAGGAACTTACAATAGAACAAATAATCAGGAGTTCATATGATATGATGCCTTGCAATTGTGATGTAATTCTTACACAATGTGTGTGGTAATTTGTACAGGTGAGGTACTGCAGGGGCTATCACTTTAGGTCTATATATCTATAACAACAGCAAGTTAAGAACTGGATCAGAGTGCTCTGACTCACCAGTGGCGAAGATCATCTTGTGATGGCTGTAATGATTCCTGCTCCCAGCTGCCCATTCCACCCCCTGACATGCCCTTTACAAGCCCCAGTTGCAGAGGTGGCTCAGCTGTTCATGTAGCAGCTGCTGTAGTTTGGCAATTTGTAGCTAAGCATATTAAGGTAACGCAAAGTAGTTTTTCACTTACTATAAAACATTGGGCTGTCAACAGTAGTTCTTCACCAGCTGTTTTCCAACCAAGACATAATTGCACCAAAACCAAAAATCTCTGGGGAAAAGGGAACAGAACTTCTATCAATCACCCCAAAGATCTGAGATATTGGATGGGAGAAGTTATGCTGTGCACTGTGCTGTGAAACTCAGGAACGTTTTCATGTCATTTGTTAGGAATAGATGCCCTAGACTTAACCCAGCTTCAGATTCGAATCAGAACACTTAGAGTGGGAATCAGATCCAGATCAAGATTAAGTTTGGATATCGGTTGGGTGAATTTAGGTAGGTGAGGTGCACATTCAGTGTACAAAAGATTCAGTGACAACAGTCAGTGGAGCCTCGAGGCTCACTTTACATCATTTTAGGTTTATATCCTCTTCTTTCATTGACCGTACCTTAAGTAAAGCTTAATAAATCACATTCATCTACTTATTTCTGGAAGTATTAACAACTCTGTGCCTCCTTTCTTGGTCAAAGATTCTTTTTCCTATCTGCTATTCTTGAGTCTCTTTGGGATGCAACTATCAGAGCCATCATGCACTCTTCTAGGTATCTCATGAATGTTAGTGGCTTAAATAGTTTTTGCTCTACACAACAGACAACTTAGAGATGTGATAGTTTGGCTCAACACTCTGGGGCTATAGGCAGTAGGGGGGCAACTTGCATCATTTGGAGTCTCTCACACACAAATTGTCAAGTTGGATCAATATTGGATATATTGGATCAATTGGATATATATTAGATATATTGGATCAATAATATTTTCTAAGAGTGTGGAATGGCTTGCTCTTTTTTCTGTCTCTCATCTGCATGAAACAGCCTTGTGTGTTATCTTATTAATCATTCAGATTTGCCTTTTCCTCCTGTAGTCTCTTTAAGAGCACAGCTGTTGTCTTGGTCTCAGTTATAGTGAGTCCTTTGTGGTTCACTACATCCCTTGGTGACTTCATCTGCCATGAGGTTGCCTGTATATCCAGAGCACCTTCACTTTTCTTCCAATATTCCCAGTGTTTTTGTACTAGAAGAATTCCCCTTATGTCTGAAATGTACACCTGTGGTGACCATCACATTTCCCCTTCCTCCCAATATTGTATTTTCCAGTGTCTTTCAACAGCTTGTCTTTTAAACACTATTCTTTACAAGTGTGTCTGAGATTAAACAGGAACATTGTTCGGAGATAAAAGGGCTACTGGTAGAACAGATGTCACTTGCGGGACCACATATCCCCTTCCCCTTGGCAACCGACAGAAGTTCTGGCTAACTTGTGAGTGGGCATCATGCCCTCCCAACAGATGGTCAGAAGTGGAGGGAGCCAAATACCCATCTATGGGCATGAAATATGTTTAAGAGGGTCGCGTCTAGACACAAATGTTGAACCAGCTTATGAGGCTGAGCTTCTGTGCCCACAGTCAATCTAAATGAAAGGACGTGATTTTTAAGAAAGGAACATTCTACGCTAACATATGGCTGCTTTGGTGTTTGGAGCTGCTGATGGGAGATCAAGAAGTAAGCAGCAAAGCTGTGTTTCTCAAAGTTAGTTCAAGGAAACAGAGAAATCTGCAGTACAGCTGCTCAGATCAACGTATGTAGCCTTAGAACTAAATTTCACATTTGTTTTCATAGAAAACTGAACTTATTTTCTGATGGCTTTCACTTTGTCATATTTACCAATAACTTTAAAAATCAAAACAGTTTTTACTGTCATAAATCCATCTCAGAAAATAAAGAAGTTACCACATGGATTAATAGATCTTGACTTATGGCTTTTTATTACACTTACAATCATGCAGAAGAACCTGATTAGTTTTTAGCAAGTTTTTAGAAGAAAGTCTGTCACATGCTACTGTAGCTGATCAAGGAAATGTGTATTGCAAGAAGGATACATAACTAGGTCAAGTTTTTTGCCTTAATTTTTTTACAGTTGAAAATGCTTACTAACATGCAGCCTGTGCTTCACTCACTGTCTGCCTTTGCTCTTACCATAGCCATCTGGACTTAAAAAATCAAGCAGGTTTAAATCAGTTGCGTGGTGTGCTAGATAAAGCCATGGCACACTGTGCCACACACCAAACACAAATAATAAGTTTACTGACTAATATTAAGAAATTGATGGAGATTTATATGCATCGAAGAAACTCATCTGCAGAATTTGTTTTTGCATATTTGTAATGGAGGAGCTGGCTTCATCTTTGAAGGAAGAAAGAGATAAGGATTCATTAACTGAAAGTGAGACAGTATTTTCATGTGAGATGAGAAGCTGAAAGAATTGACTTGTTCATTGCTGTGCCCTGAGAAGGGTGGCACAGGTGGATCACATACTGGTACAAAAAAGGGGCAACAGTCAGTCCTCACTCTGCATCAGTTGTGCATTGGAATAGCTTTGGAAATACTGCCTCTCTTGAGGTAAAGGAGAAGTCAGTCTCTAGGTAGTTCGTGCTCTGGGAGAAATACTACTCACATGCAGCTCTAATTTGGAAGAGTATGTCTTTCCCTCTGGTGACCTGGCTAGAGATTATTAGGATGTTTCATTTACAAGTAGTAATGAACAGGTATTGGGTAGTGATTTTTTCATTCACTACCAAGCCTATTTTGATGATCACGGGCTGGAAAGTCATTTATCACATTGTCTTTCACTTCTACTTTTTGGATCCAACATCATTCAGCTTCATATGGATTCCCCAGCTACACTGATTTCGGAGTATTATGAATTCTGGCATTTTTTAGAGTAGCCAAATAATTTCTGTTTTTTATAACTTCATTTTGGATGGATGTGTTGTGTGACTTCATGCATGTGCTTCTATAGTTGATGGAGGTTATGAAGTCAATCAGTAAATGAGACAGCAGCATGCATTCAGAATCCACATTAGTTCATACAGGCATGGTTTTTTTCAGCTTTTCCTACTCTGATCAGGATCACAGGATCTTGCCTGTTATCCACACTTAGAGGCTTCTAGCTTATCAAATTATCCAGTAGTCATTTGGTAAGTAAATGTGTCATGTCAATGAATGATTACTAATTGAACTTTCTTATGCATTTTACCATGGTTAATTCTACACGCTTACTACAGACTGCTGGGTGAATTAGGAGATTATTGGTGTGGTTAATTTGTATGCCACATACAATGCATAATTTGGAACTTTGCTTTCTCATTTGTAGAGAGAACTGTTGGGACGCAGGGTGAATTGAGAGCTAGCGGACACCACCACCACGTGTATGTTGATACTGAGCTGTTCCTCAGGTTAGGCAGCTACAGACTTGCTGACTTTCCTGGTTTGACTGTGATGTTCCATGTTTTCCCTAAAACTTCATCTCTTCCTTAATAACCTGGTTTCTTTTAAAGAAAAAGAAAGGTTCCAACCCTAGATATTGAAAGGAATTGCCTGGGAATGTTACAAAGAACGTGGGAAGAACCCTGGATGGTAAATAAATGGAGCTGGGAATGAGTTAATGGAAAGCAGCTCTGAAACATTTTGCAGTGCAGTCTTCTCTGAGGAATTCATTTGGGATTTGTAAAGGCACGGTGCTTGCCGCGTTATAAAGTATACATGCAACAAAAGACCTCTTTTTACTATGGCTGGTTGTTATCAGTGCTTATTGGGAGGATGACTGAACGGGTAAACCATGTGGGTGGCAAAGTAACCCCATAAAGATTTGGAGTTCATGTTCCTTGGCACCACAGCTATTTTTTCTTGATCTTTTCAGGTATGCACTTGCAGATCTTCTGCTGTCACTTTGGTTATTTTCTCTTAGTTTTCTCCAAATTTGGTATAGTACTGTTTCGTTAATCATGTCACATCAGGATATTTTTTGTTTGCAGAACCTCATGTTTCCTTGGCAAATTCACCTTCTAAATTATTGGCTTTACGAACCAGTCTCAGCTTTCATTAGAGATAAAGTATCTACACATTTCAGTTTGTAAGAAAATGCTTGAAAATATGACTGGAGCACACTCTAGAGGCTTAAAAACTCAATGGCAGATAAATAACTCTGAATTTATTCGCATTTCAAACCTCACGATTTCAAAGCCAATCTCATGACTTATTTATTTGTTAAGTTTGATTCATTTCTGAAGAAGATTTGAAGCATGACTATTGAATAACATGAATTTTCTTATCTGCTGTTCCTTGGAAGAACTGTCTTTTATTACTCTTTATCTGCTGACGAGGAGTTGAGTGTTATATCATCCTGACTGCTCAGTCTTATAATCTAGGTCAGAGATGGATTAAACTCTGCCAGTGCAGAGAGGTGCTGGTATTATTTCCAGACTGTTTTGGAAGTTTGTAATATTTATCTCTGGAAGGTTTTAACAAAGCATTTTGTCCTGGAAAGAACAAATGCTACATATCATGCATTTATTTGGAGGGCTAAAACACATGTATATGTGGATTCAGAAAACCCTGAACAGGTCTATCGATATCATAAGGTTGTGTAAAATTTAGCATGCCACTTAAAAAGGGTCAGTACTCTAAACTGAGGCTATATGTTCTGTGCTGTTTTACATCTTGTCATTTGGTCTTGGAGCTTGCATGGAGAAATGGGAGCACAAGCTTGTTATACAGCTTCATTTATATGTTGCTTCAGATTGTCTGACCACGGGTCTATCCATCATCACTTTGCAAATAATGTTTATCTGTACAATATTGCCAATAAAATGAGCTTTTCAAGTGTAGCAAAGCATGAGCAACTTCTGACACTTTAGGATAGCGCTTCGCGGTGGGCTCATGTTACCCTCTTGAAGCGTCATTGCAGACAGGGCTAAATGTCTGTCTGAGTGACTAGGACAGCTGAATGTTGTTACTGTATCCGAGCAGCAGTTTGTAAAATCATTCATGCTTTATTCAAAGCTGTCAAATAGGCAGCTATCAACACTGTCACATTTTTGTTATTATTTGCAGGTATTTGTTAAGCATACACATTTCCTGCTTGGATCCTGCTGATGATATATTTTCGTATGCCGACGCTCCAGAGACTTGGAGATGAATCAAACCAAGGCATCTGAGTCTGGGTGTGGAGTTCACAGTAGTCACAAGACCTTTCTTTTTTTAAACTCCAGTTGCTGTCCCCACTTCTTTGGCTGGTCACTGCTTCACCATACAGAAAAGTCATCCTCTGGTCCTAATTCCTGCGTCAATGACACTGCCTTCTGGAGCACCACAGGGCAGAATCAGGTACCACCTTACACATTTACATTCAGGTTATAATAATAGTGCAGTGAAAAGCTGTGATTGTAGTTACCAAGCCCTGAGAGAAACCACACAGCTGCAAGTCAGGGAAAAAGAGTCAAAAAAACCCTCAATGATAAAAAATACTGACAAGGAGCAAAACTGAAAACACTTATTCCCCTTACATGGAATACAGCAAGAACACACCTGGGCCACAAGAATAAGATGGTTATCCAGGTGAGGGAAGGCCATGGTGACAAAAGCCAGTACATAAAGAAAAGTGGAAAGAAATAGAGGCAAATGTCATGCAACCAAAGTCAAAGGGGGAATGAAGATGTAAGACATCTAGGAGAGCTGATATGTAGCACTTCAACTGTCAACTAAATAAGGGAAATCTACAGCTATACATAAGGCAGGACCATCTTAGGGAAGACACCATTCACTTTTGCTTCTTTCAGTGAGTTTGCTACAAGTCAATGGGTGTGTTTTTTTGTGTTTTTACAGAATGTTTGTACCAACATTAAGAAAATCTGGACTGTTTTTAGCTGCAATTACACACAAGCACATGTAGTGTCAGCCTGCGTGGACTGATTAGATCACACTGCCTGAGTAAAATCTGTATGTGTGCTGTGGTCTGAACTCTGCAGCGCAAGCTGGAGGGAGGCTTTTACCTCTGGGAATGTGACAGGAAGCAGAAGCTGCTCTTGGCTCTGCCGTGTAATGAAGTTAGCTCCAATTCATTGAGCTCATCTTACTGGTGGAGGGAAGCACTGTGAAAGTAATTATTAAGAGACAGAGCTAAGAACATCACTGAGCTCAGCATACTAAGCTTTTGAGCCTTTGTGATTTTATTAGATGCATGAATGAAGTCACCTTTTTTAAATAGCTGAGAGGAAGGGAAAGAAATGAAGATGTGTGCTGCCTAAAGTCATGCTGCTAAAGAGGCCATGGAGCCACTTGCTCAGACCCAGCAGTTCATTTCTGGTTGCTATTTTCTGTATCCTGAAAGATGAGCTGAGAAATTTGGAATGTCCCATTCTGCTTTCTTTACCTGTAAATTTTCAAAGTAAGTCAGAACCCCTTTCATAAATGCAGCCTGTAGACGTGGAAAGTCATAAGCAATCCCTGCCATTATTTCAGTCTTTCTGGTCATGAGTGACCAAAGAGAAAGTCTGGTTTATGTCTGCATTTCAAGAACGGAAGCACGAGTGATTTGATAGTTAGACATTCTCCATAACACACTCATGGAGGATCCACTTGATAACTGGCTGCTGTCTCATCTGCTTGCTCAGTGCTGAGCAGAAAAATGCTTTTCAGCTGATTCCTATACAACTTTCCTAATGTCAAGGTGCTTACTGTGGAATTTCTTTAGCAAACACTGTCACAAGGAGGCTAGCCATTTTTTTCTAAAAACTCCTGATTACTGACCTTTCATTTACAGCTGTAAATCCAGTTCAGATCATATTTGAGACCTTAATTTAGATCTGGAAGCATTTTTTATTTTTTTTTATCCTTGTGTTTGATGTATAGAAGTTTCTGTATGAAACCATTGCTCTTAGAGGGCTATCAAAGTTCATGTAGTGCATCTTCTCGTTCCTAGGCAGGAACACGCAGAGATAGATCACTTCTGACAGATATATGTCTCATGTTTTCTTAAAGGCTGCAAACAATGCTAAGATTACAGCATCGTGCCAAAAAAAACCTGTAAAGACATTTCCCAGTGTTGAATCTGAATTTGGCTTGCTGCAATTTAAACCTGTTCCTTCTCATTTCATGCACCACAGACATGGAAAACACATTATTTCCGTCTGTTTTGCAATGGCCTTTTAATGTGTTTGAAGATCTCCTCCATCTTTTCACACAGGTTATACATTTTCTGTATTCTACTCTTGCTTCTTCCACACATTCTCACATTCCCCTCGCTGTTATCAGTAGCTTCATTAGCATGTGTGCCTCTTGCTGTTCTTAATGTTATTTTTGCATCAAATGCCTGCAGTTAGAAACTTCACGGGGAATTACTTCTGGATAGTGAGTCATCAAAACTTGTTATATTTTAGTAGAGTTATTCTAAATAAAGACGTCCAAACTCAATACATCAATAATTTTTGCTAAGTCACTGAAATCTAAATATTTGATTTGAATACTGGTTTCATTATTCATATAAATACTCATTTCACTTTTCAGCTCTGCAATGTAAAAACACGCTCTGCCTAAAAATCAGGTGTGGATCACTCCTGTTTCCCTTTGGCTTCAGGATGACAGGTCAGATGATTTTCGTGGAGGTGCCATTCATTCCAGTGAAACAGCTTTTGGCAGCATGGCTATATACATATTTATGTGCATGTGTTCACCTATATCTACACCTACACCTACACCTACACCTACATCTACATCTACATCTACATCTATATCTATATCTATATCTATATCTATATCTATATCTATATCTATATCTATACCTATACCTATACCTATATCTATATCTATATCTATCTGTCATACATATCTTTATGTCTGTGTCTGTATCATCATTCATACTATCACCTATGTCATCATCTGTATCTCTAAATCTTGTCTCTCAGAAAGATTTAGCTTTATATTAGCTAGAAGACTGGCTACAGGTGGGTGCCAAGTTTGGCCAGCCTCCTCTAGCAGGTAGCTCTTGTTGTGTGATGGGGCTCTCTTCCAAGCCCAGCTCACAGCAGTGAAGTCTTCACGCTCCCTACCACGCAGAACTCAGCCATTTCACCTCATTGCTGAGCAAAGCTGTGGAATAACTGAGGTTGGAAGGGATCTCAAGACCCCTCCAGCCCCTCAAGGCCCCTGCTCAAAGCCAAGCTACCTGCAGCTAGGTCAGGGCTTTTTCCAGTTCAGTTCTGAATAACTTCCAGGATTTTATGTATTCACCTCTTTCTTCTGGGTCAACCACCCCAGCACTAAGCTGCTCTTCTGCATCATTTTACTTCTCATGTCCTCTCCTGCTGCTTCTTGCAGCAACACGTGTCATCTTTACTCTGGATGCCTCCAAGAAGCATTTGGTCCATCTTCTTTGCAGCCCCCCATCACATTAGTGGAGGCCATAAGCTGATGCCTCCACAGCCTGCTCCTTTCCAGGCTGACTTTGCCAGCTTTCTCAGCCTCTCCTTTTATTTCATGGGCTCTAGCCCCTCATCCATCCTTGTGGCCCCGTGCTGGACAGATTCCAGGTTGCTGAGAAGTCTCTTCTTGTTCTGGGAGGCCAGGACAGGATGCAGTGCTTCAGACGTGACACCACAATTGGGAGCCATCCCTTTCCTTGCCTTGCTGGCTGCACTCCAGCCAATGAGCACAAGGCAGTAGGGCATTAATGTGGCAGGGGTGAAGTTTCTCTACTTGACTTAACAGCTTTATTTTTCTCCTTTTGCTTCAGGCTGTTTCTGTAAGTTTTCTTCAGAAGAAGTAATATTTTTCACTACCCAGCATGCATGCAGCTTTATTTAGGGTTCAGCATCAGTGCAAGGACCTTTCTCCATAGACCTTTTTTATTCCTTTCTGCTACTAGTGCTTCATGCTTCCCACATCTTCAAACAAATAGGAACCGAAAGCCATGCTGGAAATCGATCTGTTTGCAGGCTTGCATCATCTGGATTCTTTAAAGGAATATCTCTATCATTTTCTTCCATAAGATGTATCAACGTTATTAAGCAAATATTCATTCACCTCATCACCATGTTAAAACCCCCCTGCTGAGAAGTGGAGCCTTCATTGCATTGTGGTTGGCAAACTCCTCGATGCTTTATTTTGGGAGCTCAGCTGGCTGCTGCAGAGGGACAGTTTCCGTTCTGTCTGAGCACATCCTGTGCTGGTTAAATACCTCAATCATGAACATATGTTACAGGAAATGCAGTTGTAGCACATAGTTCTTGTTTTTGATCATTTTATTCTTAGACTGATGATTAAAGGGCAGTGTCAAAGTTCATGGTCTAAAAGACCAGAGTTCTCAACAGCCATGTTTTTATTCTAGGTTCTTTAACTTGAAAAGGGATTATTTTTGGTTTTAAACGCCTATTTAGAGCTGTAACATACAGTAAACAATTAAATACCTTTGTTGAAGCTAAATTAGCTTATGAGGGACAGATCCTAGTGTTTACAAACCCAATAAAAGAGCATTACTTGAATAGAAAATTTGAATTCTTTCAAAGCTTGTTTGCTTAAGTTCTTCTGAGTTGTTTTTTTCCAGTGTTTGGGAAAGGAAGCTGCATTATATCCAGCTTTGTAGTCCTGCAGGCATGAGATGCCATCACTTCTTTCTCACTTATTATTGGTTTCTTTTGCTGTGAAATACAAACATGTACATTACAGATAGAACCGTACCGTTTAATAAATACAGCCCTGAAAACATACTTTAAAATAAAGCAAATAATCTGCCTCATACTTTGCAAATTAAGGCATTCAAACAGAGTCTTAAGCAAAAATGCCCAGAGCACAAACTTTTATCTTCTTATTGTATGGATCAGTAGCTCTTCCTCAAACAGTCCTGCTGTGTCTTTTTGAGGAGTTAGGGCCTCTTCCAGGCAAATAAGACTTTGTCACACAATATTTAATTATGTTTAATTACGGCTATAGAACATCTGCTCTTATCGTTGTTTAGGCAAAGATCCTGTGTTAGCTAGTAGAGGCTGAATAAAAACTGTAAGGTTGGACTGTAGCTACTATGAGGCCAAACGCACAATTAGATGTTTTTGTGTAATGCTTATAGGGTATTGAATACTTGATCCTTAATTCTTACCAGTTAAGCCTTTGATAACTGTGATAGTAGCTGGAAGAACATAAAGATCTTAAGTAACTGCAGAGCTCATTGCTTTACTATTTACATTTATTTTTTATGTATGCAAACTTTTTAGCTCTGTTCCAATCACAGTGTTGCATTTGTTGTGTATATCGCTTGTTACGGTTTCCATATAAAAAACAAACTTCGTTTAGATCAATATTTAAAGTCCTGTGAGATTCAGAACAATTTTCCCTGGACATGAATTATTTCTTCATGCATTAAAATCAAGAAGAGAGAGCGAGGAAGAAAAATCCCTATGAAATTCCCCCTGGAGAACTTATAATTTAGGGGGGGGGGAAAAAAAGAAGTTTGTATTCTACATAGAGAAGGAAGGAGCCTGGAAAACATGCGATCTTCTTGTGTCAGTGCTCCTCCAGTCGTTTTGCAGTTCCTCCATAACCAGTTGGATCCATTCTCTACACGTGCAATCGTGCGTGATGGTTTGAGATCTATCCTCAGCAGCAAAAGAGAAACATCCTTTCAGGAAGGATACAGACTCCAAAGGATGCTCTGTTGCTGGTAAATAGTCAAATTGCACTTTTAAGGAGTGGATGGTGTCTCCAGGTTTCCATTTGTTATTTCAGAACGTCATTAATGGCAGGAAACAGCGACACTTGCCTTTTTCTCTTTAAATATTTCAAGATGGAAGATGTTCAAGAGACTTATTTTTAAGCTGGTTTGAGCAAACGGAGTGCAGTTGTAAAGGTGTGAGAGTGGCTGGTGGCATTTTTTTCCTAGCTGGTTTAGAAAACAAGCCAAGCTTTAAGCTAAACTTCTGCTCAGTTTCAGCATCAAGGACAAGTTGGAATTGGTGCCAGGGACCCCATCCATGAAAGATCTGCTTTCTCCTGGCTCAGCCTCATCTGTTTTGTATTGGCTGAGTTGTCTGAGCTTGAAATCTCATGTGGAGCATTCATGGTGGAAGTCTATATAGATTTATATGATCTACATAACCTAGGAAGTCATGCTAAAGAAAACATGATGGTTATTTAGCTGATTTAGTTTGATGGAAGGGATAATTGTTGTCAGTAGAATTTGCAGGAAGAAGTTACTACAGATGAAAATGATCTGCAGTGAAAAGATAATACGTAATGTCATACTTTATGTTTAAAACATTACTTTTCCTTTCCTTTGCACTGAAGAGTAGGTGAACAGTCAGATTCTGAGTGGCTTTTGAATGTTTTGTCAGTCCTTTCTCGTGTGAAACTTAGAGCTCATTTGTGAGAATGTGCTTGAGAATGTGCTTCAGTTTTTGACTCCCTATCAACTGATTCAATAATCCTGTTTTGAAGAATTACTTGACCAGTAGATACAAAAGTATGTGCTGGAATGTAAAGGCGTTATGATAACCATTCCTGGTTCAGACAGTTGTATGGGTTTGGATGGAACAAAAAGATGAGAAAAAAAATATATATATTTTTATATATGGGTTTGAATTGCAAGGAATACACTCAATTTCAACCTAATTTATTTTATTTTTTAATGCTTTCCCCCACCCCCACCCCCCCTTTTTCTCCCCCATACTTTGTCTCATTTCCTGGTATATATTTGCAAGGTTAAATAGCTAGATCAAGTTATTTTGGTGGTGTTACTTCTCCACAGCAGCATGAAGCTGTGACATTCAATCCACAGCAGTGGAGCCAAATAGCGTTTGAGGATCTCTGCGTACATTATTTATGTCAGACATCAAAGCGGGAGGCTCACATTTAGGTCTCACCTCACTCTTATGATCAAATTTAAAGGCAGTGGCAACGCTGTTGTGAGTTGCGCATCAACTGTAAATTGTTTACAAAACATATCTGAATGTTAAACCACCTGAGATCGTTGCGGCGTGATTAGATGGTGAATGTAATTTACGTGCTAAACAGCAGAGAAGTTCTTCCTTGTACTAACAAGCATGCATTAAACCTGGCTCTTGCTGGCTTCCTTCCCTTAATATCCTTTGCTTCTGATGTTATTGTTTGATACACTTCCCCATCCCAAATGAGTGCAGGTAGTGCTGATTTAGCACTATTTAGTGTTGATGTAGCTGCACATGTTTCTTCCAACCGCCGTACGTGGTCAGAAGCTTTTCCTTTCTGAACTGAACAATTATAGACTTGTTTTGCTGTTAAACTGAATATGCAAATAATTATGAGGAAAATAGGCAGTGCTCCCAGTAAAGCCTCCGGTTTCCAAGTTTCATCCAATTAGTACAGAAGGAAGCTTTCTCACACAGCTTTTATCATGGCCTGTTTCACTGATCAGCTCTGCAAGCAGAGATGGGACTGAACACTCCTCAGATCAGAAAGCAAATACACAGCCAATCCATTGCAGTAATCACTGATTAATGTAATGTACACTTAGAAATACCACCACGACCAGTCATCACAGGTAATATGTTGGAAATAAAAAGAGATCTTCCAGTGCTTTGGAAGTGCCCTACAAAATCCAAGCCAAACAATGAAAAGCTTATTTTGCTTAATTTAAAAAGAGATTTTATCTTCCCTACACCATTTCCCTTTTGTAGCTGTATCTGATAAGGAGATAAGGAATATGCCTGCTGGAAACTGGCTGAGTGATGCTGAAGCAATTATTGTAGTGCTGTCTTTCAAAATACACTTGACATAAATGCAGAAACTCCGTGGGGAGCTTAGGAAATATCAACAGAGAGAAAGGAGAAAAAAACATCAGACAGTCCTCAGCCCAGGGTCCTTATGTTTTATGACCTAGATACCGTGCTTAAAAGCAAGAATATCCCATTGCTTTGTTAGAAGAGTGGGATTTATCACAAGGCGACTCATTAACAGAGGCCTGGCCTATGCTGACAAGGGTCATTTTCACATTGGACTCCAAGATTCTGCAGGAGAAACTAAGGGAAGTCTAACCCAAAAGATGCTAAATGACAGCAGCATGCAATCACTAGAATTCTGTGAAATCCAGCTTGCTGGGGATTCTCTTGTTTCTCCTCTCCAAGCAGCTGTGGTGTGACTCAGAGTATATACCTTGGCTTTTATATGTTTCCACATCATCAGGATTCAAGGCCTCTGGAAGATCCTGTTTGCTAAGCTGCTTGTCGTCTGGCTGCCAGTTCATCAGAGCATACTTTGCAGAGTTACTTGGCTAAAATGAAAAGCGCTGAGAACAGCAATGGCTGCACACAGGACTACAAAAGCTAAGGAAAAATGGACAATTTATTGAGCGCTGAGAGCTCACGGAGAGAAAGGCAAAGTGCTGAGCCCAATAACCATCTCCATAGCCCATCTCCAGCAGGTGACTGCAGTTGTAATCTGCAATAAAGGTTGCCCTCCACCCTCCTCCTGATTCCAGATAACAGCATCAGGGTGAACCCTTTAATCTGGGTGGGTGAAACTTCACTAAGCCAAGTACGTAGATATTCAGCAAGAATTCTGCAGGAATGGTTTGTTTTCCATGAGGTTTCTTTCAAAAGGAGAACTTGGGGAACTTGATGCTGCTGGCTGAGAGTGACAGGAGCAAGACTGAGGTGAAACAGCAGTGATACAGCAAACTACAGCCTAAATGGATATGATATAAATATGTGATCACGAGGGCTGAAAGGGTACAGATGCTGACTGTAAGGCAAATGATGACTTTTATTGACTGTAATGTTTATTGACTGCAACATATATCGGCAGATCATTAAATGGCCTCTATCACCTTGGTGCTTCAATCCCAACTGCATGCAAAATACACATCGTCAACAAATCATACTGTGGGACTAAAAATAAAAACCCCATAAACTCACGTGGTATGTTGCAAAAATAACCCAGGGAGCACTTACAAGCCTGGTGAAGCCGACAGCTGCTCACACTGAGCTGTGCTGCGTGGGGCCAGCAGCACAACCCCTGCACCTAAAAACAGTGAGAAGGACTGACAGAGGGTAACGCTTGCACTGCCAGATAGTGATGGTGATTTGCCATGCAAACCTGGGCTGATCCAGGTTTAGGGCTGTGTCAGACGTTTCCAGTGTGTTGAGGACTCACGCAGTTGTAAATCAGGATCCCTTCCAAACCTCTCCAGCTGTTCAACCCCACCAAATGATCTGGTTTCACCTTCTTTCTCTCTACCTCCTGTTTGCACTGCACTTGAAGTCTGGAAGGGTTACCACACCATGAACAAGCATAAGCTGGCAGAGGTCTGTGGCAAACTTCCATAAAACTGAAAAGCACTTGTAGAAAGGGACCCTACAAAAGAGACTCAAGGGCCACCATGTGTAGCTTCTGGCCCAGAGGTGCTATAGCTCAGAGATTTTCTTCCCTTAACCCAGTTTGCTAAGTGAATTCTCCATGTGATGCTGAACGAATGTCACTAGCATTCTCTCTGAGAGGAGGAGGGCTTTGAGTGTGGTTCTGAGTGTTTATATGCACTTATTTTTGTGATAGCATTGTCCTTAAGCTGTCTACCTGTGACATTTACTCACAGTGGTCCTATCTCCTCCTCCAGGCTTTGCTTTGCCAGATGGAATGAGCCAAGCTCTCAGATCACTGCCATGCTTTTAAGGACTCTGTTCCAGTGAGATTTCCTGAGCACAGCTGGCCAAGTCTCTACGCTGCAGTCTAAATGAGATTTTGCCAATGACTCTGCAAAACACTCGCCCTTACTCTGTCCCAATTCCCCATCAGGCGTATCTTAGAATCCTCTTCTTGTGGATGGTCACATCAGCGCTCTGTAATCAGTGTTCGCAGCCAGAGTTTTAGGGCTTGTTCCTTACTGTTGTCACAGGCTCATCAGCTCGATGGAGCACTGACAGCTGCTCCTGGCCAAGACCTGCCCCTGCAGCTCACAGGAGTGTGTTGGGACCTGGAGGCACTGCCAACTTCTCTGCCCCCAGCACGTCCCCCAGGGGAACCACCAATTCACTGCCACCCAGACTAGGGCATTATGAAGGTGCTTACTGCATCCCGTGCTAACAGAACACGGGGTAAATTGTAGTAAATACACACTAAAAATAATCTGAGATTCTTGAATCGTGTTTAATTGGAACTCAGGACCTCTTCGATCATTTGTAGCCACGTTGATTCCTAGCCATCCTGTTCTCATTCTTCATTTCTTTCCTGGTCTTCATTAAGTGTGAATAAAACACTTCCAAAACGCCAATCAAAATAGATTTCTTTCTGCAGAGGGAGCCCCACATGACTGTTGTCCTTTTCCATTCTTCCTTCCCCAGCTCTACCCTTCATCTGTCACACGTGATGTAGACCAGGCGAGGACTGTGCTTCTATATTCATCTCCGCCTCAAGCAGAATGCTCATTATTGGTTTCTGGGAGAATAAAGAACGCAACGGATCAATGCCATTAATCCAAGCTGCACTTAGAAGACAAAGCTGGTGCAGCTGTTGCACCGATGGTCTCAGGAGTACAGAAGCAGGGCTACACTTGGGGCTGTGGCAGACCTGCCAGAGCTCTCTGAGGGCACTTCCATCCAAAGAACACAGCCGGGGTAAAAGTGACAAATGCTGCAAGGATATAACACTGTGAGTTGCCTTCATTGCCCTACAAAATGAAGCAGACATTAACAGAACTTTCAACAGTGATCTGACCCAGTGACAGCATTTCTGCTTTGGCATGGTTCTAACAGCACCTGCCGTGAGGTAGTGTGGCACTGAGGGACATAGTCAGTGGGTACCAGGGGGTGGGGGTGGGTTGAGGTTGGACTTGTGGTCTTTTCCAACTTCTATGATTCTATTGTAGCTGGAGAAGGTTTGAGTGCTTAGGAGGAGAGCACCCGCTATCCCCCGAGTATCTCTGGCTGGTTGGCTGTAAGCTGTGGTGCCCCTTCCCTGGAGGGGCTCAAAGCCAGGCTGGATGGGGCCCTTGGCAGCTGAGCACAGGGCTTGGAATGAATCAGCTTGGAATGAAGTGATATTTAAGGACTCTTCCAACCTGAGCCATCCTCCGATTCCACAATCTGTGTGTTTGATGTGAAGTATTGCTTTGTGGGGATGAGACGTTTTCTCAGGAGGATGTAAACTTCCATAGGGCAAACCTCCTGTGAGAGTTACCTGCTGCATGGGAGCTCTGGTTTCTGGTCAGACCAATGTTCAACCAGTCTCCTCTCCACTGAAATCCCAACCCTGGTTTGGCAAAGGCAGAAATGTGCATCTATCTGGAGTACCTCCTCACTGCTCGAGAGGCTGACGGACGAGGCAGTAACAGCCCTAAGAGCCCCATCCAACCTGGCCTTGGATCCCTCCGGAGATGGGGCGCACACATCCTCTGTGGGCAACCCGTTCCAGCGCCTCACCGCGCTCACACCAACGCACTGATCCCGATCACCCTCCCGCCTCATCCCGCTGTCCCCGTGCCGCACAGGCCCCGCCGCACGCAGCCTGCGGAGCCGGGCGGCTCCCACAGCGCTCCGCACCCGCGGAACCTCCGCGTCGCTCGTGCCGCCGGGGGGCAGCCACCGCCCGGTCCGGCTCCGCGGGTACGGGGGGGGGGCTCCGCGGGCGCGCAAGCCCCGTGCCGTCACGGGGCGGGGAGGAGGCGGCTCTGCGGCTGCATGTGTGTGTGTGTGTGTGTGTGTGTGTGTGTGTGTATATATGTGAGTGTGTGTGTGTGTGGCGGGGCGTCGTCATCCGCATTCACATGGGGGAGGCGGGGGCCTCGGCCTGAAACCCCCGCCCGGGGAGGGGAGACAGCGATCCCATAAAGCCGCCCCCCCCCTCACCCCCCTCCCCTCCAACCCAGCTCCGCGCGGCCATGACTTCGGCCGAGCAGACCGTTACGTGGCTGATCGCCCTGGGCGTGCTGGAGTCGCCCAAGAAGAGCATCGCCGACCCCGAGGGCTTCCTGCAGTCCTCCCTGAAGGACGGCGTGGTGCTGTGCCGCCTGCTCGAGCGCCTGCTGCCGGGATCCATCGAGAAAGTGAGTCGGGGGCAGCGGGCTTTGTCAGGCCGGGGGCGGCGGCATGGCGCGGGGGGCACGGCGGCGGCGGCCTCCGCCTTGGGGACCCCGGAGATTCGGTGCCGAGTTCCTCCCGGGGAGGATGGAAGCGGCGGGAGGGAACAAAAAGCGCTCCCTGAGCCCCGCGTCCGCCCCTAACGTTCAATTGAATTTCCTTGTAATGCGGGCTGTTGTCCTGCTTGCTTGCTTTATTTTGGCTTTCTGGGGGCCTCCGTGTGCCGGCACACCTCATGGAACCAACTTTCCACATCTTGCTGGTGACTGTTGAAGGTCACCTGGCAGGTGGCTGTGGTCACCTGCTGTGTGTGTGTGTGTCTTTCTTGAGCCTCAGAGTTGGAAACCTTTGAGCTCTGTAGGGTGCTGGGTTTGGAGCTGGGTCCTTAGTTCCCCACAGGTTGTGGCTGTCACCGCTTTGTGCTGTTGTCCACCCTGCTCTGTTTGGTGACTTGGTGCTGTCCTCATGGACTGCAAGCAAATGGGGGATGTGGAAATGACCCCGGAGCTCACAGGTGTTATGGAAATGACACAGGAGTATTGAGTAACAACGGGGACAGCTGGCTGGGACAGCCATGGCCTGGAGCAGGCTGCACAGAGTGTGGAGTCTCCTTCTCTTGAATGGCTCAGAACCCACCTGAATGTCCTGTGTGACCTCCCCTAGGGAACCTGCTTTAGCAGGGGTTGGACTTGATGATCTTCAGAGGTCCCTCCTGACCCCTGTGGTTCTGTTATTCTATGTGTGAGATGCAGCTGGAAATAATGCATGTCCATTCCTTGGCACCAGTCACACAGTGGGGTGCAGACCCTCCTCAGGAATAGTTTGTTGGTGCATCCTTCCATCTGCATGACAGCCGTGGTGGTTTCCCAGCCTGTCTTGCTGTGCCTCCCAATCTCTGGTCTCCAGAGCCCCATGGAGCTGGGTGCTGAACATTACAGCAACGCAGGGCTGTCCATGCACTTCTGGCAAGCCTGGGAGGATGATGGGGTCCTGAGATGAAGTAGGGAACAGGTTCTGCTGCAGGCGCACTGAAATAGAGATGAGTGATGGAAATAAGCAGCAGGAAAGCGTTTCCCAACTTCACGTGCTTCTGTGTACGGTGCAGCTAGGAGTGGCTTTGATGGGAAGGAGAGGCGTGCTCTTGTTATTGTGTCAAAGGAGACAATGCTTGTGATACTGGGGTCCCTTCCCAATTCCAAACCTAAGGAGAGGCTGTGCAGGAGCACAGCTTTCCTCGGGAGCTGACAGTGGGGTGCTTTTATCCAATCTGCCATACAGGGATAAGCCAAATAGTGCAGGGTTGTGCAGAGGGTGGTGATGGGCTGGGATGGCTGGCAGAGGGGAGGTCTTTCAGCCTGCCACCTACCCCAGCCAGCCTGTGTTCAGCCCTCTGCTAGAGCTCTGTGTATTTACTGATTTCTTTGTTTTGTGAGCAGACCTATATGTAGTTCTTGGCCTTTCTCATTGTGCTTTCTAGCCCAAAGGTGCCTTTGAAAGTCTCACAGACTTGTGTCCCAGTCCAACTCTGGGCTGGTCTGTGTCCCTCCTTGTAGATTACACTGTGTTCGTGTGCTGTATTTGTGCTGGGTAACTCCTTGTCAGGAAGCACTGGCTCCGTTTGTTTACAGAACAGTTGCCTGTCTTGAGCAGCAGACAGGTATTCAATTCCTGGAGCTGTGAATGAGAGCGAGTTGGAAGGCAGCATTACTATGCATTGCATCTCTTGCTTTTGAAGAGTGGCCACGAGGAGGTAAAATCAGGCAGGATTTGTGCAGAGCAATGGTCCTGGTGAACAGTTTTGTAACATGGGAAAGGGGCAGAAGGCAGAGCAGTTGCCTGCAACCAACAATGAATTTAGAAGTGTCTGCAACTGTGTTCAGCTTTTCCTGTTGACTCTGGTCCGCTATCAAGGTGAGCAGAGCTAAGGATACTTGTTTTAGAGTTGTTTATTTAACTATGCACATACAGTAGAGTAATGCAGTGCTGATGATGCCAGTAGGTGCTACTGAATCCTCATGAGTAATTTTGTATTTGCTTTCCTTCTTCAATTTCCTATGCATCCATCCATTTTCATATACGACATGAATAAGATCAGGATTAGCATTTTTAAGCACCCTATCGTGTTTCTCAAGATGTCATAGAATCATCATAGAATGGTCAGTTTTAAGCAGTAATGGTCAGTAGTTCAGCAGTAGCCGAGAAGATACACCAAATCTCTTGAAATTAACCTGAACGTCAGTACTTTATTGCTGAACTGACCTTTCAAAACTGGGAATAAACATACACAGGTATACAACTAGAATAAATGGTAGGGAACCGTAACCGGGGGGTTGGACTTGATGATCTCTGGTGGTTCCTTCCAACCCCTGTAATTCTGTGATTCTATAACAGGGCAAAAGCAAAGACTGCCACCTCCCCCTGCCCAAACCCTCAACTCCTTAAAACTCAGACTTGCATTACATTGCACCAGTCTGTAGATCACAGAATCACAGAATGACCCGGGTTGGAAGGGACCTCAAGGATCATGTAGTTCCAACCCCCCTGCCTGGCAGGGCCACCAAACATACACATTTACTAGATCAGGTTGCCCAGGGCCCCGTCCAACCTGGTCTTGAACACCTCCAAGGATGAGGCATAGATCTCTGAAAGTGGATGGAGAGCTGTACTAAAAGTCATTTGAATGAGAAGCCAAGGTTTTGTGTTACAGCTTCTTTAAGGCTGAGCAGCCCTGGGGTCAATGAGAGGCTGCTGCAGCCGTGCTGCCATGCAGTTGTTCGCCGCGTTCATGCTTTTTGCTGCAGAGATCATTCTCCAGACAAATCCCTCCATCGCAGGCCTATTTGACCCACTTTTGGCATTGTAAATAGAGATTAAAACTGGAGCGAGAATTTTCCTTGTCATCCTTTGCTTCGCGCTCCATTAAGTTTTGTTTGTACTTTCATTTTTGGCCAGTTGCTCGACTGAAACGTATTACTTTGAGGGCAGCTCCGTTGGCTTTGGAGGAAACGGGATGTGCTTTGGGGAGGATGGAGTACTGTCTCTCAGCTGGGAACTGCTGTAAGGGTCTGTGACCCCTCTGATGTGGGTCTCTGGGGGTACATCCCAGCCTTGACTGCTGTGCCTGTGGGACCTGGCTTCCTGGTGGCAGCTCCAATGGTGCAGATGTGCAAGAAGAGTGATGGGAGGCTGGCCGGGGCAGGTGGGTAATATGTTTCCTTGCTAATGGAGGCTCAGCATATGGTCAAAGCAAAACTTGTCTCTCCCTGTGGAGGACCGGGCACAGGGGTCAGCGTTTATGGCTATTTGTCGGTGCTGGGTCAGGACTGATGGGAGGTTTGACCTAATGGTTGAGGTCTCCGGTGAAAAGAGGCATTCTGAATTTTAATTTGGGAAGAAATGATCTGTGTGAGAGTCCAAAGGCGGATTGAATGCTCTTCATGAGCAAAGCACCTGGAGTCAGAGTCCCCAGAAGGAGCATCCAGGCTGCTATGTGTAATGACCATCTCAGCAGCCTTGCCTTATGCCTTATGGTAAGTGTAAATACCCTTTGCTTTGGCCAGATGAGCTCTGTGTTCATAGAATCATGGAATTATTTGGGTTGGAACAGACCTTAAAGATCATCCAGTTCTAACTCCCTGCCCTGGGCAGGGTTGTCAGCCACTAAATCAGTCATTTGGTCAGTTTGCCCAAGGTCCCATCCAACCTGGCCTTGAACACCTCCACGGACAAGGCATCCACAGCTTCTCTGGGCAGCCCATTCAATTCTCTCTGATTCCACTTAGCCAAGTACTTTTCTGCTGGTGACAAAGAGGGACCTGACTGCGATGTTTCAGACTTTGCAAAGAAAGGTCAGGTGCCTGGGAGCCAATGTTGCAGCCAGAGACCTTTGCAGAAGTGCAAGATGAGCTGCAACCAAAGTTGTCAAGACTGAAATCAGATGCTTGTGAGGCAATGTGAGCACCCTGTGAACGATGCCACCCATCAAATGGCAGTGCCAGCTGCCTAAGCAGTCTGGAGTCGGGAAGCAGCTCTGGTACTTGTGGGGCTGCCAAGGTACACCTGGCTGAGCCAAGGGATTGCCCTGTCAGTGCTCACCAAGACCCCAAGGGAAGGCACTGAAGCAGCAGCAGCAGGTCATCTGAGGACCAGGTCAAGGAGGCGAGTAGCAAAACCTGCATTTGATGTGTATGTGCTCTCTCCCCTTAGCAGCAGTCCTTGCATAGAGCCTCCCAAGGAGATTATTTGTGCTTCTGGCAAGAGTAATCCCTGCTGGGCAGCTGTGGCTGCCTGCACAGGAAGGCTGGTGTTGCTGCAGGGAGGATGAGCCCAGCTCCTGGGGAAAGGTAGCCCAAGTGAGGCTGTTAAAATGCATGTCTGTATTTTTTTCCTTTTCTAAGTAGGTCTGATTCTCAAAGGTGTTCCTGTGAGCTTCCTCATGGGACTGTTTGGTCCCCTTATGGAGTTAGCATTGACCACATTGCCTTGCAAGTACGGAGTACAGGAGGGGCACTGGTGGAGAATGCTGCTATTTTTTTGCATTTATTTGCTGGCTTCTTATTTCTGGTGGCTCCGATGTCCAGAGAAAGACAGTGTGCCAAGGAAGCAGAGAACCAATATCTGCATTTTCTGTCCATTTTCCTTCAAAATCACACCCTGTTAATGCTGAAAGATCTAGACAGACCTTTTGGTATGCCAGACCTACAGAAGAAAGGGTCATTAGTGAAGCTTCCGGGTTTGAATCCCCCCTGTGGCGCAAGTGGTAGAAGTGCCGCTCTGCTACACAGGAGCTCGAATCCTGGGGGTTGGACTCGATGATCTCTAAGGTCCCTTCCAACCCGCACGAGACTGTGAAGATATTGATGAGGGAATTGTTTTAATGAGGAAAAAAAAATACAGAGGAAGTTTAGAGATGCTGTGAGTTGGTGGTGTAACAGGGGCACCAGCCGTGTGCTCTGCCTGGATTCTGCCCTGGATGGCTGAGCCTTACTGCCTCATCTCTAGCTGATGTGAGCCCCTGATGTGCAGCAAAGCAATGCTCTCTCCCCTCAGCATTGAAGATGTGAGGTTGCAGCTGTCAGCCACCACTGGTGTGAGGTGATGAGCTGAGAAGTTTCTGCGGCCCTATTCCTCCCTGTGGAGCTCAGCAGGCAGAGGCCCTCCTAGTGCACGAAGGGCTATTCTGGTCTAGGAGAATGTCATTCAGGTCTCCATTTTCCAGCTCTGCAGTGAGTGCCATAGGAAAATGCTGGCAGCCTGCCCAGGGCAGGGTCTCTGCTGTGGGATTTTAGTCGGCCTGTGGAATATTTTCTCACGTAGAGGTGAAAAAGCCATCAAATCCTACACCCCTGGCAGATACAGCTGTGCCGACAGAGCCGTGCTTTAGTTGGCTCCACTGATGTCACCGGGGGAAGTGGTACGGTGCGACTGGCAGAGGAATTCCCTCTCTGGCATATGTTACATCCACACGGAGGACTGGTGCCAGCACCGCTAGCAGCAGAGCTCTCCCAGTGTAAACAAACCCTGAGTGATTGGGCTCCCACCGCCCCAGCTCGTGCTGCACAGGCGGTGCTGCCGGGGCTGTGGGAGGGTGTGAAGCCCCCACCTGCCTACGGGGTGCTCCCCAGTTACTCGCTGCAGTGGGTTTCCAGCAGCCTCTGCCTTAACCCTGGAGCAGAATTTCTTTGTGTTTCTTCACCCAGCAGCTCCAAGGAAATGCTCTTCTTCCTGCAGGCACTGTGTGTAGCAGCTTCTTAAGGTGGCCACAGGATTGACTGACATTTTAAGAACACTGTAAATTTGGTTCCCTAACTTGAAAATATTATATGAGGGCTGTTAGTTGCCGTAAGGGAGAGAAGCAGGTAAAGCAGAACATCAGTGTGTTTCAATGCAGGTCACTGCTGATGAAGGCTGGTGAGGTGCAGCAGTGTTCTGGGGCATGTGCACAGAATGGAATCACAGAATGGCCTGGGTTGAAAAGGACCACAATGATCATCTGCTTTCACCCCCCTGCTATGTGCAGGGTCGCCAACCACCAGACCAGGCTGCCCAGAGCCACATCCAGCCTGGCCTTGAATGCCTCCAGGGATGGGGCATCCACAACCTCCTTGGGCAACCTGATCAAAACAGATGTAATTCTGGCTGGGTGCCACCCATTTGTATCCCACACTGATCTCTGCCTTTTCTGGATGGCAGAAAAATGTAGTCCACTTCTTTGCAGTGGTACATTGTGGACGTGTCTTTGCTGAGCTATCCCCGATTTCTATCCCCTGAGAGATTCAGCCTCTATCAGAGCCTGTCCGTGAGCCACACAGAACTGGTGTAGGCTGTTGCTCCTGCTCTGTGCATTACCTTCCCTTGTTTCTCTGAATTCCACTGTGGAGCCCCGATCCTTAATTAAGAATCTGTCAGGTCCCTCTGGAAGTCCTGTCTTTTCTAATTACGTATATTCCTTTTTATTTGTATGACTGTTGCGCGTAAAGGTTCCAATTCAACACTGAGGCCCCTTTGTGCTACGGGTGCTCTGGGCTTGTAATAAGAGGGCAGCCCCTGCTAATGAACTGACAGCACGGGTCTGTGGCAGCCAGGGGAGGAAACAAGTACTGGGTAGGGAAACATGTAACTCTCCTTTTCATTGCCTTTACGTACATGCAGTCTCTTAAGCTAAGTAATTCTGGAGTATGATCCTACTTCAATCATTGAGGCTTCATATATTCATATGTATAGAGTCCATTGCCACTTGTATGCTTTTGGAACACACTGCTATTCCTCCTCAAGCTGTTGTATGCCTCCATTGGCACTGCCTTTATCTTCTTGTGTAGTCAAGGGGTTATTCTCAACCCATGGCACTTTACCGTAGCATCGATTGATGTGTTTGTGTGCGTGTCTGCTTGAAAAAAGGGGGACTTCTTCCATTTGTGTTGCAGCAGGATGGCCTTGCTTTGGTCGCAGCTTGATGTTTGGACTCAGCCTTGTGCTGAGCTCCGTGTGCTGTGGAGGTGGACATTATGCATGTGGGTTTCCATCAGTGTGTGTGCAACAAACCTTCATCTCTCGAGTAACGTGCAGGCAAAGGGCACAGAGCCCGGTGGTTTCCAGAGCACTTCTCTGTTCAGCTTTCCAGCTCACACAGGATGTGCCCAGGGCTGGAGGTCTGTTTACCTCTTGGTTTGAGCAATAGTTTGTTTGGTGGACTTCTGCATTTAGAAAACAGAAGAAAATCGATCGAATTTTTCTTTTTTTGGGGGGGAGGATGGGGTGGTAAATCAATGCTTGTGTGTGCAATCAGGTGAGCTAAGCATGTAAAGATTCTGGGTAGAGGCCGAGCTGTGCCCAGCGTGCACATGGCTTCTCGGGCAGGTTACTGAGGTCCAGCCGCGGCTTTCCTGTGGGGTTCCCATTTCCCGAGGTAGGAAGGGGCTGCGGCTGACGATGGAACCACGGACAAACAGCGCTAGTTGGGCCCTTCAGCCGGTGGATTATTAGCTGGGTACCGGCACATTTCCCACCGAGCTCTTCCCAAGGCTCTTCTCTCAGTTGTTTCTAAAACCCGCCCAGGATTCCTCCCTCAGAGCGGCCCGGTGCCAGGCAGCGCCCGCGCTCCGCCCCTCCCGTTCCCGCTCCCGTTCCGCGCTGAGCCGCCGCGGCAGCCGGGCTGCGCGCTGCGCCCTCCGCCCTCGCACGCCATTTCCTGCTCTCCGTGTTTACTTCCCGGTTCAACCCCTTCCCAGGCAGGAGCGGAGGGAGCGGGAGGTGAGGGAGCGGGGGCCGGGCCGCGCCCCGCGGGGCCGTGTCCGCGCTGAGCCGCCGCCTCTTCTCTTCCAGGTGTACCCGGAGCCGCGCACGGAGAGCGAGTGCCTGAGCAACATCCGCGAGTTCCTGCGGGGCTGCGGTGCCTCGCTGCGCCTGGAGGTGAGTGGGGCGGCGGGGCTGGGGACCGGGGTAGCCCGGCTCGGTGCCCGGGGCGAGCGGCGCTGCCGCCTTTGTGCCGACAAGATGGTGGCGGCCGCCCCTCCCTCGCCGCGCTGCGGGCCGGGGGCTGCGGGGTCGGGGACAGCGCTGCGCTTCGGCTCGGCTCCCGGCTATGGGGGCTGAGTGTAAGGCTGCTGGAGGAGCCGGGCTGCGCCGTGCCGCTGTGCTCGCCGTGCCCTTAGTGCTGCTCGGCGTGCGGCAGCGCGGTGGTGCCGGTGCGGCTCTGCCCCTCTCCTGCAGCGGGGGCTGAGCGGCTGCACCGCTCGGTTTGCACATCGCTGGGGTCGGCATGTGGAAATGAAGCGTAATGAAGGAAAATGGTTGATGCATTTTCTCCCGAGCATCCTTCGGGTTACATAAAAACGCAGAGAACTGCCATATTTCCCAAACATGTGTTCGCAGGGTTGCACATTAGCGAGTCCCACGTTCCTTTTATATTTAGCTGTGAGAGGGACGTGCTGCTGCCTCGGCTTCCTTGATGGGTGTGTGGGAGAGGGAACTGATGTAATCCAAAGCGCTTCCCAACTTCTCCGCATTGGAAAGGGAGAGGCACTGCGATCTCTGTTCTTAGAGGCTTTTTTTGGGGGTAGGAAAGATGGTTTCTGGTGCTTCTGAACATGAATTAGCTCCGTGTTGCCTTAACGAGTTCTCAGGTTCTCGCAGTGCCTCTGGTCCTGCCTTATAATACTATGGGGCAGAATATCATTATAAGCAGACTGTGCTTTCCTGAGGCTCTGCACAGTGAGCTATCATTACTGAAATTAGTGGTGCACGACTTGCACTTAATCCTATGTTCTGTCCTGGGAGAAGATTAAAAAACAGTTTTTACTGTGCTGTTCCTTGTGAAATAAGACTTAATCATTCTAGCTGCCTTCCCTCTGCAAGGGAAATTTGCTGGGAGAAAAGAACAGTTTCTGTGGGATTCAGAAACCAGGCTTTGGGGTGAGCTTTGCATTGTCTGTACTGTTTGGTGTTCTCTTGCGATAGTTGACTTCCCATTTGTTTCTTATTTTATGGCCTTGTTAAGTTTTCCATGTTTATAACCTCCCTGTGTGAGAACTGACCTCAGATACAAGTAGTGGAGGTAGGTGAGCTAGAGGGAGTTGGTGAGGAGAGACGCTTAAAGTCTCAATTCAGAAATAAGTTGCAAATACGAAAACGAAAGGTGGGGAAAAAAAACAGAGTGAGTATCCCATCTCTTTGTATTCATTCCTTTGGTAGGTCTCTCACTGAGCTTGGAGCTTTTCCAGTTGCAGTTTGCAGAAAGCTTTTGTCAGCTCTTTTGCTCAGAGCGGTAAGAAAGTGAAGAACGGTGGCTTTAAAAAAAGATAGTTTTTGTCTTATGCTCGGAGCTTGAATATTTGTGAGCGTAACCAAATTGTTAGCATGGCTTCAGGGGCTTCTCAGCAAGGTTGCCGGAAACTCTTTTCTTACGTGGAGGCACTTGGCTGCAGCAGCTTCCAGCCCAGCATGTTGGAACAGGAATTATCCCAAGCTACCAGGAGAGGTGAGAGCCTGGCAGGAAGGGGCACAAATGCTTAGGCTTACGGAGCCTTCTGTGTTTCTCTCAGGATCTTTGGTTATGCTTGGAGGTTGTCCGGTCCCTGTTGTTTTCTCATTAATTTTTCCAACCCCCTGGCTGCGGCCAGAGATGAGAGGAAGGGCAGCCCAGATTCAACAAGTGAGTATCTGGCAGGGGCCCCTCAGCCGCCTGCTAACCCTGGGCTCTTTCTCCTCTCTGCTGTAATAAGGTGTGAGTCAGCCCTCGTGGATCTCTGCCTCACTTGCTGTGGGAACTGGGGAGGTGCCACAGCTTCTCCGTGCAGCACTGATACAATGCTTCCTTACTTGTGGTTGGGTTTGGAAAGAGGGTGGCTGCTTGCTTTGAAGACGGTCTTCTGTTTTTGCATTGAGTGAAAAGAGTCTCCAAAAACAGTGGCATAGATTTTTCGGGGGAGAGCAGATTATCTAATGAGCGAATGGTGAGTATAAATATTTGACAAACCTGTGGATGCGATTGTGATCTTTAAATAGAATAAATGTTTGAATAGTGCAGGCAACAGGAAACTCTAGATTGGAGCGAGGTCATGCCACCTTCTGTGCACGAATATGGTGATTTTTGTAACGTGAGTATTCTACCTGCAGTTTTGTATGGCTTTATATGGAATTGACTTAGACTGGTATTGAGTTGTCTGTAATCAGATCGGGTGGTTTCTCTCTTTGATTTTTGGAGCGTGGTAAGAACATAACACTGGTTTGCTTAGCCTAGATTGAGCACTGCACAGTCTCTTCTTGTTCCAAAGTCTGAGGTTGTCTTGAGTCAAATAGAACTGTGGTGTAACTAAGTTGTTAGAACACTTTGCTTTTCATACAGTGTGGTTCTAGCTTTGGAACTTAGATGTGTGCCTGAGAACTTGATGAACTGCCGTGGATAACAGAAAGATGTGCCTCCGTGGATGGTTGCTTTTAGATATGTTCCTCTATGGTTTCTGTTTGTTGGAGGATGTGCTGACTTTGCTCTCTGTGCTGTAAAGATGAGGGCAGAGGTGAGAGTCTTTGTTGGTTTGGGAATATTCTGATGTCTGAAAGTTATCCTTACATTCTTCCTTTCCCCAATATGTTTAAACCGTTAGCTAAGATATTCAGAAAGCGTAGTTCAGATTCTAATGAGAAGGATCCCTGCTCCTCAGGGGAACCCAATGGATCCATTTCTTCCTTCTGCAGTATTTGATGATGGTGGAGTCACCCGCCCTGGGGGTGTTCAAGGAAAGTCTGGATGTTGTGTTGAGGGACATGGTTTAGTGGGAGCTATTGGTAATAGGTGAACGGTTGGACTGGATGATCTTTTAGGTCTTCTCCAACCTTGGTGATTCTATGATTCTACAATGCGTAAGTGTTCCAAAACAAAATGAGTGCTTAATGTGGGGCTTGCAGTAAGCCTTTGTAAGTTGAAATCTGAGTTGGTAAAGCAGAAATAGTTTCAATTAATGACCTTAAGATTGTTCTACAAGTGTTTTCTTGATGCTTCTTAAAATACTGATACATCATGTATAGATTAAAAAAAATGTTAAGACCCGTTAACAAAAAAAAAATGTTCCTGAGATCTCAACTAGAGTTGAAGGACTGAATTTTCAACTCTATATTATTCTTCCCTTCTGGAAGGTGTTAGTTGTTGCTTAGAATAATTGTAGTGTCAAATGGTTTGAAGCTTTGAAGCCTCACTGCGTTTGACAAATGTAGATGGAACAGACTGTAGGAACAGCTGTCTGCTTTGCAAGTTCATAACGTAGTGTGCAGTTTCCTTAGGTAGAGAGACAGTTTGCTATAGATTGTTCCTACCAATTTTGCTTTAAGGGTTGTTTTTCCACACAGTTTCATCTTTGTGTGAAAAGATGCTTGAAGACGTTCCCTGTTAGGAAGAATGAGCTCTTTGTCTAAATAGGTTCCCAGAAAAGGCCTGCAATATAGTGGTTGTTCATGGTGGACTCTGTTCTAGAAGAGGATTATTAGGTAGATATACTTGACATGCAACTTACTGCAGATATGAAGAAGTGCAGAAATGAAGAAGTGATGGTCGTAGAGTGTTTGTTCCTTCCTGAGCCCTCATGAGTTTGTGCTGGTTGTCTTGTCCCTGCATTGAGTTACTCCAATGCTGTTCTTTTTTCCCTATGGAATCTTAATTTCCTTAATTCCTCTTTGACCAGAGATGTGTAACAGTCTGTGGGGCCAAAAAGAAGCTCTGAAGAACTTTGTCAGCGTCAACAGTGAAGGAGTTTATTTAGGGGGCAATTAAATGTAGGATAATAGTAAGTAATATCTTAAGAGGAAAATAAAACTGCATTATAATGCTCATTGTTTAGAGGACTGAACACTTGATGTATCCTGTGAACACCACCTACTTTATCAAAGGAATAAAGTCCTACTTTATCAAATTCCCAGAGTAGTATCTTGCCAAGTGTATCTTGAGCTCAAAAATACTTTGTATCTCTGACTGCTACTGTGATAGAAGAGATGACAGCAGGCTAATAGAAAGTACGGGTGAGCCGTGGACTTAAGAACCTTTTTCCTACCTGTCAAGAAACCTCCTTACTTCTGGCATTCGTGATAGTCAGTTTATTACAGAGGATGCAATGCCAAAAGCCCAAATCAGGGCTTTACTTCTTCAGTGAAATAACTAAAGAAGAGATGAAGCAAACTCGGCGATGCCATGAAATCTTAAGATTCTCTGTTTGTTCATTAGCAAATCTCTCGTTCAAGGATTTGCCCTCAGGGCTCCGAATGCTGCATGCAAATTTGGGGAATGAAATCTTGAGAGCTATAAATTATATAAGGATATGCAGATGTGGCTGTGATACACAGCTGTAGCCCTGGGGAGAAGTTTGCAAAGGGTGTCGGTGTTGTTCTGTTAGACCAGCTCATTTTTTGGGAGCAGGATTATGTGCCTTTGTCTCTTCTTCCGTGCCCCACCCCTTCCACAACCACAGCAGTTCATCTATAAAGTGATGCTGCTTTTTCTCTCCAAGCATTGTGTATTTCCTAAGAAAATGATGGCTACAGTCCTGCTGCCTTTGTGGCCTTTGAAAGGTATTCTGCAAGTCAACATTGGAAGATCTTCGGCTGCCCAGGGAGGTGGTGGAGTCTCCTTCTCTGGAGATATTCAGGACCCGGCTGGACGCCTACCTGTGTGACGTGGTGTAGGGAACCTGCTTTGGCAGGGGGGTTGGACTCCATGATCTCTAGAGGTCCCTTCCAACCCCTATAATTCTGTGATTCTGTGATCTGTTTGTGCAGGGAAGCTGTAAAGCAAAGTTTTGAGGGGTGTCTGGCATGCCAAAATACATCTAGTACGTTTTAGTTGTCACTGCATACAGGGGGAGTTGGGGAGGGGCACACTCTGTGCTTCTTTGCTGTAACTGTTATCTAGTATGTATCTGCTCAGAGCTGTTTTGCAACAGCTTGAATGAGTTGCTCTGTGGCTCTGGAGAGGCTTCTGTGTAACTACTTCAGTTGTGCGGTTCATTTTAGTTTGAAGATCTGAATAACCCCTTGCGCAGTAATTAAAACAGAAAGTATATTGCGCAGTTAATCTAGAATGCACAGCAGACTTCAGCAGTGCACTCTTGTGCTTGAATGCAGATAGTAGTTTTCACAAAGGGGCTTCAGTGCTTTTTCCTGATAAAAGAAGCATGAAAGCTAGGAGAATCAGGAAAAATGGGTTGGTAGAGAGAGCCAGAGGAAGGGAGGCTTTTGCAAAGAGCATCAGGGTGCCCAAGGAAAAAAGGAGTTAAGAGAATGCAAAGGTAGTTTGCTGGCTTGTGCTCTTCTCCTGGCTTGCTGGAGGAGTTCTTGCTCTGATTTCTTTAACCCTCCCCTGCCTTCCAGCTCTTTGCTGTGAATTTCAGCAAGGAGGGGCTAATCTGCTTGCCCTGCAGGAAGAGGAAGGGCTTCTCTTCTGTTTAATTCTGAACAAGGTGTGAGAATGTGTGTGAAGGCAGCTCCTGGATGGAGGAGATGAGCTCTAGCAGGCGTGGTGACAGGAGGGACTGAACACAATCACCTTGCTATTAGGTGTCAGATATTTCCCAAGCCTGTGTGTGACACAGATCTTTTGTCCTCCCTGCGTGTTATAGATGGTAGATTCTGTGTGAAGAAAACTTGAATACCAGCAGCTTGTTACATAGCATTATGTGCCTTTAAGGTGTATTGTTGGACTCAAGCTACCTAAAAATAGTTACATCTGTAGCGCATTCTATAATATATAGCAAGCGGCATTGGTTAGTCTTTGCAGGAGCCTGGGAAACTTTCCTATCAAAAACAGGATACAACCAGAGGAAAGTTTTACCATAGAAGATTCTGAGTTGAAAAGGACCTGCAAGAATAATGGAGTCCTACTCCTACCTCTGTGCAGGACTACCCAGCATCCAAACCCTGTGTCTGAGAGCAGTGTCATCTTGTCCTGTGAACGCTGGCACTTGGGGCTGTGCCCGCAGCCCTGTGCATCCCTTTCCATGCCCCACCACCCTGTAGTGCAGCCCCTTTCCTCCACCCCCAGCTGCCCCTCCTCTGACAGCTCCATGCCGTTCCCTCGGGCCCTGTTGCTGTCACACAGAGCAGAGCTCAGCGCTGCCCCTCTGCTCCTCCAGGCTGAAGAAGAGCTGAAGAACAATTCCAGCAGAACGGTTGCTTTGAAGATTACTTGAGGACTAAACAGAAGAAAGTCTGGCTCCATGAAATAGGCTGTTGCTTTTGTTTGCTGGTTTCAGCGTAGTATTTCTCTGATTTCTATTTGGGAACTTTTATGTTGATTCTTGTGTGTGACAGTGATGAAATATCAAATCTAGGTCATCTTATGACTTGATGTAATTTCTTAAATGCTTCCAGCACTGCTGCTATTCCTGACTTCTGCTCTCATGCAAATTTCTTGGCATGTGTGGGAAAGGTGATGTATGCCCTGCTGAGAAGAGGAGGTTTTGCAGCCTTGATTTTACAAGATTGTCTTGGTGAGAGGAGAAAGTACCTTGATTGCTTCCTCTAAAGATGGCATACTTAGAACGTGATGATTTTCCCCTTTCACAGAATCACAGAATTGTAGGGGTTGGAAGGGACCTCCAGAGATCTTCAAGTCCAACCCCCCTGCCAAAGCAGGCTTTCCTTTGGGAGATTAATCTTACTGCGTTGAGCTAACTATCCAGATAGTTGTAGCCCTTACACATTTTTGCTTGTGGCTTCTGTTTCACTGTAACTGACTGAATGTAGGCATTTCAACCTCGTGGCACTGTTACTGAGAGCTACTAGTCTGTGGGAAGTACCATTTTTCTGATGTTATTGCTTTTCCTAGGTCTTTATATCAGGAAACATGGAAAAAATCCTAGATATGGAGCAAGCTGTAGCGCTGATAACCAGGCCTCATCTTACTGACAGCAAGGTGCCTTCAGCCGTGTCCTCGTTCCTCCAGCCTCACCTCCCTGATGTCAGGTCTGGAGGGTCAGTGATGTGGGAAGATGAGGCGATGTTTCAGTAGGTGGCAGTCTTTTCTGGATCGCTGCAGAGCCTGCGGTGCAGCCCGATGTGGGAGAGAGGGGGAAAGAGGGAGCGAAGTCTTGCTCTCAGTGCCATCTTGTGGGCCGGGCATGAAGCAGGAGACTGGTGATTTAAAACGAAGTGAGGAAATCCTTCTTATGCAAGGATGGTCTGTGTGGTTTCTTCAGGTGTTTCTGCCCTACATGCCAGCCTTTGCTGTGGGAAGGGTGAGCAGCCTGACTGCTGTCCTTCTGTCATTGCCCTGGTTCGTTGTGGTGAGCTGCTGTGCCCCTGGGGAAGTGAGAAGGCCGTTCTTACACCTCTGCTGTGTGGGGTGAGCAGAGGGTGGGGGGTGAAGGGCTCTCATGCTCAATTGCTGCCTGAAGAGGTTAGGCTGAAGGCTCATATCTAATGAATGATATTAATCAGGATTAATAGAAAATCCTTTCCCTGTAAGCTGTAGCTGGAGTTACAAACAAACAAAAAAATAACAACAATGCATAAAAAAAATCCCAAACCCAAACAACAAAGACCACCAAAACCCTGAAACCCCACCAAAGCACCAGCCCTTCCAATTTCTTTTGACTTGTGTTTTCCTGTAGCGTATGACCACTGTTTTATTTCATCATCACGTTGGCTATGTTGGCTGAGTTTCTTTGAGTGGAGTATTTAGAAACAATTAAGTTGCTTTTGTGTCTGATTTAGAAACAAAACATCAACAACTGAGCCAAGCCCCTGCTCTGGTATAAATCTTCAGTGCTACTTGCTTTGCCAGACCTACAAAGCAAAACGTAGTAAGGAACTGCCTCAGGTGCTCAAATAAAGGGAAAAACAGGGAGGGAAACAAGCAAACAAATGGAGGCATTACTAGCTGCTGTACTATTTGTGAGGGACAGATCTTAGCCTGGTAGTTTTGGGTGTTTTTAAGTGATTTTCATGTACTTAAATTTTTACGCCCCCGTCCCTTAATTTCTATGGCCCTTCACTTATTTTCCTTTGGGAGGGAGGCACTACAGTGGTCATCAGAGAGAGAACAAGTGGTGTGGTTAGTGATGACCTGGCAGTGATGTGCTTAACAGTTTTATTACACAGGTACTTGTTAAATATCCAGTGAAATTCTTGTTTGGTTAAGCCCTCTCCCTCTGCCCACTCTAGGCTGCTTTGGGTGATCAATTTAAGGGATCATTAGCTGCAAGTACCAGTGAAAGCGGTAGATCCTGTTGCAGGCTGGAATAGGTTTTGATGCTGCAAAACAAGCCAATGCCCTAGTTCTGATGAGGCTGACTCTCTTTCCCAATCCTCCCATCTCTCCAGAAAGGGGGCTTAACTGGTTGGACTCCCTTATGTAGATTGCTGAATTAGTGAATGGGAGGGGTGAGGGGGGATATTGTTACATCTTTCCTTTAATGGTGTTTTCAGTGCTGGAGTGAAATTAAATGCTCCTTTTTTGTGGGGTGACTTCAGCATACTGAAATCTGTCTGAATAGCACTCTAGTCTCTGGGATGAAAATGCCATCATTCTGTTTTATTCTTTTGCACCAAGTCCTCCTCTACAGAACACCAGGACAGGGACTGCAGGCATCCCCGTGCTGTCTGCATGCTGCTGAACATGCTGCCTGCTCTGGCAGTGATGGAGCATGGTACAGAAGGGCTTCCATGTGCCTCCCTGTGGCTGCACACCAGCCAGTCCTTTGCAAACAGAAACCTGAAGCTCAATTGCAGTAGAGTTAAAATATTTGGTAATGGGATTATTGTTGGTTTAGTATGACATTGCTAGTGGTGAAACTCCGTGATCTGTCCATCTGAGAGGACACTGTGGCCACAATGGGAGGTCTGTCCTGTTGTTTTCCAGGACCATCCCTGCTTGTCTGTTTCATCCTGTGCTGCTTCTGGTGTGTGCCAGATGCCTTCTGGAGCCAGCTGGCTGAGTAAATCCACATCAATCCAACCTGTTCCCTCCCCACCCCCTAAAAAGGAAATGAAACAAAACTGCCAGCAAGAGAAAATCTGCTTCCCCAAGCCCCCAGCTGCTGATACAGTGAACCTGGTTGCCTCAATGTGGGGTCTGAGTGCTGGGTTTAGGGACGTGGGTTAAGGCTGTGTATTTCAGCATTAGTCTGGGTGAAATTTGGAATCCTGCTGTAATCTTCGAACAAAATAAACTATTTTTGGTAATCCCGTTGATGGGCAATCCCTGTCTGTGTAATTGGAGGCTGGAGGGAAAGAGAGTGTCACACCAGGACAGGACCCTGCTTTAGATGAGTGCAAGCTGCTATGGAAACACCCTTGGCCAGGCAGGCATCCACCGGTTTGACTTTCCTTACAACTCTGGCAGCAAGCATGCATTGCCAGAGTGCTATTTTTACTTTGTTTAGATGTGTTTATCCCATGCTTCATGTTTATTTCTTGTGAAGTGTGAGCAGAAACACCCTTTGCTTTATTTTTAGATGAACTGCCCGGCTCACTGTTAACTGTTCGGTGCTTTCCTGCCAGTCTCTGGTGGATCCAATTTCTTCCCTCATGACTACCTTCCCCACTGCCCCCACCACTGAACCAGAGTGGAGTGGCTCAGTGACTGGCATAAAGGACACAACGGAGGAGGAAGTGGACTGGGGCCTCCTCTTTTGGCAGCAGTGGGCTTTTGGCATGGCTTAGCTGCGTGATAAATAGCACCAAAAGTACTGGGGGCTGCCAGCCTAAGACACTGCTGTTGCTTATTCCTCTTCTTCACTGAGTGTGTCAGCACAAGAATTATTGGGCTATTTTGTGAAGAGCAGGGAAACAACCCCAACCAAAAGTAAGTATAACTTTGCAGCTGGGGTCAGTTTGCGCTTCAGATGCTGTCAGTTCACTCAGTTGATATGAGGCAATGAAGCAAGAAAATTCATCAGCCCCCTACCTCCAACGCTCTCACGTATTCTCTCAAGTAATGAATAGAAATGAGGTTCAAGGGGAAAAAGAGAGCTCCTAATTCTCAAAGTCTGTCAGCAGGCAGTGCCTAGAAGCAGTTTTATTTAGATCAGCAGAGATAATAAACAGAGGTAGAAGTATTTAAGTGGCTTTACATGCAAAACATGTTGAAACATTTTTCTTGCGTGTTCTGTATGTTTATTAGCTCCATAGGTTGCCTTTGAAAATGTTCATCGTAACTGATTGCTGTGTGCAGTCTAAAAGCAGTTTAAGTGCAGGAATCACGTTGTAGTTCATCACTTCCTGTCACTTCATCAGGTTCTTTGTTCTGCGTGTTAAAGCATTTAAAGTGTGTGGAGAGGAAATAATATCCCACTTCTTCTTCCTTGAGATTGATATCCAACGTTTAGGAAAGTGCTTACGCTACAAGTGTGGAACAGGATATTAATCTATACTAATATAATCATCCTTAGAGTAAGCCATGTAAATCTATCCACCCTACAGGCTTGTGAAAAGAGTACAAAGGAAATTACAAGAGCATGCGTTTTCGTACCCTTTGCCATGGACTACATCTTCTGTCACACATACAGTTTGCAAAAGGGAACATATAAATACAGCTAAAGCATTTTTGGTACTTGACAGTGAAACTGATAGAGCAATTCTTCATTGTTAAGATACAACATTGTTGTAATTAGCTGACTTTGATATTGTAAACTACTGATAGTCGAATGGACCACATCTAGGTAATATTTATGGCCTAAGTTCATTAGCTAGCTTAGAGGGTTCTCTGGATTTGCTGATGCCTGTCAGCTTGTTTGTTTCTTTCCTGCCTGTACTTGCTTGTTAATATAGTTTATGATTTAAGTTTTTGTTATTACTACTTGCTAGGAGAAGTATCCCATTTTCAAATGTCAGTTTGTCTTTCAGAATTAAATGAACGATTGCAGTTTTATTTATAGCTGCTGTCAGCAACTGAGGAAGAAAACGTAGGTGTGCCTTTTAGGGCTATCTGTGATCTCAGGAAATCCTCTTTGGTACAGAGGTGAGCGGGAATATTTATCACAATTCATCCAGTCTTGCACTGGAGCATTTAGTTGGGGCTTATTTTGCACAGATGCTTAAAAGAAAAGAAAAAAGATGGTTTAAGCTTTAAGGAAGGTGGGGTGGCTGCTTCTTCATCTTTACATACATCTTCATCTGAGGCCTGTAACACAATTTTTGCATGCCAGGCTTCCCTCAAATCTAACATCATGATGAATGCTATTGAGATGTTGAGAAAACTGAAGAGAGGCTTTTAGGTTTGGCATACCTCTGTATGTGCTTTGTGATCGTATGTCCTTGCTTGGCTTTCTGTAGGAAACTGTCCTAGTTTCAGTTGGAAAGCTCATGTTTCTTCTGTGTGCTGGGCTGGAAGAGATGCACACAGGCTCAGCTGCTGAGCTACTGAAGCAGAGGGATGACATGACTTGGTTTATACATTAAGCTCTTGACAGCTGTTTCTGTTTCAACTTTTCCATTCTCCCTTTCTTGTTGGCTTTGTTGTCCCACTTGTCTGAGGGCTTACAGTCCTGATCTTCCGTTCCGCATGTTCTCACTAGTGGTTTACCGTGCTGTTTCCTTTTTCCTGTCATTGTTAGCCTAGCATCAGCTGTCTTATTCCTATCTTTCCAGGTCTCTGGGATGGAATCATCTTTTTCTAAGAGCAAGGTGCTCTTTCCATCTCTTTCAGCTGCCTCTGTCAATCTCTTAACAGGCTCAGTCCTTTCAGTGTGTGTGTATAGACCAGTTTAAAGAGAAATAAAATGAAGCCAGAGGGTCTTGAGCTGATCAAAATGATGTGGTTTTTTTGATCCTGAGGGAATACTTAAATACTGGGAAGTGTTAGTATTGCTGGGGCTGCTGGCCTTGACTTTTCACTTGTGTATTTGTGGCAGGATTTTATACCCTTATGTGGAGCACATGACTTGAAGATGAAACTTGTCTTGTACAGAGGCTACGCTGGCCTTAAGTCAGACTCATGATGTAAGAATCTGTGCTTCAGCAACATAGAATTGGCCCAAATCAGCCGTATGAATTTGTTAAAGTATAAAAAGTACGTGTTGCAGCAAATTAACCAAAATATGCTGATGGCAGAAAGGTTGCTGATTTGCAGTGAGGCCTGTCAGACATCTGGTAGTGCACTGGTACCACAGTGCTCAGCATTTCAAATAGGATCTTTGTGTTTTTGCTTCACTACCGAGAGTTGTGGAACCAGACTGAATTTCACCTAATTGCTGCCTGTAATTGCCCTGAAGTCTGGGTTTGTTCTTGATAGTAGTTAATGCAGGTCTCATCAGAGAGCAGCCTTGCTGCTAGCTGAATTCCAGCAGTTTCGTTAGATAAAACTGCCCATGTGGAATAATTGTACCTTTGCGGTCATGTCTACCATCAGGTATTTGTGGTGATGCTTGAGTTGAAGTGCACTGAGGTTTGTTGGAAATAATCATGATTTTAATACTAAGTTTTTTTTTTTTTTCCCCTTCTTTGTACATCTCAAAGCTGTTGTAGAATATAGAAGCTTTGTAGTCCGAAAGAGGAAGCTTCAGGTGCTCTCCCTGCCTGTTAACAAGGATGTGAAATCCCCCCTTTTGTAACATGAAACTCCTCTCCTTTGTTTTCCTGGTTTTTTGAAAACAAGTCTCTCCAAGGGGATTTCTGGAAGCAGATGCAGCCTTTGGAGTTGATGAGCTGGCTGTTTTGATTGTTGAAGTACTTTCTGCTCAAGCAACTTGCAGAGAGGGCAGCTGCTCACCTACTTTCTGAGGTGGAAAAGTTTGGCTTTGAGTTCTCTGGCCAACAAGCAGCAGGATAGCACTGGGAAGGAGACACCATTGTGTTGAAAGTTACTAAGGTGTTATGTAGGGCAACGAGGCTTGTGAAGGGCTTGGAGAATCAGCCCTATGAGGAGAGGCTAAGGAAGGTGGGGCTGTTTAGTCTGCGGAAAGGAGGCTGAGGGGAGACCTTATTGCTCTCTTCCAGTACCCGAAAGGTTCTTACAGTGAGAGTGGGGCAGGTCTCTTCTCACTACTGACAAGTGACAGGACGAGGGGAAATGGCCTCAAGTTGCGCCAGGACAAGTTTAAGTTGGATGTTAGGAAACACTTCTTCACAGAAAGGGTAGTTAAGTACTGGAATATGCTCCCCAGGGAGGTGGTTGAATCGCCATCCCTGGTTGTGTTTAAGAGCCGTTTGGATGTGGTACTCAGGGATATGATTTAGTGTAGGGTTTTTAAGAGTTAAGGTACTATGATTAGGCTGCGGTTGGACTTGATGATCTTCAAGGTCTTTTCCAACCTGGGTAATTCTATGATTCTATGTAGGACTTAATGGATTAAATTGCTGAGAAAACACTAGGTGGATGACTGTGTAGTTAGGGTGATGAGCTGTCACAGTGTGCAACTTCTACTGCTTTGGTACCATCCAGACGTCACATCACAGCTACAGCTTCCTTTGAAATGTGTTAATAACTCAATCTCAAAAAGTAGTAATTAGATTTGAAAAAGAAGGTGTAGGTTGTAGTTTGAATGTGGAAGAAACTGCTTTCGCAACTGCCTGAAGATATAATGGAAGCTATTGCTTCATGCTTTAAGAGCAGTCTTCATAGCTGAGTTTGTTGTCTGGCCACTCGGAAACAAATTACGCTCCAAAGCACTAGATGTAAGGAGTATGTACTGTATGCGTATTATCCTTTATCAGGTGTGCTGTATTGTACAACCTGTCAATTTTGTACAGAATAAGGCAGGCTAGTTTGAAAACCTTGCAAAGGCTGGTGCTAAAACCAATGTGGTTTGACTGACTTGGGCAAAATAAGCGTTTTCAGTCTGTTCTTCCACTGCTTTTTAATGACTGTAGGTCAGCTTTGTCTAAATAGTGTATGACTTCAAACATGGGGTGTTACTTATAGGAGGATAAAAACAGTATATTCACTTGGAATTGTTGATTAGGAGTTGAGATGTGTTAGAGAACTCAGTACTGTCCTGGCCTGTTTATTCATGCATTCTGTTTGTTGCAATGTAAGTGAAAAGATTCTCAATTTTGAAAGAACTTCAATGTATTCCTCTGCATGTGAGTCAACTTAGTGTTGTCTTCTATGCATAACGTGTCTGAGACAACAGCTTTTTGAGATAATGTTGCTGGAGTGTTAAAGATGTGGTTCCAACAAAGCAGAATTGCTTGTTTTCTAATGTTTCTGGAGCATCGTATTGGAAAGGATTTGCTTAGTTCTTCAACCTGAAACTGCATATTTTACTCAGCTGCATTATCATGTTGCTCTGTTTCTTCCTGCTTGCAGCATCTGGTGTCACTATTCATTCATTTGAGATTAAACAGTGGGACTTGGGAAGGTTTGCAGTTTGCAGACATTTGTTGCTTTTGACTGGGAAAGAGGAAGATATGCAGTGACTGTTGAAGTGAGATTTGGATTTAAACATAGCTGAATAAGATACTCCTCAGAAAGTGAGCATCACTATTCCAGGCATGTGCAGCAAACCCCACACGTGGAATCTCCGTGCTTCTGGATACTTACTGATGGCTTTTTAGTTGCCAGATGTGCTAAGGATTTGATGCGCTGTCATTGCTTTCTGTTTTACATTGCCCTACGTTGTTGCAATCCGAATCAGGATTAAAAGTTCCTGCAAATAAAAACTGTCCCCTCGTCCAGGAGCAGCCCTACAGTGCCTTAGCTTTATGCCTTCAGTCTGCTTTCCCTGTTTGCCCAGTTACAGGTAACAGAGAAGCATTTGCTGTTGTGTCTGGGCAGTTGGAGACGCAGTCTGCAGGAGGCTTTAAACACTGCATAAGTTGCAGTTGTGGTAACATCTTTATGTTATGGGCTGTGTTTTTGGGCATGCTTAGTCCCAGAAAAGCTTTTGCCACTTCTGTAGCTGGCCATAAGGGCTGACAGTAGCAGGACACGGGGAAATGGTTTTAAGTTGAAAGAGGGAAGATTTAGGTTGGATGTTAGGGGAAAGTTCTTCACTAGGAGAGTGGTTAGGCCCTGGAACAGGCTGCCCAGGGAGGTTGTGGATGCCCCGTCCTTGGAGGTGTTCAAGACCAGGTTGGACGGGGCCCTGGGCAACCTGATCTACTAAATGTGTATGTTTGGTGGCCCTGCCAGGCAGGGGGGTTGGAACTACATGATCCTTGAGGTCCCTTCCAACTCTGGTCATCCTGTGATTCTGTTTGATTCTGTGTAGCTAAGCTAGATAGTAACAGCTGATACCACCTTTGCCTTAGTAACATGAGAGGACATCACCTTGGGCATTGCTTGATGTGATGCTTGGTTTTTCTGTGTACAGAGCATCTTGCTCATTTTTGTGTTGAATCTGTGAGCTTGGATTCTGTTTGCAGCGCAGGCTGTTTGCAGTGTGGCTCTCTGGAGATCACCAGGACCTTCTGTGATCTCAAAGCCAAAAGGTGGGGAGATCCTGGGGCTGATTTATGTTGGTCACATCAGTGAACAACAGGTGAGTTTCACCTGTTTTTAGGCCGTATTATAGTGAAGGTCATGGTCTAAATAAGGATTGAGTTCTCTTATTTTGTCTGGTTTTGATTCATGCTAAATGACAGAGTATTATGACTGTTCATGGCTTTACAGTGATTTCTGATATAACGTTTCTTAGAATGCTGTAGCTTTGTGCAATTTAATCGTTATCCTTCCTTCTTAAAGTGTTATATGAATGACAGCTTCAGTTTTAAGTATTTCCCTCTAGGTTGCTCTGGAAGCCACATCCTTAACTCAGCATACTTCACATTGATGGATCAAAGAAAGCTGTGAGCTGCCAGCAGAAGTCTCGCTTGCACCAACTGCTTCAGCTCAATGCTATTGGCTGTGCAGACTGAGATTCTGTGGTATTTAACTAACAAAGGTTAAACGTGGGAAAAACAAAACACCCAAAATGTGCTAACATACCATACGACACCTTTAATCACAAACTACTATCACTGCTATTCTCTACCGTAGTTTCACTACAGTGGCACAGTGATACACATAGAGTTGTTTCTTTTTGCCTGTCTCCTTATTACTGAAATCTGAACGTTTCAGTGAGCTGATCATGTGGAAAATGTAGAGGCATGTGGGGTGCCCTGAGTCAGGATTGCACCCTTAGTTGGCAGGGGGCAGTTGTAGACAGAGATGATGCGTGTATCAGTGTTTTTAATAGCTTGATGGACTTCTGTAGCTATTTTTTGTAGCTTTCTGAAGCTATTTTGAACTTTGTGGGTTTTTTTCACCTCAGCATCCTATGGCAATGAGTTCCATGGTTTGCTTATGCATTTAATGGAAACTTCCTTTTGTTTGTTCAGCTGCTGCAGCTCACGGCGCCAGGTATTCTTGTACTTACATTATGGATGACCTTCTTCATGCCGTATGTGACTTCATATGGCACAGTAACAAACCTTACTACCTCTGTGTCCTCTCGCCTTTTGGTGTTTTTTCAGAGGTTGTTTAGATACGGTATGTTAATAGGACTAACCTATGCTTACTGATAATCGTTTCAAGGGGTGGTGATGTATTTTTGAAAGATAACAATGCTACTGTGGAAATAAGTTAATTCTTCTCTGTTTTTGTGTTTATACAGACTCCTTCAATTCTGTTCCCTGTCAGCATCTAAAAGCAGGGGGCAGGTACTTTGGCACAGTCTGTTAAGGGGAAATGGTTTCAAACTCTAAGAGGAGATGTTTAGATCAAATATAAGGGAAGAGTTTTGAGTGATCAGGGAGGTGAGGCACTGGAACAGGTTGCCTGGGAAGTGGTGGGTGCCTCGTTCTTGGAGACATTCAAGGCTAGGCTGGGTGGGGCTCTGAGCACCCTGATGGGGCTGCCTGTGTCCCTGTTCATTGCAGGGGGGTTGGACTTAGATGGTCTTTAGAGGTCCCTTCCATCTCAAACCATTCTATGCTCTTTGTTAGAGCTCTTGTCAGTTTCTCAGGCTTAGGCAGTGGCTTTATTGGTCTGCACTTGTCTTGACTCCTTCCCATCTCCCTTTTCCTGGATCTCTAAAAGCCTGTCTGTGTTTACTGCTTTCCATTCCTCCTTCTGTGGCTGTGTCAAATACAATATGATGTGCTATCCTTAACGTTTCAGTTTGGTGTCTGGCTTCTCTTAAGCTGACAGGTATCTTTTGTGGGCTGGTAAGTCACAGAAATCCATTTCATCAGTCTCACTGACTCTCCTATGAATTCTGGCATGGAGATAATCAGATTTATAGTAATTCCTGGGAGAAATGTATTTAAAGGAAATAGTCTGCCATTTGAAGACTTGACGCAGATTTTTGCAAGAAAAAGTAAGGGTTGGAATCTATGTAAGCTGCCAGTGGATGTGTTGACTCTTCCTTCTACATCAAGAAGAGGTGAGTATCTGAAACAGTGTCACCTGGGCAGGGATGTTTGGTTGTTGCTGAGCAGTAGGAGTGCACCTGGGGCTGGGCTGCTCTAGGCAGAGCAGCTGCCATGATGGCACGGAGTGGGGCCCTGCATAGACTCCTAAATTAGTCAGGGAGGTATCCTGTGCTGCCTGGCATCATGGTACTTATGGCCATCATGCTCCAGGTAGGTGGCTGGGGTTGGTCACACTGTAACCAAACTCTTACCCAGTGATGGCCGAATCTATCTCTGTTCTTTCTGATGGGGGAACCTAGTGCTGCTTTGTGGCTCAGGATGCCAGGACAGGGTCCAGGCAATGGTGGCAATGGTGGTGAGGTAGGGTGTGGGTAAGCAGGCGGCTGCATTCAGGGGCCTATTTTGGGGTTGATTAACTCGTGAAGCTCACAGCAAGCTTCCTACTTCTTGCTGGATGCATTTTTGTTTTATTTTTATTTATTTATTTTTTTTTGCCACATCAACTGTTAGAATGAGATTGCTGTGAGAGTTTAATGAATCCCACGTTAAATGAGTATGAGGTCATGGGAGATGCGAATAAGGGAGATTCCCCATTTCAAACTGTGTGCTGATCAGTGGGCTTTTGAACCTGAGCCAGAAGGGTTTACTTGGAACTCTGCTGTTTCTTGCCCCCAGGTATCTGCCTCACCCTTGGCAGGGATGATTGGTCTTTCCTGGCTGCTGCTGGGATGGCCTCAAGGTGCAGTCTGTTGCACTTAATAGGCTTTGGTTTTTGATGTTCTTTGCATGAAGATGCTGGGCCCTCTAGCTGCCCAGCTGCTGCTCAGGCAGCTAATCCAGCTTTGCATCTGGAGTGGTGACCGAGGCAGAGCAGAGGCAGTGGGACTTGTCCCTGGTTCCCAAATAAAGTCCTGCGCTTTAGAAGAGGTGCGTGATCCTGGATCATGTTATTGCAGGTGGCTGGAAGAGAGGGACAGATCCAGCCCTGGACTGGAGAGATGCAGTTTAAACTTGAATTCTCTTTTTCGGGCTAGCTCATTTCAGCTAAATGTTGCAGACTTAATGTTTTTCTTCCATTGATTATAAATGGAGACATCAGCAGGCCCTGTGGAAACTCAGTAAGCCTTTGTTCTTTATTTTGGCACTTTCCGTGGTATATTCAGGAAGCAATTGAGATTTCTGATAAATTCACTCTCGACTGAAGGATGGTAACACCCCCATGTTAAAAACTAGGGTGTATGTGACGTGCTTCTGCATGCTGATGAGCACTAGGCCAAATGTGGCGCTAATTTAAGGTCAGTGGGGCTGTTCTTGTGGCTCGTGCCTTGTCTGTGGCTCTTCCACTGCTGAATCTGTGCATCATCTGATCACTTGGCTGTGTGCATTTGTTCCAGATGACACGTGAGCATGTGGTAGCCTTTAAGTTGTGGTTAAATCATGTGGTACTGTAGTAAAACAGCCAGCAGGCTATTTTGAGAGGGCAGGTGATAACCTCATGTAGTACAAAATCTTTTGCAGTAAAATGACTCTTCTGTAGGATGACACCTCCCTCCTCCACTTCCAGCTCTTACCTTCTGTCCCGCTCTGTCTAAACATTGGTGTTGGAAGTCTGCGGTCTCACCATTCATTATGGTAGTGACTTAACCTGGTATTTAGCTACTGTGTTATCTCTGTTTTGTAAGTGGAAGGCTGCATTTACAGATGTGTATTACCTGTCCTGTGCTTTGGATCAAAATAAACTGTTTTTCCTACTTTTTCTTCAAATTTTTCATGACGTGAATGAGGTACTTGGCTTCCTTACATAGCACTCTTCCCACTCTGTACAGTATGGCTTTTGATACTGAGTTGGTACTGAAGAAATGATTTGAGAATTGTTGGCAGAATATGTATCTAGACAGAAGGCATCTGAGATCAGCTGTGGCAAGCCATCCTTCCTGTGTTTTTCAGCAAGAGAATAGAAGTGTTTGCAATTTAGCTGATGCGTACTTTGTTTTAGAAAGTAAATCAAATATTAAAGTATCTCTTAATGAGACATCTCAGTTCCTAATCATCCTTAGCTTCAGGTTTCTTGATTATATCATCTCCCTCTACATCAATACTTGATTGATTTGAAGCCTTAAATGATGAAATTCAGTGTTGCTGTGGAGTTCAGGCATTGGCAAACAGTAGTTGGACTCTTCAAAACTGAATTCTTTCTGTGGGATGTTTATGCTGACGATCAGCCTTCAGAACCCATTCAGTAGGCTGAGTTTCCTCTGGTTTTCAGCCCAGTTGGACGGTTGGCTTCTGAAGTCTTAAGTGACTTTCATTTGTTGCTGTCCAGCCATACTGGCTCCTGCACTGACTGCATGCGATCCTGCTGGGGTCAGTCTTCACTTTCATCACTCTTGATATTTTCAGTTAGCATGAAGTGTTGGGCCAGAGTTTGAATGTGAAGAGCCACGTCTTGCTTTCTTTTTCCTTTGAAGCTTTTTCCTAACTTGTTTCTTTTTAACTTAATATTTAAATGATTTAAAAAGGCAAGAAATTGTATCCATCCATCCATCTAACAAGGACTGCAGAGTTGCACTGGTCACTATTGCTACAGGCATCCCAGGGATGTAGAAGACCAAATTCTATCATTTAGTCTTTAAAATAATTCCTCGTTATTTATGAACTTGGGTTACTGAGCACCTGAACTCAGGCATCAGAAATTGTTCTTACTCTGTACAGTGGTTTCTCATTACATACACACATGCTCGAGCCTTTCACTTGGCGTGCAGTGCAGTTTTTACTCCTAAGTTCTTTCAAATATCTTTAGTGTTGTTAGAAACTGGGAGGTGGATAAAGTGGATTTGTTTAGTTCTCACTTGCAGAAAGAAAAACAACTTGGGGTTCAGTAAAATAACCTTTACCTTTCTCTTGTGGTTTTCTCCCAGTTCGTATCGTTATGTGACATCATCATGTGTGTTGGCAGTCTGTGATGGATTGAGAGTTAATTGCTCTTCCTCTCATAAAAGCAATGATGAAACTTCATAGCGATGCTATCTGTATTTCCAGACATGTAACTTATAGGCTTTTTAGGTTGTTCAGATAGAAATCCAGGTCAAAACTCATGAGGAATACTACAGCTTTGTTTCCTTATTTAGGAAAGAGCTTTCCATAGTTCTTGTCTCTACATACAAGAAATAAAGGTGAGCTTTACCAGGATGAGCCTTTCTTAAGGAAATATGTTCTGAGTTTTCCTCCCTGCTGAGTTCCCATTGGAACAGGCTGCCCAGGGAGGTGGTGGAGTCTCCTCTGGAGATATTCAAGACCCGCCTGGACGCCTACCTGTGTGACGTGGTGTAGGGAACCTGCTTTGGCAGGGGGGTTGGACTCCATGCTTTCTAGAGGCCCCTTCCAACCCCTACAATTCTGTGATTCTGTGATAGCTCTCTTCATGGACACTGCTTCCTGTTCAGCTGTAACAAAGCAGTTGCATGAGCACCTTCTAATCAGTTGTGTTGGCAATCACCAAGAAATCTCAGCTTTGGTGTCCTGATGAAATTTTGCTTGGTAGTTTCATTCCGGCAACTTCTATATGTAGTTCCAAGAGTGGGAGCTTCCTGAAGTCCCCATACCTGGGGTGTGTGAAAACCTGTATATGCTTAGTTCTGCTATGTTTAGATGTTGCCTTTGAGATTAAAGCTATTTAGGTGATGTGGTGTTCGTAGTACAATTAAACTCTTTCGGTTTTGAGGAATACATTTATATGAGCAATAGATTTTATTTCAGATCTGAATCTGTGTTCTTTACTGCTGAGTTTTAATCTCCCTGGTGAACTGTTAGAAAAAGCCCAGAAAACCCCACACTGCGGATCTGTTCTCCCAATTATTTGTCTTGCTCTTTATTTGTCAAACGACTTGATTTATTTTGCTTTCCCTTGTGCTGTGTGTTACACTTTGGTCAGCTGAATGCATCAGACAAATTTCCAGCATGCTGTAATCTTTTTCCCTTCTCCCCCTTCCCTTCCTCTCTGTTGCCATAGCTCCCTGCTTTCCTTATCTCCCCTTTTACTACCGAAGCTTTCAGATGATAATTCCCTGCTCCCAACCAGCTGCTGCATAACAGCTGAGTGAGGCTGAGCTCCCTCACAGCTGACCCACAATTGGAATGAACAAAAACTTCGGTGCTTTGCTTGCAGACTCACCTATGTGCTCTGGGTGAGTGAGGGTTAATCACAGGGAGGTGGAACATAGAGGTGGCCTTAGTGGGCCCATTGCCCGCTGCTATGGACAGGAACACGCTGGGGTAGTGGTGGAACTAAAGGAGTTGTTGGAGGTTCTTGTTTGTGAAGGTCACTATTTCCTCACAGGGAGGTTTTTGGTTTTTTTTCCTCCATTTTTTCCCCTGCTGTTCATTTCTCTATGCTCCCATGGCCAAAAGCACTGTGGTCTGTCTGCCAGGAGCAGGTGGGATGACGCATTGCATGTGGTCATGCTGCTTGCTGCCAAACCCCGCAGGTGATGCAGAGACCCTGCTCATTTCCTTCCATTTCCTTCGGGGGAGCAAGCCAATGTTCTTTTAATCTTTTACATAGGAGGCCCTAGGCCACCAAGCTGAGCTAGGAAGTGTCCTGCTGGTTTGGAACACACAGCCTGGGGGTCACAGCTTGATGTGGGGATAGGTTAGCAGCAGCAGCCTATCTGTGATTCATAGATAGCAGGGCTGTCCTTAAGTCAGCTGCTGTTGCTCACAGTGCTGAGCTTTAAAGAAAACTGTCATCTATCTTTGTCAGATGCTTGAAATGTTATCCATTGAGAACCTCATGCATGTAAGTTTGAAGCATTAGCCTAGCAAGGAAGTAATATATTTAAGAAAACATTTTTAATGCCATGAGTATTTAAGCCAGTTAATGACAGAAAACTTACTTGAAGAAAACATGTGTGCCTGGAAGCTTGCCCAACCCCCCCTAGTCTTTCTTGTTTCACAGAATCACAGGGGTTGGAAGGGGTCTCAGGAGATCATCCAGTCCAGCCCCCCTGCTAAAGCATGTACCCTATGGTAGGTTGCACAGGTAGGTGTCCAAACGGGCCTTGAATATCTCCACAGCCTCTCTGGGCAACCTGCTCCAGTGCTCCATCAACCCTTCTGTAAAGAAGTTCTTCCACCTATTTGTGTGGAATTTCCTACATTCAAATTTTAGGCTACACACCTCTTAGAAGAGTCTGGCCTCACCCATTTACCTCCCATCTCTCTTTGGGTATTTATAAGCATTTATCAGACCTCCTCTCAGTTGCCTTCTCCTAAGGTTGAACAGACCCGGATTACTCAGCCTTTCCTGGTGTGGGAGATACTCCAGGCCTTTAATCATCTTTGTGGACCTCCTCCAGACTCCTTCTAGGAGATCCTTGTCTTTTTTGAACTGGGGAACCCAGAAATGGACACAGTATTCTAAATGTGGCCTCAGCAGAGCAGAGGGTGAGGATCAACTCCCTCAACCTGCTGGCCACATGTATTTTTAATACAACCCAGGATGCCATTGGCCTTCTTGACCATTGGGGCACACTGCTTGCTAATGGGCAACCTGTTGTCCACCAGGACCCCCAGGTCCTTCTTCCCAGAGCTCCCCTCCAGTAGATCATCCTCTAACCTGTACTGGTGCATGAGGTTGCTCCTCCTCAGGCTCAATACTCAACACTTGCCTTTGTTAAAACTCATCAGGTTCCTCACTCCCCAACTTCCCAGTCTGTCCAGGTCTTGTTCAATGGCAGCACAGCCTTCAGGTGTGTCAGCCAATCTTCCCAGCTTCCCAGGCCTTGAAGATGGTTAATTTGAAGACAAGTCATTGCGGCACATTTTTTGGTATTGCCCAGTTTGCTCTCACCAGAAATAGTCCTGACCTTATTTTCTTTATTATTATTATTATTTCACTTATTCTTCTGTCAGTGTGTTTGTGACTTCTGTGGGTAGTACTACTCAGGGATATAAGGGATGAGTATTACTGTGTTGGTTTTATGTCGTTAATATCAGATCATAAACACCTTTTAAGCAGAGATATCCACTCATTGAGGGCTGACAGCTCAAGTGGTTTAAAATGACCTCAGTGTATAACTGTGGCCCTTTTTTATGCACTGGGTTTAAGTGGATGGGTACAGAAGTCAGTTGTGCCGTGAAATGAGCGTATGGATTTGGTAGCTGAAAACTATTACATGGGTGAAATGGATCTCTGAGACATTTAGTTTGATGTTTAGGAAACATCACTAATGGGAAAATCAATATAGCTCCTATGAAATGAATTTAAGAACTGTCTAATTAATAGCCTCTAACACAATTATAAATGAAGAATTACCATCTAATGTACATTTTCCTATAGGGTATTCACCACATTGATACCTGCTCATTGATACCTGTTTAACGTTTCATTAATTGCTCAGGAGAGGCCATGATATAGTTGACAGTAAATTTTGCCTCCCATTGAAATTATAGCTGCAGGAAATGTGCTGGCTGTGACCAAAAAGACCTGTAAAGACCTTCATAACATAGTCCCGCTCTACCTTTATTTAATAGCTATGCTTTATGGCATATCTGCTTGTGGTCACTTTTGTGGAATTTGAAATCAAAGGGCTGATATTTATTTGCTTTAAATCGTTTGCTGGAAGGATTTGGCTTATCTGTGTCCTCATTCTGTATGACTGATGCAGTTGTACAGTCACATCCTGACTAATGTTTTCCCTAAGTGACATGGGGGAAGGTAGGAGGTGGATGAATGGGAGAGCAAAACTTCCTTGCAGGTGGTGTGCCTGCAGAGTTCAAAGTTGTTTGCCTGTACAGCAAGGGAGGATGCACTGGAAGTATTTTTCCATGTGGACTTGCTTAGTGTCTGTATATGCCTGTCACATAACGTTTAACAGACTGGCGGTATTTTCAAACCAATATATTTTGTTTGCATATTTAAGTATTAAGAGAATATGCAGGTCTGAATTCATGCAGTGCTTCTGCAGTTTGAGAAGTGGGTTATACTACTGTCGTGGGAAGTAATCTAGTGTGCAGACTTTGTTTTGGTAATGGTGTGCAATATGGAAATAACTGAGCTTGTTACTCACATCTCAGAATTCAGCCTTGGTTCTGCCAGTTACCAGATAATTGCATGGATGCTGTGCTGAAGGTAGAGAAGCTGCTGAGGGACTCTCAGATCCAGATGTGATGCTTCAAAGGATCAGCTCTTAGGCCTGCATGTATATAGCAGGGTGGAGGTGGCAGTCTATCACACACCCAACTTATTGTGAGAACCTGCGATTAATCCTTTTCTCTAGAAATCCCATGAAGCTCCCATGAAACATCTTGAGATCATTTCTCTCAGTTGGAGGGGCTTGTTGGGTGTGCTGTGAAATCAGCATGAGGGTGTTGTGGCCCTTCCATTTGAAAACAAACAACCTACTGGCTGTGACAGTGCTGAGGCTTCCTGTTGGAATGGCTCTATATAAAACCACAAGGAAGCGAACGTTTCTCTTATCCTCTCATTGTGCTGCTTCCTGTGAGGCAGATTGGATGCACACCCTGGATACAGGCATTTTTTACGGCCTCAAACACATTGAAAGGCCCAATCAGCTCCTCCTGGGTCCCTCATAGTCTCAGCACAACAGGAAACGGGACACACTCGCATCCTGCTGTGCTCTGCTTAGCTGGCCTGGCAGAACCCTGGCTGAAACCAAGCTCAGAATGAAGGTGAGCTGTGATTATGATTATTTCTTACATTTCCATAACTTTTAGCTATAGTCTGTAATGTTTTTCTTCAATAATTCTCTCCCCCTTGTCCCACCCCCCTCCCATACCTTTCTGATGCCTATGCAAGTGCCTCAAGTGCCTGTGTCTATCTCCCTATTTTTAGGTTCAGGGATAAAGTTTCAAAACTTCTTTACAAATACTCTTTTGAACTATCTGCAGCGCACTGAAACTTGGTGGAAGTTCTCTGACTTAGTTAATACGAGCTAGAACTTCTTGGTGTCTGTCAGTTCTGCCTGTGACTGTGGGATCCTCGGGCTGTCCGCCAGTTGGGAGTTGCTGGCAGCAGATGATCCTCTGGTTTGTCAGTCTCTGATGTGGTTACTTTTAAAAGCTTCCACGAAAGCTTTCACTGCTCCATTTTAGCTGCCTTCCAATGCCCTATTCTCTCTCCTGGGGCAGCAACATCTCTGTCCCTGTAGGCTGCTGGAGGATGGGCGCAGGCCTGCAGATCTGCCTGTGGGACATGGCTGTTATCAGGAAAACAGCCAAGTTCTTGCTGACTTTTGTAGATAACGGTTGGGACACTGCAGGAAACTGAATCTTTTTGTTTCTTAAATTAGTTGGGACAACAGGAATAGCTGCCTTTCTGTGTCCTCTTTCTAATCTTACACAAGGGAATACTATTACTCCTTTGAATCTATGCAGAATCAGTTGCGAGAGCTGTTTTCGTGAGGTTTTGGATGAGTGTTTCCATTACCTCAGGCAAATATTATGAATTCTTTCTTTTTCTCCCCTTAAAAATCCAGATGTTTAATGTCATCGCTGCGTGCTTGAAAGCTACTAGCGTGTTTCCTACAAGATAGTTTGAGGTCTGAATCTACTTCCCACAGTTAAAAAATAAAATCACCCTCAGCTTTCATCCCTCCCCTTCACAAAACTTATTCTAAATATATAACCTATCTAGCAATGTAGGATTCATTGATTTTTTTCATCTCTGTCTTGTAGAATAAAGAGGTGTTTATGCTGCTGTAATAAGTATGTTATGAACAACTGGGTGCAGTGCTTTTGACCTCCTACAGAAAGAGTGTGCTAAGGGGGTAATGCAGCACTCTGAACTTTTTTGGCCAGCGTGACAATTGATATCTTTAGTTTATATTTTCTTCCCGTCTTTGTGACTTGAATTCATCTGTTCCTGTATTTTATTTCTATTGGGGAAAAAAAAGGGGGAAGAAAACTCCACAGTTTGTCAGATCCATGACAACTACCTGAAGGCTGATCACCTTGAACGGGAAATAGCTCCTCCCGTTATGGTTTGCATAAGGGTAGAAATGCTTTATTTGAATGGTTCCATGACTTAATGTATGTTCTTTTGTTTTCAGACTTTCGATGCAAATGACCTGTATCAGGGTCAGAACTTCAGCAAAGTTCTCAGCTCTCTGGTTGCTTTAAATAAGGTGACTGCAGGTAAGTGCAGCTTGCTCTTTTGGTGCTCTCTTGCCTCGTGCTCAACTTGCAGCAAAGCATATTTATGTCTGTTGCTAAACTTAGGATAAAATAAGCATCTGCAGCCGTTTAGAGTTATTTCTTTTGTTGTTGTTGCATCTTGTTAAAGCTTTACCAGTGGCTCTGTGGATTCTGTAGTCTCCTGCAGCAGGAAGATTTGCAGTGAATCTAAGTCTGAGCCTTTAATCTAGCAATAGTTCTTCGAAATCAAGGACCTTTGTTTAATAGTGCTATTACTATCTTGTCCCTTTTTAGTACATCTCTGGTCCGTTATTGAAGAGTTATATTTGTTTATTGTTTTTCATACATCAACAAGCACTCCTTAGGTGTGACTTCTGCAAACAAATTACTAGGGCAAGTGAATGGGCATGGAGTATTATCATTCAGTTCTGCTTAGACCACTGTTTCTCATTTTAACTTTGCATGGAATTGTTGATCACTTTCAGTGCATCTTTAAGGCTGCTACTACACACTACCAGTCTTCATGAGGAGGGGAAAATGTGTCTGATCCAAACATCAGTTGAGTAACATCCACATCAAAAAGTCACTATTGCAGGCGGTCTTAGAAGGTACCCTGGTACTGGTTCATGTCACGTAGGGAAGTAGGGAGGTATTAGTGTTGAGATGGGAACCAGAAATGAAAGCCAGGATTAAACTGTGTTTTTGCCTCATTCATAGAAGCAAATAGAACTGCATAAATCTTCTTGAACAGCTGTTCCCCCTATTAGCTTTCCTGATGACTGTAGAAGGCCTTTTGGACTCTAAATATCCCTGGTATAGTATTGGAAGTTGGCTTTCAGATCTGCATACATTTCACGGATACTCTGATTCTTGAAGTGGGTCTCACCCTTGTCCTTCTCCTGCATTTCAGGGACTGTTAGATACTGTAATGAAGTTGAAAAGTGTTCATTTTGAGATTAATAGAGTTGTCCCATTAGATTTGATGTGAAACAGCAGGCGTACATTGTTCGCCTAACTCTCTGTGGAACGGAACCTGCTTGTGTCACTTTTCTATACCAAAAATAACAAGGATTGTGTAATCATGGTTTGTTTTAGTCAGAAAGCAGCCAAATAGGGGAACAAGGTTGTCTGTGTAGCTCTAATATAGGTCAAATGTTGGAGGCGCGCAGGAAGCTACCAGGAGAGATTAGCAGGCATTAAAAATCAGGAGAGCAGGTAGGGTGGGAGACTTGTGCAGCCTCATGGTGTCCAAGGTTGGGACACACAGCTTGTAGGGCTCCTGGAAGCTCAGGTGCTCACTCAGTTTCGTTGTTTGGAAAACGTGAGGGAATAGGATGATTTGTGGTGTAAAGGCAAAGGAGCAGTGTTTGTCTGCTTTAACATGCCTTGTGTGTAAGGGCCATGGGAACATTTCCCATCCACAAGTCCTGGCTGTGAGGGCTGGCTGAGACTTAGTGCAGCTGAAAGCAGCCCCATCTCCTTGCAGTGCTGGATGGAGCTCTGTGTGGATCTCTGTGGTGGGACCTTGGCATCTTGGAGAAGATGCTTTCTAGTGCTCTGCCTGAGCTGAGCCCCTGCCCCGCTAATACACAGCTCTACCCCCACCATGTGTGGGCTGATGGTGGGAGAGTCTGACTGGCTACCCCCCGCTGCCCTGCTACCCAGTGGGGTGGTGGAATGGGCCCAACCTTGCTGCCCCTTGTTGTCAGCCCTTTGGGGGGATATGACTCAAATAATTTGGGCTGTTTTAGTTTGTATTTTGTCAGAGAGACTAGTGAAAGAGTGGAAAAGTTGAGGAAGGGGGATGCTGGTGTTCTTTCCTTCAATCAAGCGGCTTCTTCCTATTCTGCTATTCCTCCCTGCCCTCAAAGAAGAAGAAATAGCTGATCTGGCAAAAAGGATGGGAGAGGAATGTAGGAAGACAGTGGAAAGAATGCTTTAATTGAGAAGGAGATGGTGGTGGTGGGGAAGAATTAAGAAACAGATGTGGTTGGCTTTACTTCAAGCAGATTCTATGCATTTGAATTTCTTAGCCACTAGCTAAAATGATGTTGGTTAATTACCTTTAAAAAGACTGGTAGTGGCTAGGAATGGAGAAATGCAATCCTAACCCTCCTCTTCCTAAGCAGCTCAAATTGTTTTCCTGTCTGTACGTGGAATAAGCTGACAGTGTCTGGATTTCAGATCATACTGTTGCTTTAACTTTTTAAAACTGGAGTTATTGAGCAACTACGGATACCTTAAGCCTGCTTTAAGCATGTGAGGTTTTCAGAAGTAGGCAGAAAGTTACATGCAGATCTTTCATATTTTAACTGTTGCTTTGTGTTCCTTCCCCAGACATAGGGCTGGGCAGTGACTCTGTATGTGCGCGTCCCTCATCTCATCGGATAAAATCTTTTGATTCTCTGGGATCTCAGTCTTTACACAGTAGAACTTCAAAGCTCTTTCAGGGACAGTATCGGAGTTTGGTAAGTTCTGGAACTCAGATATGCTGAGATACACTTTTTAATTTTTTTTTCCTTTTTTACTTAATTTATAAATAACTGTGTAACAAACAACTGATTACTGTTGTGCCTGTTTCACCCATATATTTCAAGACTGTGAAGTTCTGTTTTTGCAGCTTTTCTAATGGTATTCTACAACACACACAGCTTTCTGTGACCTTCTAGGGTAGTGCTTTTTTCCTGGTGGCATTTTTTGGTCTGTTTTTTCCTTTTCTAGATTACCAACCCATGTTGTTTTGCTGTAGGTGTTTCATACTCTGCAGTACAAGGTCTTTTTTAAAGGCAAAATCATGTATTTGTCATTGGTTGTACTCTCTCTGAGTTTAGGGAAAGTTAACAAAAGACATTCAGACCTCAGCAGGGATGGTGGTACTTCTAGTGTTGGCAATACTCATAGTTGTTCCCCTTTGCTGTTATATTTCAAGATGAGTCCTTCAAACAGCCTTCAGGTAACGGAGTGACATGGGCAGTTGCTTCACACTGCAGCCTAAATCAGGGTGGGGTATTATGTTGAAACTAATTGTGATGAAAGGTGCTTTTAGCAACTAAAAGCTTGGTAAAGAAGGTTCCAATCTGTAAACTGCTTTTTCTTTTTTCATGCTTAAAGGGGGCTGTTTTGAACTAAGTGATGATTGCTGTGTGGAACTTTAACACAGCGCTACGTTTGGCTTGATGTGTTTTCTCTGCTATAGCAGAGCCCATGCAAGTTCTCGCCTTAGGCCACTAATTCCAGCTCCCACTGTGCTGTTTGCCACCCACTCTATTTTGCTGATGGAACCATTGTAGGACAAGCTGTTAGCTGGATAACTGAAATAACAAGTTTTAAGTATTTGTATCATATCTGAACAGCTGTGCAGACAGTCACAAAGGGACGGAGAAGCGCAAGAATGAGTAGAGAGCTGGTGGCCAAAATGAGGAAAATGTCATTTGGTTTTGCTGCTGTAGATGATCAGTTGGCAGCTGTTCTCAACAAATTTGTTGCTCATTTGATTCTACTGAGGAGCCACTCCGATAAAGCGAATTGCAGTTGATATAACTATACAGCGTTGCTGCTCATTTTGTGACTATTTTCTAATCTTGCTAAGCAGTTTAACCAAGTGAAAACACATGACATGCAAGCAGAGGGCTAGGGCAGAGATAACTATTAAATCTGTGGCAATATAATCATCAGACATTTTGCATCTTAGTGTATCGTGAGGCTGTCTGTGTATTTTCCATGTTGCATTTTCCCGTATCTTCGTACATTTTCTCAGTTGTTAAGTCTGATTGTTAAAGTGAGATGAGATACAGTAACATAGTTGCTATACGTATGAACTTAAGCTGAGGTGTTGTACGTTATGACAAAAAGAAAACCTACAAGTTAAGTGTTTTAATCACTTCAGCAGCATAGCAAATGTGTAAGTGGAATTCTGTTAACCTGGAGAGCTGACTAGGATCACTTACACAGAGGTCTTCTCACGGAAGATACCGTTTTTGGTAGTACAGGTAGCGGGCATTACTGTGTAAAGATGGGTGTAATAAGGTGATATACTCTTGGGACTTGCAGATATCAAGAAATGAAAATGAGACACGCCAGAAATGGCAAATCATCCTTTGCAAGGCCTTAAAATGAAGATATGCAGGAGTTGTGTGTGTTGGGTGAGGGGAATGGAAGTTATTTGTATGAATGCTTTTGTTAATTAAATAATCATTTAAATATCTAAAGTTATCCTTTTGTATTCCTACTAGGACATGACAGATAACAGCAACCATCAGTTGGTGGTGAGAGCAAAGTTTAATTTTCAACAGACAAATGAAGATGAACTTTCTTTTTCAAAAGGAGATATTATTCACGTAACAAGAGTGGAAGAAGGAGGCTGGTGGGAAGGAACACTAAATGGCAAAACAGGGTGGTTTCCAAGTAACTATGTACGAGAAATAAAATCAAACGGTGAGTTTTAAAATAGATTCTATTTATACAACTCTTTATTTAGGGTTGAGGTGGATAGTTGATTAAAAACTGTACTGTTTTAAGTTTCAATTTGACTGTATTTACTGAAATTCAGTCACAGAACACATTAGTGCTTAGGAACTCATACTCCTTGCCCAGATTGCTATGAGGAGCTCTTCAGGAGTTTAAGTTAACAGTAAGCACATAGAAAGCTTTCTTTCTGGACATGCTAAAACATTGGGGTGACTTCTTTTTAGGCACCTTAGATGTATTCAGGATGTATGTAGTGTTGTGACAGTCTTTCAGCCATGATGAATATTTTGTGCCATTGTTACTCACGTAAAAGTGCTGCACAGATCTTGTTTTAATTGCATCAGTTCTGATGTCATCAGACTCTGGAGACTGGAACTTGGGTCAGCCAGAAGGCTCCAGAATTGAAATAGCTTTTAACAGTGAGTATATGAGAACCAAAAGCTGCCAGCAGCTGGTTGGAAGATTGTTACTGTCTTTTGAGAATACTTCACTCAGGTAAAGTGACTTTTCTAAGCAGGAAGGTCAGAAAGCCATGAAGCTGAGGTTAGTACCAAGTACAGTTCTTGCCAGTTCTTGCAACCCTTCCTGATACTTGATTTCTAGGGCCAAAATGAACTGCTTCCAGGTTTAAACTTCTCACCAACAGTGAAGTACTCTGCTAAGATCTTCATTTCCTTGTGCTCTGTAGGCATGTTCCCTATGCTATCTCCAACTACTGCAAGGCTATTTGCATTCCTGGAGCACACTGCTCTGATTCCCTTCTCTGGAAGGGAATATGTGCTTATTTATAATAGTGCTAGCACAGTATGCTGGCTGATACGTGTATGATCCTTGTAATGAATGGTTGTAGAAAAGATAATGTGATTTTTTTCAACAAAGCGCAGCATTCAGTCTTCTCATGCTAAATGACAACTTGGTAAACTTTGAGGAAGTAAATTTGATTAGGATAGGAAAGGATTTTTAGCTCTGTGCAGTTTTCACTTTTCGAACTCCAACATCTTATCCTTTTTAGTGTTCTTTGATCGCTAGTCATGAATCTTTTAAAATGGCAGGACTTACTTTCATGCTGCTGTAACGCTGCACATGACAGAGGGTGAAAGATTCACACTGTGGAAGTTTATTAGAAATTTGACAGTGTGCCCTTACTAAGCTTTTTCGTTGCGCAGCAGCAGGAGGGAATGTGTGAAGACTTAGGTGGAGCCTTGTGTCTTATACTGCTGGTCCTGTCTTGCTCAGGAGAAAGATTAGGAGATTTAGAGAGCTGCGGGTTTCCTTCTGATGAAAGAGTGGTGTTTAGCCAGAACACAAAGTACTTCACTTGGCAACTGTCATTAGCCAGTCAGTTTTATAAGAGAATTCACATGGTAGCTTTCTGGGTTCTATCACTGTAACCCATTTAATGGCATCATTATGCAAACAGGAATATAGCTTTGAAAAATGACATTTGATGTCACAAATATTTTTCTAATTCTTCAAAGAAATTAATGTCTTATTAGTGTCTAGCCTCTCTTCTGTTCTGCTGTCTTGACAGTTAATGTTGGTAGCAGGCCCAGTACAAATTAATGTTAATAGTTCTTCTGTCGTGGGAAAAGTCAGTAGGGAAAAGCAAAGTGCATCTGGTGTTCCCATCCTGTGGTGTGTGAGGACTGGACAAATACATTTTCAGCTTAGTGAAAAAAAGAACAAGAATGCTGGTTTTCCTCACCCCATCCAGGCATACTTGGAAGGTTATTTTCTTTTGTCGAGCGGTATTCTACAGGCAAAAACTGAATAGAGTAATACTTGAGTGAGTGCTTGTTTGGTTTGAATTTGGTCATGTGCTGTCCATACTGCATTTTCAGTACTAATATAATGGGTTTACGTTGGGACTAAAAGGAGTGTAGGCAGAAGGAAAGAATCTCTTGTATGGGGAAGCCTGGTTAGGACACAGTTGAGAAGTTACAGTTTTCAGTGCTTTGAGAAGCAGCACTTAGGTGCTGGAATGGGTTAGACGCTAGGGTTTGGCTAGTGTTACTGAAACCTTTGTATTTCATGACTTGAAGACCTTTATACGTTCCCAGTATGTTGGATATGGGGCACACCTGCTTGAAATATTTATTGGATTATGCTGCATGTTTGTGAAAGTACCCTGATATTCTCTGATGAAGGGTAACAGACAGTTACTTTTGTTTATGCTGAGAAAGTGGTATCTTATGTGCAAGATCAGGATTTTCTTCTCTGTAACACACTATGTAATAGAGCTAATTGCAGCAAGACTTTTATTCCTCCTTGTGAAGCAAGGCAATGCTTAGAGGCAGGATACCAGACGTGACAGATGAACTGATCTACTGTGCCTAATTCTGTTTCTACAATGGAAACAGCCTTTGTGTTCTACAAGCTGAATGTTGATTATGGCTGTTCAGGCAAAAGGATTCTAATGCGTGATTCTTTTTTTGTGTCTTGTCTTTAAGCCTGAATATAATCTTGTGTGTGGATAACTGAGTCAGTTGAACAGCTGGTAACATGAATTACTGCTTATTTCAGCAAAATTTTCCTATCTTCAGCGGCTTAGGAGGAGAATAATGATGGGGAAGAGATGTATTTTTACACCATTTAAGATGACAGAGTAGCCACTATTCTGTGACCAGTCAGTTTGCTCCAGAATAGCAAGGGTCAGACGTCTGTATTGTGACATAGTTCAGTAACAAGTACTTACCTTTCCCCTTGAGCGTATCAGTTTCATCAGCTCTTCCTTTTGTGTTCTTTGGCAAGTGGAAAACCTTCAGGTTTTTAGTGAACCTGATAGTCACTATAAATTGTAGAATCAGCTGGGAGCTCCCACAGAGAATGAAAATAAATCACATGTACAAATGACACTTTCATCATTCAGTACAATGAAGCAAGTTGCAGTTGTCCCATAAATGAGCAGCATTCTTATTTATGTATTTATGCAGTAGCTGTATATAGAGTGTTAACTTAGACGTTTCTTTTGCATAGACTGTGTGATCACAAATCTGCTTGGGTTTTTGGGTGGCAGTAGCTCTGTCATTTGAAATTATTTGATTGCATAGCAGAGCACCTAGTGAGGGCATCAGTATTCCCAGCTGCACTGCTTGGAGCTAATGGGATTTTGTGCTCTGTTTCAGCTTACAGCTGACTTGAGGTGGGGGTTCTTTACTGAGAGGGTTCGTATATCATCTCAGGATATGGTACAGAAAAATGTTTTTGCCCATGTTTGGTAGCTCAGAGACCATGCTGTATTTTTAGAATAGCTTCTCTGAGAAGAATTCCAATGCAGCTCAGAGGAAAACCCCCTTCAAGATGCCATGAGTGCCCCTGGGGACTGAGTGGCCTGCTGGCTAACCCCTCTGGCTAGCCGGCATAGCCAGGAGATGGAGGATGGCCTGCAGGCTGCATGCTTGAGGGGGCTGCTGGGTGACCTACAAGAGCACTGAGTCACTGCACCCTGGGCACAGGCCCATGGAGGCTGGTGCCTTATGGACCAATTCTGCTGATGATGTTGCCTCCCTGGCCAGCTTTTCTGGCATGGTGTTTCCCCATAGCTGTCGTATAATGTAACTGACTCGGGTTTTTCTTGTGAAGGCAGCTCTGGGTCTGAGACTTACATAATTTATTCTTAATGGCCATGTGGTATCAAGCTGACTAGAGTCAAATTATACACGTTCAAAATGTTTTTGAAACAGAAACTTGCTTTTAAAATCAAGGTAAGACTTTGAGTAGGTGTGCTGTGATGATGCTTTTTTGTATTGTTTAGGTAAATAAGATTTGAAGTGCTTATCTGAAGTTTGCATGTTTAGGCAAGCCTGCTTATGTTATACAAACCAAAGCACCGCTGTGTCATGACAAACACCTCAGAGCATCTACACTTGCTGCTGAGCTAAGTCAAACGTGGGAGATCAAAATGAGGTGCTATAAATTTTAACTTGTGTTTGTGTTTTGTTTGCCTTCAATGAGATTAGCATTACATTTATTATGACCAATTTTGATTTCTTACCAATAATTCCTAGCATAATAAGTATGAACTTAGCGAATTATTAGCATTATTATATTATATTATAATATAAATAATGCTTTTATTAGCATTATTATATTATATTATATAGAATTATTAGCATTATAAGTATGAACTTAGCGAAGCATTATTTTTCCATGTTACTGTTTTGAAGTGGTTTGTTTGACCTCTAGTGTTAAGCTATGAAATTGCACCCCATTGACTCAAAAATACCTTTCATTTCAGAAAAGCCGGTCTCCCCCAAATCAGGTACACTGAAGAGTCCACCTAAAGGCTTTGATACATCTGCAATCAACAAAAGCTATTACAATGTGGTGAGTGAACCTTTTACCTCCCCGTGAACTTTTTATATACAGTAGGACCTCATTTAATTAAATGCTCTTATTGCTGCAAAGAAGTTAACAGTCTCCAGTCTCGTCAGAGTCCTAGTGTTGGAACTGAATAGGAATTTTAGTGAGTTCTCAGACAAACGAGATCATTTCAGTTTAATGAAATATCATGCATATGGGTTCCAAGCATGATTCAAAATTATGGTCTAAAGTAAGTGAATAATATTCATTACTGTAGTGTATTATGCTCATTTTACTTGCTTGGCTAGTTAATTTCATTTCTCTCACCTTAATATGCAGTCACTCTTCTCCAGACACCATAAACTAATGAAATTCTGATGTATGAAAATGATTAAGAGTATTTTATTCTTTTGTTGAACAAGGCATTAAACATCTGCAGTGATTTACCTTCTTTATATTCATGGTTATAAACCGACTTGGATATGAACTTCCAGAACCTCTCCCTTACAACTGACGAATTGATTTCATGGCAGAATTTGCGTAATTAGAGAACGTGGATTGCCTTTAATACGCACCCAGGGGTTCTTTAGTCTAGTATTCATATTTCTTTAGTAGATATGCATAAGAAACACGTGAAATTTAATCTTTAAGCCTGATGTAACCATTTTGTGAAACCTGTGTTTATTAACAGGAGATACTTTGGGAAGCAAAAACAGTATGATGCTTTTTGTTAACCACTGCTCCCTGCTGGTGTAAGAAGAAAGCACAAGCGTTCTTTTTCTCTGGTTTTCTTTTCATCTTATTTGTCAGGGTTAGCAGGACTGTAAACATAATTTCATGCTTTCATCTTTTGTGATTCTGGCATGGATAACATGGAAAACAGAGCAGCTTTACAGATCGGCCCCTAGTTGAAAATATTGAGGCACCCTCCCGCACCTCCCCACTTACTTGCATGATAATCAACATGATAAAGTGATAAGTAGTGACGCTGGTAACATCACACTCTCAGAATCAGGCTGTTTTTCACCTTGATCAGGTGCATCTACCTTGATGGATTTGTCTTATGTGATAAGTTTCCTTCTGTTTTGACTGCTAGCTTTTTATTAACTAATGAGGTTCTATCATGTCCTTGAGATGAAAAATGACTTATCCATAATAAGATAGGTAGTAAATTAAAGGATTGTCCCTAGAGTATTGTTCTTAAGTCTGTCTGCAGTGAATTGGAGCATTGTAGAAAATACCACCAATTTTTAATCTCATCATCTTATTATTTTTGTTTAAAGAATAAGAGGCTATGCTATAGCATGTACTTTGTTTCCAAGAGGTAAGACTTCATTGCTGCTCTTGAAACTTAAATTAGGATAATTTAAACCTAAATTAGGATAGCTGGCATCATAGAATCATAGAAATTATCCAGGTTGGAAAAGACCTTGAAGATCATCAAGTCCAACCGCAGCCTAACCAGTACCCTAACTCTAACAGCCCTACACTAAATCATATCCCTGAGTACCACATCAAATTAGGATAGCTGGCATGTATGCTTTCTTGAAAAATTTGGAGCGCTTACTGTGGCAATATAACCAAAATAATTATTTTAAGTAATTAGTATGTAGTGATATTTATAGGTAGATGAATATTCAAACAGTTTAAACTGCAAATTGAGGTTTTGTTTTGTTTTGCTGCGTAAGCTGCAACTCCTGCTTTTTATAACTGGTCATTGTTACAGATGTGGCTCTTCCCTGTGATAAGCATTTCATCATCAACCTGCATGGAACCCATACTACGGGTCAAAAAAGAGTAGCTCCTAATAAACTGGTGATGAAAGAACATAGCCTGAGTTAGAGTAAGCATTAAAAGCTCTGTTGCTGTTGCTTGACAGCCAAATGTGTTCTGGTACTGACGTGCTGGGATTCCTTGCTACTGTTGAGTTGTGACTGTGTTCTTCCATACATACTGAGACCCTGTAAGCCTCACGATTATTTGTTGCTGTCTTTCCTAGGGAAGGATTTGTGGTGCAGGTTGCAGCTGTGAGTGTGTTGGTCAGCCTGAGGAAAAGAATCAAAGGACAATTCAGAGGAAACTCAGGAAGTAGTAGGAGAGGTTTTGCTAATCTCCCCTTATGGGAAAGCAACTGCATGGGCTTAGGAAAGTGCTTAAAATGAAGATGAGATTCCTTTCACTGCTTTCTTCTGTTCTTCATCTCCATGTAAACATGTTTATGGATTTGCAGAGCTCCAGCTGAAGTTTGTAACACAGATCAGGATGATCTCTGTGCTTTATTAGCTGTGCCTTGCACTTGGTGTTGCTTGAAAGTGTGGGATACATTTCGTTTACTGTTACACTTTGCTTAGCTGGAGACTGGGTTAGTGGAGTGGCTGTGCTGCAGCATCTTCTCCATTAAATGGTACAAGTCTGAGCAGGGCGTAATATGAACCAGACTCGTTGGAAGCGTTTCAGACTTGACCGTGTAGAAGTAGTTCAGTAGCCTGCTGCTGAAGAAGTGGTCATATTATTGCATGTTATTCCCTGAGGACAGAATGAGTTGTGTGTTATTTCTTTTGTACCAGTTCCTTGAGAATTTAAAACTTGGTATCCCACATGAATTTGTCTTGCCTTAGAGGATAATTGTGTGGAGTCTAAACAGCCTTTCTAAAAGCTGGTAAAGAAATGGATGGCATTCTCTATAGTATGAATATTTTGATAAGTGATTGGAAAACAACTGTGCTGTTTGTGGCCCTGCTTTCCAAGCTGGAGCAAGTGTTTGTGTTTATCGAAGTTCATGAATGTTTGCGAGGGCTCTGGAGATAGTGGGATACTTTAATGGTGCTTTACACTGCTCCTCTTGAGACCTCTTTTAGGGAGTAGAGTCTGAGTTTCATGATCCAGGAACATTAGATGCTGACTGCTTTTGCTGAACATGTGATACTCCACTTGAATGCTTTACTGCTTGCATAAAATGAGAATGTGCTGCAGGATCATGCCCAAGTGTAGCTATGAAATCTGCCTTTTCTCCCTCTGTTGGAAGGCGATCATCTTTGTGTAGGTCATTTAAATCCATTTTTGGGTGGTAACTTTCCCCTTAGGGAGATGACTGGGGTTTTGTGTGACAGAATTGTTAACCAAGCTTGAATTTTCCATGCCTTGTGATTGAGAGAGCTTGTGTTCTGTGAGCTCAGTTTTCTGTGCCTGCCATTCATCAGTGTTACGGATTGTAAAAGCTGCCACTTCAATGCTGCTCTTTTGGTACCCAGACTTATCTGTGCAAATGTTGTGGTGGAGCTGTGGAAACAAGGTCTTCGAGGTCTCATGGGGTCTTGCAGCAGCCAGAACACGCGGAAAACAGGAAAGGGAAGAAAGGTGATTATCAGAGCTGACGGGTGAGATGTGGACATGAGGAATGTAAAGGTGCTCTGGTGCCAGAATGCAGAATTACAATATGGAGCACTTAGTGCTTCAAAGCACAGGAGAGGATTTTATCTTTATTGCTTCATCATGAGGTTGGTAAGTCAAGCTGGAAGGATGCAGAAATTCGCAGAGTGGATGTTTTAGAGCAATGTGAGCGAGATTGTCCTCTTTAAAAACATATTCAATTAAAACAACATTGTATGGAATGGAAAAAAGGGAAATAGGTTGATTGAATTTTAAGAGGTGTTTAAAGCTGTGTTTATTTCTGAGCTATTGTGCTGTGTAATACAAAGCAGTATAAGGGTATCTGCTTCAAGACCTGTGAAAAGTACTGTTTTATTTAGATTTATTTTTTCTTTTTTTTTTTTTCCAATTAACATGTATCTCTGATGCTTTTACTTCTTAAGTTCCCCCCACCCCCCTTTTTTTTTCCCCTCTCACCTCATCTTCTTCATCTTTTTCCTCCAACTACTTCTACGTATTCCAAGGAAAACCCTCAAATAAAAATCCCAGTAAGCACAGGAAAATAATTGAGCTGTTAGACATGAAACTAGTTTTATTTCAGTTATTTCAGCCTTCTCAGAAAGCTATTTATAGCAAAGGGTGGAAAATATTCTGAAAAAAATGGAGCATGGTCCTCCAGTATCTCTAGCAAACTTGTTGGTCTTTTTCTCTTTTCATTCATTCTGATAACGTTCAGTGCTTCATCAGGATGCTGCGTTTTTATCCTTGGCTTTGTCTCTTTTTTCCAACTGATGACTTTAGCTGGAAGATTTTTGTTGGAAAGGCTGTATTTGAAAACACTGATCTTGCATTTGGTTTTGAACCATATGGATCATTAGTGTTCTATGCTCTCATGTTAACAGCTGATTTCTTTTGTATTGTTTCTGTTAGAAAGCAGGATTTAGTTTATGATCAATGGAAATGTATTTATCTTCTTGTTTTGCCACATAGATCAGAGAAGACTTACGAAGATTTTTAGTTTTTTGTAAATAATTTTTGCTCCTGCGTTGTATTTCATTCTGTAGATTCCTGTTTAATAGCTGCAGCTTTCCTTGTGACATTCTTCTGTCATCACGTTTAGCAGAGAATGGAGACATTTTAATCTTCAGCTCAGGATTCAGATTTCCAACAAAAGAATGAACTCAAAAGTGGTCTCTCTCTTTCTCCAAATGAATAGAACCATTCAAGGAATAAGCAGAATCAATGACACCAATGAAAGGAACAGTGAATTCTTCATTGACATACTGAACTATTTAAAGTTATTTCATCAGGTTTGCATTTAGGAATGAATGGCTTTTTTTATTTCTCTAAGAAAGAGTATTGACTACAACACTGAATAATGCCCTCAATTACAGTCGTTACTATAAATGCTGAAATGAGATATTACTGTAGGCCCAGCAAATATGGCATGAAGCAAAAAAGAGGAGGTTTGTGATGTGACTTATGAGCAATAATTTGCAAAAAGTTTTCAAAGCTTACTGTGTTTTATGAATGGCATTTAATTCTTAGGAATCTCCTGCTAGATCACTCGCTTTTTGAAGGCAGAAAATAACTTGTCTGCTAGAAGTACTGTAGATTTTGACATGGTTCTCTTAAAGCAGGCTACTTAAAATGGCCCATTAAAATGCTTTCTTGCACATGATTGGGAGTATTCAAGTTGTTTGATTTATATTCATCCAAAAAGTGAATAGTGTATATTCTAATTTTTTTTTAAAAAATTTCCCTGTGGTATTTTACTGCACTCTTGATGGAAGGTTGAGAGTCCTCATTTAAAAAAGATTATTGCAGTGATACTAATCATATTGCAAAGTAAAGTCATCAGTTATTTGATATTTATAAATCTGACCTTTTAGCTAGAGCAGCGTATCTGAATAAGTGAACCCTTGGCTAGTAAGAGAAGTTGTTGTGTTGTAACTCAGACTGAGGAAGCAACGTCGCTGTTTGTTTCTCTTAAAACTTCTAATGTGCTTTGCCATTTTCTGAACTGTGACCATTTGGAAGCGCACAGGAGGAATAATTACTCCTGGCTCTGGAAGGACACTCTCTCTTTATAGTAAAAGTTAGTTAGCATCATGTAATTATTGTTATCACTTCTGCTGTGTGGCTGAAGGGTAGCTTGTGTGGTTGTGTTTTTTCTCTTTCAGTTCTGTAAGTGTATAGTACTTAATGCTTTTCTGCTGATGCTGGAAGTCTTAATATAGGAAAGTTCTTCTAAATTTTCCCGGTGCTGAATAATTTTTAATGTTTTAAGACTGGTATTAGTTTGAATGTTTTTGAAAAATACCCATCAGCCATTGTTATTTATTGTAGGTGCTACAAAATATATTAGAAACAGAAAATGAATATTCTAAGGAGCTACAGACAATGCTTTCAAACTACCTGCGACCATTACAAGCCAGTGAAAAGTATGTGAGTTTGTTTTAGCTTTTAAAATAAGGCTGCAGATCTCTTGGGTATTGGGGAGGGTTTATATCATCAAAACTTCAGTTCTAGTGCTAATGTGCATTTTCATGTGTGGACTGAAATCTGTGAGGCAGGGGTTTCTCTCTCAAGTTCCTGTCTTCTTGCTTTCTGACTTGGACAGGTTGATTCTGGCTCTTGATCGAAGTAAGCATGTTTTTTTTAATATTCTAGGTTTTCTTAAAGAATAAATAGTCAATAACTACCCATGTAAACACGTTTTGTTTTACCTTGGCAACAGGTTGAGCTCGACCAACACTTCATACTTAATGGGAAATCTGGAAGAAATAAGTTCTTTCCAGCAGATGCTTGTACAGTCTTTAGAAGAATGCACCAAGTAAGTACTTTGTATACCAGATGGTGTAGAATTCTAACAAGCGCATGTTTTGTTACTTAACTTATGGTGTAAGTTAATATTTGAAATGAAATTTTGTACCTCTCATTGTAATAGTATAATAATTCCTTGCTTGTACCAATAAATATTGGCTCCAGGATGCAAATGCAGGGATGGGAATTTTGAAATAGTTAGGAAACAATTTGTAAATTACCATAATGCAATTATACGCTAGAAAGGAGGTGATTAAAAGCATTGTGGTTTTTTTGTAATTGTGAAGGCAGGTTTATTTTAGGTCTTTTCTTAAGAGTGTAAGAGAATGAAGGTAGCTTACGCTGTGGTGGAACAGTGGAGGCGAGGGGGGAAGTGAGTTGGATGAAGGACTCCATGAAAAGAATTTTGGTCATTATGTTTTTGTCCCAGTCAGTGGGTAGTCATCAACGTGTGCTGGAAGATACATTTAGAATAGGCAGAAAAAAAAAAAAAAAAATCTGAAAAAAAAAAAAAATCACTCTCAATGCTTGTACTATATTATCTAAGAATCATTTAGAGTAAAGGAAAAGTGTCATGAAGAATGGAAACAGCTCTCTTCATTCCATAGGCTAAGGTGAATTGCTTTTGTAGGGAAGATGTAAGAAAGAACAACATTACGTTTGTATTTTCCCTACGGTTTTCTGCTGTTGAAACTCCACAGAAAGTGTAGTTCCTGTTCATAATCTTGCTTGAGTCCTTTTTCTCACTTGTGTTCTGGTTTTGTCTGACCACACGATGAGCTTCTGTGACTACTAATCCAAATTTGCTAGTTTCCTGCCAAATTAGTCATTTAAATTGCTACTAAAGGCTGAGACACATTTTAGTCTGTGCAGGGGAAATACTGGAAGCACTTGGCTGCGAGTAGGAGTGAATGTCTTGGATGCAGGAGAAAATACCTATTTTGGCAGCACTAATTGTACTCCGTGTATTTTGTTTTGACTTCTTTCTTCTCTGTTCCTCTAAGCTGATCTGTGTTGAGAGGAAGCTTTGTCAAAGTGTAAGCTGTGTCTCCTCTAGACATTCATTTCTGTCTGGGCATGTTGCTGACTTTGGATCTCATGTCCTCTTGCCATCTGGCTTCTCTCCCGTTAGTCTTTCTCTAGACAGTGTGCATTGGAGAGAATGGAAAGGAGCTAATGCTTTAGCAGTGGAAGGGAGATGTTCTCAAAATAATCTTCCTTCCATGCTGCGTTTGAGTAAGAAGGGTATTCTTTTTGACAAGTTGAACTCAAACACATCGCTGACCAAATCACAAACCCTGAGGGTGACTGTCCACGTGCTTAGAGAGTTGTCTTTTCTCTTGTCATTTCACTTTCTATTGCTGAATTCTTTTTTTACTATTATTTTGCTTCTATAAATACAAGTTAAGAAAATGAACAGATTGTCATCTTCCAAACCTTTTGATTAAACTGCTTTTAAGGAAGACACTGCTTTCAAATAGTAATGCTAGCTCCATTTTAAATTGATATGTAGATTGATGTGATACCGTGCTTTATTTTTGAGCTTAAAGCAGTGTTTTAGAATTCTTCCCATGATTTAAATTGCATTAGCACGCTCTTTCATAATGTCCTTTGTTTTTCTTCTCGGTAAGTGAAATGTTGCCGTGTAATAAATTAGGAAACATAATGGATCGTAGTAGGTGGGCAGAGGAAGTGATGCTTCAGGATTACTGGAGGGTTACTACAAAATGTTTTTAATTATTTTCTTTTTATAAATAGGCTGGTAGTGCCAAGTTATATTTTCAGTTCAATTTTCATCATAGCATATCAACTTGAGCATCCAACTTCCTCCTGTTTTGAATCTAATCCATCATCCTTCTTGTAATGTAGAAGAAAGCTTGCCCTGCTGCCCTGTTTTTTGTCATTTTGCCATGTTTTTTTGGCTGGTAAACCTGTTCTCTAAACTCCCAGGCTGAAAATAGATTTATCATTTTATTTTGTTTTTTTGGCAGGGAGCTTACAGTGCCATCATTCAGGCACTTCAAGTTGCAGCATCCGGTGTGTTGCTCTGTTTATTGCTTTATCTTAAATTTGTCAGAGTGACCAAACACAGATGTTCTGCCACTTGTGGTGTTGCCAGCCAAGACAGCACAACAAATTCTTGCTCTTGTGGTTGTGAGTTGAATGTTAGTTTAGATCTGAACTCTGCTTGCATCTATTTGTTGTTTTAGTTCTCTCTAATAAATCCTTGAACACGGATGCTTTTTCTCTTTTTGCCTGCACCTTGTTGACTTCTTCTGATCTTTGTATTGTTAAGCATTAGTTGCTTTCACAGCACTTCATGCTGTAGTGGTTTGTGGGGGGTTTTTTTGGTGTTTTTTGGGGGAGAGATGTATTTGGATACAATCCGATTTTGATCGTGTGCTCCACTTCCCTCCTTCTGCCATGCTCAATTTTTCAAACCTAAAAGCTCTGCTGGTGCACTGCTGAAGGTTTGTCCTCTTTGAACTTGTCCAGGTTGGCTTCACTGCAGTACAATTGCGGTGCTCCTGTGGACTGCACCATCTGTTGCAGTCTTAGGAGTTTTTCTGTCTGGCTGCCTGAATGCTAGGTACTGTACAGCAGATGCTTTGGGGTTACCTCTGTCTATGCAGTTTCCTTTTATTGTTTAGCAAACAAAAACAGTGTATTAAGTGAATCTAATTAGCATTGAGTGGAATCTTCTGACTGATGGCTTCTATTCAAGTGTGCTTAGTTTTGATGGATGTCAGAGTTCAGTAATGGCCCAGGCAGTGGTGCTGCTGGAGTCTTCAGCTTACCAAAGAGGATTTATGATGGTAAAACAGAGTAAGAGTACTTCAGTCTCTTGAAGAATGGAGTGGTCCAGTGTTCTAGAGTCCTTTTCAGGTCTGTGATCCAGTACCCAAATCTGAGGAGTGTCTCAATTTAGTTATCTGGGCTGATCCAAGTGATCTCTACTGCTGCAGTGCTGCTCTTTAGGTGTTTTTGGAGCAAGTGGTTGATCAGATATCTCCTGCTCAAAAAAACTTGTCTGTTCACCTGGGAGTACAAGCTGTCAGTCTGTGGCTGCAGTTCTCAGGGCAGGTTGTCAGGTGATGTCAAGATGTGCCACAGTGCTTATGTATTATTATCTTCTCTGTAGCAAACTGAAGGCCCAGGTGGCTTTTAGGCAGCAACATACTTATCGTTGTGTACAGTCACAGCCATGGCTTGGTTTTGCCTTCTGTTTCCCTCACATTCTCATTCTTGCTCATCATGGCTACGTTTCTCATCTTGTTCTAAGTGAACTTAATATTCTGGGATGGCCCTGGAATGGAATGGATATTAAAAACAGAGGATAGGGTAGAGGGGAAGGGTCTAGCTGTGAGCAAGAGAATGAAACACCCATTAGTCTTGGGTTACAGAGAAGCAGAATTGTTTCTGAGTGTCTCTCTGTCACATAAGTTAAAGGCTCATTCTGGTATCTCCTCTTGGTTACCATGTCTATCAATTAATAAGACTATCCATGTTAAGTGAACACGAACAGGTTACCTTCTGCTTGTGTGAAGCAAACATTCAACTTCACTGATGTTAGAGAAGTAAGACAAATATGTAATGAAATGTATGACACTGAAGAAAGCACCAAAAAGCAGATTGATAGATGATAAGTTGAATAGTGTCTCAATTTGTGAAAATAATAGCTTGGAAGACTGGAAGTTCTTCCTTAGTTCAGCAGCCCTGTTCACGTCATCTCCCCAGGCTGTGCGGTAGTGTTCTTTTCACAAACTGCCCCTTTGAAGCTATTAGCTGCCTTCATCACATAATAATCTTTGCAGACCTTCACTTGATTTTAGTTTTGCAATTGTAACAAATGCAGTTACCATTGATGCTCAAAGCCTTTCAAAGAGGTGGGAAGATGGGCAGGAAATTTCTTATGGAAGGAGATGGAGAGGAATAGAAAGTGCTGCCCAGGTAATTCACAGAATTGTGAGGATTGGAAGGAAACTCAGGAGCTGATCTAGTCCAACCCGCTGCTAAAACAGGCTCCCTAAATTCCTTAATATGATTCTGTAGTGTTGCTATTTCTCCTTTGGCTGCCAGTCAAGCTTTAGTCCAGTTATGATCACTGATCTTGAAAAATAACCATGACTGAGCAACAAAGTTGTCTTCTTTCTTACTGCATTCAAATTATTTTGTGATAGGAACCCATTTTAAATCTGGGGAACAGAGCTGGTATCTATCAGATATAACAACAAAAAACACTAATTACTCAGTAATTTAAATGCTGTACAGGCTTTGTTAGTGTATTTTAATCCTGTAAATGAAATTAAACCTGTCTTTGGCTATCATATAAGTTAAGTTTTCTTCATTCTTTAAATACATCCGTGTACACGTGTGTGCCTGTATTGTGTATATTTTTATACTTGCAATTCCTTTTTAATTGAGGTATGAAATGAGAGAATATTTAGATGCTGGCATCAGAATAAATTATAAAACTATGCTCTTTATTGAATTAAAACACATAATTACCAGAAGGTTTGTATGATGTGGTGACAGGCATTAAATTGTTTTTCAGGCCATTAAAGAAAATGCAGATAATTTATTAATGATTCCTGTAAAATTAGTAGAACACTCTCAATTAATGTATGTAGTTGGAAAGTTGAAGGGAATGAGTTGCCACCCCCTCATGAAGTCTGTTAATTATCTTAATTCATCAAAGAGTATGTAGTATGAAGTTATAGTGCATGTGCAGCATGTGAGAGAGAATAATATCGATCTTTCATTCTGCTAAAAGAACAACAGACTGAGGAGAGACAGATGTCTGTGTGATGTGAGAGGCCATAATTCACATTTCTCCCGCCCCCCAGGCAATACAGTATGAAGAAACAATTTTTGCCATTTTTAGCAGTTGATCACTGGGGCTTCTTACTATTTAATGCTGAGATATATTCCCTGTGTATGTCTACAGAGTCTGAGATTCTTACTGCATCTATTGCTTGAAGAATGTATTCTTAGCTTATGCTTAGGTTTATTAAAGGAGACTGACTGCTAGAAGGGAAATCCTGCTAGGATAGCTGTATGAATAACATCCCTCAGCCTACTGAGGAATGCCCCTGGCTCCCATAAATGTTTGCAGAAGCTGCTGTCCTGTTAATTCTGATGCTAACAATTTCTCTTGAAATAAAAATTTACAGACAATAAAATATGGGCCCTGACTTTTGAAAAAAGGAGCAGTGACTGTGTGATCAGAATGCAGAACAGTAGTTAGATAACAACAGCATTTGTTTTCTTGAGCCTGTTGGCAGGATGAGTCAAAGGCTCGGCATGTTGGTGTTAAGAAATGCAGCCTTTATGCAAGAAAGTGAAATGTATGAAGGAAATTAAAGCACTGTTTTAGACAAAGTATCTCAGACAAGCATTGTAATCTAGGATTGCTGAAAACTTCTGGGTAAGTTCATTGTGGGTTATGTGATCAATGTATTATGAGTTCTACTCAAAGATGTGTCTCAGCAATTGACCCTGTCCTCTTCCCTGCTAAATATGTATGCTGAAACACTACAGATTTTCATAGAATCATAGAATGGCCTTGGCTGAAAGGGACCTCAACCCTCCTGCTATGTGCAGGGCTGCCAACCACCAGACCAGGCTGCCCAGAGCCACATCCAGCCTGGCCTTGAATGCCTCCAGGGATGGGGCATCCACAGCCTACTTGGGCAACCTGTTCCAGTGCATCACCACCCACTGTGTGGAAAAACTTCCTCCTGATATCTAACGTAATCTATATGTATGTCCTGCTCTTGAAGAGGCATACTCATTCAAGTGGAGGTTTCTTACTGCAATTTGAAATGGCAGTTTCTTCTGCAACCCTTTGAAAAACAGGCTGCACATTCATATTCTTTTTTCCTGTCCTTACCTCCTCATCACTGACATGGAGAAAATGCATGCGTATCTTTCTGACAAACATTATCAAAACCAATTAGGTTCACCAAGACTGTGGACGTAACCTTTTATTCTAAATACTGTTTCACTTACACAGTATTTTTTTCCCCTAAAGTAACTAATGCTACTGTTAGTTATATTTATTCAACAAAAATAATTCTTCTGCACAAAAAGACAGAGGTAAAATGTACTGCTTAGCAGATGTGACCCATTCTAGCATGGAAGACAAAGTATTTGTTACAAGAAGTATTTCTATATTGGTGGGTAAAGCAGCATTTTTGTCCTTGTGGCAAATGAGCCATAAAAGGTGTTTTATGATGCTTAGAAAGCAAGATGAGGGATGATTGTGAGAAAACTACCTGCAGTTGCACTGTATTTGTTCTGGCTATTTGTTCTATCAGAGCGTAGTAAGGTATTTTCATGAGTGTTTTAAACACATCATATTTGTTGCTAAGTGTAGAGAAAATCCTCTTGCTTACTTGATCTAGTTTTGCCGAAATGCTGTAATATTCATTTCAAGACTTGGCATGGTGTATGCATGGGTAGTAACAGTAGATGCACTCGGTAAAAATCAAGATCCTTAAAAATATGCTGATTAATTCTTGAAAAAGGCCAGCTGAGTGAATGTCTTACAAATGTGTTATATTATGCCTATGCTTTGAGAATGTAACTGAGCCTGGCAGATACAAGATTGCAGTTGTAACAAAGAAAGAAGATGCTGTTGTTCTCTGGCTAATGCCCAGAGAAGCCTGTCCATTTAGAATAGTAATAAAAATAGGTTAACATCATATGAACTGGGTGGACTTAACTCAGAAGAATATATTGTTTAGCCCACGTTTAACTTTTTTCTTCATTTTGTATTACTATAACAGCTTTATTCCTTCTTTTTTAGGTTGCCTGAAGCTCAACAGAGGGTTGGAGGATGTTTTCTAAATTTGATGTCGCAAATGAAAAGTTTATACCTTGCCTACTGTGCCAATCATCCATCAGCAGTAAATGTTCTCACAGAACACAGGTATGTTTACTTTGTGGTCTTCAAAAGTTATACAAAAAAAAGTGTGTAGCAGGTACTTGTGTTGTAAAGACTTGTCTTTGATTGATATGCATTTGGTATAGTAGAACTTGTTTGGGGAAGGGAAATAAGCCCATAGCACAAAGCTGGTTTGTGTCCTTGTGGCCAGCCTGTTATTTTTGGCAGCTTTTTATTGATTCAGAAAACTTTACCATTTACAAAGTATGTACTGAACTCTGGGTGTATAAAACAAACTGTATTCATTGTCATCTTCGTTTTAAGGATGTAAAGATTAAAAAAAAAAAAAAAAGTCTGAGGAAGGTATAATTGAGATGTTTACCGGTAGGCTTTTAATGCAGTTGTCTAATTGTAACTTACCTTAGTCTGTGTGTTTGTTAGCATGTACTTAACTTTGTAATAGAATAATAAAATCACATAATTGCTCAGGTTGGAATAGACCTTAAAGATCATCGAGTCCAACCACAACCTGCCTGTACTACCCTAACTCTAACAACCCTCCATGAAATCATGTCTCTGAGCACCACATCCAAATGGTTCTTAAACACTTCCAGGGATGGTGATCCCACCACCTCCCTGGGGAGCCTATTCCAGTGCTTAACAATCCTTTCTGGAAAGAAGTGTTTCCTGATATCCAACCTAAACTTACTCTGGCTCAACTTGAGGCCATTTCCCCTCATCCTGTCACCAGTGAGAAGAGAACAACCCTGCTCTTGCTGTAAGCACCTTTCAGATGTTGGTAGAGAGCAATCAGGTCTCCCCGCAGCCTTGTTGCCCTTCTTTGGACCTGCTCCAGCACCTCAATGTCCTTTCTGTACTGAGGTGCCCAATGACATGCCCTTTGTTTGCATTTGAACAGTATGAGGATTGTGAGCTTAATGTGTGTTCACATAATTTGTATTTCTTGTGTATATGATGTAGGATGCTGAGTTAACAATGTAGAAGTTGCACAGCTTTGGAACTGACCTTGAATTTGCATAGAAAATAGCCAGAATCACCTCTAGGATGGAGTGTTGAGGCTGGAATTTGATTTGAAGTCTACTTTCACAGAATTTCACTGTGTATTCTGATGAGCACATGCTGCAACAGCTGTTAACTTGATGCTGTTTGTTTGCTTGTGATGCAGTATGGAACCATGACCTTCTCTTGATGGTCAGAAACAGAACATGTTCTGGCAGGTTAATCTGTTCTTTTTGCTTTTTACTTTTTTTTGTCTTGATGTGTTGGACCAAAGTAAAAATATTTTAATATTCCTAACTCCGCCTAAATAAGGAGCAGTGTGATGGACTTGTTTTCTATGATACTAAACTCTTCTAAGAACTCACATTTTATTTTAACAGCAGCAGTTTGTATCATATTTGTGACACCTGTAATAGTACTAATCTGAAAGCTCCCAGCTACCGAAGACTGTGAGCTATCACGTACATTAGTAAAGCTTTTGTTCTACCTTGCTTTGAAAAATAGAACTGCAAGTTCACGTTGTAATCTAGGCTGTTTTTAAGCTGTTTCAGGTGTTGTTGTTTGGTTTTGTTTTTTTTTTCCAGACATTTTCTATCACATGGCATATTTCCAGTACCATTACCAGTAAACGCTAAAACGTTTAGATGATTCAAGCTTGTTCTTTTAAAATAGTCTTAAGTTTAGAGTTGTTGTTTGTGCCCTTATGCTCTTTTCATACAGAGATCAGGGCTTTAATCTCTAGGTGGGAAGTGGCAAGTGATTGTGAAGTGAACACAAAACATTTAAGATTCTGAGGCGTTTGTAAAGGATTATCTTAATTTTCAGAAACCTGTTTCCTTTGTCTTCTAAAAGCTGTATTTGAGAAACAGTGATAAAAATGTGAGGGAGGTAAGTGAATTGCTTCCCAAATTGGGAAGAGAAGTGTTTAATCTCCTCCGTGTTGCTTTGGGTATGAGTTGTCCTACGCAAAAAATACCTCCTGATCTTGTGAAGTCAGCTTCATGTCAAGCCCTGATGGAGTCAGTACTATGGGGTAATCGAGTCAATCAGATGTGGGAATGAGCTCACAGCAATTGTGTTGTTCACAGGAGATAGCTCAATGGGGAGGAAGTTTTGATAAACAGCTCTGTTTAATGCTACTTCGTACCAATGCGTGAGTCAAAAGAAGTGAATTTATTATTATTATTTTAATTACTTCTGTTTTATTATTCTGAACCTTTCAGTTTTGTTGACTGCCAGTGCTGTAGGTAGCAAGTAGTTCAATGAGAGTTTCTGCTTGAGGCAGCTGCCTTGAAGTTAGAAAATGGCTTTCAACCATTCTGCACTTCTTTGGTACTAAAAAGGTATCTACGAGATACCTTTTAGTTACATAATTTTAAATGTAGAGACAAAAAAGACACTTTTGCCAGGAATAAATTGGTTGAAGGCCCAGAGAAAAAGAAAGGTGTTTGCGCATGCTTACGTGTATGTATGTGTTCATGTGTATGTTTATAGAACAGAAAGGGATTAATCATTGTATTACTGCTTATGAGCTTTATCATCTTCAGACCTTCAAAGCCACAAACATCTTTCATTCCCTTAAGTTAATTATTGATAGTTAAACTACTCAAATGAATAGGAAAGAGACTTACATGTGCGTGAGTACGTAGAAGTAGGAATGAAACCTAATACAGTCCATGCAGATGTTCAAATTCCACAGCTAAATGTTTCTGAAGTTATTTGCCTCTGACAACAACAATAAAATCATCAATCTTCTGCTGTGTGATTTCTGTTAGGTTTGGAGCAATATGAGCAGATTCAGTTGTTGTCCATGTTTACTTCTCAGTAGAGAAGGTGCAGTAGCTGTGGTGCCACTGTACGTGACCTCTGTTTTCTTTACTGCATTCTGTATCAGTCATATCTCTTTGGCAACATTGTGTGAGGTTTTGGTTTCGCTATCCCATAGTTCTTCTTGAAGATCCCAGTTCAAGTACAAGGCTGGGTGATCAACTGCAATAACTGTGTTATTTTTGGAGAGAATCGGTCAAAGCAGTACCACCTCGAGGGCAATGTTTAGTTAAGTAGTGTTAGTTGCCATTTGTGCTTCAGATCAGAGAAATACGCTTGCCTTCTAGTAAGAGAAGAAACAGGATGAGCAACCTAAGACATGACAGAATTTCCCGCAAGCCAATAAAAAAAACAAACAACCGAAACACTTGGATGCAAAGTACAGAAATGAGTAATTGCAGAGGAGTGAGGAGTCCCAAGAACCTGAGCTGTTACTTACCCTTGGGAAAGATCAGAAGCCATAAAGCTCAGCGTGCAAAGGCAGAGTCCAATAAAGAGGAGTCAGCAGCTAGGATGGGAATGTATGTGATCTATATCCAAAATGACAAAGGAAAGGATAGTGAAGTATAGAAAACTACCTGGAAGGTGGATAATGCAAAATGGGTGGTGGTGGTGGGGTACTCTCAAAGCCTCACTTGACTGGTTGGACCTTATAACTCTTCTTTATGAAACTCTTTGTAATAAATATGGAGAGAATGTAGTAGTATTAAATATGTAATTACTGGGGGGAAACAGGTTTGTTTATTTGACTTTCATTTTGAGTAAACATGGCATTGTTTAGGCAATGTGGAAGACAAGTATTTCTGAAAGACAAATATTTTGCTCAAAAAGAAGCTTCAGATCAGTGATGTCTGTTGCTTTTATTGCCAAATAAGTTTTGAGTCAGAAGAATAGCTGGGAGCTATTTGCAGCACTCTGCTTGTTCAAATATTAATTCTGTTAGATCCTTTGGTTTTCTTAGATAACAAGTCCCACGTATATTGTGTGTTTGCATCACTGGCTTAGCAGTCTGAAGGAAGTTTCTGAAGCTGAAACATCACAATTACTCCGTGTAACTGGAGCGTGGAATACAGATCAGCTTGAGTCAGAAAACTCTTTGTGCCTCCCCCATTTATGTGCATCCCTGAGCTTGCGGGTGTGCAGGCTGATGTCATACACTGATCAGCAGTCCTTGAGTGAGGAGCTCAGCTGAGAAGTTGGGAACTGAAAGCAGCACTTGAGGGGTTGCTGAGCCGAGCTGTGCTGCAACGCTCTCAAAATGCGGTGCCTGTGTGCAGTCCTCAGACCTCTCAGCAGTGATAGCTCATGCTCCATCTATTACAAACAGAGACCTACTTCGGAAGTGTAAGTTGTGATTTTAAAACTACATTTTAGTTCTCGGATGTGTTTTTCTTTCTCTGACTGTATGCGCATCTGAACTTGTTTTCTTCCCTTCCCCCAGTCCGCTTTGCAGCTTTCAAGGCAGCTGTGCTAAGTGAGATTTGAATATGTTAATATGGCTTAAAGACGCTTTTCATGGGGACTTCTAAAATATCTTTTGCTGTGAGCTAACTTTAGTCTGGAGAGGAAGGAGAACTTTTCTGCTCGAGATTTGAAGCACAGTGGTTTTTATTCTGTGAAGAGATGCAGGCTGTGAATAGAAATCTTGTCTGCTTCTTTCTGAAGAGCTACTTATGTAGGCAGTTTTGACTCGTTGATTTAATAGTTAAAAAGTTTTTCTTGTTCAGCAAAATTGATTTTTAATTTATTTATTCTTTATTAAAAAAGAAAACAACATAATAACACAAAACCTACACAAATAACCTACGGCTTAACTGTGGGCCAGAGCTTGCTTTAGTATATACTGACTAGGAAGGTGGTACTTACCAGCATCAGTTGAAACTGTGACATGAAAGAGCCATTGTCTTCCTCAGAGCAGCTGTGCGCTTAAGCTAACAGCATGGACATTTTTAAGCTGCTATTAATTAAAGAAACAGTTGTGAACTGTTGTCGTATTCAAACAGCGTTTTAACCCACCCATATTTCATGGCAAGCAAACCTTTCCATTATGTTTCAGAGTTGCGTTTGTCCTTTGTGAATAAATGAGGGACGGTCGCTTTGAGCTAAAATAATTTCCTTCTTTTTGTTCCTGTACCTGTCAAGATAGGAGGCTGGTTTAGCTTGAGCCAGAGAGGTACCAGGGTCTGCACCAGCACGCTGCTTGAGCAGAGCTTTGGCTCCTGTTATTAAGTGTATGTGCATGTTCCTTTTAGACTTTGAACAAGAGAGCATGTAGAAACTTGTCAGAGCGACCTATAGAAGTGAATGAAAGAAAACATTGTCCTCTTGGGAACGTCAGGAGGGAAACTGCGTAATTCAGTTTTAATTGCACCTTTTAACACTGCTCTGAGTAAAAGGCTTCCTGGTGATGCAATTGTTAAGCGAGTTTTTCAGGCCGCTGTGTACATTTGAAGTGAGCTGAGGTTTAAACTTGCTCGGTAGGCTCTTGCACTGTGATTAAAAATGAGGCAATAAACAATAGTCTCCTGTGCTAGAGAGAGGTGGCTTGCATGGCAACCACTGTAACCACACTTAAGGGTAGAATCGCTCAGTTAAAATCAAGGGTTGCAGAGTAGGCAGAGAAGATTTTGTTTGTATTCTATTTCAGGTTTCAAAGTAGTCACCTGTCAAACTTCAGTGAGCTTTCCCCCCCCCCCCCCCATTTTCTGACTCATTTGTATTACAGTGCTGAGGTCGGGAAGAAAAGGCACAGTGACAAGCAAAGGAAATATGAATGTGGGTGAAATTGAGTTGGTAGCCACCACGTTCCTCCTACTGTCAAGGCATTAAATAATGAAATATATATTTTACTAAGCATTGTGTGGTGGGATAGACCAGCAAATGCCGTTATGTGATGGATTTATGTGCACACAGCAGAATGGAGATAGCCAAAATAATTAGGAGTAGGGATTTTTATGTCTTGGCAGTCTAAAGATGAAAGAATGATGGTATATTGAATGAGGGGGAATCAATGGTTGGCTTGCTCTATAAAATGTACTGATATTTTGGAGAAGAAATAAGTTTGTATAGATGTGTTTGTCTATGTGAAGTGGGGATGAGAATAGAAATAGTTTGTAAAGTTAGTCATCAGGGCCTACATCTGACTGAAGTAAAGAAAAGGCAAAGAATGAGTTTGTGTTTATTTCCTATTAGTTCTTGTGGCATCTATCACTGGAGAGAAAACAAAATAATAATAGATAAGGGGATATGAGCTGCTTACAGGGAGAACTAATTAAAAACAAGATAGATCAACCCAATGGTATACCTGTGATCATTGCTACGAGCAGAGTGAACGTAAACCATTGTATCTTGTGACAGAAGGGCTTATAGAGAAAGGAGGACTACCTCCTAGGTGCTCTGGTGTGCTGATCCCTTCTGTATACCACTTGACAGTACAAAGAAGGCAGTGGGAAACTTCCTGGTCTGCTTTCTTGACTTCTGGTTCAGAAGTGCAGAAACACGCTTTGAAGTGCCAGGGCTTGGTGTCCTCTGAAGGAGGTTATGTGAGGTCGTGCCCTACCAGGTGGTAATACAAAAGTATTATTGGTGTATTTAAACGAGGTAGTGTAAGTAAATACCAATTAACTAAAGACAAATAAGAAAAGTACTTTCTGTTCTTTGAACCTGAAGAAAGCGTGTGATATATCTACATGATAAGACCTCTGTTCCTGGTTTGCTCTCATTATCTATTTCGATAAGAGATGCTAATATAAGTGTCAGTCCTGAAATGGGAAGGGATGTGTGGTGTGAGGAAGTAGACAGGGTCAGTTTTGTCTTAATCAGTGATTTATGTGGCACAGCTCACTGTTATTTGAACCTATGCATTTTTATGTATTATAGCAGTGTCCTGTCAGTGGTTTTTTTTTTTTTTCTTAGAGGAGCTGAACAGATAAAGATTTGCTTTCATTTCAATACATCAAAACACTGTGCCCTATGTTTGGAGAATCTTGCCCCTCCCAAATTGTCACCTGGGCTTCAGTGAGAGAATTTTGTTAATGAGACCGTAATGCAAGTATCCCTCCTTTATTGCTAATAGTTGTTTAACAGTTAGGTTTTCTTAATTTATTTACTCTTTTCAAAAGAATTTATCCTGATGGCTGGCAAAGTCTTTCTTTGAAAAGTAAGACTACACAAATAGCCTGGGAGGCAAATAAGTGTTTTAAGCCTTGGCTTACAGGAAAGTGCTGTTGTTAATGAGCTGAAAGTAATGATTTTCAGGATAACTTACAAAAGATTTTAATGATTATCACATGATAGTATAGGGATTTGTTTGAGAACTAGTTAATTTACAGTAACAACTGCTCAAAACGCTCACAGCTCCATCTGCAGATGAGTAGAATGGCTTAGCTTGAATGCAAAAAGGATTTCCTTTTTCATGAGTAGCTTTCTGGATTTTCTTAACTAGATCTTGTATTCAGACGTTTGTGTACTTCTGCAATGTGTGTTTTCTCAAGCCTGGGGATAAGCTCAGGTGCTGCTGTACCTTCCTTTCTGAAGGAGAAGGCTGATTTATTTTTTTACTTCTTTTTTTTTGTGTTTGGATGACCAGTAGCAACTTGTCCTCTACCTTATTTCTCTGAAATCTCTGCTGTATAAGGAAGCAGAGAACGTAGATAACGTAAGCTTCACTGATAGCAGAGTGAACTTTAATTCCATTAAAAGGTAGCAAAGCAACATGAGAATTTGTGTAACAACTGGAAGGGATGTGCTGCAAGTCAGTTGATCCAAATATGAAAAGCTATGGGTAGAGGAAATATCAATTCATGATGTTTGGAGAGTGTTGGTTTCTTGAACTAATGCTGATGTCAAGAAGTGTTATGTAATTATACCTACCTTGAAACTGTAGCTCATGAGGATAGACTGCATGCCAGTACCTGATATCATCTACCATTTGTGTGGCTGCTGATTAATTAATCAAATGACCAAAATTGCACTAGAACCTTGGATGTGTGATAGGTCATGAAACACTGAAATGTGTTAGGAAGAAGGTTCTTACTCTCTGCTTTCACATTAGTGTTTGCTGCATTAAAAACAGCAGTGTTTGATTCAGCACTTGATTCAGTATAGAGCCATTTACTAGCTTATGCCTGGCCATTATGTACATAAACCACTTCTAAGTTCAGATGTCGTTTTCTTAGAATAAAGAGGTAAGTAATGAAATACTGTGCAAATGGCTTTATTCTTCAACTTTTCCTTGAGTGTAGTGACGTTTAAGAGCTATCTCTGAGCATCAGTCCCCTAGAATGGTGAGTGAAATCCTATCTCTGCCTCCTGAATGTATGGTGGAACCCAGATTGATAGATGTCTCTGCGTTAAGCAAGAACAAAATGATGACATCTCTTAAGTTGTACTTAAATTCTTGAATTATTCTTTTTTAATTAATTGGAATTAACCTTTTATTGGCAGAATTCATGGCGTGTGAATGACTGAAGAATCTAATTTAACTTTAATATTCTTAGTAACTTGATCTTACTTTGCTTAAATATCTTGTGTGTGCAGTGAGGAGCTAGGAGAATTCATGGAGGTGAAAGGTGCCAACAGCCCTGGGATCCTTGTCCTGACCACAGGCCTCAGCAAACCTTTTATGCGTCTGGATAAATACCCCACGTTACTCAAAGAGCTTGAAAGGCACATGGAGGTATATCTTATCAGCATTTATGTTCCAGCTTAATGATGATTTGACATCAGTTATTTTAAAGGTACATGTCAAACATGATGGGACCCCAAATTACCTTTGTTTCCTTTTTCTTCAGCCTTCCAAGATATGGGCTGCAATATTTCAGAAGGTGGTGCAATAAGACTTCCTGAGAAAGCTAAATGTTTACAGTAGAGCTAGACAGAGAAGCCAACCTTCACCCCTAGAAGAGTCTTGCAGACTTGATGTTTGTGTTTTGTTTTTGGGTTTTTTTGGTCTACTGTACACACAACTTGAGGCAACTTTATCTTGTAGGAGTTTTGCTTTTCATGTTAGGATTTCAACCTGTTGGATGCATCATCTTGACTTCTACTGAACACTGTCCAGAAATGATCTTTCCACCGTGGGAAGATGTTTGAAGATCAACTGTCTCTGCATTTTCATCTTATAGGCTAGATTTCTTAGCTGTGAAGGAGAAAGAGAACTAGAAACTGTACTCTGAGTCACATGGTTTGTCAGTCAATGACAGCCTGACATTTTGTATCTAGGGAGTGTGATGTATTTACAATGAAAGACAACAAGCCAAATAAAACCCTTAAAAATATGCACTTTGTATTAGGAGTTCAAGTTGGTAAGCAATTTTATGTGTCCAGAAGGACATGTAAAATTTCCTTGACACTTTTTTAAGCAAAAGAGTCAACTACAACATTCCTATTTCACTTTTACCAAGAGGAAGACCACCAGTATGTTGAATTGGAAGGTTATGGAAAGAGAACAGATAGGTCTAACAGCTTTTATTTTATTGGATTGTTGATTTGCTTTTAGTTAAGCCTCTAAGCATTTTTATTATTATTTTTACTAAAACTGATTTTTTTTACTATGTTTTTTTTCCCTTGCTTTTAGGATTACCATCCAGATCGTCCAGATATTCAAAAATCCATGACAGCCTTCAAAAACCTTTCTGTAAGAGGAATGAAAAATAGATCATGTATATTTTCAGCATCATGTTTTCTGGTTTAATCCCTGTTGGTTTTAAAATGTGAAACTTTTTTGTACACACCTGTATAAGAAAATTTGCTGAAAGTTCTGGGACTCTGGAGATTAATGTAGTTTGTGGGCAGGGCTAAGAACTGCACCTTGTTGGGGAGTTACAGCAAATAGGCTCTTATTTGTGCTTCATTTTCCTTTCTGTTTGCACTTGTGACCTAAAGAAGGGCCACAACATTTGAGTGTATTTCTGAGATTGTACAAAGGTGCATTCATTCTAGGGGAATTGTGCTGGAGCTGGGGGAGAAGTGATAGTGCAGATAGTGCAAATGAGGATGGGAATATGGGATCTTTAAATAATCAAGATAATAAGCCTGTTTTGGACAGATGAGTTGATATTGCTGTTTAAAGGACAATAGATCTTAATTCTGAAGAATACAACTATTAAATTTAAGAAGTACAACTGCAACAGATGTATTTCTTGCATTCTCAATTACAGTAAACTTTTGTGTTTCCTGTTAGCAATGGAGGCACTTCCCGTTTTTTACATTTTAAAGCAGAAATTTTACTGTGGTCTGTGTTCAGAAAAGGCTGGAGGATCTGTGAGTCTGAGCACTTCACAAATGAAAGGAAACACTTCTTGAGGGAAAAGCAAGTGGGATAAGTTGGGAGTACAGTTAGTGAAATAGATTGGCAGGAAGTGTAACAGAAATAGGAGCAGAAGGTTGTGTGTACTCTGTTTGCACAATTGACGAGTCTCTTGTAATTCAAGTATATTTTGCGTGTAGCTATATGTATTCAAGACAGCTGCATTACTTCTTCCTGCTTGGCCTAGATGTTTTTTGTCACAAGTATAAAAATGGAAAGGGTAATTTAAAAAACAAGGATGTGACTACCAATTTCTAATTGAAGTTAGTCTATTAAAGAAAGAAATACTATTAAGTTAGACTAGTTTTATGGGAAATACTGGTAGTAGCAATATATGAAAATGCTGCAAATGTAGGTACTGTCTTCTGTGTACTACAATGACAATGGTAAATATATAGTGGTATTTCTACCCTCAACCTGTTCTGTGTTGGTAGAGTTGATACAAAAGAATATTTTTGCCTCTTATTTGTTAGGCACAATGTCAAGAAGTACGAAAACGGAAAGAACTTGAACTACAAATACTAACAGAAGCAATTCGCTGTTGGGAGGGAGAAGATATTAAAACACTTGGCAATGTGATTTACATGTCCCAGGTCATGATTCAGTGCGCTGGAAGTGAGGTAATGTACTTCTCATCTTTACTGTCAGTCTTCCTTTCTCTTTTTGCAGTTAAATTGATAATAATCATTTTGTAGCAGAAATAGAAATACATTGCTATATTAATCTAGAATACATTCTGCACTGATTTAAGGCTTATATTATAAAATAGGAAACAAAATACTTGAAGATAGATGTTCTCATTTGTAAATAGGTTGCGATGTGGTTTACCAATAAGTTATTCTTCTGTATAATCAATTAAGTTTTGAACTTGTTGCGAGTTTTTGTATTGCAACCTTATTCAGTTGGTTTCCTCCCTTAAAACAATGATTCCCATATGTATGAAGAAATAGGGAAGTGCTTTTGCAACTGAGTTCTTTAAAGTTTGTCACCAGATAACTTTCAATCAGATAATTTGTTAGCTGTTTAAAAAACAAAAACCTATCAGTAGGGCATCTTCTACTGCTGCATCTTGTGTTAAAGGAAAATAAAAACATCCACACCAAACTCTCATTAAAATTAAAATGTCAAATGTAGCGGAGTCTCAGAAGTTTCTGCGCAGCAATTGCTTTTTTACTAGATACAGACCAAGTTGGTTTGTACAAAAGCATTTGCTTTTTGTCTTTTAAATGATGTCTACATTTGTGAAGACTGGAAAACAAATAGAAATATTTAAAATTGATAAGAATAGTAAAGGTGTTAAAGATGGAAACAATCGCTTCGAAAATGAATGCATTTGTCATTAAAATCAAAATGTCGTGTTAATGCTCATCTTAAGTGCAGCCATCAAATTAGAAGGCAACAAAGCAATGATGTTTCCGTTCTGAATGTAAACGCTGTTAAATCTTTTTCTAATTCTGATGCTAATCTGATATTTTGTGAAAATCTGATTTTATATTTGAGAGACAAATGTCATTATAGTAACAGTGGCCAGTCAAGTTTTGTATATAGCATATGTTTATTTTTAATGTTCTTGGATTCAGTGAAATCAGCAAATTGAGTGTTACCCAATTAAACAAGGCAAGTATTTCACCCAAACTGTAAAATCAATTATTCAAATGATAAGATAATGATTCCTGCTTTCCAGGAAGGAATATAGGCATGTTACTAGCAGTTTTCAAATAGAAAATGAAACAACTCTCAATTGTTCTACACCTCTTATGGAAGTCTGATTTTTGCCAAGGGCAAGTATTTGTGGTATAGCTATAGAACTGTAATGTTGCTATCATTTAAAATAATACAGAGCATGAAAAGGGGAGAGGGGTCTCATGATGTTGTATTTACTTTTTCATTTTCTTTTCTCTGATAAGGAAAAGAATGAAAGATATCTTCTTCTCTTCCCTAACATTTTGTTAATGTTGTCTGCAAGCCCGAGAATGAGTGGGTTCATCTATCAGGTAAGTTAATACACTTACATCTGTGCAAATGCTGGCGTGTATTTTTGCCAAAGTGTTTCATTTAAAAACTCAGATTGTTAAACTTCTACTCTTACAAAGAGGAAAGGCAGCTTCTGCAACAAGAACTGATCGTTTATTTAATAATAAAAAGCAAACGAGAAAACAAGTAAAAGCAATGAGGAAAAAAAACTTGTTTCTTTATTAGTAGCGATTCATCTGCCATGCAGGAGTGCTTAAGCCTTGTCAGTTGGGATTCCTGCATGGTTGTCTGCATCTGGTCACAGACTGTGTGACTTTATTAGGAGCAATTAAATTGCAAAGTTCACTTTTTGTATTCATTTTTTGTAGTAGCTGAATTCATCTGACTGTGTTGTGTTAGGTGGTTCAGTTAGATAATCAAGCTTCTGTTAGCTTTGTGCTGCTCATAATAACCTTTGGTCATTGTTTTGTCGTGATGTGGATGGACAAAGATATTAGGAAAGGCAGGTGAGCACAATACAGAATTAAACTGCGAATCTGTCAGGCTTAATTCTGCCCTCCTGTTTTACATTGTGTACTCCTTTTTCCTCCGCTGCCCCGTTTTGTCCCTCAGATGCACAGCATTGTTCAGTAAACAAGCAGTTTTCCATGCACTTGTTTTTAGCATCTGTTCAATATGTTCATGATGCTTCCTTAGTATTTACTGCCCTATCCTCTCTTGAATACTAAACTATTAATTTCTCTGAAGTTCTAATGTGACTTTTTTTTCCTTGAACACTAAGAACTGCTTGAATCCTAATATCTTCATTCTTATAGCAAGGCAAAATTGTTTAATCACTCCTGCCTGAGGCAGTGGCTTGGAGCTGTGTCAGGACTGCATGGCATGTACTATCCAGATATCTATTTTGAGGTTCTTGTCTCCTACATAGGATATGAGCAGGTGAAAGATGCAACTCCCTCAGCTGTTCCAAAAGAAATAACATCCTTGAAGGCAGCATCTTCACCTGATTTATGCCTTTATGTCTCTTTTCCTAATTGGTGCATGTTCAGAAACTGAGAAGAGAGTTCCTGATCCTTGAAGTTTAGGTGTAAGCTGTGGCTTCTCTGACTCTACAGTATATTCTCTGTGTAGTTCTCAGTATTCAGTGTCAGCATATGTTAGGTGTTCTGGGTATTTAGGTATTCTGGTGCTGGTATTTGCCACGTGAGCCAGAGGGAAGTGTATTAGCAGTGTTTTTAGTGTATTATTATTAGTTTATTTCCTTTAGCACTTCTCTCTGTATCTTTGTACTTCAGGTTTCCATGTGGCTCGGGTGATGGTTATTCTGTCGTCAGTCTCTTGCCTGGTGCATACCCAGATTTGCTTGTGTCTTCTGTTCTTGCACCTCACTTCAGTGTGGCTATGCTGTGTTGTTCAGGAACCAGCAAAAAACTGACAAACAGATTTTAGGCTGTATTGTAACATATAACACTACCGTGATTCCTTCATTGGAAATGTTGTACCAAAAAAACCTTTTATTTGGCATCTTGTGGTCGAGCTTGTTTTGTGCATAGAGAACACCACGTGGGTTCAGTTCAGCTTGTAAGAAGCCTTTGTCCATCCTGCAGTCACTTAAAAAATCAAAATAAAATAAGAATTCCCTTTCTCTGGGGCCAAAATTCCTCAACATGGGGCATTTGCACTTCTGCCAGCATGTTCTGAATAGTGCTTCTGTGTAAGAGAATAAAGAATCTGTCTTAAAGAACTTCTTAATAACATTGCATTTTTGGTAAAGCCTTTCATCCTGACAGTATTACATTTTACCTGTTCTTCTGTGCTTTGAAAGGGACAGAAAGTTATCCCAAACTGACTTTTTTTTCCAGACTGCTTGGGCTTAAAATGAGAGTAGGTTTGTTTTCTTAATATATTTGAGAGTTAATTTGATAGCGATGGGGATACTGGAGATGGAAGTCTCCAGTATATAATTGATGGATTTTGTTCAACGAAATCTTCCTTTCTAAATATACCACAAACAAAATCAGTTTGCAGACATATGCTTTCAGGTCAGTCACTGTTGTTTCTGATCTTGTAACATGGATGACCCTGAATGTCTCAGTTCCCAGAACTTGAGACTATGATGGATGGTTGCTGTTACACTTGTATGGATTTGTACCATGCATGGATATCAGATACACTCATTAAAGTCACAGGTGTTATTTGCAGATGTTTGACCTAAAAACTTTTGTTACAACGTATCTTTGTGGATTTGAAAATATGTTAAACCCATAAGCATGTGTTTGTTGCCAGTTTACCGTGTGGCACTTGTGTGCAGTAAGAACTTTAAATTGCATATGTTTTACTTGGTAGTTTTTTTTGTGTGTGTATTTTGGATTTAACTTCCTTAACTGCCTTTTTGTTTTGTTAAGGGGAAGCTACCGATGACTGGAATGACTATCACAAAGCTAGAAGACAGTGAAAATCATAAAAATGCCTTTGAAATATCAGGTACTAGTCATAAATATTTTTTTGTGTTTACTAGGCTGCGCTTTCTGTAAGAAAGGCAATTTCAGACAGTCTGGAGGAGCTTTAATCAAGATCTTTCCTTCAGAAATGGTCAGTCTGTTTACTGAGAGGCTTTCAGTAGCTCTGCTATTCTCAACTGCAGTAGTGCTTGTCTCGGATGTTTTTTGTCTATTTAGTGATTGTTTTAGCATGTAACTTAATTCCCTAGGCCCCAAAAAAGCCGGAATCTTAGGAATATACTTTTGGAGCAAAAATCCACATGGTGGAGACTTACACCTTCATTTGTTTCCTGGATCATTTCTGCCTCCAAGCAGGTGGTGTTTCAGTGAAGTAATACTGAGGCTCTCAAGTGGCAGGCAGTGTAACGCATCAGTGCTTTGAGGTGGAGGGAAAAAGCAGTTGATGGTACTTGTTCTTCTGAGATAATAGCTGTGAAGCTGACCTCAGATGACGGACATGATGGGTTAAAATGGAGTTAACTGAAGAAATTGAAGTAACCCTTGGTAAAATCTTCCCACTGTGTTCCCAAGTGACTCTTGCCTCATCTTTCGTATTGGATTCTGACTGACCTTACGACCCTCTCTGAACAGTACTTTATGATTTCTCCTATACTGAAGCTTACAGACTAATGGGTGACAATTGTAGACTATATGTTAAATTTTCTGGGAAAGATGGAGAAGTATAAAGCTACTGGATTCACCCTCTGGAGCCGAGGGTGGACCTAACCTATTACCTAATAATCTATTACTTATAATAACAACTGTGCTTAATACTCAAAGATAGAAGAATAGGTAGAATTGTTTTGCTTCATGGAGAAATAAATACTTAGAAGAAATGTTATCACGTGGGAAAATGTGTTGCTGTTGTTCCAAAATATCTGGTGAAATTTTTTGAATAGTAATTGAGGGAATATAATGTTTTATGAAACGTGCATCTGTGTTATCATGTCACTTTGAGTTGTTCCTACATCTTATTTTTTCTGTCATCTAGGAACTATGATTGAGAGGATACTAGTGTCATGTAACAACCAGCAAGATTTGCATGAGTGGGTGGATCACCTGCAGAAGCAAACCAAAGTCACGACTGTTGGGAATCCCACCATTAAACCTCATTCTGTGCCATCTCACACAGTAAGAGAGCACTTTATGCATTGAAGTAAATAAGCAGTGTGTACAGAGTTAGCTTATCTGGCAAATGTGCTGCTATGTTAAGCATTTTCTTTGACCATTAGTAACAAAAACTATGTGTTACAACTATAGTTTGTTTCAAAATATCATTTTGTTTTTAATTACACGAGGGAAGAGGAGAATGTTCTTGATAGAACAGTTTTAATAGTTAAATAAATAAAGGCAATTATCATAACTTCTGTTTTGACTAAGTAATATGTCATCATCTCTTAAGTACCCTTAGAACAGTAGGTTTTAACTGGTGATGATGTACTTGAGTCTGTGGAGGAAACAGTTTCCTTTGTTGGCATCTTTTGTATTCTGGAGTTGACATGAATGGATCTTAATTTAACTCTGACCTTCATGATGAAAGAAGTGGGAGCTGGGCTGCTTGTAGCTGATCTTTCTCTACTGTGTGCCTTCTCTGTGTTAGACAAAATGTTTTTATGCTGAGTTTTTCCAAATAATAGTTCATTATTAAAATTTTAAAAACTCTTCAGTAGTAGACAGAGGGACGAGGTAGGAGATTTTCACTGGTCCTTTATGGTAGTTTGCTTTTATGATGACATGCTTACTTTCCTTTCCAACAACTGTTGTCTTTGACAGCTTCCTTCCCATCCAGTAACGCCCTCCAGCAAGCACTCAGACAGCAAGCAGATACCACTGACTCCTGCATACCACACTCTCCCTCATCCATCACATCATGGGACTCCGCATACCACGATAAACTGGGGACCTCTGGAACCTCCTAAAACGCCCAAGCCCTGGAGTCTGAGCTGTTTACGGCCTGCTCCTCCACTGCGGCCTTCAGCAGCACTGTGTTACAAAGAGGTGAGATGCAACAGCTATAAAATATTACTGTGTAGCCTGCCTGCTGTGAGAAACACAACTCTTTCACATACCGGCATTTTATAGTTTGGAGTGTATTTTTGTATACAGGTGCATTTAAGAGCTAGCTCTGATTCAATGGTAATGGACAGTGAAACCTGTTCATTTCAAGTAGACGTTTATTCTCATGGCTCAGAAGATACAAAGGTTTGCTAGGAGTGTATGCTGACACCTTTTCCTCCCTGCCAAGTACTTACTCTTCTTTTCTAACTTTGTATTGTTAAGAAATTTTTTTTAAAAAACCCCATCCAACAAAAACTAGCAGTTGATCATCCCAGCTTACTGCAGAGTTGCTTGCTAAGCACGCTGAGGAGCATCTAGCATAAGGGATCTTATGGTTCTTGAAAGTGCAGTATGAAATCATTCTGAACAGCTGTGTTGGTATAATGGGCTCTTGGTTCACAGCTTAGATTTTAAGATGCTGTTGTAGATTTAATTAGCATATGGTACGGAGCAGGAATCTGTTCTAAGAAAAATACAACAATGGGGGTAGGTTAATTTGGTCTTTCCATTACACTGTGTGTGGCTTTGTAAATACTAGAGAAAGTATTAGATTTATGTATGAAGGTCTGCATATGAGGAGAATATTGTATGCTGTGTGTTGTGATATCTTCAGGTTTAGTATTTTTCTGTTATGCATTCTCATAATTTTAATTTAGTACAAAACAACAGGACCCAAAAAGAGTAATAAATCTGGAATCATAGAATCACAGAATGGTTTGGGTTGGAAGGGAGCCTTAAGAGGTCATTTAGTTATAAACCCCTGCCATGGGGAGGGACACCTTCCAAGAGATCAAAGTGCCTAAAGTTCTGCTTTTTAAACTGTGGGCTCAGCACAGTGCAGTGTGGTTGATTTTATTTGTTTGTTTGTGCTGGGTGGGCATATGTGACAGTTTTGACATTTTTTCCTCCCTCACTTTGTATATCCATTAAGCAGCCGGATGTGATAGGTAGCCTTCAATTAGATGGTTAGTATCTGGGCTTGGTTGCTACAAGGGCTTCTCCAGTTTAGTGTGACAACATATTCATCTCTTTGTAAGTTGAACTGTTTCTGTGTCTTTTATGTATGGCACTGCATTCTTCAATATGGTTAAGTTTTACTCATCAGGTGTTTAGTGTATGATGGTGTTCAGTCTTATCTTCATCATCTCCAGTCTGTCCTGCTATTCACCTTTTTACTTTCTTGTTCTGTACTTTTATAGAGGATGGCTCATACCTGTAAGGTAAGGGGTAGATGAGAATATTGTTTTTTGTTCCTGTAAAATTAGCAGTTTCTCAAAGTTAGCATTGTTTCTCTAAATTAGCATGACTGCATTTAGAGCAGAAATGCTGTTTGTAGCTGAATTTCTTTTGCTGTAGGTCTGTTCTGATAAAGCTCCGAATGTTTTAAAATGCTGACTTTAAAGAATATAGGTGTACAACCTCCCAAGCTTCCTTTTTTTGGGTCCTTTTTTAACCTGCTTCTAAGTAACCAAATTAAATGTGTCCTTTCCTTAAAGGTTAATGGAAGAAAGTGCTAATATATGCTTATGTGTTTCTTTTGCTTCAGTTCCCAAACAGCCTGCATGCTTTTGCAGCAGCTTTTCTGTGTATTTCTGTTCACAGAACAGAGAAAATATCCAACTTGGTGTACAGTTGGAGGAGAAATTAGAAAGGAAACGAGCTGATTCAGGCAAAGCTCATGTGCCAAAGAATATTAGTAAACAGAATTATGGTGCTGTGTGTCTTAGAAATTAATCTTTGAAATATTTTAGAGAAGCTCTACTCTCTTTTTTTTATTCTCCCCACACAGGATTTAAGTAAGAGCCCTAAAACCATGAAAAAGCTGCTTCCCAAACGCAAGCCAGAACGGAAGCCATCAGATGAAGAATTTGCACTGAGAAAAAGTAAGAGACTTGAATAAGTGTCTGCATAGTACAAAGACTGGAATTAACACCAGTTTAAATTATTTGCAAGTTAGATGTACACTCTGAACAATCTGGTTTCCTCTTCCCTGGCAGGGGAGAGAAGGGTAGGTATCTACAGAGAACTGTTTCTTTTATTCACCTTAGGAACTTACATCACACCAGCATCAAGTAGCTTTCTGGAGTCATACAGTTGACTACAGAATACAGGAACTTATCCAAGGCTGGTAGGAGGCATCCTGCTTTCTAGTGTTAGCATGTGTATGTAGATGGGGCAAAATAGTATGTGGAGGAAGGCAGAAATAGCAGGATGATACACAGAGATTTATTTACTTCTAGTTATGGGTCCGTCAGCAGCACTTGTACTGTGTTGCTTTTTCTAAATAGCAGTTAAATGGCTTGTAAACTTAGTATGTTTAGAAACTCTTTAACTTCTACCATTTGGATAATGTTATTACTCCCACCAGGAACTGTTTTTGGTACCTTTGCTTAAGATGGCACTCATACCCACAGATCAGATATGTTCTGTGAGAGCTAGTCATTGCAGGCTCCTGTGTGGTCAGAGAAAGGTGCTTGGTCCTGAAGCAGACAAACATCTGCTATTGGTGATGTAGACTATTGAAGTGCCTTGTAAGTTTGTGTGAATGAATGATCCAATTGCTTGTGCCAGTAAAAGGTAAGGCGTTTAAAATAGCTGATGTTCACACTTGAAAACCAGAATATTTTATTCCAGCTTCTGCTTTTGTATCTGCGGTTTGCTCATGAGCTTCTTAGGCCTATGTACCTTGAGTGCTGAATACAGTATGTTACAGTTAGCACTGCCTCTCCTCCTATCAGACAGCATTTCAGGCTTTCCTTAGTTTTCATCTTGTTACTGGCATAAGGAAGAAAACTAAGTTTAACTACAAAATGATAGTAAATTGGTTGTCTGTTGTCTTACATTGTATTGAGTCCATTCTAGTCATGTCCATGATACTTGCTACGGTATTCTAGGTCTGCCTCATTGCATTATGTGTGCAGTATGTGTATAGTCTTTTAGTAGCTTCTGTTTGTTCAGATTAGATTAGAAATGTATCTGGGTTATAGAAACCCAAGTTAACTGAGTTCTTAAAGTAACAGTAAGAGCTGAGGTAGTAACAAGCTCTGATATCTCAGTATTACATGGATACTGAATGTCTGTGTATAGGCTCAGGTAGTGCAGGTGTGTGTGAGTCATGGCCCTCATTTACTCCATGAATCTCTGGGTGTGTTTTTCTTTTCCGATAAAGTTTATAGTTTACAAGAAGCTTATAAATATTTGTCATCTGGCTCACACTTCCTTTAAACATGGTTCTCTTCCATGGTTTTAAAAAGTTTGTCATAAATTGACCAAATAATGACACATCCTTATTTAAATCTGTCCAATCTGTTCAAAACCTTTGTAGCTAAGTATGGTTATGGATCTCTGTAATATGAAAGGGCATTTTTACTAGTTCATTCTTATTCCTTGCTGTAGAAGATAGCATGTGGTGAGTTGCTGTTTTCATCAGCCTAATTGTAAGGCATAAATAGAAACTTTACCTTTAAAATGAGATTTTTTTTTTTTCCTCCATCCTTGCATCAGCAATTAGAAGTTTAAGTTTTATGGTAGTGCTCTTTCAGACTGTTCCAGTTCGTGGAGATGTAAGAGTTTTCCATTGAAGGATTTCTAACAAAACTAAAGCTTACTGCTAAATAGGCTTGTTTTTTATAGCAGACAAAACAAATAAAAGGCATTTCAGCTGAGTGCCCTCTCAGTACTGATTTCAGAAGTGAAATAGTTGTTTTGCTGCAGTAATGATATGGTGCTGCTTTCTAACTACAATAAAATCCAACTATTCTTGGAAGAGAAGGAACCTGCACTTTAGAGTATCTGCATCTCTTTAACTATAGGTAAACTATACCTAGTCAAGGCATTTCTTCAATGTTTAGCTTGTCAGGCAATCCTGACAGAGTTTTGGAGAGTTGACTTTACTGTCACAATAATAAATGACCAAAAAACCTGGATGCGCTGGCTCACAGATGATACTGTTACATCACTATGTTTAAAGCATTATATTTTTTATAGTAATTTCTCTTTCCACTGTTACTTTCAGTCATTGAAGCTTGATTTTTGAAATGCTCAAGAATTTTAAAGGTATGACTAGACTGAACTTCGGTCTCAAATTTAGCTTTAAACAAACATGGTTTACAAAGGCTTGTCTGTGATAAGAAACATATACCAGTCTTTAAAATGTTGTTTTCCATTGTTTCTAGGTACAGCTGCTTTAGAAGAAGATGCTCAAATTCTGAAAGTCATTGAAGCATATTGCACAAGTGCCAAAACACGTCAAACACTAAATTCAAGTAAGTTAGAAAATATCAATGTGACTTAAGTAAGCCACATATCAGATAGCTTTCAAAAAGGTTAAGTGAAGTGTATGTGGTCTCAGAACTTTATAAATAGCAAACTGGACCTGAAATAAATTGATAATCTGATTTTGGCTTAGTACTAGTGCTGGAGTGATCATATATTGGAAGCCAAGGTTCATATTTATGTAGTTCTTTCAATGCTTATTTCAAATATAAGTGGCTACTTGTCATGATCTAAAATTGCCAATGAATCAGAGGTTTTGAGGTGTTTTGCCAGAATATGACAGCCGTCTGATGTGTTTTTTTATGAATTTCAAATGGTTGTCGGTAAGTAGTGAGGGTTGAAGAATGTCACAGTTGTGGAGAAGTGGACTTGTGTCTCATTTGGTTCAACAAGATCTTCTGTTACAAAGAAGTAACGTGAAACCTGTACAGATTTTTTTAAATTTATTTATTGCCAGCAGTTGTGTTTAGTATTAATTACAAGCTTTAATCCCATGTCGTAATTTCAGGAGAAACTGTTCTCAGATCTTTCTGTTGCTTAAAGCCATTTATAGTTTCTCAGATGAATACCTAGCTTATTGAAAACTCGTAACGTGCCTCTGGGGGTCCTCCTTCATTTAATCCAAATCAAGGTTGCCATGTGGAGTTCCTCTGTGTTGTAAGTAAGACGTTGCTCAAAGCAGGGGAGTCCATCAGCATGTGTTCTGCTTACACGAGAAAGGAGAAAATGCTGTTAGGTTTGTTCCAGTTTGCATTATTTTCACACTGATATGATTAAGGATTTAATTCAGGTGTCCTTGAACTGCTATATAATGATGCCGGGGTAACTTGCTGTTTTTGCTATTGTCAGGCATTAGAAGGATAGATATTACAATTAACTCCTTGACCATTGTTTAAATTACAGTGTTAAACACTGTTACTGCTAGCCACAGGTCTCTGTGCCTGTGTCCAACTACAAGCACTTTCTGCTGACAGGTGAGAAGTGCAGTTGCAGGCATAGATCCCATATTTATGTAATACATGTTCACTTACTGTTATCACCTTGAAAAATGAAGAAATTCTGTACTAATTTGTACTTCAAAAATGGGAATATAACCCTCATATTAGACTTTTAAAACATCTGAAGTAACAGCAAAAACCTTCATTTTCATTTTTGATCTTGACAAACTTTAGATCTCCAAGGTGATAATTATCAGTTTCAGAAATTGGCTACTATAATGTCATTTTTAATTAACATTTGACCAGTTTTCTGGCCCTACAGTCATTACTGTAGTGTGTTGAATTGGATAAAAGGAAATTAATGTGTTCAAAATTCTGACAATACGCTGTTGTTCCAACAAAATTGAGATGTTGCTGTTAAACGTATTTACTTGAATTTGTTGGTTATATTCAAGGATACTGTGACTAGAAATGGTTGGGGAAACGTTTGCACTTGCACAGTTGTGTGTGTATGCAGGCATCTAATAGATACGATTTTTTTGCTTGCTGGTTTTTTCCTTTCTATGTATATTTAAGAAATATACATAGTGCAGTTGGTATCATTGCATACATCAGAAGTCAACACCTTTAATTTGCTCATAATTGCAGCAAGAAACAAAGGTTTTGCTGCTTTGTTTGGAAAGAGTAGCGTTGCCATCTGAGACTTAAAAGTTTCTGAAGATCCCTTTGTAGATGGGAATTGGAAATTGGGGAGAAAACGATGCTGGGATTCCTTCTGTGGAAGCACTGTCAGTATAGAAAAACAGAATGAAAGAATTACCCATCATCAGTGAAATGTGCCACTTTTACATACCACTGTCTTTCCTCTGTGCTAGTTTTCTGCCTGGCCCTCCCATCACTGTTTTGGCATTTCTGCTAGTTGCACCTTAATTCAAAGCCCTGGAAGTGCTGCCCTTGGCAATGCCAGCTTAGTGTTGCTGTGGCACCAGTACACATTGGATGGGAGTGGCATTAGAGGCAGCAGTGCAACTTTTTCTTTTTGAAGGTGGGAAAGATGCAGGAATTAGTTTGGAACACACGTGCAAATAAAATAACCACCAGTTTCCTCTGTTGTTCATTTACTGTGCTTTCTTCACTTTTCCAAATGAAGGCTTAAATCTTTTGCAGTGTCATGCAGACTGTGGCTTGTAACGTGGCCACTTACATGGTTTCAGTTTTCAAATATTGCCAGCCTTTTTCTTTTTTTTTTTTTTAATTAAAAAACAAAATGGCAACACAGCGGCAACAACAAAAAACTCAAACAGGGCAAGTAGGGATGAGAGTGTCTTTAATCATGTTTATCTACTGTTCTAAGCACTTAAAGTATCTAAATGCAAAGACAGATTCAGATAGAGTTAGAAGAGGTGTGTGAGGGTATGGAATACACCAGACTGTATTGTTGTTAGCCTCTTGGCCTTGTTTTTCTATCAATCCAGTTTCTACTTGGTTAAACAAATAACAGGGTTACAGGCACAAAGAAGCTTCAGCTTGGCAATCCCTTTGAGTGGGTATGAGATGGTGCTGCACGTGTAGAAAGTTGGCAGCTCTGCTCTGCATGAGAACCTTGCTTTTTTTCCCCCTGCATTTTCCTCTTCGTAGTAGTGACACAAGCACTTATGTGGCTGTATTGTGAGCTGGTGGGAAATTTATTTATCTACCTGAAAAATAAATGTGAAGGGTTAATTATAATTTGAAGCTGTTCCCTGACCTGGTTCACCAAGCAGCTGTACAAATGGCTGTGTCATTGCAAGGGAGGGAAAGGATGAAGGTACAAATGTGTAATGGGGAAGGGGCTGTTGCTTTTCACATCAGCACTAGGTCATGCTGGCTTGCTGTGTTTACTGCTCTGTCCCAAATCAGATTGCCCCCAGACCAGAACTGATTCTTTACTTGAAAAGAACCAAACTCCTTCATCCAAAAAAAAATCTGCCCTCGAACAAGATTCTGGTTACTCAAAATTCTCAACTGAGACTGCTTGTAAGTTTAAAAAACACTTCAAAAATTTTATTGTAACAGTTCAAAAATTATTACGATGAATGTAATTTATACCTAAATCCCAAACAAAAAAAGAAAATGAAAAAAAATATATCTTTGGTGCCTTTTTAACAATATTTTCTCTTTTCCTTCTCTTCCCATCACCTTTTGCTTTTATTTCATGTGTTTGGTTGTGGCTATTCCTTACGTTCTCCTCCTCATCTCACCTCTGCCTATCCACATCCACCATTTCATTTCACCTATACATCCTTAGCATGGCAAGGCACTGACCTGATGCATAATCACGTCTTGGCTGATGATGACCAATCAAGTCTAGACTCCTTGGGTCGTCGCAGTAGTCTTTCTCGTTTGGAGCCTTCAGACCTCTCAGAAGACTCTGACTATGACAGTATATGGACAGCCCATAGTTACAGAATGGGGTCTACATCTCGTAAGAGCTGTTGCTCATATATCTCTCACCAGAACTAATGCACTTCTGAGCTTTTTCTTAACAAATGCTTGTTGTATCACAGCCTGCTTTTCTTAGATGTTTTCTTGCTGTTCCTTGTCTCTTTAATGTGATATTTTAACAACTTCTGAGGGAGCTTCTGAAACTTCAGTTATACCTGGTGGAAGGCTCTATTGCCAATGCACATACAAATAAGTCATTCTAAAAAGTGTATATCCTACCAAGGATGATATTTCTTGAGGGTTTTTTAAGTGACAGATATTAATTTGTAGCTCTGAATGGTCTTTACTTTTGGTTTTGGTCAGTGTAGCAACAGGTCCTTTTTTCTTTTTTTTTTTCCCCTCCTTTTGGATACAGCACATTTTTGTATTTTGTACTGAAACCATACTGGCTTATGAGCTGAATGCCAGCAATATGGAAATACTTCAGTGATAGTTGTTGAATTTTCTACCTATTATTAATAAAACACGAAGCTGGCAGTAAGAAAAATATGGTTTAAAACTTAACCGTACAAGAGCTATAAAATAATTCAGATTCACATATCTGGCCCATTTGTTTGGAAAAGCGTTTGCTAATCCATGAGAACTTGTTTATATACTGCTGTCTCTTCGTCGTTGCTTAGACATCTATATGAAGGATCGTACTGCTCTTCCCCTCACCCTCAGTCTGGCGCTTGTCATGAAAACCCAGCAGTCCATGCTCATTACATGCAGTGTTTTGATAATCTCATATTACCTGTGGTCATATTGTCACTTTACTGTATGCAGTAGTGTGGCAGAAAACAGGGTGTAGATGTTTACTTGCCTATTAAAATACACAGCTGTCAAATGACCATTCTTCTTGAAAGGGCAAGATGAAAATGGTTACCCAGATGAAAGCTTAAATGTTCAGCAACTGAAACTCTAGGTACAACTGCAATCAAACTGGCTTGTACAAAGTTCTTGAAAACAGAATGCTTGGCTTTTGGTTTTACTGTTTGGAGCATGTCCGTGACAGATTTTGTGTCTTGTAACTTCTCTCACGAGCAGGTTTGTTTTCAGCAACAGCTCTTCACCTACAATCATGTTGGTTTTTCAGAGCATTGTGACACCTTATACGCAGCTGGTAGTCTTGAACCTGTACCTGGGGCATGGCTGGGGTGAAGTGTGTGTTCTGTCTTGTGGATGATGCAATTGGGAGTGAAACAAAAATAAAGTGTTTTCCAAATCTTCTTTAGCATTAGAGAAAAGTAGATCATAAAAAGACAAGAAATAATTATCATTTTCATCAGGATCTCTGAATGCAATTACTGTATTATTTTAAGTGTTATCCAGTGTACAGCTATTACTCTGAGCAAATTCAGAGTAGTTACGATGCCATTAATTGCTGTCTGGGGATTTGATCATTGTTTAAAAGTTTACAAGTCATTAATACTATCCTGCAGGTTTGTGATCTGAAAGTTACTAATTGCTAGATATGAATGATTCCACAAGGTGATTGACATGGAGAAGCTATTTCAAAACACTTAATATTTGTAGATTTACATTTCATCTTGCATCGTTTGATCACCTGCTTTATCTTTTATCACCATTGCTTGTATTTGAAGGCTTGACTAACAAAAGCAGCAATGCTTACTAAACAGAATTTTTAGGGGCACATCTTACTAGCAGTCATACATTAACTGAATGGCCAGGAACTTGTATGTGTTGAACTTTGTCATAAGAGGAGGAATGTTGCTTAGAGAAATGAAAAATGTGTGTGTGCTCCATACCATTCCACAGTGCATCCGTAAGCCACTTCACTTCTCCTTTTCCTTTGAGTTTTTGTTCTACATATATGGAAAGTTTATTTTTCCCCCGTTAAGCTGTGGTGTTCTAGTTAAGTACTGTTTTCTGCATTAGATCAATGATAATTCTTTTGTCTGTTTCATGTTACAGTGTAAAATAAGTTGGAAATACAGTTGCTGCACTTGAATTTCCGTATCATGCAGAATGTTTTGTTGTCAAGACTGGAAGATTTTATTGACTTTCTATGCACCAAAGCTGTGACAGTTTACCACCATTAATTATTGTAGCATTTAAGTAATTAACTTTAGTTAAAGTTCATAATTATGATCTTTAACATTATTACATGTTTAAATCATGCAGTGTTACAGACCACTAACTATTGTGAATTGATCAGGAGTATTACTGCAACATACTTGGAAAAAATAAATGAATGAATAAATAAAAATACAAAGTGGAAATGGTGGTATTCAGTCCAAAGGTTCAGTGTTTCTATTTTTGTGGAACTTCAGTCATGCTAAATAATAGTACCTTCTGTTTATGCAATTCTGTAAAATATATGTGTACAGTTACTAATATACTGGAAGGATGGAGAATCTGAGTTAGAAGGTAGGTTCAAGCCATTGTCAGCCCCTCTTCACATGGCTTACACAGTGTTCCCGTAAATCGGTATTTGCCATAAATTGAAGCCAACGAATATTAATTGTGTGTTTTGCATAATCTTGCCAAAACACAGTAATGTGTACATAGTGACGTAAAACATAGAAAAATTAAGATATATTGTGCACTTCATTTGTGAATGGGAGAAGCCATTTTCAGTAGGTAACTGCCTTTTGAAAATACGAAATGGATGTATATCTGAATGTTGCATTGTACTGTACAGTATGCATACTGTTTGTGGTTGCATATATCAATTAAGTGTTTTGTTTTATATAAAAAAGGACATCTGTTATGTACAGTTGAAATAAATTTTGCATTTGCTAGACTGTGACTTTAATATTTAATTATTACACAGGGGGAAAGTACAGCGTAACTGGTAACTTAACACTTGACTCCTTTTTCTCCCAGTACCTCCTTTCTTCACTCCCTCCTCCATAGAGGAATCAAACACTGACGTGAAAATTTTTTTTAGAATTGTGTGTGATCTTTGTTTAATGTAATTGGCAACCTCAGGAAACTCCGTATAGTGTGAAGTGTGTGTCTTGGTGTTTATTTTCATATAACTGTTCAGGAATCTTGTCACTCCTAGGATGCTTTTGTAGTCTCCCTCCCTCCTTAATCGTCTTCTTTCATTTTCTGAATTGGTAAATTTTCAGTAAAAGCACAGTTGAATAATTGGAACAATTTCAAATGTGCTACTGCAGAACCTGTTAGCAGAGATACAGTTTATGAATATATTGATTTCTACGATGTTTCTACAACTTTAGTCATTTTCATGATTTTATATTGTACGTTTTTCTCTTTAAAACAAGCCATCCTGTATTTCTATTTAAGAAAGTCATATAAAAGTGTTTCAAAATAAAATAATAATCTAATATATGTACTAATAGAACAAAATGTTTATTTTAAAATACAAAATCTAGTTCTGTTAAAAGGTTATATATATATATTTGCTATGATTTAAGTTTAGGTTTTATCCTACAGCTCTCTGGTTGCATTTTTATTTGTATTCCTTAGTGAAATGTAGTAATTATTGTGGGATAACTCTTTCAAACTATTGTCTTTGAAAAATCAGCCTCTTCAAATGATGTACCTGTCTTTCAAGCTCTTCATACTGTTCTTAAGTGACTGAAGCTTGGATGTGGAGCTGTGTGTTTGTTTCAGTCTAATCTAATTATTTGCTTCTTATTCATCAAAATGTTTTGTTGTAAGATGCCTAGATCTGTCATCTGAGTCTTGTGGGGTTCTTTCCTAGTTGTGAATCGGTGCTAGTAAAAAAAAATAAAAATATATATATATATATTTAAAAAAATAAAAAAAAAATTAAATTAAAAAAAAATTATATATATATATATATAATAAAACTTTATATATAAGTTTTATTATATAAAGGGTAAAAACTTTAGTGCTAGAATTTTTTACTACTTGCAAGAATTAACAAAGAAGTTGTGTATTTTATAGCGTTCTGTATTTTGGTGTAATCTCCTATTTGCACAAGATGTTTTAAGGGCCGACTCCCTTTTGACTTCTGACAGATCTATAGCATGAAGGATTGCCTTTCTTTTCCTCTCAGTTCTTTTAATGTCAACACACACAGCTTGGGAGCTTTGACATCTGATGCAGTGAGAAATAGAAGGTGAATTTTGCAGGTCTGATTATCCACTTCAGCATCTTGAATGTAACTAATACGATGAACAGCTGTGTTCTAAATAAGTAATTCTTATTTTCTGTTAAACATTTCCTTTCACAGGAAAATGCCGTGTCTGTATATATCAGTGGCTAACTTGTCTAAAAATTGTGTGCAAACACACATAGGTCTCTCTGAAAGCAATGCCTCCTGTTGATTTCCATGAAAGCTGTAACAGATACAAATTGCAAAATAAGACTGTTTGATAGAGCAAATTCTCAGCTACACAACGCTTTTCTGACACTGTCACCGTTATTAGCTATACATTTTTGCCAGCAATGAAGAGCCTGAGTGCAATGCTTTAATCGATCTGCTGCTGTCTCCATTGCTACAACACACCACTCAGTGCCTCAGTGTGCTCACATCCACGATTTGGTATCCATAGATGTTCAGCAAATGTCTGTGTATGGCAGGTTGTTTTTTTTTTCTTACATGGAGGAATTTCTTTGCACACCTTTGTCTGCTACACGTGTCTGTGTCAGACACTGTTGTGTCATGCTGCCCCTCTGCTGCCATCCATTGCAGGGCAACAGCGTGTAATGGGATTCTGGTGGGAAGGTTCAACCCCTACTGCTGTACCACCAACATCTACCTCTAATGTTGTGGGCCAATAAATAAAATAGGAGGCATTACTCTTGGAGCTGCCCTTGTATTCAGTGGCAAGTCAGACTTCTATCTTGAAACTTGAGGAAATGATTTAGAACTACTTAGCTTATGAAGAGAGCTTAGCAAAGCTGGTAGAAAACAGGGCTACACACTTGTAAATACTATTTCTAATCTTTGACCTTTTATTGTGCTTTATTCACTTTCTTTCCTGTTCATAATAAGGATATGAAAAAGTTAAGAAAATGGCAATTCTTTGCAGTTGTGCAGTAGAACTTGATGGTCTGAAATTGTCATGTTTTTGGCTTTTCTTTAATAAAAAAATGAACCACCATCACTGCGAATCTAACTTCCTAGCTTAAACTAGAACATCATAGTCTAGAAGAAGGCAAACTCATAGTATCACTGTGAGTGTAAAGTACCCAGGTTGTGCCTTCTACTCAAAATGGCTAAATGGAGGAAGGAGCTGTGTTCTCTGACTTGTGAGGAGGGGAACAGGCTTTGAAATGGGGCCTGAATTTAACAGCGTAAAGAATGTGAAATGAGTGTCTGCCTCCATATTGTTGGCTTAATTGGTTTGTTTTTTCAGATGTGCTGAGAGCTGCTTATCAGTGCGGCTGAGATGGGGATCAGGCACTGAAAAGTAAAAGCAGTGGTCTGCTGCTGACAGGCCCACTCTGTGTCACGTTTTGTATGTGTTGCGAAGGCCTCAAGGCCTGGTGGGCTGTATTGCTGTTTGCTTGATTCTGTTGGTTTAAGCAAACTCAATTTCCAATTTAGGGTGCTGTATCTACGGCAGGGAAATACTGAAGCCAAACCTTTACTTTCTTGATGGCATTTAAGTGAAGGCTGAATCACGAAGTTGCAACAACTTAGTGACCTGCCCTCTTAGCACAGCTCTGTGCACAGCGTCCAATGTACTGGAATGCAGCTCCCTCTTCAAGTCCTAAAACTGTAGCTTGTAATACTTTCTGGAAAGAAATAGTTACACAGAGAATAGTTCCTGAGAAGCTGGTGGAGGCCAAAGGTTTGGTTTATAGAATATTGTTGAATACTAGTTACCAAGTAATGCTCTGTTTGAAGTTCATTCAAGATGCAGAAAAAAAAAAAAAAAAGGCCTTTGGCATAAACATTCCAGAAAAGTGGGACAGTTATGTAGATGTAGCTTCATTTTGCCTTTTGAACTTAGCACGTCAAGTGGGACCTGACACATCAACCCTGATGCTTCTATGCATGTACTCAGTTGATAACAAGATCCTTCTTTGTTGCAGGATATGTGAGCTATGTGTTTGTACCTTTGATAGTTAGCAAGTGCATACAGGGTTTAAAAAGCAACTTTAAGTGAGAGCAGTGAAGGTGAGGGTCACACTTGCGATGTCCTGAATTCTTCAGTAGTTGATATTCTGTGGCACAGGAAGGCCAGTGTTCACATGGGCAGTTTACCTTGTGTAAGTGTGTATGTGTATTGTGTGGTCTCGTTGTGTGTATAATGTTGGTGAACGTTTTATGAAGCAGTGTATTCTGTCTTAGTAGTATTGCTTATTGTGCTATGCTGTACATGGATGAGGATATGCCAGTGTAGACTTTTACATGCATGTGTGTGTATAATTGTATTGGATTATAAGGATTGATACAGAGACTCAGCATTTAGTAGTAGCTGGTACCAACTAACACCCTGAAATAGCATTTTGCTAAATGTGTTCTGTGTTCCATCTCAGGCAATTAAAGCTAAGGGGTAACCAACTAATTAAAATAAACATGAGGTGACTTTTTGTAACTAAAGATTGATAGTGCAAACAAATATCCATGAGCCTGATTTGCTGTGCTTTTTTTTTTGTAGATTGCTCCTTCCCTGCAAAATGAGGGAGGTTATTAATTCCAAAAGTATTTTTCACTTTGCAAGATCAAGAACTTACGGCTTTCAAGGACGAGATTCTGTTCTCAGATACACAGTTGTCTCTATTCCATGAAGTTTGACCATCATGTACTTGATGATATGTTTGATCTTTGCTTTCAGGTTGAGGAAACTGTTTTCTGCATTACAGGTGTTTAAATAGTCTGACGAGCTTAGTGTGTACCGCAAAACTATGTTTTCTACAAGCTCATTGTTCAGAACACAAGACTGCAGCTGTTAGAAAGTCAGGATTTTCCCCTGAGCTTAAATTTCCTTAACTTGGTGTGCTGAGGTCCTACGTTTTATCATGAATTTTGAAAGAGAAGCGCTGTTATCACAAAACTGCTGTTCTGTCAAGAAACATCCCCCTCTGGCATGTAACCCTGCAGCATCTGTTGAGCTGTGCAAGCAGCGCTGGAATGGAGACATTCTTTGTTAGTAAAAACTCATTACAGTGAATTGGTAGGCAATTCACTGTATAATGGTCAAAATACGCAAGAATTTTAATGTTTTATTTGTGGTATTTGAATTCTGGATAAATGTTTAGGCAGCAATTGATTTACAGCCCATCTTTAAAAAATTTGTTGCGGTCTAAATAGTGTTTCTAGAATACATATTTTGTGAATGGATGCATAGCAGTTAGATTCTTCCATTACGAGCTACGCTGTTAGAATTCGTATGAATTATCTTAACATTAAAAACTGTAATGATTATAGAAAATATTCTGAAGATGTTAGAATGTTTTGAGTATTTGTTAAGCCATTAAGCATTTCTAAAAACTTATTTTAAATATGATTGCTGTATATGTGACTAGAAGACAGTCTTAAAGCGTATGTGCATGTATGTGTCTGTGCACATACGCAATTGTGTTGTTTATGGTGTTCTGTGGAAAGGATTTTTAACTTTTCTGTCTCTGTGCCATTTTGGATTTGTATCACTGTGAGATCAGAATCTGTCCTTGAGGCTTAAATTGCTACTTCTTGAGCATGATTATCTTTCTCCGACTCAGCTATGGTGAATTTGTATAGATTGCTGGTTGTTGATGAGTGCCCTATTCATTGAAATGTGTAGTATCCCCATCAATAATGCAGAGGAGTTGTCATCACCAGGATAGAAACGTTATACTGTAGTTTGTTGTTGTAAGGCTGTGGTTTTGAATATAAAAGCGTCAGTATTCTATGTGTATGAAGGGAAGGGGGGGTGATAATGGAAAGGGATATCACTTGGTCATGCGGGTTTATCATGCGATGAATGATCTTTAAAATTCCCCAAAGCTGCATGCTAGGTTCTTATTTTGTAATCTATTTTTACAACAGGTTCCCGCAAGGAGTCAGCTCCTCAAGTCCTACTTCCAGAAGAAGAGAAAATCATTGTAGAAGAAACTAAAAGTAATGGTCAGACTGTTATAGAAGAGAAGTAAGAGAACATTTAATGAATGATGGGTTAAAATAGTAAACTTTGCACTTCTCTTCCTCTTCCCATTTCTTACTGCATTGTGCATGGTATATAAGTAGAAGGAGATGTTGGAGTATGCTGCCAGTCCTTGTGAGTGCAGTAGGCCTTCATTTAAATGCTTGTTGTCTGACTTCTCTGTGAATGGTACTCAGTTTATTCCCATGCCAGAGAATGGTATACTTCACTTGTAAATAGTTTTTCCAAGTGCTTTAGGATTTCATTATTAAATTGATGTTGTCTTTCTAGTTGACGTGTGGTGTCATTCTGTTTTCTTTTGTTAAGGTGTGTTTTGGAAATCAGATCTCTTTCTATTAAAGAAAGATATAACAGGAAGCACTGTAGGACAGTATGTGTTTGAGGGATGTAACGTGTTCAGAGAAGCTGATAGCAGGCCCTTGCTACTGTTGAAGAATATAAATTAGAACAAGATAATTTTTAACATGAATTTGAAGTTAAACAAATTTCATTTAACAGTTTTGTCTAATAATAGATTTTAAAATATCATTATGAAACCCATTGTAACAGATGATCTTTTTTCATTTTAGAAGCCTTGTTGACACAGTATATGCATTAAAGGATGAAGTACAGGAGTTAAGACAGGTTGGTAACTTGCTACATATATAGCAATATGGAGAATGGAAAGATAAGGCTTGTTATTAAAACAAATGCAGGTTGTAAGTTGATTTACTTTGATAGCAATTAACTCCAATTTTGGACTAAATTCATATCTGAGATTGAATTTTAGAAGCAACACCAATTTGAGAGAGCGTCGCCAGCTTTTGTGGTTGTCTTTAGTAGCCTTTGGGAAGAGCACGTTGTATCCCATCTCTGAGGAGATTTAGTTATGTTTCATTGACTTTGGATGTTACAAGTTTTGAAATGTTTAAAGCATTACATTCACTTCTGGTGTATTGCAAGCAAAATACGTGTGTAAAGACTGAAATTGTATTTGCTCTTGATTTTTAGTAATATAATTAGTTGGATCTGCTTATGCCTTGATTTAGTCTTCCAGTAACCTGAATGCCTCCTACAAATAAGTTCTGAAAACTTCTCATTTCAGGTGCTGGAATCCTTTTCTCTGCCTATCATCTACCTTTCTTAATGAGTTCTAACCCTAGGGGTGGCTTAGTTTGTTGTGTGGGAAATTGCAGTATATTACATTTCAGTTGCTGGTATGGAAGTTGCAGCTGATATTCTAAGCATATTTTATACATCCCAATGAGTTCTTGTAAAAAATCTTTTGTTGACAAGACAAAGCCTGTTTAAACCATATTTATATGCTACTTTACATACTTAGTTCTCAAAATGCAGGTAGAAAAGAATTGAATTATCCCCATTCTCTAATGTGTGAATTTGCAAACTGATTTTAACTGAAGCCAGATAAAATCTCCCCTGTTAAAGTAAAATGTGTTTGTATTCAAATTACTTCAACTTTTGAGCTCTAAACATGTATCTGAATTCTTTACCCATCTGTAAATGTGCTCAGTATTTTTAAGGGTGTTGTGCCTGTGTCTTGAAACAAGACAGTTGATGTTTTTGCTGTTTTCAGTGTACACTGATACATGTGTATTCTAGGTTTGATGTGAATTTTGCAGTCTTTTTAGAAATACAGTACAAGTAGTATTAATAACTCATAACTCATTAATAACTAATACTTCTGTGACCTGGCTGCTTCCGTACAAACGGTAGGAGTGCTGCCTCATTGAGGCCCTGCTGATGTCTTTGTAATCCTATAGAAAAAGTCACCCTCTCTTGAACTTAAAGCCACAGCTTGCTGCTTCTTTTCCTTTTCAAATACACTTTTCATAATCTGACATCTTCCAAGCCCAAGAGTTATTAAAGGCTGGCTTTGTTTTCTTGTAATATCAGGATGTTACCTTAGAAGATCATTTTTGGTCTGCTGCTCTGATATTGCCAGGTGGATAAGTGGCAGAAATAATCTCTGAGCTGGGAAGGTCCTAAATGACCCCAGAGTTGACAGATAAAAGCTGCCTGGGAGTACATGGTGCACTAGTTGGTGTAGACCCAAAGAGTAAACCACAGAGCAGAATCCCTCTCATAGTGGTTTCCATTAGTTATTCATCACTTGTTCTCAGTAGTAGATTCCTGAAGTGAAATTGTCTGTACCTACAAGAAAAGGTTGAAATTTGAGTTTTTCAACAGATTTGAGGAGAAAATTTAGGCACCCATTGATCTTGGTCTGTTTCTAGAAATTTCTGTAAATGACAATGATGGGAGTCCAGTGGGACCCCTGGATTGCAGACCTGTTTGTGCTAAACACCCATAGACTCTTTGTCTTGAGGGCTTTGTCTCATCTTCTGGTTGCTTCCCCACTGTTGCCAGCATCAGCTTGGCCTCTTCTGGATTAATGAATGTAAGCACTTCTATGGTTTGGTTAGTAACATCCTTACAGTCTTGTTATTTGTGGCATTTCATTATCATCCATTAGTGCATTAGTCTACACTCTCAATACTGGTGTTCACTGAAATTTGGAATCATCTTAGGTTGCTGGTTTTTGTGTGTGTTAAACTTCAGTCACAAAACACTTCTCAGATAACATAATGGTTTTTGAGATACTTCTTGCAGTTGTTTGCTTACTTGTTGAAGGAAGCCAATGTGCATTAAGTTTTCAGATGCTTTTCTAGGGTTTTAAAGCTAGTTATAATTACAGGAAGTTCCTAGAAGAATACTTGTTCTGCTGTTGTTGCTGTTTCCCTTCTCCATTGAGGAGATATTCTGCTGATGCTGATTAGCTTTGGGCAGAATTCAGGATTACTGGCCATTTGTTACTGGCATTATGAAGGATCCCCCCAGTCCTTCAAATAAATAGGAAACATTTTGATCTCTATTTGCTGTTTTTAGTTCTACGATGTGAAGTAACTGTAACCTGTTAAACTTCATTAATAGACTGTACTTGTGAACAGCTGATAACAGGTTTACTTCTGAGTTTGTAATTGATAGTGCGTGTGGTCAGAAAAGATCTTTTCTTAAAACAACAAAAAACCTCAACTCAAAACTAATAGTTCTGTCTCTGTTGAACAGGATAACAAAAAGATGAAGAAGTCGTTAGAAGAGGAACAAAGAGCTCGCAAGGACTTGGAGAAGCTTGTTAGAAAAGTTCTAAAGAACATGAATGATCCGTCTTGGGATGAAACCAATTTATAACTATTTTCTTTTTCTTTCTATTGAAAGACCAGTTGTAAAACTGAGCTGGGAAGCCTTCTGACATTAGTCAGTGTTGTATCAAGAGCACTACAAAACAGGATTTAACTGGATCTGGTGATTTCTTGCTCTGAACATATAGAAGCAGTCAAGCCATTCACTGAAGAAATCTGTACGTTAAGTGTGGAGACTGGATCCTGAACTCTACTAAACTTAATTTGTTTGCATCTAAGTTACCTCATTTTGCAGAAAGTGCAGCATCTGACTAAAAGTCCATGTTTTTCAGTGGCTTTTTAATTAAATATATATATTTTTCCTGTAAATATCTGTAATTTTGAATGCATATGTGGTTGGTATATCAGGGCTGATATGTTTTTGGTTTTTTTTTTCCTCTTGTTCTTACAACGGTCACAAGTGTTAGAAATGGTGGCAGTACTGTCTTAGCTAAGAAAGGTCAGAGTTCTTTGTGGCTAATTACGGATTTGCTCCAAATTACTCACTCATCACACATGAAAATTTAAAAGCTTGTTTTTCCTATTGACCAGTGTATTTAAATCCTTTACTGTTATTTATGTCTGCACATGCATTTGAAACAGTTTACAACTGTTTAGAAACAGTATTAAACTACAGAAAATTGTCTATTGACCCTGGAAACAAATTTTAATGATACTAATGCCCACAATTTATGTTCATGTACTCTTATTTGGCAGACTAATCTGTTGTGCTTTGGCCACCAGAAGACTGATGTACTTGCCTGCTTTTTTGACTGTGATTTTTAGGTGTTTATGTACTACATTTTTTTGTTGTTGTTGTGCTTAAGCATACAGCTGGCTGGTAATTTAATGGATCATACAGTTTGTGAAAGCAAAAAAAAATCAATCTAATCCAGAATTTTGTGAATAAATTGTTGCTATTTATTTTTTACGGTCACAACAATTAAATTCTAGCTTACTTTCCCCTCCACCCCTCCCGCATATGATGCATTGGCCAGGGCAAACTTCAGTCAGAATTTTGTTTTTTCACCACTATGTAAGACTTGGTTTGGAATTCCCAAACTGTGGCAGCAGTCATTCCTTTCCCACCCTGTTTTCTCAGCATACAGCTGCTTTCTGTCCTGCTAGGAGTTAAATGGAAACAATCTGGAAATATGATTATTTTTTTTCATCGTACTGTAGTTCATTTATTTGCATCGCGGACAGATTGGAAAATACATATGAACATACCTGAACATTTGTATTCTCTAGTCTGATAGATGCAACTACTGCAATCCTTTCCCTTCTTTAAAGCAGGAGATGATACATTACCGCAAATGTTGAGCTTCATTTGGAGCACTTAAAGTACGAAGCCCATTCAAAGCCCACTGTAAGAGTCCCCTTGATTACAGCAAACTGTGAGTCAAACTGTAGGTGGTACAACTTTCTCAGGAGATTTTCTTCGCTTGACAATGGATGTGCAGGTATAGCACAGACCCGAGTTGCGCCTTTTGCCATCTTGATTTTCTGCTGCCCATTAATTCTCTTTAAATGTAAGCAGATGTTTATATAAACTGCAACGCCAAAATGATTAGGGTGGTGAAAGTTATTGTGCACAATGTGAATCTTAATGAAAAAACGTTTTTAAAGCTGTTCTTGGTGGAGAAATGTGGATGGCTTTCTCCTTTTTTTTTAATAGGAAAGAACGTTAACGATGACATTACTGCAGAGAGAATTCAGTGAGAAGGAGTACTTAATCTGGACTAGTTCTCTGGTTTTAAAAGCCGAATAGATTTGTAATATTTTCATCTGTGTTCCTCTGATTTAACAATGTCTTTAGTTCTAAAGGAGCAGACCAGGTAAGAACACTTGAGAATGTCTGCAGTATCTAATTACACACGCTCACTGAACTTTAGATTTTGGCAATTCTTGATAACAAAATCTTTTCCTAGCAAGATCTTAGCAGTTGCACAAATACATGAGCTGACATTTACAGTGATCTTCATCTTTAGGAAATAGTCCTGCTAACAGCTAAGTGATATTAAGCCCTGCAAATTCATGGCAAATTGGCTAAATTTAGGGTTGAGAACGACGGTATAATGAAAGTTTTGCTAACGCTTTTGCTTCTGGCATTAAGGCCGTTCTCAGATTGAGCATATGTGAAAGGACATTCCAGAGGAAGTATAAGAATACATGAATCTTAGCAGTATTTAGCAAATTTTAACTCAGGAACAACTTGGATCATAACGTAACTTTGTTTTACATCGCATTGTAAAGAGTAGCATTGCTGTGTAAATTTGCTGACTCGTAGTACCTGTGATTATAAGACTTTCTGACAGTACCCCTATACTGATATCTAATGAACATGCCTTAAACACTGGGATCAAGCAGTTGTTAAATACGACGAGGACTTGGGGACTGATTTTATTTGAGGTGGATTGGGATGATGAATTTTTACATAAAAATAATTAAAAAAATAAAAAAATAAAAACCAACCCCAAACCCACCTAATATTATATGTAGCTCTTGTCCTTAGCTCTAGCGCAGAGAGCGAGATTCAGGCTTTTGGGAACCAAGGAATATCTGGACTTTTTTTCTTTTACAATTTGTTATACTGTATATAGAGTGTAAATTTCACCATGGACCTTCTGAATTGTTGGAAACTTTATATAAGCATGGATAAAAGGGGCACTGTTTATTTAACCTATTAAAGGGTTATTTCTTTGCTCTCATCATTTAGGGATGAGGAGATGAAGCCATTTCTTATCCTGTAGATGTGAAGCACTTTCAGTTTTAAACTGTCCAAAATGTAGCATAACATTTCTCTGTACTTATTGATGTATGCGTGTTTGTCTCACCATGTCATGGCATCTTAAAGATTAAACAACTGACTGCCTTTGTATAAACTTTCTTAATGCCAATTATTTAGTGCATTTAGGGTGTCTGTTTACAGTGTCTGTGGAGAAGTCAAGTTTAGTTTAGACATCACAATAATACCCTGGTATCGACTACTAAAGTGTTCATGCTACATTGTTGTAATTAAACCATGGTTTTTCCCCTACCCAGTGAAGTGTTACATTTAATCTGATGCGTGGTTTATGAGGTTAAGAAGGAATACCTGTTGGGTTTTTTTTAATTACTTTACATATAAATAACTCTGCTACTTAGTAGCTGGAATACTGTCTTTTAAGGGCATTTTCATCATCTCTTACACTGGCAAATCAGTGCCTTGAAAACAAAACCAAGCAACAGTTGTTGAGAGGGGTGTGAGCCATTTGCTTAAAGAAAACAACACCCCACCAGTATCCGTCTTTCAAAAAGACATTTGGAGGGGTTAATAACTGAGCTTAGGTTTGTGAAATAATACATCTATTACAGCTCTGTTTACCAAGGAGGTATTCTTAGGGAATAAAAAGAAGCCTTGAAATGGAGCATTGTACAACTTCTGTTGGAAGAAATTTCTTCCTGCTCTTCCCTTGGTTCACCATTGTAGAAGTAGGATGTTGGTTTGTTTGTTTTTTAACCACAATTTGAAATCCACATTTATTTTTCTTACTGTGTTGTTCCTTTCACAATCCCCTCTTTGCGTGTCTTTTATTGTTGTGGGTTGACTTGACTTTATTGCCACATCCCCACTCAGCCACTCTTACATTCCTCAGTAGGAGATGGGGGAGAGAGTAAGATGGATCAGCTTGTTGGACCGAGGTAAAGACGGTGGGATCACTTACCAGTCACTTCAGGAACATCAATTTATTGTCAGTTAAAAATAGAGACGAGTGGTGAGGAAGATGAACAAACTGAAAACACTTTTCCCCCAAGCCCTCTCTTCTTCTCAGGCTCAACTTCACTCCTGGCTCTTCTGCATTCCCCTCACTGTCCTTAGTTGGCACAGATTGGGCAGGGAGTTGGGAGTTGCCATCTGTCTATAGCAGTTCCTCCCACACTCCTTTCTCATCATGCTTTTACCTACTTCAGTTTGGGATCCCCAATGGACTGCAGCACGGAGGTTTGCCCTGGTGTCTTTATGGGCTGCAGGGAGGCAGCCTGTTTTGCTATGGTGGTCTTCAGAGCCTGTGGGGCCCATCTCTACTCTGGTGTTGGGAGCACCTCTTCCCATCCCTCTGATCTGTATGTTTTGCAGGGTTGTTTCTTCAGTCTTTTTGTCACTGCTGTACTCTTAAATACATTCTGCCACAGGTGCTACCAGCCTGGCTGATGGGCTCCTCGTGTCCTGTGGTGGCCAATAGTTGGAGCTGACTTGAATTGAATGTATCCTTTATGGATGGCCCCTGCCCTCTTACATAGATCACCCCTTCAGGCCCTCATACCACCAACTTGATGTGTAAACCCATTACATTTAGTGACACCCGGGAGCAAGTGGGTTCACTGGGATTGGGAAAGCTCCCTGGAACCTGTGTGTAGTACACCAAAACTACTGGCAAGTTTGGTAGGTAGGAACTCCTTATGGCAGGTGCGGGTGTTGCTGTTACCACATGGTTGTCACTTACCTGCCCTGAGGGATCAGGAGTGTTTGGCATTGTACGCATTGACAGCTATGGGAGTATGTCAGTGGAAGGCATTCAGCATTTGGGAGGGTGTGAGGATTGATAAAGCAGCAGTGTTAATGGTGGTAGAGGAGAGCTGCAGCAGTGCTTTGAAACACAGAGGGAAATGCATTGGCCGTGCTTTCTTCAGGCAGTGCTGAACCTGGAGCTGAAGATGATATCACAGGCTGCGCTGACAGAAGCTGCAGATTGAAAATAAAGCAGATTAAAGATACGCTGCTGCCAGCACAGCACAAAGTTATTTCTGCTCACATTGTGATGGGTTTCTGGGGAAGGTCTAAAAAGATCTTGGGATGCTTTTCACTGCAAATGGCTGCAGCTGTGTTAGCATTTCTAATTTAAGGCTATGCCTCCAATCTGCTGCTCTTTGTCCAAGGGGTATCTAGTTTGTGTCCTGGTGGATCTGCTGCGTGTGGTAGGCTCAGACATTTAGGTACAGAACCCAGTGTAACCCATTTGTTTTAGACTCTTTTGCTGTATCTGATAGAGCAACGGATGGGAAAAGAGGAAGCATGAAACTGCTGTTAATTATAGGAGTGAGAGGCCTAAAATCGTTGGAGGAGGTGTTGGATGAAATGGGAGATATAGGTGAAATGTGTGTTTGCATGAGCTGATGCTGAGCCATCATGGAATTATGGAGTTTACCCTTTGGAGAAATGCTGAGATGAAATTTGAGATGGATTTACTCTGCAAGGTATGCTCTGTAACTGGGAGAAGGGGCAAGTATGCAAGGTCCTACACCTGGGTTTGGGCAATCCCATACATCAATACAGACTGGGAGATGAATGGATTGGGAGCAGTCCCATGGGGAAGGTCTTAGAGGTAGCTGTATGAAAAGCTGGTAATGTGCACTAGCTGTCCAGAGAACCAACGTTATAAACTACCAGCTGTCATACATACCCTAATGATGCTGGTGGGTTTCACATTACCCCACTGCTGCAGCGATCCCTGAGTCCCAGGTTGTGTGGTAGGGTGTCTTTCCATGAGCTCATGAGCTTTGAATTTCCCAAGATGGAAGGGACCCAAGAAGATTATCGAATCCAACTCCTGTCTCCACACAGGAGTGGAGATCCAAAGGGCATTTAATAAGAAGCAGCTGGCGTTTGCTCTCAAGTTGCACTTGGGCTACAGGCAAGAGATGCAGTGGGCACAGCCCAGAGTGCCAGACTGCAAGGTGTTTGGATTTTGGGTGGTGCTGTGTGGAGCTGGGAGTTGGACTTAATGGTTCTTGTGGGTCCTTTCAAACTCAGAATACTCGATGATTCTGTGTTTCCTTAAAGGTTTCATCATGTGTTTTCCATTTGTAAAGAGCTGCATTCTTCAGCCAAGCATAGATGTGCTTTAAGTGACTCCTCAAATATTGTTTTCTTGGTTACAGAAAGCAAATGAGATTTGAGCATTTATTGCTAATCCTTGCTAGGTAGTCTTGTTTTCTGATCACATCTTCTGACAGTGTTTTTAGGGATTTATTTAAACAAGCCAATTGAGTGTTTCAACCATATACTTCTGTCCCTAGGGCTGAGACCTCCTTATGTTTGAGTAGCCAGGGAATGTGGTGCAACAACCTGGGTGCCAAGAGTTATTTTCCCTGCTCATGGAAGAGAAGAAGAAAGCAGATGACTAACAGTCACATAATGTAGTGATTTAGGATAGTGTGTTGTTATTTTGTGAAAGTAACAAAGAAACAGATTTGAGAATATTGAGATATTCTCATGGAACAGGTTTGGTTTCTGGTTGGATGGAGGACTTGGTGCGTGGAAATAATTCTGTGCCCAGTTTTAGGGCTGCAAAGCGCATTCATCGATGATCAAATTGGAGTCCATCATACCTGAGGAGCTGCCATGGATGGCTGCACAAATCAGTGCTGCATAATGTGCCTGCTGCAGGCTGTGACAGGGGAAAGCAGTTCTGTAGGAACACTGCTGCTAAACTAAAGCACTAAACACCATTGTACAAAGCATAGTGGAAACTGTTCCTGGAAATGGTTGTTCTTTTCGCTGTTACTTTGAAGGCAGCAAAAGCTTCCAGCGTAGCGAAAATTGTATTGCAGTTATTTTTGCTTCTGTCAGTTTGTAGCCTATTGAAATTCTATTAGGAAGGTCTTTAAAATGATCCAGATTAGGAAGCAAAATGAAATAACATTTTGTTGCAGTGACTGGGGAAGCATTTGACTGAAAGGAGAAGCGTGCGCTTCTCTCACCATTCCCAATGGCCTCCTGTTCATTGAGTGTCAGATTTCATCAGCATCCACTATGGGATACTCAGAGTGATCAGTTACACCCTTTGCCAGGCTGAAGACAGGCTGCTCAGAAGCATCTGTGCAATGGAAACAGAGTGCAGAGGGGCACTATGGCTGGCATGGGCAAGGAAACTGGGAGCTGTGACACAGGACTGGGCTCTGAGGTGAGAAAGGGACAGCGATAATGCCCTTTTCTCTTAATCCTGATGGGGGAAATGCTGGTACAGTCCTTCAGCATGGCAGTGTGTCCTTGTGCAACCCACAAGTGTGATCCCAACAGAGGTGGAAATGTTGGGTCCTTGGGCCACTGAGCTTCTCCTTCTGCTGTTTTCTGCTGTTTGTGCTCTGACTTTTGCCTCCCCTGATGGTGTCTATGACACTGCGTGGAACGCTATGTGACTTCACTGTGGAAAGAAGGTGGGGATTGAGGTCCTGAGCACCTGGGAAGCAGCTGCTGGCTCAAGCTGCACCCAGTGCTTTGGTGTTTTCTCTCATGTGGAAGCATTAGGTTTCTACTTCACTGCTTCCATTCATTTCCAGTTGGGCCTGTGGATTTCCAGAAACTTGAAAACTTAATATTGCCAGCAGAAAAGCAGCAAGGTGTTCTCCATGTGGGAGCGCTTACTTTTAGTGTTGTTCATCCTCATAGCATGTTTCCGTCCAGTCAAGTATGTGAACCACGCCAGGACAGGCAATAGCACAGATGCTGAGCACTTGGTTAGTGCTCGGATGAGGATGTCTTCAACTTGTCCACAAAGAAGATTTTCAGGTAGGGTTGGAAAACAGTGGCAAAGCTTACTCTGCTCATACACCCATTTTGCCATATTTGCAATGTTCATAATGGCTCCATGATAGATCATAATGGCATGGTATCTGCTTTTGGCTTCACATTAAGAGCACCCTCTGGCAGAACTTTTCAGGTCTAGCCGACATTGATTTGTATGAAATTCGAGAACTCAGTCCCTTTGCCAAATGTGGTTGAAGTTCACCTGGATGTTCAAAACTTGTTCAGGTTGGGAGGGGGTATGGGAAGCAGGTGAGCTGGCCAAGTGATTTCATGGCTCCTAGTGCTGCAGGAAGGCAGTGTTGAAATGGTATATGCAGACTTGGAATGGAGCAAGTAATTGCTCATTGCTTTTGAAACAAGTAAGAATAATGACATGTCTGGTCCACAGATACATATGAAAGAGTTGTCATTTTTATTGCCATTTCATATCTTATAGAAACTGCCATTTTTTGCTGGCTCTTGACTGCACAGAACTCATGCTCTTTGTGCTGGTTGCATGCTTGTGGCCAGTATGTTCTTCAGCCCAAGGGTGACTCTGCAAAGGCCATTCCTCAGGCAGCCCTGATTGGGTCTGTTCTGCTCAGACCCAGCTCTTTTCAACTTGTCCATGAGAGCACCCTGCCTTGAACCAAGCACTCCTTGCTGCACTCCCATGGCTGCAGCTCTTGTTGCTAAGGGGTTGTTTGGATTTGCAGATTCACTACCTGGAAAAAAAGGTAGATTTTTAAAATGAGGTTGACTGTATGTTTATGAAACCAATGTGACTGTGCCCAAATCAATATTAAGCTGAAATGGGAGTGAAAAATTGTGTGTAACAGAGAAAACAACCCCCCATCCAACAGAGCTCTGTCTTCAGGGTGTTGGGGGATTGAGCTCTAGCAGCGCTGCAAAGGCAAAGTCTGCAAGAAGAGCATGTGTGGGGGACAGAAGTTGTTAGGCTGAGCCTGGCAGTCTGCCACAGCTGAGACTGTCAGTCTGGTCAATGTCTGCCTCTTCTTGACCAAAATGGGGACAGTGAAGCTGAAGGAAATGTATGACAGTGTATTTGGAATGCAATGGCTGACAGACCTGTAAACTGGAACTTCTGCCAGGCTTTGGAGAATGATGCAGGGTGTTATTCCAAAATACTTCTAGCATAGTGGTAGGTAGGGCAAGTTGTTATTATTCCATGAACTGTCATGCAGAAAGCAAAGTGCTTCAGTTGAAAATATTTGCTTTGGATTTATGTACTTAAAGCCATGAAGAGTGTTCGATGTACTTGTGTTGTATGAGCTCTCAGGAGAGTTAACAACTTGACTTAAGGTTTGGAAAAGACAAGTTTGATTAGAGGTAACTCTGCTTTACGATCAAAGTGCTGTAGCATTTCACCACAAAATTGTATGTATTGAAAATGAGTCACGTCAACATGGTAAATGAATAAACAAGGTTTGGAAGTGTAATGGCACAACTCAGTACCATGCTAAACAGAAAAATACAGAAGAGCTTTGGTAAATTGGGTGCAATTTATTAGATTTGTAAACATGATTAACAGCTAGTGCTCACAGAATTCCTTGCTAATCCTAGAATGGTTTGGATTGGAAAGGATGTTAAAGACCTTCTGGTTCCAGTCACCTGCTGTGGGCAGGGCTGCCCCCACCAGCTCAGGCTGCCCAGGGCCCCATCCAACCTGGCCTTGAGCGCCTCCAGGGATGGGGCATCACAGCTTCTCTGGGCAGCTGTGAATTCCTTCTTATTTTCCATACCCCTCACCAATTTCAGTTCCTTCTGTGCCATGGCTTCCCCAGTCTCATCTCTGCAAATCAAGATTGCATCCCTATTTTTTCCCCAAGCCACACATCCCTGCTTCCACTGCCTGTGCATTTCCCTCTTTTCCCTCAGGTTGTCCAGCAGGTCCTTTCTCAGCCACTCCAGTTTCCTGCCTCCTCTGATTTGTTTCTTATGCTGGTGGGTGGGTAGAGAGTTCTTGTGCTCTCAGGATGGTGCCCTTAAAAGAGCTGCCTGCTCTGTTCTGTTTCAGAGCTCAAACTTATCTTGTTTTACTTATATGAGAATTTATACTGTAGGAAGATGGTGTGATTTGATGGGTAGTCATATACACTGGATTATACAGTACCATTATCCAGCTTGCCATTAATACTGTATTATGTCTGGAACAAACACAGTCCTAACGAGAGCTGTGTATAGCTGGGATGTAGCAGCACTTAACGTGCTCTGTAGCTCTGGCTCTGTGATCACCTGTGGTAAAGAGGAGATTGAAGCACCAAAGCTCACTAGGCATCATAGAAACAAACTATTCAGCACAGCACACATGGAAGCAGTAGTAGGTGAGGAAAGATGCAGGTGGTGAGAGGAGAAGCCATGAAAATGTATAACCTAAAGGTAGCTTACAGAGTAGAATAAAGAAATCATCGTTCAGCTTTGGCAGAGCAGCATCGCTTGAGGGAAACTCACAGCCATCCAAGCAGAATGGCACAAAGAACCTCCTATGGCGTTTGGTAAAGGAGAGCTCTTTGTCAGCTGGAAGAGAGCGAAGTCTGCGATGCTCAACGGGACTTTCACGTGATCTCTTTGAGTTCATTTATCTATTTTTCGCTTGGTGCGACGTCCCGGGGAGCTGAGGGGTCACTATTAGCGGTGGTGGAGCTCCTCCTGCTGGCTCCTCCTTCGCCCCGGCAGCCGCAGAGCTTCCTACGGACAAGACTTGGCTTTGTGTGGCTGTGCGGCTGGGCCTTTCCCCTGCTTTCTTTCCTCCGTCTCTCTCTCTTTTTGTTTTTAAGTGGATATTTACTCAGCTTTCTCACAGTTAATGCGTTTCAGAGACTATATTACTGCATGGAATTTGATTCGATGTAGCAAGGAGAAACATGCCTGAAGTCTTTCGTGTTATAATCTCAGTGTGAGCACTGATGGTAGGGATCAGCTAAAGCAGTATGGACTCAGAGTGGGCTACTGACAGTGGTGTGATTAAAACGATTCGGGCTGGAGGGAATGTGGGGTGGTCTCCATTCTAACCCCCTGATGCAAGCAGGGTCCTGCCAGGGCTCAGATCAGGTTGCTCAGGTCTTGCAAACCCCAAGGATGAAGAACTAACCAGAGAACATAGTGTGCTTGAGCTGCTGCCATTGCTGGGTTGGAGGTGGCCTGGGCAGGTGTTCAAGGCTGCAGGGCAGCTGCTGTAGGTCCTGGCCCAAAGAACTAAATGTCACTCTATGCAGCCAGCTGCTGACCATGCCCTTCTTATGCCCCACATTGAGCACCATGGCACACTTCTGTGCTGCCACCATGCCATGAACTGCAGCATAAAAGTGCTCTGAGACAGCAGGGTTCTGCATTACCTGCACTTCTTTAACATAGATATATTTTTGTATATACATTGTAAGACAAGGCTAATGGAAACTGCTGTCTGGAGCCCTTGGACTGTACTACTGGTTGCTGAGCCTCTCCCTTTATTCGTAGTAGTTAAGGGGAGGCAGATATGCAGCTCTCATCTATGGCTCTGCACCTCAGACCCATCCAAATGAGCAGCAGCTGAAGGACTTCTGATGAGAAACAGCTCTTTTAATTTTGCCTTTCTAACATTTGTGCTCAACTGAAATCAGCTCTGCATCTGGGAAGCATCCTACTGTAAGTTCAACATCTTCTTTTCTGCTCCAGGCAGTGCCCTGTGTGAGCCACTCTGTGCCACTCACAGAGCATGCTCTCCATTTTTAGCTTTTTTTTTCTAGCTGTAATCATTCTGCATTCCCATTTTCACTTTACACTATAAAAAGCCTTCCTGATGAAAACGTTGAGCTTACTTATTGTAAGTGCGTAGAAAATGGTCAGTCACAGCATTGGTACTTTTCTTTAATCTTCTTCTGTAGTACATATTCATTATCGTCCTTCCTTCCTGTCGAACTGGGAGTAAAGATTTCTGTTCCATTACAAAGACTTGAAATCCTGAATTCCTCTGATGTGGATAATTTAAACTCATCGTGTGGCTGAATATGAAATAATTGTATGTTACAAATGGAGTCTCACCATTTCTATTGTATTTAATCTGCCTTGTGTTCTCCTCAGCTCTCAGACTGGCATCACCAAAAGTCTTCCACTGAAGCGTGTTATGACTTGAGGACCGTGTTGCTGTGAATAGTCAATTCTACTCTTGTTTCACTTGCTTCCAGCTTTAATTTATTCTGGATATGCATTACAGATTTCACTTTCAGCGATTATTCAGATAATGCAACTGTTTTCAGTGGGATGAAATGAAAAGCTCAGGTAAAATTCACTGCTGCTTATTTTGTTTTTCAGTTTGTTTAGCAGCTCGTGAAATACATCTTTACAAAACACATCATGAAGTGCCAAGAGGGAGTGCATGTGACCATAGGCTGCTCCATCTACAAGAAAACTTGTTATCCAGAACACGTGCCGTGTGAGTAATTAAAAAACACAGGGTACCATTGCTTGAGTCTCAGACTTTGCTCCTAATTTTGGAGTTCTGTTTGTGGGCTGTGTTTGTGGCTCTCCTGTCTCAGGCAGGTAGATGCAGATCTGTGCCTCCTAAAACTGAACGATGTGCCAAATGTGGGCCCTTTGAGTAGGTTATTGCCCTTCTCTGGTGACCGGCATCTCACTGTTGATATTAGATGAACCAAGAGAGCTGTCATTAATGAAGTGGTTAACATGGAAGGAGAACTTGCAGGATTAATGCTCGACAATCCAATTAGAAATATTTGAAAGCTGGTTATAATATCATCCAGGAGGGGCTGCATGCGTTCATCTTTGAAAAATCAGTTTATTTGGAGACAGCTGAGGGTTGGCTGGTGCTCAAGGCATCTCAGGTGCTCAAGCAAGTGTTCATAGATCAGCTTGCACTTGAATTTCATAGGATTGTTTTTGTCTTCTCATAGGACAAGGAGGAGACGCATTAGAAAACAGGATCTCAATGAATAATGGGGTAGAAATGAATATGCTTGGGAAAAATTAAGGAAGGAACCAGTATGAATGTAAGGCAAGCACCTTTTTCACAGGGGAGAGAGAAATCTGTGAAAGAGCACATTCAGGGAGAAATGAGAGTGGTGATTTTCTTTTGGCTACTTATGCATTGGTTGTACGTGTGTAAGTTGGACCTGTATCGATGCAAGCCAGCGATATCTGGAATGCTGTCCTCTTAATAATGTTATAGTTGAAAAGATCTGGTTTTCAGATAAAAACATGAGCCAGACTGACTGAACAGGGTAAAATTAAACCAGATCATTGTGAAAAGCCTGTATAAATAGTAAGGAAAAAGCTAGAAAATGTTGTGAAGCCAATTGTAGTACCAGTGTACGAATGGGTAGGTAAGGGATAAATGAAACTCAAAGTGGGGGGAATTACTGACTTGAACCTCTGTAGCCTGAAAATCTCTCTTTTCTCAATAGATTTTTATTCCAGAGTAGAAAAAAATGTTTAGGATATTCCAGGTCCTGTCTTCATGTTCAGGTTACAGAGTTGCAAGCTTCCTTTCCCTCAGCTACTCCTTGTAACATTTTTCCTCTAACTCCTTTTTCTATGTGGAACAAGAGTGAAGCACCTGTATATGCGTCCACGTTTTTCAGTTCCATTTCCTGTTATTCCATGCTGTGTAAAAATTACTCTGCATTTCCCCATTTATGAATATTTTTACTTACCGGTAGCCCTACTGATTCAAATCAAAAGTAGAGACCACACTCCTCCTTTAAGGAAGACTAAAAAGAAGTCCCAGCTATCGGTCTGCTCTACCAGTATCTTTTCCAGCACTGTGAGCGATACCTAACATTCATCACATTGTGAAGCGTGTTGCTGTCCGTGCCACTCTTGCATTCAGTCTGAGTGCTGCTGCCCTCATTATTTAGGGGAGAAAGAAGAGAGAATGCTGAGGAGCTGCTGATGGCTAAGTGCAACCGTTTTTCGGCCTACGTGAACGTGATCTCCAGGTTGTTAATATTTCTGCTGGTGGCCTTCATCGCCTTTATGTGCAGCAGGTGAATGGTTTTACTTTGTTAAGGCAGTTTAATTCTATTGGCTTTGACAAAGCTGAATTAATATTTCCTATAACTTGGTTTAGAGCAGATATTGAACTTCATTCCTTTCTTAGTTTTGTTTTGTTTGTTTTTTTTCCTCCAGAGGAACATCTGTGCCTGCCTGCTCACTGAATGCAAAGTAAAAGGTAGGAGATGAGAATTATTTGTGTGGTGAAGCACAGCGAAGACATTTTGAGTGTCCTGCTCTGCAAGCTTGGATGGTGATTTGGTGCGACAAACTCCTTTCAGCCATGGAAAAAGAGTGACAGGCTGATCATCATTTCATTCCACTGAACAGAGGTTTTGAGAAAAATGGTCTGTGTCTTTTTGAATGGGCTTGGCTGGATCCTTGCTTAGGTGGCTGGATCCAGCCCTGACTGTGAAGGTCAACTACAGTCAAGATATAAATCACCTCTGTGTGAGCTAAGTATCCCGGATGTCCAAGGATTATGTCAGCGTAGTCTGTGGAGTCTAGAGAAGCATGCAGGCATTTGCTGTCTGCTTTGGGGGATAAACTGAACTTACTTTGGGCTCCAGATATTCTGTCAATGAGCTGGACTTGATTCAGTTGCCTAACTTCAAAATATCTTGCCAAACCTGGTGCCCTATGTTATTAAGACATCTGTCAGCCTCATGTAGATGTCTTATAGAACCCCTGCCTTGCTGAAGTTTGGTCAAAAAACCCTGCTCATCTTAAACGACACTGGATACCTACACGTAAGCAACTGAATCAAGCCTTATCTATCCATGGTCTGCAATGGGATAGTAGGCATCTAGCTCACATTACTCATTTAGGTGATTGATTCTAAGACTGAATCCCTTCTAAACTCCCCATTCCTAGTGTCTATCTCTTGTTCCTCAGTAACTTAGCAATGCTGTGGCTTGACTTGCTGCTCTTCATGCAAATTATATTAGGCTAAACTTGTGCATGTTTACATAAGCTGTGAGTTAGTTTTCAAAGATATGTAGAGCAAGTGCAGTCCAAGTATAAGAACTGGGCATGGAGTTACCAGCTCCTGAAGCCAGACTTTCACAATAGTGGGTATAGCTGCATGTCTCCTGAAGGTTCCTCCTTTTTGTTCATAGTCTCTATTTCAAGACTCTTGTTTTTCCCATTAATTTTACATATCACGCTATTGAAACATTAGCAGTTCAAGATGCTTATTTCTCCTGGGTATTTTCATTCTATGAAACACTGCAGAAAATGACTTTTCACATTTCTGATTTGAAAATCACTTTCCATGTGAGATGCAGATGCCTCTTCATGCCTGGCAATCTCTTGTCTGCAAATCTATGGATTTTCTGTTGATAAAAGGCTGGAATTAGCCTTGCTCTGTAATTCTAATGATCCTGCTATTCAGTGCCTTTGCAGTCCAGTTCAGGACGCTCTTCTGGTCTGCATAAATATTTGTGCTGACATTAAGAGAGAAAAATCCATCTCATAAGTGAGGTTCAGAAATCTCAGTCTGTGGTCCAAAGGGACTTACTTCCCTTCCCCTCCCCTGGGAAGCCACACATTTATTTGCATTTGTAAATTGTGCCATGTGTGATCATAACTGATAATTCTGAAGGGTAACTTTAGGCTTTGCTTCCTAAAATTCCATTTCTATCACATTTCAAAGAATATAAAAAATCTCTGTAATGATTGTTTTTCAGTTTAAAAACCCGGAATTCATCTAGTCTGTAATCGTCCAGTCTATTATTTGAGAATTTAATCCCTTCCTTGCTCGTGACATTCTGGCTCTCAGCAAGCTGCATCTTCTGAGCTCAAGGGCGCATCTCTCTATGTATTCAGCCAGGTTTCTCCACATAAGCCTATTATCTAAGTTCCCAGTCTAGTCCCTTAGGCATGGTCTACATGAGGCTTAACTCAGTTCATTCCACATCCTTGCTGACCAGTTCAGAAGTGAGCAGCAGGGTGCATGTCCTGCATCATGTCCTTCCTGCCTGCCTGCTATGCATGGGTGCCTCAAACAGCACTACATTTGAGGGTGATGAACAACCTGAATGCTTTGTATCCCTTAACAAAGAACTCCCAAACACATCACTAAGCATTAATGCTGTGGAGTTGTACAAGTTGCAGAGGTACCAATTTAGACAGTCTTTCTGTGTCGTAGCTGGTTGTGTTTGCAAGTATTTCAGGAACCCTAGATCCACTATTCTGCTGTATGTGGGCACCTATGTCTGGTCAGTTTGACACTGACTGTGATCCACTTAGGGCCTTAATCGGTTACCCATACTTTGGCAACTAGTTAGAACCATGTTAACTCTGTTGTGTGCAGTAATATCTTAACATTTAAGCACACCCCAGACACCTGAATTTACCATTTCAGTATGGAATTAGATCTCCCCCCAGGTGTGTGCATGCAATGTAATGCTATTAGAAGCCTACGAAATCTGAAAGGCCGGATCTGTGAGCCTGACTTCAGCATGGTTCTGTTTGAGCCTGACTGGTTCTGGGCAGTGTTGAAGAGTGTGAAGGTAAAACAACAGGTAACAATTGATATCAACCTAAAAATAAACTCTTATCAGAAGCTGCAAGTTACTAATATTTGTACAGTGGCTCGGGGAACCAAGGGCTGCATGGGATCATTAATGTAGGCAAGATAGTATGAAATGTTGTAAATTCGAGCATTTCTAGAAAGGGTTTCTTGGCACTTCAGAAGGATTCTAAAGAAGCTGCTCCACTTTCACTGACTGAATTCATCTTTGTCCTTCCTGACAAAAGTTTTACTTTTGAAAATTTCATTCCTTTTATTTTCAGCACAAAGGTATCTGTAAAGTGATGCTCAACCAGTTTGTGGGTGGGGGGAGGGGGTCGGGGGTAGGGGGTCAGGGGGAGGGGGAAGTATTTTAGTTAAAAAGGTTTGCATGGGAATTAAATTGCTGAAACTTCTTTTGCAGTTGATCATAAATTCACAGTCAAAATTCATTTCACAGTGGTATGCATTAGCAAGCATTCCAATGACATGCTTCAACCAAATGTGTGCTGAGACTGAAACAGTCAAATAATCCGAACAGTCTTCGAGCTGTAACAGATCAAACTAATACAGTAACACCAGGAGATTGAAATGCTCTCATTGCAAACTGGTCATTAATGCCTGATTAAATTACGTACAGAGATTTCAACTGTTTATCCAAGTAAATTGTTGATTTTCAAGTCAGTTAAGTGATAGCTGGAAAAGAAAATAATGTGACTGCTGTTAAAACGCTGACTTGTATTCATGAACTAACAGCTATGCCAATCACACTGCTTGCCCACCTGATGACATCCCAAGTTTCTTTGTTTTAGTTATTTAGGAAGCTCTTGAAAGAGGTGGTGATATATCAATGGAGAGACTCATGTCAGCATGTCCAAAAGCTCAAATATTTATTTACTGCTACCAGAAATGATGGAGATCTTTGTAATTTTGTTTCTTGCTATACTAACAGTTGTGCAGTATCTACCTAGAATGTTTACTTGTGGAGTAAGAACAAATTACATCTCCTAGATATGATATATAGACAAGTAAACCTAGGAAGGCGTCTTGCCTTATATCTTATGAGGAAGAAATTCTTCACTATGAGGGTGATGAGGCTCTGGCACAGTCTGCCCAGAGGAGTCATGGATGCCCCACCCCTGGAGATGCGCAAGGCCAGGTTAGATGGGGAGTTGGAACTATGTAACCTTTAAGGTCCCTACAAACCCAAAACATTTTATGGTTCTAAAATTCTAGGAAAGAGCAGACCCAGGAATGCCTACCACAGGACTCTGAGAAGAGTTTAATTGTCTTACCAAGTTGAGCCTTGGTTCTATGCTTAATTCTGAGGCATTCTCCAGCTGAGAACTAGTCTATCACCATTCATGAAAGTGAGTTCTAAAGCTGTATTTTATCAACATTTGGAAGATGGTTGCTATTTAACCTCAAAAGTTTTTTTTAAAAGATGCTTCAAATTAAAGCAACAAGTTACATAATACTCGGCACAGCTATGCTGAAAGTTACAGAGAGAGGGATATCTGTCTCTAGGCTTCAGATTGCAGCATTTTGCCAGGGCATGGGCTTCTCAGATAAGGGCAGGCTCATCACACTAGGCTTCCAGGGGACTTTATCATGGAAAAAGAGATGTCTCTGATGGTTGTTCAGAGTCAAATAGCAGTGAAAAGAACTCATAAGATGGTTGTAGTATTAAAACATTAATTTTGAGTCCAATTATATGTTCTGTAATGAGCACTTTGAACTTCCTGTCCTTAAGTACTATGTGATGATCACTGGCCTTACATGAGATGATGGGCTAAAATGCTGCAGTGCTAGTTTGTAAGTCTAGCTGCACAAAATGATTAAACCTATTGCAATTATTTTAACTTTTTAATTTCTTCTTTCTTTCTTTTCAGGGAGAAAGACAAAGGTCAGGGAGTGGGGTGTTCCTATTTGTCACCATTGTGTACTTGCTAGGCTCTTTTTCTGACTTAGTAGAGTTAATGTATTTTTCTAAGAAAAAAAAATGCTCTATTATGCACTAATGTATTTTTTCAAGGAAAATCCCTTCTGGGTCAGCATAAATGTTCTGTAATATTTATAAAAGAAGCTATTTTTCATCCATAAATAGTTTCTTATATACTTCAAAAGACAGAAGCTTTCCAGCTTGGAAGTAAACTCAAAGTGTTGCTTTATCAGACCATTTGTTGTTGCAGTAGCTGTTTGATTACAGAGGTACATCATCTTTTTTTTTTTTTTTTTTGTCTGGTCTTTTTAGAGGCCAATCACTATGGAAACCACATCACAGAAAATTGCTTGGTCTCCTTAAAATACCCTTCAGAAAAAGGTCAATTGTTATTAACATTTTCCGACTAAACTCAAAATGATAACAACATCAAGAATATTGTTGTCACCGTTTCTACGCTCGCGTGTGCATTTCTTTATGGCGTACCTTTCAGTTAGCTATCAAAACAGGGCAAAATATTGATGCTCCAAAACAATTGTAACACAGCAAACTTTTGAATATGTTTTGAAATATGGAGATTTGCTCACGTGCCTGAGTTTCAGCTGTGAAACAGCTTTGTTTCATTGTTTCTGCTTCTCTGATTCTGAGAAACATCCAGGCTGAATTTCCTTTTTCTACCTCTGCACGCGAGTGCACCATTGAAAAGAAGGGGCAGGCAAATGACTACTGCAGACAGCCATCTGTTGTTGAATTATGAAATAGCTGTTCTGGATGGCCATTTAAAAGCCTGGAAATGGCTGGTTAAAGGTTTCTGCTCTCAGGGTGAAATGCATCCAAGGGGTGTTAGATGGGAAAAATCAGGTCTGATTATAATAATAGGGTCCTAGTCTGTGAATTGAGAATACACAAAGTTGTTCTCTTTCTGGCTCATGCCACTTGTGCTCTGCTTGATTGGACATGTTGTTTCTTTGCCATTTTACATTATCTGCATCTCCGGCAAAGGATTCTTGCATTTGAGTAGCGTTCTTGTTTTGCAGATAGCTATTTCCATCCAACTTTTATTCAAGCACAGTAAACAATTAAAATAAATAAATCCCTTTTCTTGGAGTTCCATCATTTTGGAATTGACAAACAAGTTGAAAAGGCTGCCAAAAGAAAGCAGTAGTTGGAGGAAGTTAATTCGCATTGATGTGTGCATGCCACTGATAGCAAGTTATGCCTATGACATTCTGACATTGCTTCTCAAAAAAGAGAAAGAGTGGAGAGGAGTGAAAGACTAAGAGGATGTTCATTTAATTGGAAAGCCTACTGAGATCTGAGGCAGCTGAGGCAAAGGATGCACCCTTTTTCTGCACAATGGCATTGGTTGAAGGTTGTATATAAGGTGGCCTTATTAAAGTGACAAGGCAATTTAATTCTTTTGTGCACAATGATTCTACTTCATTGATTTACAATGGGAAGGATATAATTTTGCTAGTGTTGGCAAAAAGCTCAAATGTCAGGCTTTTCAAATTGCCATACTTGCCTTGTTCAGGATGAATAATGAATAAGTCACCTTTTGTCTACAGTTAAATATTCTTGAATAAATACAAAGAACATAAAAGACACAAATGATTGCCTGATTTATATTTTAAATAAAGATCAACATTGTGATAAATGGTTGAAAATGCTTAGTGTGAAGTAATATGACTATGCTGATAATTACATTATCAATTAAGGGGCAGCCCAGGTGTGGAGTGTTGGAGAAGGGATGGCAGAGAGAAACCCCTGGTGTGGAGCATGCCAGACTTCACTGTCTGGGAAGCGTGTGTGGGGAAGAGACCCTTAGTTATGCAGTGGATCTCATGCTTAAAATTCAACCACTAAATATACCAAAGCATCAATTCTCTCAGAAAGCTGTAGCTGTTCTCACTTTGCCACAAGCAGGATGCATTGGTCTCGGTTCTGGAAGCTGATTGTGCTCCACTTATTCCTGATACTTTGGGTGGGCAGAAAAGATTTTTCTTCATTTCTTGTGATCTATCTTAATTCAGAGTTGAACAGATTGTAAAGACCGATGTTCTTAGCTGGCATCATAGTCAAGGCTTGACTAAAACAGCTTGGAAGAAGATGAGATGGAAACAATGTACTGAATCTTTTCAACATCCGATTCCTAAACTATAAGCAACAGGTTTCATCTTTACACGCACAACTACACAACCTCCAGTTTGGTTAAAATAATTGGTTTGAAATCATGCCCATTTCTGCTATGTTGTTCTTCTAATAGAAAGCTTAGGCTGTCCTTGGTCTATCAGAAAGAGGATGCTGCTTAGATACTTCTGTTAGATGAAAGGTGTGCTTTCAGTTTGTAGGCAACCTCAGAGGTAGCTTGTTGGCATGAGAGCATGTTACGGTGAAGATCTCAGGTTGTTCCACGTAGAAATGTGAGAGGGCAGTGGAGTATGTACAACACATACTTAGGTCCTAGAATTCTTAGGTCATGATAATGGAAGGAAGGTCCAGTGCTTGCATCCAAGGGGTTTAGTTTAACATGGGCAATTTTACACCTATTGACACACTTTTATAAGTCTGTAAGGCTGACACAGGGATTTCTGAAACACTTAAACAAGCTAACCTTTCAGAGATGTGCTTTATGACGTTAAGTTGCCACCTTCTGGTGGCTGTCCATCTACCCTTTCTCTACAATAGTTTTGTCATCAACTGATTCCTGAGAACTTTGTCAGTTTATGGGTGGCATGCAAAAGCTTCCGGTATGTTTAGTTTTTCCTGTTTTTTCTAGAGGAAAAATTGCTGGTTGTAGTATCTCTTTCTGATGTGACTTTTAATTCTTATAGCTGATTCACTTTAAAGTTATGTTAAATGATTATTTTGCGGACAGTCATCATTAGGAAATAGCTTCCTATCAATCGTGATATCTAAAAAAATTCATATGCATCGAATCTTACCATTCTGAAGCTGCAAAATGCCTTCCTTTCCTTGCTTTTCCTCACATACAATTGAACAAAGTGAACTTCCAGGATTATATCGTAAAGGAAAAATTCATGAGAACGTTAACAAGGCATGTTGCTTCTAGGGATCCTGAATAACTTTAAGTTACATGTGGTTAAAAATCTTCCATTAAGAAAGAAAATTTAGTGCATGCTTTGACTTAGCTGTGTTGAATGGGTTATCATCCTCTAGACTGCACTTCTTTCAAGTTGTTCCTATGGATCTAGTTTAGTTGTTGTAGAAGTTTCTGTACATTAAGATCTGTAGAGACAGATTAGTTGATGATTTATTTGTCCTGTGATAATGGTACTGTGGGTTTACTTGCAGAACAGACTGTTGTATGAATGAGCATGGTGAGCTGCAAGGGGTGGGCAGTGGAGGTAGGTAGGAGAAAACAGCATGTAATATTAGTGCTTTTGGAACCTGTGCAGAGTCCTTGCTGAGTCCCATTTTTGGACTTCTGGCAAGTTTCCTGTGTCAGGAACAAAACCTATGATGAAGTAAGATATTTATATGACACAGCTGTGGTTGTATCCAAAGAACACTCAAATCATTCATCACAGTTGTCTGTTTGCTCAGTTGTAGTTGATGAATTGAAGACTACTTAAGCCTATTTTCAAAAAATATGTCCACCAGAACTTCTGTGTTTTCCATGCTTGTTATTCTCATTATACTTCTCTCTAGGGCTGTACTGTTGTGGGTTTTCATTTTTGTTGACACGTGGCTTTGTCAACAGCTACTCTATCTACAGCCGTGTATTCTCTGTTAAGTTGAATGGCCAGCTTCTGCTTAAACCTTGCCTGCACAATTTTTAAGGGTCAATCCAACTTCTTAGGTTCTTCATGAATGGAGAACAGAGATTGTGATTAATCTTTGCTGATGTTATTCTGTGGGCCCATCTTCACAATATTGCCATGAGATACACAAATGAGGTATGCTATTAGTATCACAGTCACAGAATCGTAGGGGCTGGAAGAGACCTCCAGAGGTTGTGGAGTCCGACCCATTGCCAAAGCAGGTTCCCTACACCAGAAAAAATCATTTGCAAATACCACATTTTCTTTTCCTGTATCTAGAAAACACTGAAAGAATGGAATATTTTTAAGATTCGGATATTTCTCAGTGTACTTCGAGTCTTCCATGCTAGGTTTGTTTTTACAAGAATCTCTTCCAGTGCTGGGGACTGTTAGTGTTAAAGGCCCAAAACTAAGAATAGGAATTTTCCAGCTGTATCTGTTTCTACTATCCTTACCAATCCAAGCTCCATTCTTGTGCCATAAGAAACGGCATATAAGCTGTTTTTTTTTTTGTTTTTTTTTTTTGGTATAAAAACCTAAAGACTGGGGAAACAGGGAGCATAAAGATGAGTACTACCTTTTACCAACTCGTGTAATTCCAGCATCTTTTTTTGTTTTGAAGTTGAAATAAGTCTGCTGAGAAGAAACAGAATGTTATACTATTGAGATGCTATTTTAAAGAAGGATTTATACAACATTATTCAGGTAACAGGCTCTCCAAATCCTCTTTGTCTGAACAATGTGTGAGTAAGCCATGGAGCAGCAAGCAGTAAGTCAAGAAATTCTTTGTCCCTCTTAAAAAAAAGAAAGAAAGAAAGAAAGAAAGAAAGAAAGAAAGAAAGAAAGAAAGAAAGAAAGAAAGAAAGAAAGAAAGAAAGAAAGAAAGAAAGAAAGGAAGGAAGAAAGGAAGAAAGGAAGAAAGGAAGAAAGGAAGAAAGGAAGAAAGGAAGAAAGGAAGAAAGGAAGAAAGGAAGAAAGAAAGAAAAAAAGAAAGAAAAAAAGAAAGAAAAAAAGAAAGAAAAAAAGAAAAAAGAAAAGAACGGTGCAAACTCCAGGATTGATGTGAGCCACATTTCAGAAACTGCCTTGTAATGGGAATTTTTTAAACCTGAAATTCATAAGTTAAAAATAAATATGAGTTATATATATGTATGTGTGTATGTATATGGTTATTCTAGGTAGAAGCGGGTTGTTTTCTTTGTGTTTTAAGGACAGATCAAACCTAAATAACGTATTATGAGTTCTACTCAGAGATGTGTCTCAGCAATTGACCCTGTCCTCTTCCCTGCTAAATATGTATGCTGAAACACTACAGATTTTCATAGAATCATAGAATGGCCTGGGTTGAAAAGGACCACAACGATAACCTGGTTTCAACCCCCCTGCTATGTGCAGGGTCGCCAACCAGCAGACCAGGCTGTCCAGAGCCACATCCAGCCTGGCCTTGAATGCCTCCAGGGATGGGGCATCCACAGTCTCCTTGGGCAACCTGTTGCAGTGCGTCACTACCCTCTGTGAGAATAAATTCCTCCTTGTAACTAAACTAAACCTCACCTGTCTCAGTTTAAAATTTTGTGATGCTGACTGTATGTTTCCTCATTCTAAGCATCTCCCAGAATGTATTTTAAAGGCAGATTCTTTTTTTTCTTTTCTTTCTTTATTTATTTAGAGTGAGAGGGATCTAAAATGTGCAAGTATTTTGGCATAGCATGCCCTCTGCTTTTTATGAAAAAATGGACCAACAAGGAGCAGCCAAGGATTGAGTTATTCCAGATTGTGTCCCCTCATTTTCTTGTGTGATTCAGATCAGGATTTCATGGGCACATGGTTGAAGGACAGGAGGACAGGTAGAACTTGACTTTCAGTATCTGTTTTGCTACTCAGCATCAAAACATGCAGTGGAAGTGGCTCACACAGCTGTGGAAACACACCACTGCTGCCTCACTGTGCTTTACATTCACTGTTTGGTCTCCGTAAACATTCTGCAAGCATTGATGAGTATCAGTGGGTACAACTTTTTTTTCCTGGAGGAATCCCATTGCACACTTTTGTTTCATACGCACTTCCAGACACCATTCTGTCAGGGTGCCCCTCTGCTGCCACCTGTGACAGGGCAACAAAATATAATGGAATATTGGTGAGAAGGTTCAGCCTCTACTGCCATAATACCAACATCTGCCTCTGATGTCATGGGCTAGCATAATAAAATAAATGTAATTCTTTTGGAGCAGTCCTTGTACAATATATAACATAACATATGAATAACAAAATCTATTTTATCTGTTAATATTTTTATTAAGAATTAAAAAAATACAAAACAAGCAAGTGGGATATGTGATACTGATGCACCAATGTCAGGTCCAGTGGCAGTGGCTGTGGTTCTCAGTGAGCTCTGCAGGTGTTTGTCAGAGATTTTTGATGGAATTTTACTGTTTGTTGTTCATCATTGAGAATATCAGTTCACAAATGTACATACTGCAAGAAGACAATGGCATGAATGAGGTGTGATTGTGAAGTGAGGGTTGTCTATCTCTGGTAAGAGAGGGATTATCTCTCCCTGGTAAAGTGACCTAATAGCAATTTTCTTTGAGCTGAATTTCTGATTGCAACTCTATCTGTTTTGTTTGAAAATTTGCAGGTAATTTATTTATTCCAACTGAAAATAGAATCCTAAACAAAAAAAAACAAAACATGATATTTTTTTTTGCAATCTTGAAGCACGTTCTCAAATTCTTTTATCACAACAGAAAGCATGGCTGTGTATTTTTTGCTGTTCATGGGTCTGTATTTAGCCAATGTATCAAAATCTATAAAACTACTGGCTATCACTTGAGCTGGCACTGCCCAGCGCCCTACCTGTGCCCTGCTTTCAGCCCAAACAGTGCCAAAAGCACACCAATGGTTTGGCTTGGCAGGACAGAGCAGCTGCCACGATGGTGTAGGGCCAGAGGTGACTGCACTGAGAGCTGTGCTGGGCTGCATGCAGGCCATAGGTTGGACATGCCTAGTTTATGTGGTACAATATGCGGAAGTGGTGCGCACTGGCTCCCTGACATACGAGACCAACATTTGCTGTAATTTTATTTGCTTTTTGGTGTGCAGGAGTTAAACAACAAAGACCTGTCTTGCTAGTAAAATAAATATCAGTGGGATTACATGTGCCATGGGTAGAAAGGAAAAGCAAGAGTAGTTGCTCCTCCTTTGCCTGAAAGCAATTCATGAACTCTGGCTAAGGCATAATTTTCCACGCATTTCTTTTTTGACTTTGAAGTATGGATTAAAAACAATAATGCTTCTACCTATTGATTCTTCAAGGGCTAGCATGATATCTTATTATTAATTACAGCTTTTCCTCATGTTTTGGGCTGTGAAGACAAGCAGCGATTCTGTTTCCTGAGACTGTTTGCTAGAGTAGACCATCAACAGATGAGACAAAAAGATGATAACTTAGCAATAAACGTTCTCTCCTCTTTTTCACTGCTTTCCTTGGCTTCTTCCTTTTGTTGGATTTAAATGTTTGTGATTTTCACCTCTTTATCCATCATAGCACGCCATCGACTGAATAATACACTTTTACCAAGCCTCCTTCTTTCTGTGAAATAAATGCCAGTAATAATCAGTCAATCATTCAATCCACTTGCATGTGGAATTTAGATGTGGCTGCTTGAATCAGGTTTATAATATACCATTTCTTGGTACAGCATGTTCTTTGATGGTATTCTTTTAAACAACTGTTTCCAACTGCACTTGAAAGCACCTACGAAAGAAATTGTTTGTGATGCTATACTTAGTTTAAATCGCCTTCTCTTTTCTCCAGCATTTTTGTTTGTATTTCATTTCTATGCAAATTATATCTTTCTGAGGTAGTAAAATTTTACAAAGCAGATGAAATGTAGCTATGGAATGAATTACGGGTGAAAATCTGGAAAATATGTTCGTGAAAGGAAAGCTGAGGAAAACATTTAAATCTCATTGTGCATTATTCAAAGAGAATTTCAGAGCAACACTTAGGCAAGTATTACATAAATGTATACCTATATTAAATGATTAATTTACCACAGGTAATATACTTGAAGGCTCAGGGACTATTTTCCTATTAGCCTGTGCATGTAGCACTTGTCAGCTGAAATTCAGCCTAGGTATACAAATGCATTTAACTCCCTCCTGGGGAATTGTGGAGGAGGAATTGTGACTGCAATGCTTGTAAACAGCTAAACAGCAACAGCAGTCACTACCAGTGCCTCAGTAGTGTGTCTCCATTAGAGCAAGTGTGACTGAGGTGAACCTCATGGGGAGAATCCTTGATGACCAAGAATGGTTTCTCATAATCTCAAGTGCCAAATGTCCACTCTCCTAAATTCATTAACAGCACTGGCAGATCTGTTGTGAGTGCTCTAAACGGCTATTGAATTCTCAGCAATTGATGTCTAGAATGGGAGGTTTGATGGCTGAGCATTTCTCAGTCAAGGGTAATTTCCATGGTTCATTCCTCCATGAGATACCTGCTTCCCCTCAGGAGACAAAGGCAGGTTTTGTGAAGATTCATGCCTCATCTCATCATTTACCTAGGAATGCTGTGGGACCAAAATGTATGGTAGGAGAGTAAAGTGTCTCCAGTACATCGGTACATTTAGAGCCTCCATGAGAGAGAGAAGTTGAAGACCAGTCCGAAAGCTGTGCTGACATCCAGGAGATACAGCAGCAAATCTCAATGAGAAACATTTTTCTTAAAAAAAAGAAAAAAGTGATTCCACATGTGCTTCTGATTTTCCTTCTGGCACTTCCACATCCAGATGTGCCCAATCACTCTCCATTCATACCAATCTTAATATTTCTATTACACATCTCTTTTCACATGGGTGGATTTAGAGACACGGTTTAGTGGACATGGGTAAGTGGTGGGTGGGAAGACAGTTGGACTTGATGACCTCAGCGCTTTTTTCCAACCTTGATCATTCTGTGATTAATCACTTTGGGTTTCTGCATCTACAGAATATTTCCTCACTCCTTAAGGATGGGTAATGGTGATCATCAAACATTAACTAAACCTGTATAACTAAGGGAGGGATCCATTAGGTAACGTAGGGACACACAAACTGAAATGCAGGCAGATTTAAGGCATTGATATCTCAACTTGGAGGTGTACCTAGTGCCACCCAGCTCAAATCCGAAGTTCCTCATGAATTTCTCTGATTGGAAAAGACAGGTGATTAGCTGGTGTCTAATACTGCTGAAGGTCCACCAGCCGCTGCATGTGGCCTTAAAGGAATGGAACTTTAAGGAGAATACTTGTATATGCTTATTCTGAGTGAAGATGGCAAGAAACTTAAACATTCCACTTATTTCAGCAGACACGGTTGTGCTAGCTAACTGTTGTTCTAACATGGTGTTTTATATATTTTTAAGTATACAGCAAAGGAAATGTAATCTTTAATTTGATTTTCCCTCAGGGGTGTCTTCCATTACAAGCTACTTATGAGAATTCTGAAATGCAAAATAGAGGGATACCTATGCATGTGGTTTTTTTTCGTACTTCCTGGTATTATGGGTAGGAAAAAAAAAATTCATGCTATTGTACTGAATACATACACTTAGAATTATAGAATGATAGAATCACCAAGGTTGGAAAAGACCTAAAAGATCATCCAGTCCAACTGTTCACCTATTACCAATAGCTCCCACTAAGCCATGTCCCTCAACACAACATCCAGTCTTTCCACTCGTACATACAGTATACTAGTTGTGTGGCTAATCCAACACACAGTGGCTTGCAGGTGTCACTTGCTGTGTGGTTTTGGTGAAATTCTATAGAATCCTATGTTAAGTTTCAGTGTCCCCAGACAACAAAATTGGATCATTTGTTGGATGAAATTCAATGAAATTATGACAGTGAATGGAGTGATCAAATAGCGCTAGTAGACAAATTCAGATAAAATGTATTGGGATAATAAAAACCAAGATTATCCTACTTAATCTTAGTAATATCAAGCAAAATCCTAGTGTGGATGGGAGAGCTGATCCCAAACATCCCTTCGTGGCTGAGCCTTCTGGAGAGGCAGAATGCAGGATGAAAATGCAGCCAGGCACTCAAGCTTCTAACTCCAGGGAGATGAGCTCCTTTTCACTTCAGTAAGTCCTTGCTTTGTCCCCATATAAATCAATTGTGCAGAGGGGTGTTAGGACACCATGAGATGTCATGCTTGCCCAGCCTCATGGACTTATGCCAGCCAAGCTGAGCTATTAAGGGAGTTTAATTTAGATGTGGATTTTGGAAAGAAACCACTGCACTGCGCTTTCCTTTTCCTCCAGCAATAATTTGTCCTCTTGAGCTTGACAAGAGGTACAACACCAATGGCAGGTGTATAGAATTACTTCAGGCTGGATGGGGCTCTGAGCACCTGATCAAGCTGTACGTGTTCCTGTTTGTTTCAGGGCAGTAGGGCCGGATGGCTTTTGAGAGTCCCTTTCAATTCAAATGATTCTATGAAAATGTCAGTCCAACTAGTCCTCTAGGTTTAATGTGTAATGTGTTTATAAGTAGCCACCTCCAAATGAATTCAGATGAAAGTCTATAAAATTACATCCAGAAGGATGGCAAGGCAATTGTTAGGCACTGACTTTACAGAAGAAAGACTACGGAGTATGCAGGTAAATCAAAACAGTGCCTTTGAAGAAAAATTAAATTATGTAATTAAATTAAATTAATTAAATTAAGTTATGGAATTAAATTATGTAACACTTTGTTGTATGATATGGTAAAATAAACAAAATATTTAAAAAGATGTAGTGAAGCTCAAGGATAAGACTATAACTGGTTTACTGAAAGTAGTTATATGTCCTAGGAAACCCCCATGCTCCTCAATGAAACTGGAAGGATATAGCAGGAGCAAATATTTCCCCTTTACTGGCTATTTGTTAAAATCAGAAAGTTATTCTGAATTGACTTTTTCTCTCTTCCTTTTTGGGATTTTATCTTAGTCTTTTGTCTTTAGGACTAGTGAGCATCACTGAAGTAACACTACAGTAATACTGGGAAATCTTGGCACACTCTAACACCATCAAGAGACTTGCAAGCATTGTGTTGCGGGAATACTTTCTCACAATAGTTTCAAGAGGCACAGTATGATAGTTCTGAGTTTGTTTTTCTAAGGGAGCTTAATTTTATAGACTCAGTGGGGATCGTACTCATAACTTAAGGGGAGTGCTGTGAGTTAAGTTGGAAAAAAATAGTAACAAAAGTTATTCTTTATTTTAAGATGTGCATAAAAATCTAATGCTACTCTAATGCTTTTTTTTTCCAGCCTCAGGTAGAGCATTTGGGTTTCTTGATGTGATAAGTATAGCAGAGAAGAGGAAAATGCTGCTTTTTAATGAAAACCTCTGCTGGAGTTTTCTTCAAAGGCGATGGAACTCCTTCAGGGATGAAGAAAACCTCAAAACTCTACTCCGTATTTCTTGGCAAGAGCTGAAAATATAGGTTTTTTATCTAGAGAAAAGTCATTCCTTCCTCTTACATGGAGTTTAAATAGCTTAACTTTAAAGAACTTGGTGTTTCAAAATCAGAACATCACTAGCTGATGATCTTAGCCTGGTAAGGCCTTGTTGCTGGTGACTCTGTGTTCATGTTCAGCCAAGACTGAAGCATCTGTTCCTGGTACACCTTACACTTTTCATCTTTCATGGTCTCCCACATTACTTTTCTGCATGGAAAATTCCCTATTTGGTCTCGATCGAGCTAGACCTCTCAGTCCTGTGGGCTGTGTGCTGCAAAGTAGTTTGTATTTCACACCTAGCCAGTACTGGCTGAGGCTCTGCATTTTCTCCCAGCAATGCACTAAAGCAAAAGCACATCTGGCTTGATGTTCTCGTGCAACCAGAGAGAAGGCATGGAACCAGGCCAGGAGTTGTTTTAGCCAGTGTTAGCATGAGTGAATAGGTAGCCCATAAAGGGTCATTTTGCAGGCTTCTGTAGACCAGAGATAGGTAATCTGGGAGGAGTATAGGGATACTGTTAGCCTGTGCACGGATGGAATCAGAAAGGCCAAGGATCAGCTGGAAGTGGGCACGACAAGGGGGGCAAAGAAGAATAAGAAAGGCTTCTATAGGTACATCAACTGGAAAAGGAAAGTCCAGGATCCTTCACTAGAGCCTTCTCTACACATGGCTCTGGATTGAATGGTTTGAAAAGTAGGAAGAGTGGAAGCCCCCTCCTGCTGTAAGTAAAGATCAAGTTCATAATTGCCTGAGAAACCTGAATCTCCAGAAGCCTGTGTGTCCCAGATGCATCCCAGAGTCCTGAGGGAATTGGCTGATGTAGTTGCTAAGCCACACTCACTGACAGTAGAAAAGTCACGGTGGTCAGATGAAGTCCCTCTTGACTGGAAAAAAAGGCAATATCACATCCATGTTTAAAAAAGGTAGAAAGGGTGACCTAGTGAACTACTAACCTGTCAGCCTCACCTCTGTGCTAGGGAGATCATGGAGCAGATCTTCCTGGAAGCTATGCTAAGCCATATGGAAGAGAAGGAGGTGATATGGGATAGCCAGCACAGCTTCACCAAGGGCAGGTCCTGCCTGACCAACCTTATTCTTACGATGGTGTAATTGCATCAGTGAACAAGAGTCACTGATGTCATCTACCTGGATTTCAGTAAGGCCTTTAACATAATCCCCCATAAAATCATTAATGGGAGCTTATAAACAGAAGGGAGATAAAATTTTTACCAGCCCAATAGTGACAGGACAAGGGGGAATGGCTTTAAACTAAAGAGGTGAGATTTTTGTTAGATGTTAAGATGTTAAGGCCTTTAACATGGTCCATCATTACATGTTTCTCTCAAAACCGGAAAAATATGGTTTTGATGAGCAGACTGTTCAATGGACAAGGAACTGGTTGCGAGATCATACTCAGAGAGTGATGGTCAATGGCTCAATGTCCAATGGAGATCAGTGAACAGCAGCATCCCTCAGGGGTCAGCACTGGGACTGAGGCTCTATTACATCTTCATCAATGACATCAACAGTGGGGTCAAGTGCACCTTCAACTTTGCTGATGACACCAAGTTGTGTGCTGAGACTGAAACACCTGAGGGATGGGGTACCATTCAGAGAAACCTTGACAGGCTCTAGCAGCAGACCCAGGAAAACCTCATGAGGTTCAACAAATCTAAGTGCAAGGTCTTGCATCTGGGTCATGGCAACCCCCACTATCAGTACAAGCTAGGGGGTGTAAGGATAGAGCACAGCCCTGAAAAGGATTTGGCGGTGCTGGTGGATGGGAAGCTGGGCATGAGCCAGCAATGTGCCCTCATAGTCCAGAAATTCAACCGTATCCTGGGCTGCATCAAAGAAGCATGGCCAGCAGAGTACAAGGAGGTGATCCTGCCCATCTACTCTGCATTGGTGAGACCTCACCGGGTGTGCTGCATTCAGATGTAGAGTCCTCAGTACAGGAAAGATATAAAGCAATTGGAATTTTCCCAGAGGAGGGCTACAAAAAGGGATAGAACACCTCTCCTACGAGGATAGGCTGAGAGAGCTGGGGCTGTTCATCCTGGAGAAGGCTATGGGGAGACCTAAGGGTGGCCTTTCAATATCTAAAGAAGACTTTGTGGGAAATAAAAAGGGGGACAGACTCTTTAGCAGGGTCTGTTGTGATAGGACAAAAGGAAGTGGTTTCAAGCTAAAGGAAGGGAGATTTAGATTGGATGTAAAGAAGAAGTTTTTTACAATAAAGTTAGTGAGGCACTGACACAGGTTGCCCAGAGAGGTTGTGGATGCACTGAGCAGCCTGACTGAACTGTATATGTCCCTGTTTATTGTAGGGGAGTTAGAGTAGGTGACCTTTGGGAGTCCCTTCCAACTTAGACAATTCTATGAAAGAATTGTGACATTTCAATTTGTGCTGTTGATTCTTGAACAAGATATTTGAGCGAGTAAGGAGCATCTTCATGAAGCTGTTGCCTGTTATGGTTTATAAACTAAAATAAAAGGCCCTGAGAAGGATATCCCCTCGAAGAGCATGTAGCCTTTGGTTTCTCTGCAAAGAATGTTGACACTGGCAGGTGTGACCAGGTTGGAATCTATGACTGCAGATGAAAACTTTTGCTCCAAGTGCCCAGCAGAATGCCATTCATCCACAAAGCTGCTCTTCTCCTAAGAACAAACATGAAGAGCTACAGCCAAATTTAACACTTCTAGGAAAATATTCAAACTTCATTCTTCTTAAGAGTATCGTGATGTTCTTAGTGTTCCCAACACTTGGACATGTAGAACTGCTTACATTAAACTACAGAAAAGGACTGTGGGCTGGGCAGATTTGCCTGGGAGTCCTTTCCTGTGGTATTTTCATGGAGACAGCTTTGCAAAATGAAAAATGCAATATCTTCTCAAAACCTGCTGATCTCATACCAGCATATCTTGCTGATATCATACCAGATGTCTACTTGAGGCCTAAAGCTGCCAGCATACTGGACAACTAAACTATTGTTTCAGGTATGCTTGGGGATATGCATAACATGGACTGAAAATCAAAATAAAAATGGCAGTACTGTTAGTTCACATAAATTTGCTCCCAGAATGAGACCAAAACCAGAGTACATTCTGCCTCTGGATGCCTGACTGGAGGCTCTCTTCACAACAGCTGAAAAACATTCAGTCTAAAAGTAAGAGCACAGTGAAGGAAATTCTGGCAGTGGGGGAAATTAAACGTTGTTATAATTTAGCAAGGGAAACAACAATGTCCTTCACTGCATGAATTTCAACTCAAGATGAATTTACGCATGCATTCCAGTTCAAGCAAAGCTTTTAAACCTGAAATAACACATACAGGGAAAATCTTATACTGTGCATAATGCACAATGTTAGGTTAGATGATTATTTTTGCCCTTCAAATCTGTGAATTTCATGTAGTTCATTCCTGCAAGAAAATGGAGCCTTGTTAATGTGTGTTAAAGGTGTAAAGCATCCAGAGTGCAGTGAGGTGCTGGCATAGCTGCCCAGAGAAGCTGTGGTGCCCCATCCCTGGAGGCGCTCAAGGCCAGGTTGGACGAGGCCCTGGGCAGCCTTAGTTGGTGGGGGGCAGCCCTGCCTATGGGAAGGGTTGGGGCTGGGAGAGCTTTGAGGTCCCTTCCAGCCCAAGCTATCCTATTATTCTATGTTAGGATTCTACAACCCAAAGCTAGTTGATGTGCAATTGGGAAGAATGAGATGAGAAATGGGAAGATACATTTCATTACTGGGTGGTACAATAGTTGCTCTCTTCCGTGCTAGGATATTAAGACATATTAAAAATGCACCTTTCTTTGTTAGAAAAGATAAGAGGTTAATTGGATTAAATTTCTTCAAATTTGTGTGTATATACATATATATATAATTTTTTTTTTCTGTATTTCAGAACATCATTTAAGATTCACATGCCTGATACATCACACGTGCCTACCCAAATGCCTTTCTCCATGAGGAAAATTGTATCTTTCATCAAGGTAATGTGTTTTTTTTTAAACTGTCAGAATCATTCCGATGAAATGCATGAAGAAATCAATAGCAGAATTGTATTAGAGAAAAACCACAGCTTTGCTCACAGTTAAAGGTTTCAAGTTCAATAATGCTGGACTTTAAATAGAAGGAAAGAAATCTTTTTTTTTTTCTTTTTTTTTCTTTTCTTTTTTTTTTTTTTTCCTGTAATGCACTTAATGCACCATGCAGAGAATAATAGAAATGCTGTCCAATAGACCCTTTGTGTTTCTCCTCAACCTTTGCTTCCTTTTCCATATCTTTTTAATTCTCCTTCTTCATTTTCAAAAAAGATCCCCCTCCATACCGCAAATGAAGCTAACTTCTTCCAGCAGCGCTGCACCAGATAGAACTATGTCCTGTCACAAACAACACCAGTGAAGTTTAGAGAGCTATATTTATTTTGAAATATCAGTAGAAAAGATATTCTTGGTTCTGTTCTTCCTGAGAGAACACAAAGGAAGATAAAATAATGTGCTAATGCCACACGTACAGGTTGGTTGGTTCTTTTTTTCCAAGCATACCTGTTCTCAGCCTGAGAACACTGTGAGAAGAACCAGAGAAACAAGAACGTAGCTGCTTGCCTTGTACTACAAAAAAGACTAGTTATCAGTAGTTATTTTCTTCAGGGATCCTTTTCTGTCTGAAATTAGAACTGGCCCCACACAGCTGCTGTTGCTTGGAGCTGCTGCCATTTATTTACTCTTTACTACTTTCAAAGCTACAGCCTAGTTAAGTTGTCCTCAGTAGCAGTCTCTACGTTATCTTCTTCAATTCAAATCTGCTTCAGGGAGCTGTTTCTCATCACCTACCTTTGAACTGAGCTTGCTGTTTTCCCTGCTGTCTTAGAATATTCCTCCCAGCAACTTGCCTTTTCTTACATCCTTTTTACATTACTTTGTGTGGGTTTTTCTGCTAGCTAACTCTTACAGGAAGTTTTGCTTTCTAACTTTAAATAGCATTTCTAATAAATAGGATCTTCTTTTCTGATGTGAATACTTATCGTTCTGATTAGAGCTAAAGGATTTCTGCCAAGGAGAGACAATAGCCTGTAACCTTACAGAGATCTAAAATAGATTTTAAGCTCACATGGGCCGACCATCTCTATATTAACAAAAAGGCACAGTGGGTTGTGTTCCCTCTGCTGTCTCATACTAGCTGGTAAGCTGGTTGCCTTCTGTCAGTAACAAACTGAGATCCAGTTGCCACCTGCAAATCAGTTTTTGGGAATACTTACAAAAGCACAAATGTGATTAGGGACCTGTTGTCTCAGACAACAGACAACAAACTTCTTGTCTCTGGTGAGACAGGCAGCCCTGTGGGCTGGCTGCTGGAAGGCTCAGGTCTAGGGCCTTTCTTAGAGGGCAGACAATAAAGAAGTATGGGAAGAATGAAAAAGTCAATAGAAAGTTTATAACAGTTAAATTGCTCTAATCCTAGCAGAAGTGCAAATGATATAAAAAGAGAAGATGAAGTTGTAGTTTGACGTTCTGTAATTCCTTGCCTTCCCTTTGTGTATATTAGAGATATCTGTGGACTTGCATCTAAGCTCTTCTCTAAGGCCTTCTTTACCTGTTGAGTGCTGAAGTGCATGGTGACCTGTGGGCCTGGAGAGCAGAAAATGGCTGACAGTGCTTTGACTTACACTTGTATGGAAATGAAGGTGGGGACTGCCTGGAGCAGACTGCTTCAAACTGTCTAAAGTAGACCGTGTCATTTCTTTTGAAAAGGGACAGCTTTTGTATATTGGTTAAGTAGTGATTTTACTAGTAGAATGGGTCAGACATTTTAGCATTTTTGTTCTGAAGTAAAGGTCCTAAGACTGAGCCCACAAATGACTGTTTTATCTCTCCCTTGTGTTGGTCACTCCAGTCTCTTAACAGAGAGTGGGTAAAGGTAAAAGAATGGTCCGGACCTGCTGGGAAAGTCAAATAACAGCCTTCTCATGAATGGAAGGTTGTGATGGGAGCGAGCATAAGCCTGGTGCTGAAGTTAAACTTTAAGAGATGGGAAGTGCTAGAAAGGTCTCTGGGAAAGGCTATGGAAAGATAAACTGAGAGGAGGAAAAGAAAGGCCTAATGAATCACAGAACCATAGAATCATAGGGGTTGGAAGGGACCTCCAAAGACCATCGAGTCCAAACCCAATGACGAGTAGCATCTGCTGGAAACCATCTGTTGGTATTGCTCTTCTCTGTGTGATTAAGGACACTCACATCGTATTTTGTCAAAGATACAGAAGGAATGAATTTTCATCAGTCTCATGGAAAGACTAGAGTGAGGAAGATCTGGTAGGACATATTCAATGCGCTTAAAGCAGCTTTTGTTTTTAAATGGTAACAGCAGCTTCTCTTGCTTGCCCTGAGCAGTGCTTTAACAAATTGGCATGAAAGCCCTAGGGTTATTTTCCTTCTTATTGTCCTGACAGAGTACTCAGTACAAAACCACAACTCTTCCATTCAAGGGCATCTTACCACTTGACAGCATCCATCTCTTGTGCATGTTGAGGAACTCAAATTAGCCACGGATTTCCCACTGCAGTCACACTTTCATACAAGTAAACTGACTTCTGATTTAGCAATGTGTAAAATATTGCCAAATTTCTTCAGTATGAACTTCATAGCAAGTATTAGAGGGCTGCTTGCCATTGGTTTGCTTGGTACCTTGTGTGGTGGGGATTTTTATATGTGCTGTGAATGCCACTTGTTCTGAGTGTATTACACTATGAGATTAGAATGTTTTTATTTTAAAGCTATTTGAGTAATTTTTCATTCTTTTTAATTATTATTATTTTTTTACTTGGTTTATAAACAATTTTTTTCCTCTTTTTCCCACATTGGTTTTGCCAGCACTCAGTCATGCCTCAGGGGAACGCAAGCCATTTCCACCTACTCTTCAGAGAAGTTTCACACAAAGTAAAATACAAAATGAAGAATGAAGATGCTTGAGGTGTGAGTGGGAAGGGTCACTGTCACAAGTTTAGATGTATAACTTCTTGGTGCCTGGCTTTTCTGAGCTAACAGTGGTCTGCGTGTGCACTGCATTTTGTAGGTAGCGACCTGACTTTATGAAACATCTCTAATAAAATCAGACTATAAAGTTTAGCTTAAAGTACGGTTCTTTGGAAGTGCACACCTTCTCTCACTGTCTTTGATGCCAAAGCAAAAGTTTTCACTCTTTTGCTTTCATAAACTCTATATGTAACTTCCAGTGAAAGTACTACAAGACCGGTAGAGAAACTCCAGATCACTGAAGTGAGCATCCAGGATCAAACCCTTTGGAATTTTAACAGGCCTGAGCCTACATGTGCACCTCAGAAACAGCTTCTGCTTTGTTGTGAGCTGTTTCCATGATAAAAAAAAAGAACCAGAGAGGAAATCCAGATCATTCTGCTATTCCTGGTTTGCGATTCACTGCAGTTTTAAGAGACCAGTTTCCAAAGATAGTGTCCTGACTCTCTGCTTAGGCCCACTAACTCTAAAAATACACGATGAATTGAAAGGAACATAGCAGAAGAAGATAATTGTTTACTTGTAAAACTAATCTGGTTCTTGCCATTTCTATGTTAGGCAAACACACCAGCACATCCAAAACTTGGACTTGCGGTAATAACTACAGTATGTTTCCTTCTTTTGCTTCTTGAAAGTCGACGTCAAACCATTAGAAAATAGAAATGAATTAGTTCCGTTTTTGCTGTAGCTGTGTAAAGACACGGAAATCATCTCACAATCAGTAGTCTTAAATGTGCAGCATTTGAGTCATTCTGATGTGCTGTGTTTGAATTTTTGGGATGGTCCTTAATTTAGTGACAGAACCAGTTCAGATGGAGTGGTGGTAGAGGCTGCATCCAGGTGTCTTTGGCCAAGTCCATCTGCTCCAGTTCAGTTCTACTCATGTTTTGTAAGCCACGTGAAAATAAATAAATAAATAAATAAAATCAATCCTTTTTGAATCTTTTTTTCTGATACAGCAAAATGGATTTGTTCCTTTTTGGTCTGACAGAGTAATTTTTATTTCTTAAAGAAAAAAAAAACCAAAACCCTAAACTTGATCTTGAGTTACACAATTGTTAAAAAGCCTCAGACATCAGCAAGCAGCTTTCAGAAATGTTTAACTTCAAAACAGCCACTTTTTTTTATTATTTTTTTTTTATTTTTTCCTTTTACATTTGTTTAAAAAAATTATATTCCCTCCAAATGAGACCTTTGTGCCAAGTTTCATTCTGGAGCACAGCTTTACAGCTGAGCTAAAACCCCCTATAATAGGAGAAAAGTGACAGACCCTTAACTATAGTAGCATGAACGGCACTGCTATAATTCCTGGGTGAACTTTGTCCCTGGATGTGTGTTTTTGGAGTGTGCCGGGGTGACATTCAGCCTCTACATTCATTTTTATGATAATTCAGAGTAAATTGTGGTGCAATAAACTCTTCAAGCCTGTCTTTCTTGTGAAAGCCATGAATCAATCAGCTGCAGGCTTTTTTGGGTCTTTTCAATGTATAGTGATCATTTAGATTTGACATGCATTGTGAGACCTTGGCTTAGCTCCTCTCTATGGTCTGTCATTAATTCCAGCCTTTACTGTTCTGAAGTACAGTGAAGGATGACTGAGAAATCATTGCCCCTCTTCAGCTCTGTTATTGCACAAAATAGCAGCGCAATAATTTTTTGTCAATGTTTTACTCTAAAAGCTTTCTACATCAGTTTTGAAAAGGAAGCAATAAAGCCCATTCAATGGTATGAATAAAAATCCTTTGAGGTTTAGGCGCAGGGCTGCTTTTCTTCAGCTGGTAATCAAATTGGAGCTAAAATGAAATTGAGTTTTCTTATGAAAATAGCCTTTGTTGCTGGGAAGGCTGGTAATTCATAAACAATAACCTGCTCTTTTGTGTGGATAATAATATATTCATGTTCTTTCAATAGGGTAAAAGCCAGACCTAGTGCATTATGGTACAGTAAAAATAGCAGAAGGAGCTTGCTGGAATAATCTTGAAGAAGAAATGTAGCGTTCGGTGACTTAAGCTTTCAGCTCCCATCTGAAATTGTACTTTGCTTTTATTTGCGAGCCGGGCTTTAGTTGTTGATTTGTTGCTGCTATACAATATTTGGTTAATTGTGGAAGATCTCAAGCTGTGCTCATCACTGCTCCCGCGAAGGCTGCTGCCAGCTGCTAGAAGCAGAGCCTGCTGCTACAGGATGTACACTATTCACAGGAGCAGCCTCTCAGCGCTGATTATCACTGAAGAGGTCCTCGCTCTCCATCGCTGCACCCCGCACGCAGCCGGACTGCCGAGCACGGGAGGAAGACTCTCCCCTCTCCTCAGGGTAAGGTTAGAGGCGCACGGCGGTGGGCGAACTTGGCTGGGAACTGTGCCCCAGCCCGTGGAGGATGGATGGTGTGTGCTCAGCCACCGGAGCTGAGCGAGGCTCAGGGACGATGTGAGGGGCAGAGCCAGGGCTCCCCACTCTGTTGCTGGGTACTCTTGGAAATGTTGCTTTGTCTGCGCGCTTTTGGGAACTCGCTTTTGGGGTTTGATCCGGTGCTGGTGCTCGTCTGCGTTTTATGGTGCACCTTGTTGTCATGCTGTGCTTTGCGATTCGATGCTAGAGGTCTCGGTATGGCTGCGGGATGCTTTCAGATTCCTCATGTGGGCAGAGGCAAGGGGCTAGCATAGAACTCCGGGAGCGTGTCTTGTCTGGAAGACTTCTTTCAGCCTGTGGGGAGCAGAGGGCAAAGTTTGGTCTGAATTCCTCAGATTACCTCCCTGGGTTTTGTATGGGTGTGTGTGCTTTCACCTGATGGATGGCTTCGATAGTCTTGAGCTCTGAGTGGTAATAAAAATAAAATTGCATTCGGACCCAGGCTTGCAGAAATGCTTGTTTTGGGATGCGTTTGCATATGAGAGCAGGATTCCTCAGTCTTACCTGCTGTATGAGCTGAAGTGGAGGATTGCTTCAGGATTTACCTTAATTTTGATGAATGCCCCTGCCTTGGTGACAGGGGTAGCATTAAATGCACCCACCAGAGTGCCTGGGGAGAGAGGCAGCCTGAGGAGTGATCAGAGTTGTGCCATACTTGGGGATTTCAATGGGATGGGAAGACTGGAGGACAGATGATGTCTTGGTGGCAAATAGGAAGCTTTCCCCAGGGCTTCCTTACAGGAAATATCTGTGTAATCCAGACTCTACTCTTTTTAACTCCAATGAAGAAGGGATTAATGTTCATAATGTTCACTCTAAAAACTTCCACCGGGGCTCAGAAAAGTTTAAAAAGCACAAAACAAAATATACCCTTGTCAGATATAAACAAGAATGAGAAATGGAAAGATTTACAATGAGTATTATTTTCCAAGTAATATTGAAGTTAAATCTGTACTATATGGAAAGCTGTCTTGAGGTAGTTACATAGGTTTTTATTCATTTTTAACAGTGAAATTATATGCTTAGCAAAAGGAACTTTTAAAGGCACAGTGGTAACTGACAGTCACAGCAATATATGTCATTATCCAATTAGTACACACAAGCGTGTTTTTATTATTCACTTAACATACCTCTGTGTTTGGCTCTCAGAAATACAATGTTTTATTTCTCAAAGAGAGTTAATGTTGGTTTGTGTTTTATTGCTGTAGTTGGAGGTAATATTTCTGCACATTATATTTGTTAATGTCTTTGCTACTGATTTGATTAACTCTGTTTAGAATAAATCTCTAAAATGAAAAATTGTTTTTGTGGGTAAATGCTAGTTAGACAAAGTGTAGCATGTACTGAATTCCAATTTTCTTCCCAACTGGAAAATCTGCTTTGTACTGCATTCAAACTTGAATTGAGATAAATAATGTTGCTTTTGTTTAAAAGAATGATAACACAATGAAATTTCTGAGTGCATTTGAATGGGAAGTATTTAGCATATAATAGAGCATTTTTTTGGTACTTGCTAATATGAGAACAGAGAGTCTATTCAATTGAAGCATCCTTTTTGTTTTGTTGAAGAACAAACTATCTAGCAGTGTGCTGTTGGCGTTTGTTTCCTTGGGATACTGGTGAACTGACAGATGTGGCGATGATTTTAGCTTTTTAATTACAAGCTTAGTGGAGCTGCAGTACGCAGTGTTGTTGGAGTTCTTTAGGAGCAAACATTTTGGTTGCAGTTGGACAGTGCTGTAATCCTAGCACCAAATAGATCAAGTGACAAGTTTTCCAAAGAATCCACCTTGTTCACAGATTTAGAAAGTACTGTCTTGCTTTTCTTGCTGTATTTAACTAGGATTTAGTGAACACCTTTGAAGTGGGGTATGTTTCCTAATGTTTCTTATGCTGGCTTCACCTTTGTCGTGGAAATGTAAGCTTTGTTCTGGGACTCACGCAGAAAGGAGGCTTCACATAGGTACTCAGTGCTTTGATGAAGCTCTGGTATGTGCATAAGCCCCAAGGAAAGTTAACTCACACTTTAAATTGAACAAACATTAAGTAGTTTTCATTTAATAGCGCCAGAGTGGGACAGTTGTTTTCTGAAGTATAATCTTTCCACCAGAGATGTACTGTTGTATCTCATGCTTAAATACTATTCTGTTATTTGGGATTATTATGAATATTTAGCCATCACTGAATCGGTCAATTACCTTCAAACTCATTCTTGTGTGAGTCAATTACACTGTAACTCAAGTATGTTTGATGTTTACAGATGTTACCTTTATGTGCCATGGTAACTTACAAAGGTAGGTATTTTCAATTGCAGTTCTCATCTGTAAGTTCACAAAATAACACTCTTTCAGTCTGTGTAGTCATAAATTTTATGGTGCTTATTCTAACATGCAAATTACATGCAAATAACATGTCCGCTGTTGACAAAATCGCTTGAATGACATGCTGAACATTTGCACTGTAATATTAGGTATTGATTGATGCTGGAGAACAAATTCTTACTAAGTAAGGATTTCCCTACAATTGTAAGACAAAACAGGTAAATTGAAACTGTTTTGCAATAAAAGTACCAACCATTGCTGACAATAAAGTAATTACAAGCCCTTAACTCTCTGGAAAAACAAACAAAAAAAAGAATTAATGATACACTTAAGTTTGACGTATTTTACTTGATAAATGCATCTTAGCACTGGAAGAAAAGATGATTCTAATGATGGAAGGGGAAACAAGATGAATTAAGGCTAGTTGAAATGGGAGAACTTTTGAATGTATTTTTACATCTCTGCTTTTTCTGTACTAATTTTTCACCCCTTTCATGTAGCTTGTGGTCCACTGGGATGGGTTTGCAACTTTTATTCTAGAAAAGATGCACGATAAAGGCATATCTGCATATTAAAATAGTATTGGAATTCTGGGATTAGAGTAAGTCTGATGGCTTTTGACTATGTAAAAATAATATTTGAGAAGAAATTCATCCTTGTCAATAATGATGATCATGAAGGTCACAAACTGCTACCCACATCAGGTGGGTGAGTATTTGCAGGGCGCTGCTTCACATATCTTTCTGTTGTACTCTTCTGATTCTTCTGTTTGATAAACTTTGTAGATGTTAGTTAAATGCTGTGCAACTTCTTGCTAATGGCACAGATAAAGTTCAGAGCATCACAAAGCTTCAGTACATTTGTGTCTGTCTCTGCTTCAGTCCTTGAAATTGAATAGCTTGTTTATGGGCAATTTTTTGTTTTCTGCTAGAATATAAGATTACTAGATTTCAATTTTTATTGCCTTCTCAGCTTTCAATACTCTCTGCCTTATCAGTGTGCTTGAATTCATGTGGAATATATAAAATGAAGTGCTTCAAATATTTTCATTGAGACATCCAAGAAGGGCTCTGTAAACCAGGCTCTGCTTCTCAGTTGCTTGAGGTTTGAATTGTCAGCTGTTACAAACACATTTTTACTTTCTCAGTCTGAAATATGTCCAGACAAAAGAACGGGTCCTTAATCCTTTGATGCCTACTTAATGTAGATGTTTGAATACTCGTATTCTTCTTTGAAATACAAATTATCTACTTTATGAAGAGATGCGGTCCTTCAAGTTTTCTCAGTGCCTGTGATGTCATAAAGGAAGTACTATTTTACAGCATAACTCAGCTCATTTTACCAAGATTTTTTTTCTCTAAGACCATTGAAATTACACATCTCTCCTCTGAGGCTCTGAAGAAAGACAGAAATGAATCAGTAAAACTTTTTGCTGGCAATCTAGTTACTTAAAGAGCTTCAAGAGTTTAAAGTTGGGATTTCATTTGGGTAGCCTTCCTTTAGAGATTCAAAACAGACTGAAATAAGCATAGGAAAATCAGCTAAACAGTAAGATCTTGTTACGAGTACAACATCCTACCTCTCGATGGCGTGGCACTTTGTGCTTTTTTTTTTTTTTTGTGATTTCAACAAAGTAGCTTAGAAATGAAAGCTGCACTTAGTCCAAAGGACAGGTCATGCTGCAGGTTAGAATATGAAACTGGAATGGGAATGAATGGGATGGGTACAGCAATCTTCTGGGGCCCAGGGCAACCCCGCTAAATAAAAAAATGGCCTGCTGTGACTTATGAGTAGTTTTAAACTGATACTGAAAACCTGTGAAGAATCAGGATCACATTTAAGTAAGTAAATTCTGGATCAAATTGTCTCTCAAAATGTTTCCAGCACCATCTCTGATGCCACTGGCCATTTAGAATACATGGTGCAAAATCAAACCTATAACTATTGGGTATATTGAGTAGGTACAACACTGGGGGGAAGCAACAGAAATTGGGAGTGCTTTGGAATTTGGAAAAGACTCCCTGACAACATGAAACAGTTGGTTTTCTAAGTAAGCTTACTTGTGTCTTTGTGATAGACATAATTTTTTTTCTCTTTTTATTTTTTTTTTAACAAAGATTTCTTTTTTTACTTCACTGTTTCTTTCTTTCTTTCTTTCTTTCTTTCTTTCTTTCTTTCTTTCTTTCTTTCTTTCTTTCTTTCTTTCTTTCTTTCTTTCTTTCTTTTTTTTTCTTTCTTTCTGCAGAATAATTTCATCTTCTCTTAATTTGAGTTTATCATGACTAAAAGCACCAGTCTGATTTCCCTGGAGCATTCCATCACTTAAAAATGTCTGTAACGAATGTGAAATCAGATCTATGCCAGTGATAAAGTGATGGGAAACACTGGGGAATCAGGTCTGTTCTCTCACAGTGAAATGCTAGGCTTATAAAAATTGTTCAAATCACTTCTCCTATTGTCAAATGTTAAAGCATTAGAATTGAAAAACTTTTTTTTTGTTGTTGTTGTTTTCCTCCATAATAATGTTTGCTAGCATTAACATAGCCTATAAAAATGTATGTTCCCACCACCACACTGAAGGGAATGAAATAGCAGAATAACTAGAATGAGAAGTAAGTGGTGCATCCACTACACAGTGTCGTAGCAAAAGGAAAACTTTTAAGGCCAATCATTTTTCAAAATGTTATGGAAAATTGCCTTCATGGCCCAGGCTTGATAGCACATCTAACGTATTAAATACTCATTCTCAGAAACTTGCATAACCCTTTTTTGTGTACTGATTACTCTGAAGCAAGTCTACATCTTATAATTCTACCAATCAGCAAGGATTATACAGAGTTACAAAAATGTAATTTCAGTCTCCCTGGGAGATGGAACATCCAGCTGCAAGACATTTATAAAGTATGTCAAAAACTTCATATTGTATAGTAGCTAGCAAAGCATATCTTGTTTCTGAGTACTTCTCTACAGTGTCTGTTTGGAGTTGGTCTTAATCTTTCATCAAGATCTCTCAGAAGTTTTTAAGTATAGTGGACACAAATATACTTTTTCACTACTCTGGAAACATGACATCATGCTGCTTGAAGTGAGAATTAAAAAAAACAAACGTATCAACAAATGTTAAAGAATAAAATGGTGTTTGATTTAATAATTGATTTTTTTTGCCATGTTGATAATACATAAAGTGGATAATAGACCATTGATCTGCAATTCATTTCATAAACTGACATAAATGTACAGAAATAATTGTGATAATTTGTTTGTAGGAAGAATCAAATTTCCTAAGAAGTCCTATTGTGAAGACGTTTTAAAAAGTAATTCAATATTTGTACCAGGTTTCTGAACTAGAACAATATTTTGAAAGAGAGTTTACAGCCTATTCTACTAAATAAACATAGCAGCACTTACAATCAGCTAATAGTCTGGGTAGTAGAACAGCAGTATGTGAGATATGAGTTACTTATAGTTAGATGTGCGTACCAAAGACTGACGTAGCAGGTCAGAATCACCGTTAGTCTAGAAATCTGAGTGCAGATGTCCTGGACTGACTGTGTATGCAAGAAGGTCCATTTGATGAAGACTGCAAAACTAGCAAGAAGCTTGCCGTTTGAGATTAGATTTTGGAGAACAGTTTTTGTGTTACATTTTCCTGTCATTTTTTTGTTACATTTAGCTGATGAGTCTCCCTTAATATCTCAACACCAACCAAATGCGGAATAGATCAGTGTTTCTGTGTCCAAATTTTTATCCTGCTGAAAAACCATGCTCAAGAGTCAACTCTTTGAAGCTGATCCATGCCAGAGCAGCGCTAGTACATAGAAATCCTGTTTCATTGCGCATTTGTATGGAGACTTATATGAGTAGGAGGAAAAGGGGCACTGATCCTCTTTCAGTCTGCTTTTTGGCATGGAACACATTGCTTAGAAAGATGAACTTTGCTGTTATTTTTAAAGCTATAAGTAGAGTAATTTGGTAAGAGAGCTTGCTGTCTGGAACACTGCATTCTCATTGTCCCTGCCTTGTGTGACAGCTCAGCAAAAGGTAAGATACTGCTCAAAGAAGCAAAATGTCTTTAAGATGCATGTGTTGGTGATTTCAAAGCAATGGTCTGTCTGAAAATGGGAGTCTAGTTGCATGCAGAGAACATGAATCAGAAGAAATAAATGAGGATGAAATGCTGCTGATAATTTCATCCACAAGTCACTATAGAAATCAGGAGCGCTGTAGGCTCTGAACTTTTAGAAACTTCCTGACATTTTCTTGGAGCCTTAAACATGGCTCTGTCAATGTTTCTAAAGTCTGTTGTTGAACAAGAGCATCATGTTATTCATCAGACAAACAGACAAATAAGGTGTCATAGTTCAGACAGCCAGTGACACATTATCACTAAGCAGTATGTAACTTGGACCTGACACTGAAAGAGACAAGGAAATTCCCAAATACCTCTGAATAATGTGTGAAGGACTGTTAGGGCTTTACAACACAAAGTGGATATGCCTACTCTGCCTGTGAAAGGTTATCTACATTCATTTGCTGTGTAACTAAGAGAAAATACTATCTGCTGTACAGTACTGACTGAGGATGAAATCCTTGCATTAGTGGATTTATATCTGAAGAGAGTATTGGGACTGTTGTTTGAAAGGATGGATCTAACTGTATCTTTTGTGCTATAAATATACATGTGAATCTGAAACCTCAGAGATTGTTTTGTTGGTTTTTTTTCCACCTGAGACAGCCACCAGTGACTGTTTTGATGGCTAATATTGTCATGCAGAATTGCCGTAAGACTGACTATTCATAAGGGATAGCCATTGCACAATAATAGGTAGTAATAATTTAAAGCTGCTCTCATTCCAGACTGGATGTGACCTAGAAACTGAAGATAGAGAGATGCTTGTTCATTTACTAAGCTCTAGAGCCAGTCACATGCTCTGGTGATTCTGTTATCTGTAAACTACACTTCTATTCTGAATGGATGGGGAACATTGCCTTTCCCATGATTTTCATTCTGGGAGAGGGAGAAATAACTGCCAACTCTAAACAATAATGATTCCATAAGTCAATGAGGAGCTAATGTCCAAGGCTGTAATGAAGCTGGGTGTCAAAAGCAGCAACAAGAGCTAGCTAGCTAATTTGGTAGAGGGTCATATGGATGCTGACCTTGTGTGGCAGTAACACTGCATCATCTTTTGTGTTAAGGTACAGGAGTCTGGTTGGCCAAACATGAACTAACGTTCTCTAGAAAGATGAAGAACACGTGAATTGCAATGAATACTAGAGAGCTCCCCTCCTCAGTAGCACTCCCCTATACGTCTGCCTTGGGGCAGAAGAGGGGAACTACTGCTAGTTTAGTTTGTGTTGGATTCATTAAAAGAAGAAAATACTGTCAGAACTTACTTCAGTTTAGCACTGAGAATGAAGAGGGGAAAGAACATATTTCTCTTTTCTTGACCACCTCTATTCTGGGGATAGGAAAAGCCAATGAGCGTACAGAAATTTGACAAAAAGGAAGCAATTACCTTTCTGAATCATGACAATTTCCTCCTTTTTCCTTACCCTCTTTTTCCTTTGCTGGCATTACTCTATTTCTTGGCAAGGAACTTTTGTGATACTTTCAGCTACACATAGATGAGCTTCTTTTGATGCTCTAGATTTTTGCTTTTTTGAAAAGGAAGAAGACAAATCTCTGCATTGCTTTTCTCTCCTTTAAATCCTTCTAACTCTTTCTAAACTCTTAGCCTGTTAAAAAGTCTTATATCACTCCGAACTCATGCTGTGTCATCTCTAATCTGCTGTGATTTTGGGCTTTGTAGTCACACTGACAGATCATCTTTAGCTTCTTTGATGCATTTGTGGGCATAAGTTTCTTGAGTGTCTTCAGCTGTTCATTAATAGCAAGAAGAGAGCTTCTCCATGGTACTGACTCATACTGTAATGAAGGATGGAGCTCAGCAAAAGTTGGTTCCTGAGTTGTAAAGAGTCACGAATCTGTGAGGTGTCAGGTTCAGGATGTTTGTTTTACTGACCTGATACAAAGATCCTTGTTTCAGAGCAGGTACAAGCAAAGCACACCAGTTTTACTCCCATACTGATATGTAATTAAATCTGAAGCACAACTGGGTATTTCAAGTAAACACAACATTTCAGATGGTGCATCTGCTAGATCTCCTAGCACACAGGGCTTTGAAGTAAGTTCAGATAAGAAAGATGCTGTATCAAGTCAGCTTATACCGCTCTGAATGAACAAAGCTTCTGAATGAGTTAGCTGGAGAAAGTTTAACAGAGAAAATTGTGATGTGATGCCTATCAGAAATCAAGCACTTGGGGGAAAAAGCCCTTAATCCCTACTCCCACAATTCTTTCTTTAGTATGCTGTTCACAAAAGATGTGGCCAAACATCAGAAGTATATCTGAATTTCTGCTAAACTGCTCAGCAGGCATGCCTTATGGCCCATAGAGCCAATGAGAAACATTTTTTTCCCCCATCTACCTACTTTTACTTCTTAGTAACAGTCATGATATTCTTTAAACACTGAAGAATTAAATATAGATATACTTAGTGTCAATGTGGTAACTTGCTCAAAGTGCCAGTAAAAATATCGTAAGTTGGAACTCTTGAGCATAAAAGGGATTCCAAATAAGACTAAGGAATATCACTGTATTCTAGCTCCTATATGCAAATACATGCCATGCCCAAGGTATAGGCTTGGTCCTCAATATCCTGTTGCTGAAGAACCAACAAGCTCACCCATGGCTGTGGGCAGACACTTCTTTATGTCCTGACCCTGTGGTGCTGTATTGCGTTGTGATATGTGAAGCATCTACGGATATTTATTCTGTGACCAAAATGAAGAATGTGTTGGGAGCTGAGAAACTAATTTAAGATACTTTCCTCTGACAGACAATATTGAATCTCTACAATTGTTTCTAAGGTGATAACATTGCCATTTGTCTTAACTGAAGAGTGTAAATGAAGCATTATAACAGAATTATCACATTTGTGGAAATATTTCTTTTCACGGAAGTGACTTTTTGCTTCAGTGAGAAGTAAAACCTGTTCATCTCTCTCAGTGATCAGTGTGCATTTGGCAGTAAATCTGTGTTCTCCAGTGAACCTCAGAGCTTTTTATATAGGCAAAAAAAAAAAAAAAAGTTTAAAAAAATCTGATGCAAACAGGCAAACACACATACCTCACTGGTTGTTTGTGATTCAGGCTGAGTGCTCTGGTGACCCTCTATGTTGGCAGGGAATTGGACTTGGGCAAATAGCCCCCATCAGTTTTATTCTGAGGGTGCTTTCTTAAGGTATGATGACCTGTTGTTATCCTTTGTGCCATGAAGCTAAGCGAAATTGAATATTATCACACATATCAGTTAGATGGGTCTAACCTTTCAAAAAATTTCTGTGACATAAATACAATGTAACTCAGCATCAGTTAGAAAGTATTACACGTGTCTTGTAAATGGAGGTTTGTTACAGCTAATAGTACTCCTGAAATCTCCGTACAAAGTCAATATTCGATTTAAAAAAATGAAACTAAACGCTATGATCCAACAATGATAAATTAATAGGTGTTCTAATTAGTGATAGCCAACTTATTAAAATAATTATTAACTGTAACATATTACTACAAAAGAACTACTTGGGGAAGCTTATGTACCCCACAATCTGTGGTACCAATTAAAGAGGATATGGTGTTTTGATGGTGCTCTTTGGTTGTTTCGTGAACATTTTCTGGACATAGATATTTGTCATTTTTATCTCAATAGTTTGAGCCCTTCTGTGGTATTTTTTGTTGTTCAACAATTGTTAGAAAAATTGGGTTTATGGTTGTAGGCATATTTCTAAATAATTTCTCACAAACACTATGTTTTATTACAGTTTTTCTTCTCTTGTAAGTACAGTTTTATCCTGTTTTTGATAAGAAAGATTAGTGCTTGTAACACCTGCTCTCTACCTTTGCATAGTACCTCATTCATTTTTCATTCTGATTTATATGAATAGCAGTTCTTAACATTTAGGAAATGATTTGTGAAAACCATCCACTTACAGTCAGAATTAATTTTAAAATGGGAATGGCTCGGTTGTTTGTCTTAATCATTTTTTCATTAGCAAAGAGAATGAATTCATTAGACACGTTTGACTTCAGTTCTGCAAACACTTTCCTTGGTTTTCAGCCCACAGAGTCCCGATGAGCGATGACTTCACAAAGTTCAGCATGGGAACCTGTTTGCAAACCTGAGGACTTAATACTTGCCCTAGTACCTCAGCTGAAGATAATAGAAAGTTTGTTTGCTGATGACTGCTGAAATGAAGCTTGCTTTTCCATCACATTCTTTTAATTTTTCTCCCTATTCAGTGTGTTGTAAGGACTGATAAGACATTTCTGGTTTTCTTGCAGATACTAGCCACCTTTTAAAAGAAAGTGTTCCGTCAGTCATACTTATCCTTGCCATTATATGATAGCACAGAGCTGTTTGAACACTGCAGAAAGCAAAATTCACCTAGGAGCAAAACCATTGTTTCCAAATGTGGAGGATTTTTCAAATCTTAACCCTCCAGTTCAAATGAGCACGAGCATTCCCCCCTTGCTGGGGCTAATGCATTGGGTAGTTCAGTGCAGATGAAATTTTTGAACAATACAGCAAGAAAGATTTCCCAAGACTCTTCAGTAACAAATGGAAACAGACAGACATTTAAAACAAGAGGATGCTCTGCATTCCTGTCACGGGGCTAATCTTGAAAATTATTACTCAAACTTTAGAGATTTCAAATATTGCGAATATTTAGAATGTAATAAAAAATCACAGTCATACACGTGACTGCTGTTGTTTTGTGGGTTATGACCCATAAGTCAGATGTTACTCATTTTGTGTTTTATAGAGAAGCTTTGAAAGTTGATGAAAATGGAGTTTTGCATCCAGTACAGACTTCTGCACAACTCTATGAATTCAGGTTTTGGTAGAATTCATATCAAAACTTTGTAATAACATTATCACAGACACCATACAGTCAGTTGCTGATGTGTGTGGGAAACACAGCTCTACAGGCCTTCATCTACCTCCAATTGCTTATACTACCTGGTTTTGCTTGTGATTATAGGACAAGTTTTAGGGCTTATGAAGTAAAGTGATAAAGAAGGAAATTTGATGGAACATCTTTTGTTGTAAAGCTGTTTCCCTGGTCTTCGTCTCTGTTAAATCTTGCTCTCTTTAGCTTTCCACAGCTTTTTGTATTCTGGGAAGACTGTTGTACCTGCTTCCATACTGAAGTAAAGCTATACTGTTTTGTCTGGTCTGTTCTTCCACGATGGGTGAAAAGTCCTCTCCAGGGCTGAGTTTTCAGTCTTAACTCCTGAGCTATCTAGGACCTCACTGTATGTTTTCTGCTTTGCTCTCTGCTTCCCTGCTAGATGTGCCAGAGATTGTGTGATTCAGTCTTGGGGGATGTTGATTGTACAAAATTGGGTTGTATGGAAAGAGATAAAAATAACAAGCCATCAGCGTTGTTCTGTTTCTGAGGCACCAAAGGCAGAACTTAAGATGCTGGGCTTTGCTGAATTCCCAGCATGCTTTTTCCCACAATTGCAAGAGTGTGGAGAACAGTTTTTTTCCACATTAAATTATACATGCTTTGAAGCAATAACTCCCTCGTTGTGTTCTTAGGTTACATTTGAATTGACAGTTTGCTGTTGAGGGTTGCTGAAAGGCAGCATGGTTACCAGGTCACTCTGCGGGGCTCTCAGGGAAGTGGCAGGCAGGTGATGCAGTGAGAAGGACACCAGAGTAACTAAGTAAGCAGCTATGCAAAAAGTCCTCATGTAAGAGAGTGTTTGATTGATCTGTGTGAGCATGAACCCGAAAAGATATGGTCTGGATAGGCCAGAAAAGTTGGATGGAGATGCTGTCAGAAAAAAGTAGTGTGCTTGCACTGTTAAGTGCATTAAAAGTAGAAAGCTAGATGTCTTTCTATGTTGATACACACTAAGGCATGAATGTAGGACATGCCAACATGTAGTAGCTACATCTTCTGCTTTATCTGAGACTTCCTTGTGTGGCAGAGAAGTCAGCGATTTTGATTTCTGCTTTGCTGTGCTGATTGTATTCTGGTGGAACTTTCAGTAAATCAAATCACATTGTAACATACTGTGTAATTGGACCTGTGCACATCCCCCTATGCTTAGGGCTGCTATCTGCGTAGGACTGAAGGGGTGTCATGAGTCTACCTTACTTTCAAAAATTAAATATAAGCACTCACAAGTACTTGGAAACTTATCTTCAGTGGAAGAATACTAAAGCCAGTTTTTGATTCACCAGAACATATAGAGCAGTCCAGCTGCAATAACAAGGCCTGAAGTCTGAATGAAAATGATCTCCAGACAACTGTATAGACCAGGATCATTCTACTGAGAAACTGTAAAACAAAACCAGCATTTATATGCAAAACAGGTCTTGACTCCACTGACAGTGTTTTGCCACTTCTACTGCAAGAAGGGCATGTGCTACCAATATAATCTACAATCATATGATGAAGAACAGTATTTTGAAAGCAGTTTTGTAGTGCTTTGAACTCTGGAAGCATACAAGAAAAAAACCCAACTTTTTAAAAAGAGAGGCAGTACTCTCCTGCTGATGACATGATTAGAATGTGTTTTATTAATTAGAATTAATACTTTCATTCTTTGCGAACATTACAGGCTTCCCATTTCGAGATCTTAAAATCTCTGAAAGGTTTTGTGTTCTATGAAAATAGAACATACACAGCAGCCATACACACATAACAATATCAAGGTGATACTGAGGAACAACTTGCTGATACTTCTCACTGTTTGTAAAATATTGAATTCTGAGGTTGCTGGAGAGTGCATTTTCCACAAAGCAAAGCACAAGTAACTGTAGGCTTCCTGGTGACCTGTAACAGAGAATGCCCACTTGAAGAAGAATAGAATGGACACGAGGCAAGTGTCTGGTTTGGACTGAAGTTTAGTAATGCTGACTGAGTTTTCACTAGTCTTTAGAAAGGCCACTTCTGGTTTGGAGACCAGTTAGGAATGTTGCTATAGTGATGAGCAACCCAGAAAATATAGATCCTACTCCCCATAAAAAGTGAACTATGCTTAAAAGAAAAACATGACCATATAGGAGGATTAAATGTGGGTGATTGAATGAGTGGAGGGTAGTAAGAATGAATTTGTCAAAGACAGGGAGCAATTTTGTGTATTGTCAGAAAAAAATTAAAACAAATCCCTACAAAATTAAGGCATCTAGGAAGAAAGCACTTCAGAAAGAAGCAAGCAAACTGTGCAGACATTGATATTACAGACAAGGAAAGGTGAGGATCAGAGGTGCGTTCATGTACTCCATACAGCAGTAGGCCTTAAAAGTGAGTACGTGAGTGAGGTGATGGGAGAGAAGGAGCTGGAGGAGCAGATGGTGGCAGTCAGAATGGTGATTGTGAGGGATGGTCTAGGAGTGTGAGCACTTTTAAAAGGGTCTTCATAGCCAGGAGCAGGTAAAGGGTAATTCTTGGAGCCAGGACAAGAGCTAATATCAACAGGAAGGAGTCTTGATGGTGCAGATAGTTGCCCAGTACAGAGCTCTAGGAACACAATGAAAGCAGGTCCTGCTTTAAAAATCTGAATGTACGTAGACAGGCAAACCCTCACCAAAACAAAACAAAACAGAAAACTGAAGAAAAGGACAATACTGGTGTGTACACAGCAGCAGAAGACAACAACAGAATCCGGGCAAATTCACTGAAGACTGGCAGGGTGGGATAGACACTCAGTTGCACTTCTCTAATGATTACTCCAGTATGCCAGTAATGTGAAAGAGATGCAGAGGTGCTCAGCAGTGCTTAAAAGTGGGAGGCATTAAGATAGTAGAATGGCATTTATGTCAAAAAATAAATGTATTGAAACTGTGAAACACTGATGTTGCATGGTGTCAGGGCTGTATCAGTTCATCATAGAAACAGGTGAGAAACCTCAGAGCACCACAATGATACAGCAAAGGATTACTCCCACATGAGAAAAGTAACAGTGTGAATGGTGAAGCAGGCTCATTGACTTCAGTGACACTGCTTTTTCTTCAAGTTACACAGGGACATAAGTGCCTTGCTGAAAGCAGAGCCCAAGGATAGGGATTTGAACTTGTGTTTTCTTGGCTTCCTGCCTGAGCAAAATTTGTTCTGCCACACCGACCCTGAAGTACAGCTTCTGTTTATATTATTTGCAGAGCTCTGTGGGGAAATGAAAGCTGGTAAGGCGTAATTTTATTTGTGTGCTTTGGAAATTTTATGTTATTATGTATTTCTTGTTGCACCATAGTGAAGCTCAGATTTCCATATTAAAATTAATAAAATGGAATTAATGTGAATACAATATTCTTGCTGAATACACATTAACTATAAAATGTTCTCATATTATTGCACAAGCATATTTATGACAGCCTATTTTACCATGTTTTGAGAAGAATGCAGATCCAATTGAACTTTAATCATTCCATTTTCTTACCCAATTATGACGGAATTCACACATAATCCATATTTGAATACCACTTTTAAACTAAGCAGTAATCGAATAAGTTCCATTGCAATGATATATAGGTATTTTTTTGACTGTTGCCAGCCTGTAATAATGTGCTTATGGAAGCAGTGGCACTTACTGGAGAAAAAAAAATATTTGTTAAAGTAGAGGCTATGTTTGTAACTAACATTCATTTGTTTTATTGTGGATGCTGGGCAGAGAACGTCACAGCTTCTATCTGCATTCAAGTAAGTGGATAAAATTCAATCAGATATGCCTGCATTATGTGGACCTATTAATTTAGCAAAGACTGAATACTTTGCAATAAGCAATATCAGTGCTTTGTAGGAATTGGTGAACATGCACTGAGTGTTCAGAAGAGTGGTGAATTGTAAGCTATGGTACTATATTATTGCAGGTTAATTGTGAAGAATGTAGAAATTATGTATGGTCAAAATATTTAGAGAGTAGAGCATCATCCAAACAAAGCTGGCTACTTTACACTACTGGAACAGTAGGTGAGAGAGTCCACTCCCCGCTCAGTGCCCAGTTACAAGGAAGGAGACCAGCAGGAGGAACATGAGCATCTGTGTGGCACATGGTCTGCACCTCCCCTACATCAAAGCCTTTGTACAGTCTTTCCTCTTACCACTAAAATGTTCACAGAGGTGCCAAAAGGGAGAGCATTTTACATTGGGAGATATAGAATGGATGAAACTTTTCTTGGGCTTCTTGCTTGTAGCTGTGCGTCTCTTGTGCCCCTCTCCCTCCCACCCCAAGTAACTGTTTTGCAGGATGGGGGAGTGACACAGCAAGCCCATGGATAAAAGGCATTTCTGAAGAGGTCCTATCAATGATTATCCCTCCTCGCCCTGTTGAAACTTCTGCCTGTGGGGTGGTGAAATAGGCATCAGATTTGCAAAGGTGTTTGTCACTCTGGCTCAGCAACTGCCTGTGGAATTTATGATTCTAGAAGCGTTATGACAAACAAATCATTGTTTCAGTAAATTTAATTTCAGGGTGCCAGGAGACTCTCATTTACAACAATGTCTGGTTTTGTCTGATAGCTCTTGCTACCAGAGGTGAAAAACAGTGAGCATCAATGGGAATGATTTGAATATTTTATTAAATGATACAGCAGTCTCTACAGAAAGCTGTTATCACTGAAATTCACAGTACGGTCAATGCAATGGTATACAGTTATGTTTCCTACCCAGGCTATTGTGGATACTCTGACTGGAGAAATGCAGTTTGGAGATGTTATTTCTCTTCTGGTTCCATGAATCCAGAAAACATGAGCTGAACAAAAGAATTGTTCATTCTCTGTGTCATCAAATAAAACTACTTCACTTCTCCTCATTTTGTCTGTTGTATTTAACCTAGTCTTTCATGTCAGATGGAGCTGCTGCTGCTGGAAATAGATCTTCCAAAAGAATTTATGAACAGGAAACTAGAATTCAGAGTATGTTTCTTTAAACAGAACACCATATACTTCAAGAGAAGTTGGTAAATATTGTTTATAATACTAAGAAATCATACTGTGGTACCATAATCACAGAATTACAGAATGGCTTGGGATGGAAGGGACCTCATGGATCATGAAGCTACAACACCCCGCCACAGGCAAGGCCACCAACCTCCCCATTTTATGCTAGACCAGGCTGCCCAATATACTAATATTGCAGTAATAATAAATATATGGATAAATATATGGAGCCATACTGAGGACTTTGATGCTTCTGTCACTTTCTGCAAAGATTGTTCTAGATGTAGATGCTCTATTTCTTTTGTTTTCTGTATTCAGAAAATGAAGCAGGGTGAGTTTCTTTCTGCTGTTATATGGGGGACAGGAAATTAGTTCAAGTCCACTGCCCTCCCTGTTCTACAGTTACTGGAAAGGAAAACACTTTAAGAGACCCTTGCTGCCCTGCAGAGCTCCCCAAAGCAGCATCAAGTCAGTATAAGGAGCTATACAAGGCTATAACAATACAACAACAAAGTATTTTGTGCTGCTTTTTGTTCCTCTTCCTTTGGCTTTTGGGTTCCACTGGAACAAGAGTGAGGTCAGCGATTTTTCAACTTCAACAGCTACCTCTGTGCTAATAACCCAGAATGTCTTATATCTGCTGAAGGGAAAGGGGCAACTCAAGAAACAGTGCGCATCACCCATTAGTTTTGGGATGAAAGGAATCATTTTCTAGAAATTCTTGCCTTTCTTCATCAACTATAAAAGGGAGCTGAGGGGTTTACCTGAAAAGTGTCAGTATTCTGCTGGCCTGAATAAGAGCATGGTAATTCCTCGCATTAGCACTTTTCTCCAAATTGATCAATGTGATTGACTATCTCAAGAATACAGAATCATCCTTCATGATGTCATTGATTTGGCCAGTTTGGAGCATGCCTGTGCCTGTGCCCTTCCTTGGCCCTGCCTCTCTGTGAGAGCTGTGCACCTTTCCCAGAACAGCTGGGGAATGTCTCAGCACCAAATTCATTCACAGGCCTTTCTCATGTTCAAGTGAGACTCCCTTCCCTGTCCTGTCAGTGTCCTTGCCATCTGGCTGCAAAATTGTGCTGGTTCTCGTGCTCCTCTTCTCTAGGTCTAAATCTCACTAGTGCCCTCACGCACGTGGAACAGCTTCCACAAGGAAGAGTTGATGATGCTGCTGGCACCCAGGTGCTTATTCATCATCACTGTGGCACCTTCATGAGACCAGGGTGAGTGACAGGCAAGTGTCCACTTCAGGGTTGATTGCTTGGACCAAAATGCTTTTGTACAAAAAGCGTGGAGGGCTGGGACAACGCTTCCTCCTGTGCCCAGCTTTCCCATGGAGGCTCACAGTCCACGAGTGTCTCCTTGCTTAGATCTCTAACATGGGAGTTTTTTTTTCTGCACGTGGAGTTAGGCATCTGTGAAAGGTAGTGATTGAGAAATGAACCATCTCTGGAGGTTGGATGTCCCTGAAGTAAGGAAGAGTTTAACTCTGGCTTTAAACACTCAGGCTTTTTGACAGATGGACTAGGTGATCTCAGTGGTCTTTTCCAGCCTTAATGATTCTATAATTCTTTCCGCACGTGCTTGAGGACTGAGTGCTTTTCTTCTTTTGTAAATACATCGGAATAGCTTAATTTACAAAGGTGGTATGAAATGTTAAAACCATAGGGTGAGATTCTCCATGTTCAAATCTTTGCAATTGAAATCTCTGACTAAAGAGTCTTCTAATCACTGAAAGGTCTGGTGGGTATGGATGAAATAAGGCAAGTGTGCAGAAATGTTCCACTTGCAAGTATACAAGTTTAAAATGCTGTGCACTGCTTTTTGCAGTTTTTAGTGATAATTAACACATTTTCAGAATAGTGTTTGGCTGTTCAAGATCCACAGGAACCATGGAAATCTTTCATACAATTGTCAAATTATTGAATCTTAAGGCTGGAAAAGAATGCTAAGATCATCTAGTTCAGTCATCACTGCCATGGCCACTAAACCATGTCCCTCAAATTATATTTGATTTATTAATAGCTCCAAGTTACACCTGAGAAGGTTTAGACTGGATGTCAGCAAAAAATTCTTTACTGAAAGAGTTTTTAAGCACTGGAATAGGCTCCCCAGGGAGGTGGTTGAGTCACCATCCCTGGATGAGTTTAAGAACTGTTTGGATGCGGTGCTCAGGGGCATGATTTAGTGGAGGGTTGTTGGAGTTAGGGTAGAATGGTTAGGTTGTGGTTGGACTTGATCTTTAAGGTCTGTTTCAACCTGAGCAATTCTATGATTCTGTGATTCTGCATACCTTTGTGAGTACTTCTGAATGATGGAGCATTAAATCTTTCCCATCAGTGTAAAGTGTTACAGATCTAGCATTAAGTAATCATAATGTAGTGAATTTTAATTAGTATTGTGTCCTGTGAATGATCTGAAACAGCTCATAAAATGTAATTATACACTATGATTATTTCATCATTGAGCAAAACGTGCCTGGGTATTACCTGAAGAGGAACATCCTGAAGTAACTTTATAACAAAAGTCTCAACAAAGTTGTGGAGATAGAACTGTAAGTCATGAGGTGCATAAAGTTTGGTGATGCTCCTTTCTCCTTTTCCCCACAGACTGCATTTTGAGACAAAGCCCAGGATGCCTGTCTCTGCTCCAGTTTCTACATTTTGGTCCCTGTAGTTCATTACATTTCTGTGTTTTCAGGTGTTCATTTTCTTTATTTCCACATTGAAGTTACACTGAGTAGAATTAATTTAAATAGAGTATGCAGAGAGGCATGTACAAATCTCATTAAGGACTTTTCCCTTTTGGGCTTGTATATCATTCAGTCATTCCTTGCTGTTTAAAACAATACATTATATGAATTTTTGGTTTTGCTCAAAATGGAAAAATAAATGATTCAATTAGACTTCATTGTAAAAGCTTTTAGATTAATGCTTTATTATTTTATTTTATTTTATTTTATTTTATTTTATTTTATTTTATTTTATTTTATTTTATTTTATTTTATTTATTTTATTTTCCTTTTATACAGCCAGTTAAATCCATATGCTATGCTACATGCAAAATATGCCTGTTTTAAAATGTGTGCTTCTTTATAGTGTACATAGCATATTGTATGTAGATACAAGTCATCATTTTCAACAACACCCAAGTCTTACCCTTGACACTTTTATTCCAGTCTTCACTACATACTGTAAATGCTATTTTATCCCACAGATCAAATAAAAAGCAATAGGAAAAAAATATTATTTTTCTTTTAAGATGCTCATTCTTTGCTATTTGTCTTGAAGATAGAGAAAGAGTTGGCAGTAGCAGTTTGTCAAAATTCTTATCCTCTCCCTCTCTAGGATTTTTTTGGGGGGATGATTTTTTTTTTAGTCTTTCATTGAAATGATATTTCCTGACTCATACAAAAAAAGAAAAAAAAAAAAAAAGAAGAAAAAAAAAGAAAGAAATGTTTGCATGCATTAAAATAAACTGGAAAAAGAAAAACAAAAAGCAAACAAAAAACCCCAGTACAATTAAGCAGCCAGAAGATCTTGAAAGTATGAAACTATAGACAGAGACTTTTTGACCTTACCTAATAACTTTAATATTTTGTTTCCACATAGCACATTATCTTCCTTTCCTCTGAAAACCCACATATTTCAAGATTGCCCAACAAAACATGAGCCATATGGTTTTAATAGCTCCTTAATTTTTTGCAGTTTCTCTAAAGAGAACTACTATTGACTTTGCCTAAAAGCTCGATCCCCAAAAAGAAGATGCCTATTTAAACTCTTTCTGTAGCATGCCACAAAATCCTTCCACTTCCATGACCGTGCCCTATAGGACAGAGCTAATTACATTTTTCTATGAAATGAAAAACACAACTTATCTTGGTACTGTGCAGTATGCTACTTCCAGAGTTAAACCATATTGAACTTCCTGAACGCAAAAAAACCTGACACATTTGACATGGGCCCATGTGCAGTTTATGTTATTGAAAGTATTTACACAAGTCAGTTTCACCAGTTTATATTAGAAAGAACTTGAGACTCAAGTGATGAAGTAGTTACCAGTGTTAATATGAATGGTTGATAGAAGAAATGAGGAGGAACTTTAGTGGTCAGCGTTTTTGAATAAGTGACGTTATCTGTATACTCCCAGCTTTCACTGTTCCTGGGGACAAGGTTGTTGCTAAGCAATCACATAATTGGATGCGCAGATTCAGAGATTGTTAGCTTTGCTTCAAGTGGAGAGTTCACAATTCAAGCTCTGTGGCTGCTGCCAGGAAAGGACGAGCAGATGAATGAATCCAGCACTGAAACACCCAGTGCAGTATCTGGTAGAAATCTGAAGTACGTGTTGAATGTCTGAGTTTCCCAGGTGACAGATCCTTTACAGGTAATGACAACATGCTCCACAGATGTCTGACTATGGTCAGTCATTACAAGATGAGGTATGGAGCCGGTCTTTGTTGGACCATGTCAGTCAGTGTTCCTCTAATTCTCTCTTATTATAAGGTTACCAATTATATGTCACATGTTAGTTCACTCTCAGTTTCTTCTAGTAGCTGCAGACTCCTCTAAAGATTAGATCTTCCAAAGGGAAGAATGTATGAGAAGATGATTCATATGTTCATATAACTGTGTAAGTACCCTGTGGAATGGTCCTTACAAAGAACCCTTTAAACTTGCATGTCACCAAAGTACAGGCCCTTTAATCACTGTCAGTCTATGTGGTGGTTGGTTACTGTGCACCAATGATATGTAATACACATAACATTTGGAAATATGGAAGTATGTATAGCCAGAAAAATTGCACTTCTGAAAGATGGTCTGACTCAGGAGTGTGAATTAAGACACAACATGAGAAAATGTATTTCCCACCAGTAAAGCAAAAGAACAGTCTGGTTTTCTCATGATTCCAGCATAGCAAAAAGAAAAACTAAATTCTTGGTAATGAAAAGGTTAGTTCAAAGAATAAAAACAAGCTTACTTGAAGAAATTTTTGTGTATATCAACACTAAAAAGAAAATGGAGTATATGAGAAAGAAGAGATTCCTTAGCAGGAACTGTTGTGACAGGACATGGGGATATGGTTTCAAACTACTAAGAGGGAGATTTAGATTGGATATGAGGAAGAATTCTTTTACAGTAAGGGTGGTGAGGCACTGGAATGTGTTGCCCAGATAAGTGGTGGATGCCCCATCCTCAGAGACGTTCTATGTCAGGCTGGATAGGGCTCCAAGCAACCTGATCTAGCTGTAGATGTCCCTGTTCATTGCAGGGGAGTTGGACTAGATGGCATTTAAAGGTCCATTCCAACTCAAATGAATCTATGAATCTAAGATAAAATGAGTAGAACTTGAGACATAAGTGAGGCAGAATACTGTGGCAAAGTCAGGATTTCTGGAAGACACTGACTAAAACTTAGTGGCTATACACAAAAGAATTAAAAATTCTCAGACAGTGAGAACTCTGAGTTCTGTTACACAGAAAGGAACACACAGTCCAGGCTGAGTCTCATTTTAAAGGAGAGTATAAAAGGAGAAAGCAAAAGCAAGCGAAGATAACATCAGAAATACCAAAAGAACACAATGAGATATAACTAGCAAGAGAGATCAGAAATACACCTAGCAACAGAGAGACACCAAGAAAAGAATTAGTCTACTGCACAGTAGAAAGAGAAAGCTATTGATCAACAGTGCAGAAGTGTCAGAAGTGTTATATAGCATTTTTGTTTATCTTCACTGAAAGTATCAACTCTGATCAGACAGAACCAAACAGTGTGATCCCAGAGCTCTTAGTCTGATTGCACTCAGCATGTTGTTGTGGGCACAACAGAGACATTTTGTGCCCCTCATGAAAATCTAAATGATGTAATAATGGAATTCTGTACTGCAGAAAGGTAACTTCTATCATTCAATGTGCATAGCAATGTGCATAGCAAGGTGCTTAAAGGAACTTGCCCTTTATTTATCAACTTCTTAAGAAAGACTTTAGGAAGTTGAAGGAGTGTCCTTTGGTTTCCTCATGTTAAGATGATTTGTTATTTGTGCATTGGAAAGAATGAGTATCTCAAAGAAGTGTTTACCTGTATGTGCTATATAGTAGCTATACAACCTATTGTGTACCTAGCTGGACTACATACTCTTTTAGTGCTGACAATTGTGTATCTATTTGATATGCAAAAAGTATACTAAGTCCAGGCACTCAGGGGTCTCTGTTTTTATAGAATCATGGAGTCATTAAGGCTGGAAAAGACCTTCAAGATCATCCAGTCCAACTGTCCACCTAACATCAATATTACTCATTAAACTATGTTTCTTAGTACCATATCTACACATTTCTTGGACACCTACCAAGACAGTGACTCAATGACATCCCTGGGCAGTAGAGAATTTCAGTATTTCAGTATTTCAGAGAAGTTTTTCCTAATATCCAACTGGAAACTTTCCTGACACAACTTGAGGCCATTCCCTTTTGTCCTATTGCTGGTTACCTGTGTGAAGAGGCTGATCCCCACCTCTCCACAACCTTCTTTCAGGTAGTTGCAGAGGGCAATTTGGTCTACACTGAGAATCCTCTTCTCCAAACTAAACAATCCCAGCTCCCTCAGCCACTCCCCATAAGACTTGTGCTCCAGACCCCTCACCAGCTTCTTTACTCTTCTCTGGACACTCTCCAAGGTCTCAGTGTCTTTCTTGTAATGAGGGGCCCTGAACTGAACACAGTATTCAAGGTGCATCCTCACCAGTGCCATACTATTTCTGATGCAAGCCAGGATGCCGTTGGTCCTCTTGGCTACCTGGGCACAATGCTGGCTCATTTTTAGCTGAGCACTGACAAACACCCTGGATCTATTTCTTCCATATTCTTCCTGCCACTCTGCCCCAAGCTTGTATTGCCTAGGGTTACTGTAGCCAAACTGCAGGACCTGGCTCTTGGTCTTGTATATATTCATCCCATCAGACTCAGTCCATCAATCCAGCCTGTCCAGTTCCCTCTGAAGAGCCTCAGGCAGATAAACTTCCCTCCAGGTTTGTGTTGTCTTCAGACTTACCAAGAGTACACTCAATCTCCTCATCCAAATCATCAGTAAAGATATTAAGCAGGACAAGCCCCAGTACTGGCCCCTGGGGAACACCATTCACGACTGATTGCCAACTGGATTTACTCAAGATAATCTGTACCATAACATTCCCTGGCACTGAGATCAGGCTGACAGGCCTGTAGTTACCCAGGAACGGTTGTAGAACAGGAAAAAATCTCTACAGCAATTTAATTCTACCAGCTTCCCCAGTCAATTCACACAATTAGTTCTGAAGACATTTGCTCAAATTTACATAAAACACATCCTTCCCTCTAATCCGTTTTACAAGTGGTAGATTATTTCTCATGTTGTGCTGCCAAAGGTGAGGAGCAAAAGTAGGGAATGTGCTCAGGCTGCAGCAAGTGGTGAGAAAGGCTCTGAGAACAGCGAGCTCGCCCTTTACCTCATTGCTCTCAGCAGATCTATGTGCTGGTACAATAGGAATGAGAGACGAGCTGATCACTGCTAGTGAATCAGGTTATCTGTAGATACAATGTGAAGGACATGACTGGTGGAAATTTTATTGATTTATTTTAAATCAGACTGCTGTGCTGCTCACAGCCTGGTTTCTTGCTGCTTTCTAACACTGCAGAGTATCAGAGTCTACTCTGTATCTGCTAGAAATACAGAGCAGAAATAGGCTGAAAGTTCTCTTACATGTGTCCTTAGTGAATAAATTTGTTTTCATTTAGAACTATTATACCAATTGCTTATGTTTCTTGCTTGTATACATACAAAATATTTATCTCATGATGTGTCAGTGTATTTTGGTTTCTGGACTGTCGGTTAGAGTATCTCTGCACTCCTGTATGTGAGACTTACGAAGAGAACAAGAGAGAAAGGGGACACACAAGCATGACGTGTCTAGGAGATGCAGGAGCTGTGTGTGCTACATTCCATTACACATCTGTACAGCCTCAGCTCTGGTACCAAGCACTGGAATGCCTCAGCCATCGTACCTGAGGTCAGTGAGTAAGGAACTCTGGTGCTGAGCTGGTGCCAGGTTAACCCACACTGGAGTGACTGCAAAATAAGGACCAGTGTTGCAGTGTGGATGGAAAGGGCATTCCACGTTAGACAAAGGAGGTGAGAGTCTTGGGCTCGCCTTTCTGTTCTTCCCCAGCAACCAATGTGAAATTATTATATTTTTCTAATGTCAGGTTGCCTGAAGGTTAGAGTGCTAAATCCCCCAGATTTCAGTTTGACATTAAAAAGCTGATCTTATTTCTTTTGATGTAGTTCTGCAAAAATTAGGACAATTTGCTCCCATTCATGGGCATGTGGATGGTGCTGCTTTTCCAACTTGAGATGGAATGGAGATAAGTTAAAATGGTGCTTTCAGACATGCTTAGCTAAAACCTAATTACCTCTCTGTTAAACTACTCATACTCCCTAGAAATGCTTTAGTGTGACTCATTATATTTTAGGAACTCCTGAGTATGTTTCTAGAGAAATATGACACGCAGATGTTCTGACTCACCTTCTGTTTTCCCGCATCATCTAGTGTAATATGAAGGAATTTGGTGCCCTGTGCCATGCATGTGCTTGGTTACTTGTTGACCAGTGCTTCATTCTCTGATACTTAAAGGTATTTCTACAGGAAAGGTATGTTTTGATAATCCAGTGTGGGCATTAATGGAATGACATGAGCAAATGTGATAATTACATACTTCTATTGAGTTAACAGTTCTATAATTTTGCACTAACAGAAATATTAAGTGATCCAAAGTGATGCAAAAATTGCATTCAAGACAAATTTGACTGTTTCCAATTCATTTAACTACTACGACATTTTAAAAACAAGGAAACAGTGAATGGTAACAGTCATGTACAGATGCAAAACAACTTAAAAACACCTAAGTTAAAAAGTAAAAATAAAAAAGGGTTTAATTATAAACCAGTTGAACTTCTTTTCTGTCCATATTAAAAAGTTTAATACTGAATAAGCAATGGAGTGGGGGGCAAATATATTGACACTATGCTTCTGTAAACTTTGAGTAAGTGAAAAAAAAGCTTTTAGACAGAAAAAATGAAAGTGATGGAGAATGTCTTCTTTTTTTTAACTGTGTTTTCCACACCACACTATTTCTTCTTATATATATTTTTATTTGAATTTACAAAATAAATGAACAAAAATATCCATCTGCATTACAGTCTGTAAGGAAACTTTTGGGTCATGGCTTGAACTGGTGGCTGAACACCTGGTGAAGAAGTGTGGCTGGCCCAGGGAGCACAAATTGTTTGTACCTGTGAACCCCACATGACCAGGTGGGGTGGACTCAGGCTCAAGCTGTCCTGGGCTCATACAAGGGCCAACCACTGAATGGAGAGCGTGTCTTGGACCTACACTGCTTCCTGGAAAGTAGTGCTGCTCAGCCAGAGAGCCCCTTCACTGTTGGGTGAGTTCCATTCTTTTTTCTGTATACAACTATTGGCCTACCCATGAATGCTTTGCCTGGTATCACCAAGAACCCATCAGAAGCAATTTTGCTTTCTGTGACAGTACTAGGATTCCCCATCCATGTCAGGAGATACATTGGTCTGTTGAACCACCTGAGCAGTTCAGCACCTCTTAAAATGATAGAGTAAGCCTTTGTCAGCTAGAAGGAGAAAACAAATAACTATCTAGGGAAATGTAAAGCTTTGAAGTTTCCAATCTGGATTTAAGATAGTAAGAATGAATCATCTTTTTTTGTTTTTCTTAACTTTATCATATGATTCAAGTTTTCTCCATGTGTTATGACAGAAGGTGAAAATAACAGTCTTGAATTTGCAGTAGCACCAGAACTATTTAAGCAAAGCAACTATCAGTTTGACAGTGATTTTTTTCATTATTATTATTATTATTATTATTATTATTTTTATTATTATTATTATTCTTTTAGGGGGAGAGAGGTAGCAGCATTGAAGGCAGGGGGAAGATGCTTTTAATAAGGAAATAATTAAAAACTTAAAGAAATGTGCTGAAGAATCCTGTACTGTGCTTCCCAGAATTGTAGCTCAAGGACACGTTGCTTTCCTTTTTTTTTTTCCCTGTCAGCAGAGTTCCCAATTAAGAGATAATATGATACATCATGGATTTTACTTTTCCACAGGAGAGTCATAAATCATGAGAGGCTGTCTGTCATGTACTATGGAAGATGAAGTTAGCAGAACAGGACTAAAAGTACACAGCTACTTTCACTAGACAGTGACTAATCTACAAACATTAATATTTCTGTGTTCTGCAAAATATGGATGGATAAATACATTGATAACATAACTTAAGCTTGGGAAAATGATTTCTAAATACACCTATGTAAGTAAGATCTAAGATATAAGGACTATCCAGGAGAAATGAAGTCTAGTGAGAAAAAAGTCAAGAAGCATTTGCAAAAGATTTGCTAAGTTAGCTTTTTATTGTTTGTTTTTACTACTGGTGTTACTTGCAAACTGAGCATTTGGTTTGCTGTGTTTTTCAAAGGAATGGTATCAGGGAAGAAGGGAGATTGAACTGGCAAGACTCTTTGATCAGTGTTTCAACAGGCAGCAGGTTTCAGAAGCAATAAGAGTTAAATCTTGTAGAAGAGTTTTCCACCTAGTGTGTGACCGCTTGGCTGGGCAGATTGTTGTTCCTGAAAGCCTTATAGGTAACATGCATTTGATTCAGTTTTGAGTCTTCAGTTTTATTTTTGTAGGCATACCATCCTCTTATTCTTTCCAAAAGTACTCTAGCAGTCTGACCACTGTTATCCTTGTTAAAATCATACCTCTGCAAACCTGTGGGCAGTGATTTCTGTGTGTTTTATGGAATCTCCAGGATTGTAATTCCAGAATTTTACTTGTGTAAGGAAATAAGATAAACTTTGAAGCCTGTGTTTGATCCAACATGTTAAAATCTGAGAATTTCTTCTGGGTGTGTATTGGTGTATATATATATATATGTGGTCTGGGTGTGTATTGGTATATTGGTATATTGGTATAAGTGCGATTTTAAGGTCTAAAATACTGATAGAACACTTAACAATCTAGTTTATTTTTGCTTTTATTTGGTATTTAGCAAAAATATAGCCTTCTACAAAAACGCACATTCACCAAATGTATTGGGGGTTAAGGGAGATGGTTAACGAGGACATTAAACCCCAGACAAATGTGGTACAATTAAGATACCTCTTGGGTACCTTACTACAGCAACTATTCCTACTCCAAGAAAAATCTTCATTCTCTCTGTGGGTTTGAACAATAAATCTAATCTTTTTTTTTTTTCATTCTTTACTCCATCTCACTTCCCACCTTCTCCTCATTCCACTTTTTGATGTTGTAGACTGCTTGGAGAAGTCCCATTGCTGAATGCATGACATCATCAATGACACAGCAACATGATGTGATAGCTCTCCCTGACTCCATTTGATGGCAAAGACTTTCCAGGTCTTCAGCTCTGAGTTACCTCATTACAAATAAACCTTAAATCACAAAATCAAACTGAAAACATTAAAACATCTTTCAATAAGTTACAGGCAGTGGAGAGAGCAAGAAGCTTAGTCTTGTAGTTACAGCTCGTATACTGCTTATAATACTGAAGTCCAAATGATAAGCATCTGTTTCTCAGAAAGAACAGCCTTGCGGTCTGAGGGGGAGAGGGTTAGGGGAGTGGGGAGGGAAGGTTCAGGAGGCATATATATGGCATAAACTCTTTTGTCTTCTCCTGGGAGACTCCATGTTCCTATTCATTCTTTATACCACTACAGGCTTTGACTGTTTGTAACCTGACTAAAATAATACTTCTGCACCTTGAAGGGATGCCACTGAATGCAAATGCTTTTAATCTTATTGTTATGTCTAAATAGTTTACAGTGTAAATTATATTTGTATCTGAGTTTCTAAGTGGATGGCATCAACACCTCTCAGTTGCCAAGGGTCTCACTGGCACACACAAAAGCAAAGGTAGAGATGTTGTTCACCTTTTTTTTTTTTTTTTTTAGTTTTTATTTTTTCAAAGGGACGACTGTGAATATTCAGAAGCATTAGATCTGCACCTTGCTTAGACAAGGGAGCAATTTTCTGTGTGTGATCATTATTATTACTATTTATTTCTTTTTAATGGAAAGAGACTTTATTTGTCAGAAGGGACTGGAATCCTTAGCATGTAGCAGCATAGTTTGTGCTGCTAATTAGCTTATGCTTCTCAGTTCTTGGTGCTCTCTTAGCTATTGCCTTATCTCTAACTTCTTTCTCAAGAGTGAGCAAAACTTGCATATTAAGTAGAGGTGGCTGAGTAAAATGCACTGGTTATGTTGTGATAAATTTTGCAAATGTTTGTCAAACAGAGCAGCCAGTCAAATACTATTTGGAATGTCTATCTTTTAATAACTACAGATGACTTAGCAAGGAAGTAATAAGTTTGAGATGTTTTTATCCTTAATGCTCATTATCATTATTTGATCATGATAGACTCAATCATAGAATTGCTTGGCTTAGAAGGGATGTCAAGGATCATGAAGCTCTAACCTCCTGCTGCAGGCAAGGTCACCAGTCTCTCCATTTAATACTAGACCAAGTTGCCCAGGGCCCCATCCAACCTGGCCTTAAACACCTCCAGGGATGGGGCATCCACAGCCTCTTTGGGCAGCCTGTGCCAGTACCTCACCGCTATGACTGTAAAGAACTTAAAGAAAATCTAGTATTTAGGAAAACTAATATTGTTTTTAAGATTTCAGTGCTTATATTTCTAAGTTTCCCACAACTGTTTAGGTGGGACAAGAACTCACTCTCCTAAAATGGTTGTTCAAATATATGCAGTCTGAAGTGACTCTGGAAACCTTCCACTTTGTAAAAGAGCAAATAGTGACTATTATTAACTTTTTGCTTAATTTGTTAACTCCTAGCAACTAAAGTTCTTTAAAAATATGTTAGTACACTGGGACTCTGATCTGCTCTGTACAATGCTGGATGATCGAATAATCAGTGTGTCTCTTCTACAGCAAGTTTGGTGATTTCTTCTCATACCTATATAGTCAGATGGGAGGAAGTTAACAACATTACAGTCAGTATTCTTTCAGCTGAAGTGCTCCATTGCAGTGTGCTGTATAGATACAGACCACGGACTTGTGAAGAGTTTAAAAAAATAGATGCTGAAATTTTAATCATAACAAAGAAAATAGTAGCTAAACATTGGAATAAAATATGGAAGATTTTCTTTACTAATTAAATTATTAATCAGTAGATTTTTGCTATTTGAGAGTGTGTGGTTGAAGACATTCTTCAGTCTTAATTACTATAATGGATTACAATTAACTGTAAAGGAAATTGCCCATAATTCCTGACTATCACAACTCACAGAACTTATGTTCATTTGAAACAAGGTGACTCTGTGCAATTGAAATAGGTTCTTAAGTGTGGGGACCAAGAGATCAGAGTACCAAGGAGCTGAAACTGTCTTATAGAAGTCAGTGCTGATTAAGTGACAGCCTGGATAGCTGATAGACTCGTCTCATAAACTCAAGCTTTTGAAACTTTTCACTTTGAAACTATTTTTTTTTCTAAGTTCTTATATATTGCAGTCCTAGTACTAGCACTGTAATACTGTACAGGAGACTTGCAGATAGAACTCCTTTCTGTCTTCTTGCTCGGTGTAAGCTGATATTTTTCCTTGGAATTCATTAGGTTTCTTTTTACAGTACAAGAAAGTAGATAAACTGTTCATGCTTCATCCCAGGGACTGAAGGCAACTTGCATTATCAGGTCATAAGCAAGCTCATCTAACTTTAGGCTCCTAGAGAAGTGCCCATGTGACGACAGGGGTTACCCTAAGCAGTTTCTATAGTTTAATAAAGAAAAAAAAAGAACAAAGAAGGAAAAAAAAAAAGGGTAAAAGGGACTCCTCAGAGTGTGATTTATTCCATCAACTAAGTAGGTGGTTGTATTTCCCCAGATAGGCAATCTCCTTGTTGCTTACAATGAAATAATGAGTGTGAAATAAGATCCACCTCACTGGGCTCTTATACCCACTATATACACGGTCTGATTTCTCCTTTTTCCTTCTTAATAAGTAGCATGGTAATAAACATGTTAGAAAAAAACACTGGTTATGTGTACGTAATACCTGTTTCTGCATCCAAATGTATGCATAGGCTTGTATATAAGGCCAAAAATAAATATTGGGCATTTATCTGTGATATGAAATGTCATTGTGTTAATTGAAATGTCATCTACATTGATTTATTTAAACTTTCAGAAACTGGAGTATTAGAAAATAGAAAGTTTTTCCTCTCTTCAAATGTGCAGTCACACATGACCATGGTGCTTTAGTTGATATAAGCTGAGAGAGGAAAGATCACTTCACAAGTGTTTTTGAGCTCTTTACTCCATATACTCCTTGTCTACCTCCAAATTAACTCACCCATTCATACAGATGGGCTTGTTCTTGCATTTGTGATATCCATATAGGTAAATACTTACAACTGATCTTTATGTGGATATTTGAATTGGCAGTATGGGGAGAGGGGGAGCATGTTAAGTCACAGACTTTGAGGAAAAATCTGTCTTTAATCAATGTACACTTTTGTTGTAAATACAACTGAAAGAAATCTTTGCATAATGTAATTCTATTTTTACTACTACTAGTAAAGATATACTTAGCTTATTCTGTCATTTAATCTGAATGTGGGGTAGTTGCTACATTACAGGACTGTCAAAATCTTATGAAATTATTTACTTCGGAAAAGATTAATTTGCAGCTTTAATAAAACATAGCCATTTTTTCCCCAAAATGCCCTTACTTAAAAATAGATCTGCTATTCTGTTTGCAAAAGTATTCTGCAGTAAAGTGTACAAAATAGAAAGCAAAGAGGTGCTGGTGGGTTTTAAAGAGGGAAAGGCATGTGTTTGGCAAGCGCCTTTGAGAATAAAGCTCTCATTGATTAGAAATTTGTGAAGGTCGCCGCCATCTAGTGATGAGATGGTGAAGATGTTGCTCAGAACTAAACGGCACCAAAACGCTGCATCCTTTCCAGCAGTGTTAATATTCCCCCAGCATGCTAGATGGCATCCTGAACCACTGTGGGTTTTTTTTGTTTGTTTGTTTGTTTGTTTGTTTTTGTTGTATGTTTTATGGCATTTTATTCAACTGAAAACGGCAGAGATTTAGATTCAAAGTGAACTGCTTTTTCACTACAATACTTGAGCAGGTTCTCGTATAAATATGACAGCATCTGAGTGCTGTTTCAAGTGAAAATGTTAAACCATAAGCTTAACTGCAAAATAAAGCAAGGAGAAACAACAACAACAAACCTAAACCAAAAATATCAGAGTAACAGAAGTTATTTGCATACATAATGGATCGCACATGTTCTCCTTTATAAACTGCCTCTTTGTGAAACCCATGGGCAATGTCACAATTATAGTTTAAGAAGAAAACTATGTAACTAAATGCTCCAAGTACTTATTCACTGCTCATCAAATTATTTGAGCCCTGTATATTGCTCAGCCTGTGAGTCGTTCTTGGTGCTTTAGTGTAGATTTAAAATGTTTACAAAATTATTCAGTATCATCTGAACACAAAGGAAACAGTGTGCAACAGGTCTGGGGAATGTATTTTAGAAAGTCTGAGAATCTGCTCTGTCTATATGAAATATGCACCTGGTCAGTGTCTACAAAGGTATCTTTTCCATATTTACTATTATCGTTAGCTGACATACTTAGGTCTCAGCTGCTTCTGTGTTATTTCTTCTTAATGTCTTCCCTGTGCAAAAAGCAAAATGTGTAACAAAAGCAAATGAAGCAATGGGTGAAGCCAGGCTTTTGACTAAGCAGCAAGTACATTAAAACTATTACTACGAGGAACAAAGTTTCTACTTCATGTAATAATTCAAAGCAACTAAATAAACAAACTAAGGTGGATGTAAAGCAAGATGGATATTTGTTTAAAGGACAATAAGCAAACCCCACAAACTGCATGTACATTTGAAACCTTATTTCATGAGTATCCAATGTTTTGGCTTGTCTGGGTTGCATTGAGTGAAGAGTTGTTGTCTTGAGCTGCATATAAAGTATATAACATAGCTAATGTATACAAGTAGCAAAACTGTTTTAGTATATATATATATATATGTATATACACACAAAACTAGTGGGATATTTGACTTCATTTTTGTGAAAGCTGGGTCTGTGGAAGTGGTTGCAATTCTTTAAGAGTTCTCATAATTTTCATTACATTTTTTTGGTGAAATTTTATTCTTGCTGTACTTCATCCTTGAAAACTGTTGTTCACATGTATACATACTGCCAGTCAGCAATGAGACAGGTAAGATGTGATTATGAAGTGAGGGATATTTCTCTCTGGTAAGAGAGGGTTTATAAAAGTTTAGTGATTTTATATCTTGAAACCTATTCTCAAATTCCTTTATTAAAACAGCTAGCATGTCTGTATATATGTATATTTATATATGTGGGAATAAAGCCAATTTATTACTATAAGATTTTGCTTTTCAACATCTACTCCAGTTCAGATAAGGAGACCCACCTGTTACTGGCTGTGGGAGAACTCCATTGACTGAGGTGAAGGTATTACCTTAGCAAAAATTAATCCATCATTTCATAGTTCATACAAAGGCTGTCGTGTTCACTCTGGTGCATGCAAACTTCTGAACCTTCTGCAAGCTGAAGCTGAATTACAATAATCAAGGCTCCTGCCCTCAAATGTTCATGTCACTGTTCCTAGGTCACTATGTTAGGAAAGAGGGGAAGCTCTTTGCTTCCTTTCCAAAGCTGGTTGCCACCTACCTGCCAAAATCTGGTGACCTTTCTAGGGAAGAAGCATAATTGAAAGTGTCATCATGATACTTAATCTGATTCATTATCTCAGCATGCATCCCTTCAACAGCAGGGTCAGGAAGGAAGAGCATCATCCTAACAATGGCTTTGACCAATCTGCTAGACTTCTGATTTCCCCAAATGAAATTGTGCTAGCAGCATACATTACAGAAATCAAATTCAATCTGCTTTGTACCACTTGTCTAAGTTTATTATAGCTGACTTGCTGTTAGAAAACGCCTGTTGTCCAATCATCTATTTTAAATATTATGCTAGAGACAAAGCTAAATGGTACCAAGTCAACAAGAGAGCTGAATATGATTCAAGAAATATATCTTTTGGAGCTGCTTTTATGAAAAGAGACTGCTGTTCTTGTTTTCTGCAGGAGGTCATTTAAGAAGTTCTCTTTATACTAATACAGAAAAATAATCTGGTTTTGTTTTGTTTTGTTTGTTTGTTTGTTTTTTGAATGATAAAAAGAACCAATCTAAAAACCACCTAGAATACTGGTACTACCCTCTGTACAAGAATAACTGAAATTTGATAAACTTTAAATACAACAGGTCACTGGAGACCACTGAAGCTGATGGTGGACAAATCATGCTTGAGACCTTGAATGCCTAAAGTGAAATGCCCTCAGTTTTTTAATATGTTTGTACAGACACAAGGGTTTTTAACTCTAGATGCTGCCTAGCTGGTAATCTCTTTTTCCAGTAATGACGGAACAGAGAGCATGGTGTTGTGCTTGTGGGCAGTATCAAGCTGGAAATGGTGTTCAGAATACAGAAGGATTGGTTGGGAATTCAAAATTATTTTAATGGCCTAAATGAATCCTCTGGGGGAAAGAAAAGAAACAACAACTAGGATGGATGTTGGCTACAATAAAGACAGTGTACTAGAAGAGGACAGGAATTAAAAACTGAAACAACAAATTTGGAAACAACAGGCTAGATAAGGACTAGAAGTAGGTTAGAAAAGCTGGGAAATAATTCTACTTAGATTCTACTTGGTAAGAGAAAGTAAAAGTGGTGGGAATTATTTTTAAACTATGACATAATGTATTTGCTCTACTTGACACCATAAAAATTTATATTAGAAATAATGAAATAGCAAATCTTGAGGTAGAGGGATTTATAGAAATATCTTTAATATCAACCCCTAAAATCTGAAGTTTGAGATCCTGTTTATATAAGTTGTATTGTTTGAATTGCTGGCATAGAATTGTGATTGTTGTTAGAACACCAGAATTTTGTAATGCTCTTCTTCTTCTCTATCAATGAACAACACATATTCTGTACCAAGTTGTCTCAAAATTAAAACAGAATGCAAAGCAACCATGGTGCCCCTTTTAGAATCGTTACTGAAATAGAATTAGGAGAGAAGAGTGCCCTCTACCAGCCCCATCTCTGGATGGGCACTTGGGCATTTTTTCGAGGTGCAACATATTGGTTTTGAACTCCCTCTGCTTGAAAGAGCCAATGAACCAAAGTATCCCGACCTTCATGTTTGAACTGGCAGCTTGCTATGTATATGTAGACAAAAATGTCTTACGTACTTGTCCATAGAAGCAGGAAGCAATTTTCTGTCTGTGAAACTTGTCCTCACACTTGGACACATGTACTTTTTCTTGGGGAGATATTGGTGGCTGTCTTGCATTGCACTGCTTAGCCTGCATCTACTATGAATCACACAACTAGATGCCTACTCTATGGATACTGTAGGATCTATTTCATTTTGTACTGGATTTCATTATCAAGAGCTGTATACATGTATAACTCAACTTCTAGTCTTTAAAGAAGATTTACCAAAAAAAAAAAAAAAAAAAAAGATCTGTGCCTGTTCTTTAAGGATGTGACCTTAAGAATGTATTATTTTCTTGGACTCTTCCTCTTTGTTGCTTGACTTCAAAGGCAAATTTTTGACACTGGTTGATTTTCTGTGGGCTCGTGACCTTCAGTGAGTTAATTCAGGTGTCCCTGTGGTTTCTCATTTGGCCTTGTATATATCTCTGAAGTTCCCAATGAAGGAAAAGCTGCACAAGTTGCTATCTGTGGAGTTGTCAGACCTGAAGGCTGTGCCCTTCTTTGAGCATTTCCATTCTGGTTTTGCCAGTGGAATGTAGTAAGTCTATTTATAGAGACCTGGTGACTCAAAAGAGAAACTAAGTCACTTGGTCTGTCTTTTTGTGATTAAACTCCATACTAAACAATAACTATCAGTCAGCAATCCCCTGCATCATAGTACAGACTTAGGTTGTCTGGGATTGAAGGTGTACCTGGCAGGGGGCTTTTAGTCAGAGCTGTGGTACTTTCCCAGTGCTAGCTGATGATGAATCACAAGTTTTCTCTTTCCTGTCTGACAGTGACTGGAAGCAAAGTTCTGTGCTTTTACGTGTTTATTGTCACTGTCTGTGTTTTGGCTGGATTCATTTTATGTAGCGTAGAGCCAAATGTTTGGACCTCTCATTTCCTCTTTTCAGATGGCAAGAGATTTTAATGTGTTTTCAGGGTGAGATGTGCCAGAACCTACCACTTAACAGTTTGTCTTTCACACTCAAAACATTTAATCATTTAATTAAGCAATAAGATACTAAGCCATTAATGTGTGTCTTGGGTATGCTGTGAGACACAAGACCAGAGACAGAATGACTTCAGTCGCTTCAGCAGTGCTTTTGTGCTTTGGTAATGTGCATCCTGGAGTGGCCGGTTGCTGTCATAATACGGGCTCTCTGAATCTGAAAGGGCTTTTAAATTTTTTAAGCATGTTTCTTTAATGTTTTATTGACTACATTTCTCTCCAGGAAGAATGGCTTATTGATGTTTGTCTGTTGAGAGGCCCACATGCTAACTCTCTGCTGACCCTGGCACTTTCCTGAGCTACTAAAATACATTTGAACTACCTTTTCCTCTGCCTTGTGTGAGGAAAAGAAAATGACAGAAAAAGTTCTGATGAAAGTGAGGACACAGTTTAGAGCCTTATCCTTATGTAATTTCTTCTAATATTTGGCAGTGCTATTAAATATCTATGTATGCTATTTATGTTACTCAATTTTATGCCTTTCAGAAAGTATGGTAGATGTTTGAGTAAGTCTCACAGCAACTCTACATAGGTAAACTAAAGTATGCTGAAATTAATATGTTAACCAGGATAAATATAACCTTAAAAGGGGAGATTTTTGGCCTCTATGCTGAGGAATGCAGAAGGTTTTGAAACTGTTTTTTTAGAGAGGATGTCTTCATCTGTAACTGCAAGAATATATATATTGCATGTACCTTCCATAGACACAAGTCTGGATTCTGAATATTGTGTGGGCTCCATACCTCTGGGGGACACCACAACACTGTAAAATTCATACAATAATAAATATATTAATATGTTACATTAATATAATAATAAATCCAATATAATAATAGACAACTGTTTTAAGTAAGATAATGTTTATGATATTAAAACACTTTCCTGGGAGGTGTAGCACAGTAAGTTCAGCTGTTCATAGTCATCCATCCTGATGTCCTTTTAGGTTTCATACATTTGTGAACCTCCTAAATCAATGTATTGTCACACTGAACTACTGTTGCTTCTAAGATGTTGATCATGAGCATATGGGATTGGTAACAAGAGGCATGAGAATGAGAAAGATCTTTCATGCCAGTTCTCACTGTGATAAACTTTTATCATTCGGCTTCGTTTTTCCATTCTGCAGTAGGATTCTTTCTTTTCTTTTGGATACTACAGCAATTAAGATGCTGAAATTTTAAATATAAGTGTGAACAACTTACCTCCCCTTCCCCCCCCCCCCCCCCCACACACACACAAACCTTGGATGCTGTTATCTTGTTTCATCCATCCTAACTGTCTTTTGTTTACTGTTTATCACAGCATTTCTTTCAGAAAAGAAATCATTATCAGCTTTTGGGGTATTTGTTAGTTTTCAAAGTAGCAGAGAAGAATAAGCTTAGGAAAATAAAGAAGTATTTAAGATAACTTCTAAGTAATGCAGTGGCTCATGTAAAAACCAAAGCCCTAACCATACAGTACTGTAAGAAAAGGTGTTGTACCCTTGATGCCATTTATACCTGTTTCCTTTCCTTTCCTTTCCTTTCCTTTCCTTTCCTTTCCTTTCCTTTCCTTTCCTTTCCTTTCCTTTCCTTTCCTTTCCTTTCCTTTCCTTTCCTTTCCTTTCCTTTCCTTTCCTTTCCTTTCCTTTCCTTTCCTTTCCTTTCCTTTCCTTTCCTTTCCTTTCCTTTCCTTTCCTTTCCTTTCCTTTCCTTTCCTTTCCTTTCCTTTCCTTTCCTTCCCCTTTCCTTCCCCTTCCCCTTCCCCTTCCCCTTCCCTTCCCCTTCCCCTTTCCCTTCCCCTTCCCCTTCCCCTTCCCCTTCCCCTTCCCCTTCCCCTTCCCCTTCCCCTTCCCCTTCCCCTTCCCCTTCCCCTTCCCCTTCCCCTTCCCCTTCCCCTTCCCCTTCCCCTTCCCCTATTTTCTTTTTTTAGGGATATAGTCCCTTTCTTCATTAACTTATTAAATCTTTATAGATAATTCATGGACTCTCTTCTGTTTTCTCTTTTCTAAAAGATTGCTGTTATCCCAAGTAGTGTTTTCTGCACTTCTTCCCACTCTGTTTACCTCTCCACAGTCTCTCCATTTGGTTCACATCTTTCATGAAGTGCTGAGCCCAAAACTAGACATCACATTCTTGCTATTGCCTTACTAGTGATGAGTAGAGCTGAAGTTCCTGCAAGGCAAGACAGAGTGGCTCACAAAGTACTTCAATCTGTATCAACTTCTCGAGTGTCAATAGGCCACTCCAGCAGTCAAGACTCACTGAGATACAGGAGAGTCCTTGTCACGTTCCCACTTTCACCCACTCCTAGCAATGCACCTGCTGCAGTGCAGAAAAGCACGCTGTACTCCTCCTTCTCTAGCTATGGATTATTCACAACACACTAGTAAGTCAGAGTCAAGGCTGTAATGATTATCTAAGGATGACTTATTGTTGCTTTCTGTGAAGAGCAGAACACACCAATCATAGTTGCTGAGTTTTCAACTGTACTTACCACTTTGTATGTTGTCTAATGTTCCTGAGAAGCATTACACGTTTTGTTCAGTGAGATACATGGATAACTGTGATAAAGTAACTCTCTGGGAATGTCTATTTAAAAAAAAAAAAAAAAAAAAGGAAGAGAAAACCTCCCTCTCCCACAGTTTTGAGAAGCAAAGGAGCCTAATCTTATTTTCCAAACTAGAATATCTTTATGTGAGTCAAAGAAAGAATGTGTCCTTTACCATATCCTTATTATAGTCCACTCCTTTAGGTACTTTCTCAAACTAAAACGTTGCTCATATAACAATTGTTCTTCTGTGTATTTGCATGTGATTTTAATTTTGAGTGGAGGGGCTGAATGTGCTACAAAGAATAACTTTCAAATGCCACTGATTTACTTTTTTTCCCCAGCAGTTTTTATAGACTCTGTATCAGGTTCAATTAGAACATCCAGATGCCTAGAAGTGAATTTGAATAACTGTGATGGGTGAAACTGAGAACTGTCTAAATGTCACTGATTAATGATTAATTAACTGCAGCTCTTCCAAAAGTTCCTCTAAGGAATTGAAAGTAGAAATGCTCACAACCAGCTGCTGCATAGTGATTTTGACAGTACTTCTAATGGGATGTAAATCTAGAACTGAGAAATCTGTGTCAGGAAATGTCCGTTTTTCTCAACTTTGCCATTGAAGATGCGTTGATCCAATAAACGAATAAGGACAAGAAAGGATTCAATGGACCTAGTTCGTACTTATAAGGTAAATGTAAGGTTCTTAATAACCTTGATAGCCACCAAAAGTTTTTTTTTTTTTTGTAAAGTTTTTTTTTTCTGATTTCAGATCAGTGATTGTGTAGGCATTTTGTCTCTGATATCAGTACGTGATTTAGAATCTGGCACAGAGATCCTGTGTTTTTTTCCTTGGTTTTGACAGGTAAAACTCAGTGACTTTGGCTGACATTTCTTTTGCAGAATCAGAATCATTCAGACATGACATTTAAAATGCTAATAAATAAGTAAATAAATAAATAAAGTAGGTTTCAAGTCAGAGGTAAAAGTCGACTGATAACTGTTTCTTCAGGTCTCCTCCAAATTGCTTCATGTTTTACTTCTGTACAGAAGCTAAACAAGTTTTCAGAGAACTCTGTAACTTCTAAAAGCTCGTGTTTTTTTTAAACATACAATGTCTGTAGCTTGTATGCAATTTATGCTTTTAGTAAAGGTACAAAGTATTTTTTGAGATCTGTTCTCTGCACTGAATGATTTGTCTTTCTTGATGTCCACTGTGATGAGAGACAGCCTGCTGTCTAGTAGAGCCTGGAGTTCAGATCTGTTTTGCTGGTGCTGCATTATAAGGATAGAACAAATACTGTAAAGAAATTATTTTGACTACTTTCTTGTCAGAGTTCCCTACAGTGATGAATTTGGCCAGAGGAGAACTAGAGGATTTTTTCCATCTTGTCTTAACAAGATCTTTTGTAGAAATATTGCGTCTACCCTGATCAAATTGAACACTAACAGTAGCTATCTGCCAGTCGGCGGGATTTTTTGTGGCCTTTCTCACAGGTGAGCTTTCTCGTAGTTCCACCAGATGTCGCTAAAACCCCTAAGTAAAATAAATCTGCTGCCCGGCGGCACGAATGATAGATTGAAGTCAGCTACAGAAAGTTGAGGTAGCAAAGACACAGAAGACACATTTAAGATCAACTCTGCAAATAATTTCAGAATAGAAGTTGAATAAGGAAGGTTTGGTGTTTTTTGAAGCCTTTCTTCTTTGCTGAAAATGTATCCTCAGACTGATACGTTCCTAAAAAGGAGACAGTGTGTGGATAGATTGTGTGGAGATAGGTAACAGATGAAAAAAGTATGAGCTCATGTCCTATTTCTCTGGTGAGTTTTGGTCATGCAAGTCCGGAACTGGCCAGTAAGTTTTGCTCAAGTGGTCAGGACAAAGGTTGCTCTGACGCCAAAACAAAACAAAACAAAAAACCCAGTTTTTGAAGGACACTAATAATTTTCATTAATTTGACTCTGTTCAGTCTGTGCTCAGCCAGGGATTATGCTACTGAATAACAGAGGGACAAAAGGAACAGAGATCCACAGTGGTTTTGAATCCAAGGCACTTCATACCTTAGGAGCGTATAAACATAAGCCCTTTGTCAACTGCTTGGCCTCTTGGCCATAAGCATCATAATATTTTTATAGGAATGTTCTTTTTTCTCTGCTTTTGTTCAGAAAGAAGGTCACAGGCATTAAAGACTCTAAGTCCAGTGGCTAAAACAGCATTGTTCATCTCCTGAGTTCCTTTAATTGCTTGCTTGTACTGGAGTCAGATATAGTATCCTCAACCTCCAATTTATGGCTTTGTGTTTATTCTTTAGTGCTTATTTCTCAGGCAGCTTCTCGTCCCATCTGATCCCTTCATCCTGTTTTTGTCATCTGTTCTTAACATGCATCAGAATTAGTCTGGAATTCTAGGTAGGAAAATTGCCTTTATCTGCCTAATGTTTTGGATTCTTCTGATGCAAACTTAGGCACAAGAGCTAGTGTTAAGAACAGGCAAATTTACTTTGGGTGAGAGATGCTTTTGTGTTAAGGTTTTTTGTTTAATTTCAGTTCCTGCCTCAGTGTTTTTAGTGTCATCTTTTTCTGTCAAGAGAAATCAAGTTGAAGCAACATGACAGAGAATGCAAATCAGCAGCAGTATATTCTTTTAATGCGTAATAGCTAAAAGCGTGAGGTTCAACATTTTTAGTTGCTATAGCTTTTATTCTATGAATTCCTATCAAGAACTAATATTTAAAAGTGTAAATGAGAGGAAAAAATAGATTACATTTATTATGTGTCTTTTTAATATGCAAAACTGAACAGAGAAAAAGATTTATAATTAGATAAATGATTCATTCTTGATGCATTAGGATATGACTTGTGCTTAAGTAATTCCAGCTGGAATGATGTCCCTCTCACTTATGTAGAAAGCAAGAAAAATGCGTTGTGGATGAGATTTTAATAGTTCTAATGTTGAGCCAATATAAACCAGTGTCTCAGACAGTATGCCACTTGAACTTGTATCACTTGAACTCAAAAGCAGGCATTCATTTTTTCTTTTCCTAATAATAGCATTTATCTGATATAAAAAGTTAACTAGAGAAAAACAAGAAAAAAGGGGGAAAAATGTGGTGACTTGATTCTTGATGGCAACGTGTTGTACAACGTGGAAGGACTGTGAATGGCTGTATGCTAGGGTGCTGAGCTGTAACCTTGTGCAGTACCTGAATGCAGAGTAGGCAGATGCTGCCCTTTCTGTGACTGCCTCTGTCTCAGGCTGCTGAGAACAGATCCATGCTCACCTTGATGAGAACAAAGGTATCTGTGTGCCTAGACAAACTAATGCGGATGCTGCTAGAGGACATCCGAAGACATCTGCGGCACCCAGGTACTGAGGAAACAGCAGTGGCTAGGGAAAGCCTATGGAATTCAGTGATATTTTCTGATCTCTGAATGATTAAGTAGGCTATTCAAATGTTATTTTAACATAGTTTTTGTTTTTCTCCTTAATGAAGTATTATATACTCCTTCAGCTATTGTGCCTTTGGTTCTTCTGTGAGTCTTTACCCATCCTTGGTTGAAATAAGATTTAACTCAATTGGGCTATATGCACTAAAAGCAGTGCTCAGTGGTTTGCAGTCATTGCAAGATGTGCTAAAACATGCTATTGTTCTAGAAATAGGGATCTGAGACCTACTCCTTTTACCTGGTTTCTGTTACACAACCAAGAACCTGCTCAGTAATTTCGTCTGACCTTAGTGTGAGGTAAATATTCTTAGGGCTGGAGTGGGCTGAGGGACAGAGTCTTTATAATTGCTCTTGAGAGTTGAAGGATAAAAAGATTAAAGAGATTAAAAATACTTTACGTGGTGGAAAGACGCCTTACTCATCAAGACTTAAAAGCTTCCCTGGTCAGGTTGGTTCTAGGAAAGTTGTTTACACGTGAAACTGATGTGAAAAGGTCCTGTAGTACTTAGGGTTTTGCAGTTCAGGCTCTTCTTGTGGTGTGGGGCACCTTATTCCTTGTCAGACGTTCTTTGAAGAGATTTTGAATTGTCTTGACTGTGGATTGAGGTTCATTTAGGGCTCCTTGTCTTGCTTCGTTGTCACGGTTTGAACTAAAAATCCACCTGCGTCCGTGACAGGGGGCCGTAGGCCCCGGAGGGGCCCTAGGCCGAAAGGAAAAAGTTAATTAGGAAAAGAAAACAGTGGCAACGATCTAAGGAGGCACACTTATTTACTAAATACTATATCAAAATACAGGATAACACAATATAATAAAATATAATTGAAAATTGAGCTAACGAATCAAGCAAAATAGGAGAGAGAATGAGTCCCGTAACCGAGAGGCCTACTGTGAATCTAGGCGAACGGCTGAAGGCTCCCACACACTCCCCTGAACGCCAGAACTCGAAAGACGTCAGTCTGTTCTGCGACAGAGTTAATATAGAGTCCAGGTCCCGTGACCTATCGTGTTGTTCCCTGGGAGATGTAGTCTTCTTCTGATAAGTTGCAGATTCAATAAAATTATTCATGCTTTATATGATGTTATGATGTGGAATACTGATAGCAAAAATTACAAAATTATTAAACCATGACATTCCACCCCTTATTCTACATCATTACATTATATTTATACATACATACACACTCATATGTATAATTGTGAATAATCAGCAACCTTATTTTTTCTCAACAATCTATATTTATTCCATACAAATCCCTAAGTTGAGAACAAAACTCTATAACCTAATTTACTATTTATTAATTTTGAGAAAATGGCAAAACTGCCAGAAAAAGGAAAACATGTCAGCGGTAGAGGGGAAAGGCAGCGCTGGTAGGGCGTCCCCCACATCAAGGTGCACTCATCCTTTCCCAGCCACCACAGCAGATTTCCTTTTGACTTATACTTCTTTCCATGTGTGCTCTACACATGCATGGCCAGTGCAGGATATAGAGTCCAGATGGAAAACTTGCTTACAGAATGCCTAATTAAGGTATATAGAGAAAAAGTGTTTCCTTAACATTAATACACTCTATCTTAAGTCCTATACCTAATTGAACTATTCTGTACCTAATTGAAATATTTTCTGAGACTCTACCTATATATTTACAGGAAAATCATTGGCTGCACTCCCCCAACATCAAATTCCCTTGTGGTACACATTGAACATTCCCATTTTTGTCCATCACCCACCATGTGCACCCAGGTCCCTGGGCAAAGACAGTACCCCGGAGAGGTTTGCCCTTTCCAGACGCTGGAAGGACCCAAACTGTTTTTCCCAACACACTCTTTATGTGTACTACAGGAACCTTATCTCCCTCCACGGTACGTAGGGAGCTGGATTGGTTAGGACCATTACGATTACTAGATCCTCGAGTGTTGACCAACCAGGTGGCTTCTGCTAAATGGTTCTCCCAATTTTTATACGTTCCGCCACCCATTGCTTTCAACATAGTTTTCAATAACCCATTGAATCGTTCAATCTTACCAGAAGCTGGTGCATGATAGGGAATATGGTAAATCCACTCAATGCCATGATTTTTGGCCCAAGTGGTTACAAGGGAATTTTTAAAATGGGTCCCATTATCTGATTCAATTCTTTCCGGAGTGCCATGCCGCCACAGGATTTGCTTTTCCAACCCTAATATGGTGTTTCGGGCGGTAGCATGGGGTACTGCGTATGTTTCGAGCCACCCAGTGGTTGCCTCCACCATGGTGAGTACATAACGCTTACCATTGCGAGATCGTGGCAAGGTGATATAATCAACCTGCCATGCCTCTCCATATTTATACTTTTGCCATCGCCCTTCCCCCCAAATAGGTTTCATCCTCTTGGCTTGTTTAATTATGGCGCATGTTTCACAATCATGAATAACTTGAGCAATAGCGTCCATAGTTAAGTCCACCCCTCGGTCTCTGGCCCACTTATATGTTGCATCCCTTCCTTGATGACCTGAAGTCTCATGGGCCCACCGAGCTAGGAATAATTCACCCTTGTTCTGCCAGTCCAAGTCTATTTGAGCCACCTCAATTTTGGCAGCTCGATCAACCTGATGGTTATTTTTATGTTCTTCAGTAGCCTTACTTTTAGGCACATGAGCATCTACATGGCGCACCTTTACAACAATGTTCCTTATTCGGGCAGCAATGTCTTTCCACAGTTCAGCAGCCCAAACAGGTTTACCCTTTCGTTGCCAATTATCATTTTCCCACTGTTGCAACCACCCCCATAAGGCATTTGCCACCATCCATGAATCAGTATAAAGATGAAGCATTGGCCACCTCTCCCGTTCAGCCACATCTAAAGCCAACTGAACAGCCTTTACCTCTGCAAATTGACTTGATTCTCCTTTACCTTCAGTGGCCTCTGCAACTTGTCGTGTGGGGCTCCATACAGCAGCTTTCCATCTGCGATGCTTCCCTACAATACGACATGATCCATCTGTGAATAGGGCAAATTTCTTTTCGTTTTCTGGTAGCTCATTGTATGGTGGTGCCTCTTTAGCACGTGATACCTCTTCTGTAGGTGGTTTTTCAATTTTTTTACTCTCAGGCCAGTCCATGATCACTTCTAGAATTCCAGGACGGCTGAGTTTTCCCATTCGAGCTCGTTGAGTAATTAATGAAATCCACTTACTCCAAGTGGCATCAGTAGCATGATGGGTGGAGGGAACCTGTCCTTTAAACATCCAGTTTATTACTGGCAAGCGAGGTGCTAGAAGAAGCTGAACCTCTGTCCCAACTACTTCAGAAGCAGCCCGAACCCCCTCATACACGGCTAAGATCTCCTTCTCAGTTGGAGTGTAGCGCTCCTCAGACCCTTTATATGCTCGACTCCAAAATCCTAGGGGTCGGCCTCGGGTCTCTCCTGAGGCTCTTTGCCACAAACTCCAGGTGGGACCTTTCTCTCCAGCAGCAGTGTAGAGGATGTTCTTCACATCCTGTCCCGTCCGTACTGGCCCCAAGGCCACGGCACGGGCTATTTCTTGTTTCATCTGCTCAAAAGCCTGCTGCTGCTCAGGACCCCATGAGAAATTATTCTTCTTCCGTGTTACCTGATAGAGAGGGCTCACTATGTGGCTGTAGTTTGGGACATGCATTCTCCAAAAGCCCACTACTCCCAGAAAAGATTGGGTCTCTGTTTTATTTGTGGGCGGAGACATAGCAGTGATTTTGTCAATCACATCTGCTGGGATGTGACGACGTCCATCTTGCCATTTTATGCCTAAGAACTGGATTTCCTGGGCAGGCCCCTTCACCTTGCTGCGCTTAATGGCAAAACCAGTTTTCAAAAGAATTTGGATTATCTGTTTCCCTTTCTTGGAAACCTCTGCTGCTGTATGGCCCCACACTACAATGTCATCAATATACTGCAAGTGTTCAGGAGCATTACCCTGTTCCAAAACAGCTTGGATCAATCCATGGCAAATTGTTGGGCTGTGCTTCCACCCCTGGGGTAAACGGTTCCAGGTATACTGAATACCTCTCCAGGTAAAAGCAAACTGTGGCCTACATTTTGCAGCCAATGGGATGGAAAAGAAGGCATTAGCAATATCAATGGTGGCATACCACCTAGCTTCTTTTGACTCCAGTTCATACTGGAGTTCTAGCATGTCTGGTACAGCAGCACTTAATGGAGGTGTAACTTCATTCAGGCCACGGTAATCTACCGTCAGCCTCCATTCCCCACTGGTTTTACGCACTGGCCATATGGGGCTATTAAAAGGCGAGTGCGTTTTGCTAATCACTCCCTGATTTTCTAATTGGCGAATTAGCTTTTGAATGGGGAGCAATGAGTCCCTATTGGTGCGGTACTGCCGTCTGTGAACCACTTTGGTGGCAATTGGTACCTCTTGGTCTTTTACCTGGAGCAACCCCACAGCAGAAGGATCATCTGACAGACCAGGTAAAGTTGACAGCTGCTTAACACCATTTGTGTTTACAGCAGCTATCCCAAAGGCCCATCGATACCCCTTGGGATCCTTGAAATATCCCATCCTAAGGTAATCGATTCCCAGTATACATGGAGCCTCTGGACCAGTCACAATAGGGTGCATTCGCCAGTTTTTACCAGTGAGGCTTATTTCGGCCTCCAACATAGTCAATTCTTGGGAACCCCCAGTCACTCCATGGATATAAATTGGTTGTGTCCCTTGGTGACTTGAGGGCATTAGGGTGCATTGTGCACCAGTGTCCACCAAGGCTTTATATTTCTGTGGTTGAGATGTGCCAGGCCACTTAATCCACACAGTCCAGTATACTCTGTTGTCCCTTTCCCCCCCCTGGCTGGGGGCAGGGCCCCTCTATTGTTTACCTCGTTGACTTGCAGCAACTGGAACTCTCCCCCGTTTGGAAGAGTTCACCTTGGTGGTTGTTTTGGATTGTAATTCTTTCACTCGTGCCTGAAGTGCAGAAGTGGATGAGTTATACCACTTCTTTATATCCTCCCCATGATTACTCAAGAAATACAACAAAGCAAAACGTATGGTCTTATCATTGTCGTTTGCTTGAATACGAGGTGTCTTATCGTTGTCATTTGCTTGAATACGAGGACGTCTCTTTTTATGGTTGAGATTTTCGATGATACAGGTCGAGAGGAACTCATGTTGTTTAGCTCTCTCAATAGGCGATCGTGGAAATCCTGGTTTCCATCATCTGGTACCACCGTGGATTCATCTACATCAGGCACATTAGCCAATTTGTCAATAATATCACTTTGTGTTTCCTCCACTTTGTCTAACCTTTCCACTATTTTTTTTCCCATTTGGACAATGGCTGAAGTATAAAGCTTAACTTCTGTAGCGCTTATAAATAATTCAAGCTCCTGAAGTCTGCTAATTAGCTCATTTACAAGGGGCTTTCTTTCCCCTTTGCCATATACCAATGCAAGTGCACTGGCATGCTTTTCTGGAGCTGCCTTTGTAAAGTCACGCCACATTTGTCGTGGAACGTGGACTGCTTCAGGATCATGTAATTGGTTTGGATTGTTACGATTGAACTGGGGGCTGTAGAGCATTTCCACCAGAGCCCTTTCTCTCAAAAATTGGATACCTTTCTCCATATCAGTCCATTTCTTTTTCTCAGGCTCCAAGTCCCGTTTAAAGGGGAATCTATCTCTTACCGCTATCAACATCCGCTTCCAGAGGGTGTAGGACCGATTTTGGCATGTGCCTATACCTCTGTCCACACGTGAGTCCCTGGAAATGCTACCCAGTTGGCGAGCTTCACTGCCATCGAGCCACGCACTGTTGGCACCATTGTCCCAGCAGCGAAGTAACCAAGTGACCATATTTTCTTTTGGCTGACGTGTGAAATCCTTTCTCAGATCTCGAATTTCACTCAGTTTAAAAGATCGATCAATAATGGTCGTAATACTTTGCTCACCTTTTGCTCTATCAAGAGTCTCAGGTGTTAATGTTGGCAGCTGTGTTGATGAGGCTGCCCCATCTATAAGTTTGGACTCGAGAAATTCTCGTAAAGAAAATTTAGCTTTTGGCTCCTCGTCTGACTCTGACCCTGACTCTGACGCTTGTGTTATTTCCTCCAGGCGACCTTCCTCCTTCTTCCTCTCTCCTAACTTTCTCTCTCCTAACTTTCTCTGCTCCTCTGACTTCTTCTCCTCCTCTAACATCTTCTTATACTGCTCTAACAACCTCTGCTCCGCCGACTTCCTCTGGTCTTCTGACTCCTCCTGCTCTCCTGAGTCCCCCTGACCTCCTGAGTCCCCCTGCTCTCCTGAGTCCCCCTGCTCTCCTGAGTCCTGCTCTCCTAACTCCCTCCGCTCTTCTAACTCCTTCTGCATTTTCTCTATCTGAGTTGAAACTCGTTTTGTTTTTCGCCCTCTTACAGGGGCAACCAACATTGTATCTGGTGCCCCCGGTGGTTGGTTAAGTTGGAGTACATACGGTTCAGACTTGAGGATGTTCCCCTTGGACTGGAGGGTGCATAGCTTGGATCGGAGGAGATCGCGCTCGAACTCCAGGGTGTCGAACTCAGCCCTGAGGGCGTTGTACTTGGACTGAATTGTGTCGAACCCGGACTCGAGCGCGTCGTGTTTGAACTGGAGAGTGTTGCGCTCAGATTGGACGGCATCGTACATGGTCTGGAGGTTGTTACGATCGATCTTGATAGCATCGAACTGAACCTTGAGGTCGCTGTACATGGACCGGAGGACATCTCGCTCAGATCGGAGGGTGTTACATTCGGACTGAAGGATGTTGTGCTCAGACTGGAGGGTGTTGTAATCAGTCTGGAGGGTGTCACGCTCCGACGGGAGAAAGTCGCGCTCAGACTGGGGGCAGCTATTCTCAGTCTGGAGGGCGTTGTGCTCGGACTGGAGAGTGCCGTGCTCGGACTGGAGAGCATTGTGCTCGGACCGGAGAGCGTTGTGCTTGGACCGGAGAGCGTTGTGCTCGGACTGGAGAGTGTCGTGCTTGGACCGGAGAGCGTTGTGCTCGGACTGGAGAGCGTCGTGCTCGGACCGGAGGGCGCCGTGCTCGGACTGGAGAGCGTCGTGCTCGGACCGGAGGGCGCCGTGCTCGGACTGGAGAATGTCGTGCTCGGACCGGAGGGCGCCGTGCTCGGACTGGAGAATGTCGTGCTCGGACCGGAGGGCGCCGTGCTCGGACTGGAGAATGTCGTGCTCGGACCGGAGGGCGCCGTGCTCGGACTGGAGAATGTCGTGCTCGGACCGGAGGGCACTGTGCTCAGACTGGAGAGTGTTGAGTTGGGATTGCAGGGAGCTTTTCTCATCCCAAAGTTTTTCTGCGTCAGCTCTAAGACTCTCTTTCTCGTACCAGATTGAGTCTCGTTGGTACAGGAGATCTTTTCTCTCAGCTTCAAAAGCTTTTTCTCTCTCTACCTTCTCATCCCAAAGTTTTGCTGCGTCAGCTCTAAGACTCTCTTTCTCGTACCAGATTGAGTCTCGTTGGTACAGGAGATCTTTTCTCTCAGCTTCAAAAGCTTTTTCTCTCTCTACCTTCTCATCCCAAAGTTTTGCTGCGTCAGCTCTAAGACTCTCTTTCTCGTACCAGATTGAGTCTCGTTGGTACAGGAGATCTTTTCTCTCAGCTTCAAAAGCTTTTTCTCTCTCTACCTTCTCAGTCCAAAGTTTTTCTGCCTCAGCTCTAAGACTCTCTCTCTCAGGAATGGTATTGACTAAGGCCCAATAAGCATTAGCTAGGCCCAAAATCATTTGTGCCTCCTGAGATCTGCCTGAGCCACAACATTCCTGCCTCAAATATGCAATCAAACTCTCAGGATTCTTCAAGTGTTCAGGAGTGAAGCTCCATAACACTGAAGATGTCTGTCCTTTGAGAATCTCTTCAATTCCCTGCCACTCAGTATTCTCTGGTTCTAGGGAAGACTTCCTCCGGATGTTATAAATCCAGATACTGAGTGAGATTATTACAATAATCAACAATAAGATCAGGGAGATTAAGAGTGTGACCCACTGATCATTCAAAAACTGCATAAAGGATTCATAGAAAGAAAGAGGAGCACGCTTAAAAATCACCATTTCTGTATAATTAGTTGCATTAGTTGCTCCCTCTGGAGCTGTATACAGATACGAAGTGAGCATTGCTAACCATGCTTTCAATCCATTATACAATTGTATAGCTCCATAAGAAAAAGTGGCTAGCTTAAACATGGCCCAATATGTTCGGAGCGTCTCAAAAAAGGAACCAATGGCACACAGTCCCTGGTAAAACAAATTTAGTAGGGAAAACATCTTTTTCCTCCAATAGAGAGAAAAAAGTAAAAGAAAACAAAGCTCAGCAGTGTTTATAAAATATACCGGAGTATTGGCAGTCCGCCTGGACTTTCAAGGTCAAGCTCGCAGGTGCAGAATCCCAAACACGAGATAGCTCCTTAACAGGGAAAAAAACTCGTAGCTCTGTTAAAAGCTAAAAGAGCAACAGAAGAAAACACAGAAAAAACAGCAACTCAATTTGCCCGCATTCTCCACCAAAAATCTGTCACGGTTTGAACTAAAAATCCACCTGCGTCCGTGACAGGGGGCCGTAGGCCCCGGAGGGGCCCTAGGCCGAAAGGAAAAAGTTAATTAGGAAAAGAAAACAGTGGCAACGATCTAAGGAGGCACACTTATTTACTAAATACTATATCAAAATACAGGATAACACAATATAATAAAATATAATTGAAAATTGAGCTAACGAATCAAGCAAAATAGGAGAGAGAATGAGTCCCGTAACCGAGAGGCCTACTGTGAATCTAGGCGAACGGCTGAAGGCTCCCACACACTCCCCTGAACGCCAGAACTCGAAAGACGTCAGTCTGTTCTGCGACAGAGTTAATATAGAGTCCAGGTCCCGTGACCTATCGTGTTGTTCCCTGGGAGATGTAGTCTTCTTCTGATAAGTTGCAGATTCAATAAAATTATTCATGCTTTATATGATGTTATGATGTGGAATACTGATAGCAAAAATTACAAAATTATTAAACCATGACATTACATGACATAAACCATACATTGTTTATGTAAAAATAAAATCCTAAGCATGGCATGCTGTTGAAGGCAATGCCCATAGTCATGTAGACCTCTCTTAACCGTTTCTTAATCTAAGGTGTCCAACTCAGTTTATATTTGCTTTGTAGCTGAGCTGAACTTAAGTTTCTGCTCAGGATGGCATCATGTGTTCCAGACAATAAGGAGAGCAGAGGCTAAAACTGTATTGCTGCTTTGCAGTTATAAGTGATGAATGTATTTACAATGAAATAAAGGATTAAACCATTGATAGTCTCCAGCATGCTTCACCCTCTCTCAGCCTTGTCCCTTCAGGCAAGGAGTAGAGGGTGCCAGTGAAATGCAAACAACATAAGTATCAGCAGAATAATTTAGATCTACTGGGTAGAAAATAATTTATTTGATCATGAAGACTTAAGACCCAGAAAGGAAGCCTCTATTTGCCCAAACTGTCTCCTGTGCAATGACATCACAGCATGGGATATAGAATCATAAAATTATTTGAGTTGCGAGGGACATTTAAAGGTCATCTAGCAATGAACGGAGACATCTACAGCTAGCTCACAGCCCAGCGCAGCCTGATGTTGAATGTCTCAAGGGACAGGGCATCCACTTCCTCTTTGGGCAACCTGTTGCAGGGCTTTACTACCTTTGTTGTAACAAACAAACAAAAAACAAGCCCAGAAACTTTTTCCTTATATCTAGTTTAAATCTTCCCTCTTCTAGTTTGAAGTCATTTCCCCTTGTCGTATCACAACAGATCCTGCTGTGGAGTCTGTCCCCTCCTTATAGACCCTCTCTAGTTACTGAAAGGCTGCTATCAGATCTTGCTGGAGATCTTAGCTGGAAAGAGACTACTCTTCTCCAGGCCAAAAAGCCGAAACTCTCTCAGTCTGTCCTTGTAGGAGAAGTATTCCATATTTTGCACCTTTTTTGACAGTGTCAAAAGCCTTATTGAAGCCCAGATAGATGACATGAATTTCTCGTCCCTTGTCCACTGGTGCAATTATGTGATCATAAAAAGCGATAAGGCTGGTCAAGCAGAACCTGCCCTTGGTGAAGCCATGCTGGCTATCCTATATCACTCCCCTGTATTCCATGTGCCTTAGCATAGCTTCCAGGAGGATCTGCTCCATGATCTTCCCTAACACAGGGTGTGAGGCTGATAGGTTGGTAGTTCACTAGGTCATCCTTTCTAACCCTACTAAAAATGGGTGTGATACTGCCTTTTTTTCCAGTCTCCAGGGCCATCACCTGACCACCATGACTGTTTAAATATCACTGAGAGTAGCTTGGGCAACTAGGTCAGCCAATTCCCTTAAGATTCTTGGATGCATCTTTTCAGTACCCAAAGACCTACAGATGTTCAGGTTCTTCAGGTGGTCACAAACCTGATCTTCACTTACAGTGGGGAGGCATTGTTCCCCCAGATCCCACCTTTCGAACCATCTACTCAACAGCTGTGTGTAGAGCAGTCATTTCTATCTATGTTTCTGAAGAGATTTCACAGAGAAAGCTATCATCAGCCTCCTTAATAATAGAGCATAATAGAGACATTGTAAATGTTTTAATATAATAAATCATAAGTTGAATATTAACAGCAATGCATTGTTCATGCATATAACATGAACAATATAAACATTATATTGTTCTATAAACATTAAATACACATTAAATCTAATAATGCTTATTTGAGTAAGACACTCTACGGTCCTGCAGAAAAAGGGTGAAAGTAGGAATGCACAAAGCAGCCCTACATCTGCCCTGTATCTTCAGTACAGAATCAACTATTTCAAAATTTTGAGATATCTTTCAATCTGTTTTTGTATTATTTATATTCTCCTTCCATCATCTCCTTAAAGGAGACTGAACAACCTCAAATGTATTTTCAGACTTTAAATAAAAGCATGAGATAATAAAAATGCATGTTTTCTTAAGTATTCAATGAAATAGATTCCGTATGACAGTGACAAGTCATTCACAAAGTTATTGGGTTGGATCTTGATCCATCTCAATCTATAGCAGCTGCTGCAGTGAGACATGGGGTATCCTGATTGCTGTAGATGGTAGTGATGCAGATAAGGCCTGGCAATGATATAAGTGTCTGTAAATAAAAACATGCTAGTGGAAGTGGGATCACCATGAACAGAAACAATACACGCTGTTCAGCTGAGCAAATATGTCATGCAATGCAGCTGATGCAGGAGTAGCCTTAAGCAATAGGATTAATGAAGTAGTCAAATTGTTACAATGGAAAATGGTTAATTCCTGTGATATCTAAATTTTTTTTAACTTCAGAATAGCAGTCATTATTATTATTATTTTAATTCTATAACAGTGCAGACCATTTGGGGTAATATATATATGTATAAAAAAGCATTTACTAGTATATAAAAATAATAAACAAAACAACATACATTTTCTTGATGCCTTCCTCGTGTCAATATTTTATATGTTCTATTGTTCTGACATCTGGACAATTAGACAGATAAAGATAATAGAAACTGGAAAAAATGGACAGCCAAGTAACTCACAAAGTTAGGGTATTGTGAAATACTGATTATGACTGAGATGCCTAAATTTCAATATTGAGTCAAGCCCTTGGCAGTAAAAAATGGAGCAGCCTCCTTTCCCCCCCAGAATAAATAATTCTGACTTTCTCAAACAAAAGCAAGCTCTCTAAAACTCACCCCAAAAGCTGCTTAACTGCATATGCACAGAGTAACTTGTTATGTGAAGGTCTTCACTTGTTAGTATCCTATTTTAGGGCACAGTAAGTGTATCTGATTATTTAATGAACTAAAATAGATGCTCGATGTCATCACATGAGGTGAGATTGTCTTTGCTGTACTTTGGAAGGAGTGTGAAGCAAATGTGGTAGCAAGAAACAGTGAAATAAGAGGTTATGTGTGTGTTTTACATGAAGGATAGATTGAATGGTTTCGGGATGGCTTGCTTTCTGACAACACCAATTTTTTATTTCATTTATATACTTTATGTATGTATGAAAAAATAGAGCATCTGTTGGCCAAATTTCCTTAATACAATGATGGAAATGCTTTTGATTCTCTCAGTGCTGGAGGCCTCAAAGATTATAATGCTACATTTGCAACAGTGTAAATGTGATGATAACAAAAATTTGTATTATTGTTGGCAGTTCAGGTGTTGCCTTTTAACTTTTTTTTGGTCATTTATATCATTTGTATATTTACACATTTTGTAATTTATTTTTACTGGATGTACAGTATGTTTTGTTGATTGTATGTCTTCAAAGAAAATCAGAGATGTTCTCACTAAGAACAAGCAGAAATATGTTTAAGGAAATATTTCTCAGAATGGAAAAATAATGTGAGGACCTTAGGAATTTTCCACTATGGAGAGATATACATTCCTTGAAGTTGCTCTCTTACACAGTAAAGGCTGATCTGAAACTGTCTTTATAGTCAGGAGGAAGTTCCCACATAAAGATATCAAGTACAGTATGTTTAATAATGCTCTCTTCAGTTCTTCTTTTAGAGTCATAGAATCTTTAGAGTTGGGAGGGACCTTTAAAGCCCATCTAGCCCAACTCCCTGCTATGCACAGCTAGGTCAGGTTGCCTGGGTACCTGACCCAACCTGGCCTTGTAAGTCTCAAGGGAAAGAGCATCCACTCCATCTCTGGGCAACCTGGCCCAGTGCCTCACCACCCTCATTGCAAAAAACTTTTTCCTTGTATCTAACCTAAATCTACCTTTTTTAAGCTTGAAACCATTTCCCCAAGTTCTATCACAACAGACTGTGCTAAAGAGTCTGTCCCCTTCCCACATTTGTTCCCACTGCATCATAGACACTAATATTAGAAAGCCACATCATGAAGTAAAAAAAGACTAATTTTGTAATGCGGACAAAGCTTTCCTGGTTTTATACACTGAGTTTCAAAAATGTGGAAGATCTGAGGTGCTTCAAGAGAGCTTCTGTATTATGTTCCCACAAACTGTATCATGCAAGCAAATGAACAGAACTTTACCAAATCTGAACGTTTGTTATTTATGCTTTTCACAACTATAAAAGGCTGAACATTTGAGCTTCAGTGTGCTGATTTAACACTGTTATTGTAGTCACAATCCGTGATGAAATAACAAGTAATATTTTAAAATGCCTATCTATACAGGGAAGACTGTACATGACACACAAGATATGAGTTTCCAATCATTTAGCTCTTCTGTATTACTTCCCTCTAGATGATCTTGATCAGGGATATGTATCTCTATTCCACTTTCAGTACTACAGTCTTTGGGGTGAAACTAATATAGACATACCAAAGAAGGTCTGGAAAAAGAGGCATAACTGCAAAGTCTAACAATCTTGCCAGGACAGTTTTTGCAACTGTCAGCATCAATTCTCCCCACCTAAGTGATATTCCCATCTCGTTTTCAGCTCTCACTGTTCAGCTGGCAGTGCTGTACATATGAACTCTACAGTCTGTGTAGTGCAGTGAAGGTGTCTCTGACTAGAAATGCAATTGATTCATGCAGGTTTTGAGAAAGCCAAATGTATTTGTTATGAAAAGCACTTACACGGTAAACTGTAATTACAGAGCAGGTAGGTTAATAGTGGAGCAAATGAAACAAACTCACTTGATTTCATTTGATCCAGCATCCCAGCCTACCCACTGATCAAAACAATGAGAATATTCCTTTAACCTTCCCTTTTATCCTTCTGGGTGTTAGCATATTCTGCTATCTTTTCTAAAATCAATAAATACCAGTTTAACTTCAAAGTTAAACTTTTTTCCCCTCTGCCTGTAATCAGTGGTGTTATCTATGGCATAGTCTCATTTTCTGTCTGTTACTGAGGTGAGGGAAATAGGTTATTCCCTTGGATTCTTGTTACTTCCAGTTTGAACATTGGATTTAGCATGTATATGAGATGCTGGCTCTTTATATTTTGTCTGGCTTCTCACAGCTTTAGTTTCACCTTTCTGCAAACCTTTGAGAATTCACAGCTTTGAGAATTCAGTTCTTGCTTTATGGACCAGTTTTACAACTGGGTCAAAAATGTTTTCAAAGGTGCCACAGATATGGCCCATTTTATTCAGGATGACTTTTGTGCTTGCAGTGCACACTTGTCACGTGACTCAACATGGCACTTTCTTAACTGTGAGCAAAGGAGAATGGGGGAGTATCCTTTTCTAGATGGGACTCTCCACTGTCAGAACTATCACTAGAAAACATGAGGCATGTTGAAAGATTAGGGGGTAGCTGCTGTTGAATGCACTATGCTCTTTGATGGTAGGTGAGCTCAACATGAACTGGATGTAATCTTGCCCTGTGGTATTGTAAGCTGAATGCCCATATCCTCAGCTACCACATGCCCTCCCAGTGAGGTTACCAATGGTAAGAATTAAGAATCATTGCATCCCTTGCATATACCTTTGAAAACATCCCTACCTAGGTAATCAAGCTTATGCTTATTTTGAAGCTTACGTTTCAAAATGTGATTGTATGTCCTGGAAGCATTTGAGTAGAGTTCAAATCTTTTAGAGGTTGTTGGTGTTGAAAAGAAAGATATTGCCACAAACCATTTTGTTGGTTCAATGGCTAAAACAGATTGGTTGACGTGCAAATATTTTCATCTCATTTTGAATGGATGTAGAGATGGCTGCACCTGTTTTGACTTTTTTTTTTTTTTTTTTTGTATCAAATTCCATAGAATTCCAGGGCATTGTTTGCTTCCTTCTTTTGTTAATGTTTCTACTTAGCATGTATGACAATATATGCTTAACTGAAGATAAACTGAAAAACAGCTGAAAAAAATTTGCCCTTCTCAGCATGTACCTGAGCCTTAAATGACTGCAAACACTTAGATATGGTGAATATTCACCCTGCACACTAGGTTTTAAGGAATATCAATACCATTTAATACTTCCATCAATAACACCAAATAAACCATTATTGAGAAGATAGCATTTTGCTGGTGATCTCTTTTGGAAGAGGAGCAACAATATTTTGGGCCACAAAATGTAGAAAACAATTTTGTAGTAGTTGTTGGACAGAAATATACTCCTCAGAATCACAGTGCTGCACATTATCTTTCATCCAATTATGAATTTACATGAACATGATGTCTAAAAGAGGTCATAAGATAATGACATTTTTGTAAAAAGTCCTGATAGTATTGTTTGTAAGAGATGGAAACTTTCCAGAAAGAAAAAATAGCAAAGTGAAAGATGTGACTAGTGCAGGAAAGGACACTTCAAGAAACAGGTGGACTTCAGATCTTTAAGCTTGTCTGCTGAAGAATCTGGAAGACTACATGAGGAGACTGAATGAAAGGGATAGCCAAGCAAAGGCAGGTTTGGCGCAATTTGCATCTGATAAACACTACTCTGAGTACCTGTCTGAACATATTCAGTAAGTACTCCTGGTAAAAATTTCAATAAGTTCGTGAGATTTTTTTTTTCCATTTTTTTAAAAATTTTTTTTTATTTAATTAAAGGCTTTACTAATACTTTCATGGTGCTTTTCAGGCTTGTCTTTTGAAATCTTGTACTGATGAGTCTGTTGTAAGACTTTATTAAATTAAGAGCATTTACTTTTAATAAAAGGCAAAGGAGTGGAGGGGACAGTGTCAGAGGCTGAGTTGCACTGCAAAATATGCATTGTAGGATAATTCCATTCTGATTTACTTCCCATTCTTAGGTTTTCATTCAAGTTTGATGTACACCTAACCTACTTTCCTCATACTTTGCTCTTTCTTGATATAAATGTTAACAGAACACTTTCCTTCAGTAGTCATGAGCTTATATGAAAATATAATTTGATAGAAAAGTCCAATGCAATTTCTCAGAGGTCCTGGTAAGAACTGGGAGGGATGTATAGGCAAGCTGAAGGAAGCATGGAAGCAACATTCCCAGAACTGGTGTCCTTAAGTCATAGAATCACAGAATGGTCTGGGTTGAAAAGGACCACAGTGATCATCTGTTTTCAACCCCCTGCTATGTGCAGGGTCGCCAACCACCAGACCAGGCTGCCCAGAGCAGCCTGACCTTGAATGCCTCCAGGGACGAGGTATCTACAACCTCCTTGGCTGTTACAGTGCGTCACCATCCCCTGTGTGAAAAACTTCCTCCTAACATCTAACGTAAACCTCCCCTGTCGTAGTTTAAAACCATTCCCCCTTGTCCTAACACCATCTACCCTCTTAAACAGCTGTTTCCCCTCCTGTTTATATGCTCCCTTCAAGTACTGGAAGGCCACAATGAGGTCTCTCCCCAGAGCCTTCTCTTTTCCAAGCTAAACAAGCCCAGTTCCCTCAACCTTTTGTCATACCCTCTGGCCATCTTAGTGGCCCTCCTCTGGACACGTTCTAAGAATTCCATGTCTTTGTGCTGGGGTCCCCAGGCCTGGATGCATAGTACGGTAGACAGGGCCTCACAAGAGCTGAGTAGAGGGAGACAATCACCTCCCTCTCCCTCCTGGCCACAACTCTTTTAATGTAGCCCATAACACAGTAGGCCTTCCTCTTATAACAGAGAACTTACTCTAGGTAGTGAATGTATGGTCCTGCAAACAGGTTTCTTCCTGTCTTCTGATATGCTGAAAGTCTACCTCTTTCCCCTGTCTATGATGCTTCTTCAGTGGTACAGAGCCAGTATGCTCCTACAGTGGTGTAATAACACGTAGGTATGGAGAGACTCTCACAGATTGAATGAGAAAACAGAAAACTTGTGCTTTTTTTCAGGTTTGTTCCCATTTTCTGCTCTTGTTTTTCCATCAACACCATTTTCCAGCCTTCATTCAATTTTAGAGATCACTATCTGCCTTGGAAGTGTAAACTTTTAATTCTGCATTTCCTTGTCCTCCGTTGGATCACTTTACACTGGAGAAGAAAACAAGAAGCTGATTTTCTATTACCTTAAGCTTCTGCAGCTACTGTTGGATATTTAAATGTCTGGGTACTTTGCACCCACTGAAAATGATATTTCAGGTGTTCAATCTTTTACTACCTTCTGAGCTACTTCAAGCTGTGCATAATCGGATAAACGAGGTGCATATTTTCCAAGGATGCAAGGAATTAGTGATTTAAATACATATAATTCCTAGAGCTGTGAAAGTAAAATTCACGTCTTATATTTGCTACAGTAAGCACATACATGAGCTTTGAAAAACTGTAAATGTAAAATGTAGATAAGTAAAACAAATCTTTTAAGAAAGCAACCTGTACTATCCCTACTATCCCTTACCGTTTGATGAAATGCATTAAGCAGTTCCTTACATAAAACTGAGGCTTGAATGCTAGTAAATAATCTGGTTCACTGCAAATCAACTGCTGATTTAATCATTCTGTGAGTGACCTGCTGCCTGCAGTTTTGGTCTGCCTACACCATTTCTCCTGGTGCTAAGACTCACAGGCAGCCTACTGCTTTATAACCATCCCTACTGTGATGTCAGTGCCAGGCTACCTGATGACCACAAGTCACCACACAGCTATTAATATGGCTGTGGAGTAGCTAGTGAATAAGTGCTGTTATCTTCATTTTACACATGAGACAGGCAAGGGAGGCAAAGATTTGCTAAATGACATACTGATGGCCACAGAAAAAGTTTTCAGTTCAAGATGAAGCTGTCCACACCGGATGTGTACTCCACCAAGATGTGAATGGAAAATGAGGGGAAAGCCAAGGGGAATCTCAGGCTTTCTTGCAAAAATTGTAATACTTCTAAACGATATAGCCTATTTTTTTTCTTTTTTTTTTCTTGCTGAAGGAGACTTCATGTAGTAAAAGAGATGATGTATTTTGGTTATTTAGAACCACCACCCTCTTCCAGAGCTAGAGATGGGTGAATCTCAGCAGTGATTGCCCACACTCCGCTTCCTTGTTCTTGGTATCAACATGTGGTGAGATGGCTAGTATAAAATTCCTGTCCCTAGTTTTCCAAATTGGTTTCCTTAGGTCCTTGAAACAGCAGGAGGAGGAATATAAACTGTGCCTTCAAGACAAAGCTCAGTCTTTTGGCATGAGGAATATTTTATTTTTCAGTAAGATTCCACTCAGCTTGTTTGAACATTTTCTTCCCCTTTGCAGTTCCTTATTATGGTTATTTTTAAATATTCTTTGATCATGCTGCCTTAGCGTTGTTTATCTCACAGAATGTAGCCTTTTGTCTCGCAAGAGCAGGTTCACTCCCTCCCTACCTCAATACATGCTGCTGAACGTGTCTGTGTTCTTGCTGTGCAGTGGATCTATTCACAGTTTTATGAGTGGAAAGGGCTGTTTGCCATGTGGAGCCCAGCAGGGCTAATAGCATATTTTTTCCCCTGAGCTATTATCCCATTGGATTACCACCTGCCTTTTTACTATTTTGCAGGCTATTTACATGGTCAGCTGATAAGTGATAGGTAAGCTTACTACTAATTGAGTTCCTTTTTTAGGAGTGTAATTTGGGATGGACAGACCACACATAAGGCACCAAGAATAATTCTCTAAGAATATGTAAGCTGTGACTCAGGTTAGCTACCAAGCTGAACTGCAAACTCCATGCACTCAGTAGCTTCAGACAAAATATTCCCTTCTGGGAAGAAACTCTGAACTTTATGGCAGATGGTTTGGGAATGATGATACAACCTTGAGTAGGGAAGGTACTGTAGTATGCTGCTCCTCTGTGTGAAATCACTCAGTTTGCTGGAACAAGTAGGTGTAATTTTCATGAGATGTCCTATGAAAACCATCATATAGATATTATTTTAAAATTCACAGTCAGCTATGTTTGGTCCCCACTGCTTCCACGGAAAATTGGGAGCAGGGTTTTGCTGGTGATAGCTTCTAAAAATGTCATCAAGTTAACTATTACCCATCCAACATCAGAAGCAAACTTAAGCTTCTGCCAAAGACGCATTTAACCCTTGTCCCCAACTGCTGAGTTGAAAGTTTACTCCATTCCCTACAAGTGTTGACAGGAATGCTTCAGTGGTTAATGCTATGATAAAATATGTAGTTTTCCCTCAACGTGATTACATACCTGAGAGCTGGAAAGCATCACGTTTCTACATAAGTTGTTTTACATTGGTACCACATTTTCAGTTGTCCATTCAGAAGACAAGATGTCTTAATCTTTGTATTCAAAGATGAGACTTGAAGATATCCATGATTACTGTGAATTCTTTTACAGATATTTAATCAGCTAGAATATTAAAACAGAGTTCCCTAAAGTGCATGTTAAATGTCATGGATGCATGACACTTGTAGAACAGAGAGGAAAAGAGGAAAGAGAAGTAGAAAGGAAAAAACAAAAGGGGGAAAAGAAAAAAATTCTGATGGGAGAAGCTCATGATAGGGCAGATGGATAATTTCATTTGTTTTCTTTTTTTGCCATCAGAAACTGTTCCAGCAATGTAACTATCAAAGAAGACGGGAAGGAAGCTCAACCCTTTTACCTTGAAAGTTGTTACCATACATCTGAGTAGCACATCATTTCTAGATACCTTTTTCATTGTACTGACATCTGTAACAACTTAAACCTAATAAATATGATATATATGACAGGAAAATGAGAAATAATATTGAGTTGCTATGTGCAAATTCCTTTTTAAATAAAGACATTCCAACTTCACCCATCTGCCACTACTTTGGCTATCATCATAGAAGAGAATAGCATAAAATGCTGATTATGTTGACATCAACATGAATTTTGCCATTAGCATTAATGACATTTATCCCTTCTCAGTCATAGATCTACTTCCCTCCAATATGTCATGTTCTAATCTGTGTCATACTCTAGTAGATGCTGTTCTCCCAGTTCATTTGCTGTAATCATCAATGTTGTGTTTTCCATTCTTTCCATTACTTGGAAATAGAATGAATTCTGCACTATTTGTTCCTCTGCTTCCCATTCTACTCTCCCAAGTACAGCAAAACTCAGAAAAAAACTTGTTCTTCTGAATTTTAAGCCTGTCTTCCTCTGGATGACTTTTTGTATTATTGAGAATTATTCATTAGTTCTGATAATTATTCTCTTTTTATGTTGTGATTAGCGGTGTAATTAACAACAGTGACAGATACAGCACAGTGATTCGTCACAGTTACCATTCCTTTAAGTTAATGGGGTTACATGCGTCTCAGAACTCATATTTTAAGCTTTCAGCAGACTCTGGCAGATATCTCCAGATGAGATTTATTTGGGTAAGGTTCTAAGGACTGTCTCTGCAATCTAACCACTGTTTGAAGAGCAGATGAAGTAAAAAGTGCTAAAAGCCAAACCAACCATCAACCAACCATCGTATTTTTTTCAGGAAAAGTGGTGGAGGAAATAAAATGGAAGTTTTAGAAATCAAACAATATTCTTGCTTGAAATGCTCACTAGAAATCTGATTCTTTTTAATATAAAAATTTGAATGAAATATAAATCATAACTACATAACAACCTACTACTGTATCTCCGAGGCCAAGGGAAAAAAAAGTGCTGTTACATTATTATGAATTGAAGAAAAACTACCATGAGTAGTAGAACTGAAATGGCCACTGGAGAGCAGGTCCTGTTATTGGTTGCAATGAACATGCAGGATAGTTTTCTGTCCTTATCTTTTAATTATTCTTTCAACTTTTGTATCCTTTCAGAGAAACAATGAAGAACATTTGTTTTCATGATTTTGAAGAGAGCTATTATTCATTTATCCTTAAAGATGTCAATATTTTGCACCATAATGGTTTGCTCACTTGCAGAAGTCCTGCTATGATTCCTATCTTATCAGTTCTACTTCAAAAATTGGAGCTTATTGTAATCCCCACATTTTTCTCCAGTGCTGCCTCCAAAAGACAAATAGCACTGAAAGTTAGTGACACTGGAGGGGTGATGCTCTAATTCAAATGAAGCATGTAGCCTATTTGGATACTTGAGTGCACAGTCTATATTCTGTTTCTGGTACTCTGTTATAAACTGCACCACATCTTTTGGACTTTTTTAGGTTGAAAGTTCTATGGTAATAACAGGAAATTTCTCTCAGCTGTCATTTGTGGCCAAGATATGACAGAATTACAAGCAAGCATATATTGGAACAGGAGCTCAAAACCATGTAAAATATTTTGTCACTTTCTTTATCTCAGATTTCTTCTAGTCACTACTCCAGCTTCCTCAGACTTTACTGTCTCCCAGTGCTCCTGCATTTCTGTAGGGCAAATTCATCTTGTTTGAAGTCTCCTGGTCTTGCTGTATGCTTTGCATACTTGTTTCTCTTCAATGGTAATGGCTAGTTTTGATAGTGGTATCCATCCTCTCTTAGTGGAATTGAGTAAATAGTTTTGAGATGTCTTCTAGCTAGGAAAAAAAGGAGAATTACTTGTTAGTCTTCTCTTCTAAAAACTTTTAGGAAGGTATAGTTCAAGAAGATCATCTCCAGTACATGAAATATTTTAAAGTGGAAATGCCCAGTTCTCTGCTCTTCTGGAAAAGAGCAACCATGGCAGAACAGATATCAGAATCCAGACTAAGGAAGGCTCTGCCTTATACTAGGGCACTAAGCAATTGGTATTACTGGAATAAATACTTTTGCTAGAAAGTACAAGAAAGAGGAGAAGCTGTGTAAGTTGGTCTCAAGCATTTGTTTACTCTTGCAAAATGGACTGCATTTGGCGTTCCTTTTCTTATCGTCTTCTGAAATGAAGATCTGAAATGAAAAGCATGCATCCCTTTTTAGGTTTTGATCACTGGATTGCACCAGTCCTTCCCTTTCATCTCCTAGGGATGTGCATCTGAGGGGACCAAAGGAACATGCTACATATAAGGAAGCACATATCTGGGAGGAAGAATGAGGGAGATCTGTTGATCTGTGAGTGTTGGCTGGTTAATAGTCCCTCCTAAATGTTTTATTAAGTAGATTGATAGTCAATTCACTCAAATATAAATATAATATAAATTAGTACAAAAGTAACTCACAGACATCTTAGCAGTTGTTCTTGTTTCCTTTCAATCAAGGTTCTACCCTCTCAGTTTGGGTCCTATGCTCCTTTTGTGGAAGAAATTACTGCAGTGTGACATCCTATTTCTATACTGTGGTCAGAAAGCCTTCTGCAATGTCTGTTGCTCACACAAAGGCTGAAAAGGATCACAGCCATGTAATGTCATGTAGTCAGAAGCAGACGAATTAAGATACGTATGCTACATTAAGTACTTCCCTCATTTATCAGTATTTATCACCCACTGTTTATCTTACATTGCTGTGACTGAAACTTCCAAGAGTGTTTTGAAAGACGTGTCTCTGTTTCACAATTACAGAATGAAGAGTCTTACTTGCCAGGATCTATGAGCATTTCATACTGATCTGCTGTGTTCTTGGCAGTAGCGTATGGATTACAAACTCTTTTTTACTGGTTATAAACTTCCTGAAAAGTCATTTTTTTTTCTGAGCTGATTTGCATGATGCCCAGAACAATGGTTTTCTCATCTGGGACTGAATTTCATTGGTGCTCTGATGTTATCATTAAAGAACGACCTTGGTAATTTCTTATGTTAAAGTGACTAAAAGTACACCTTTATAAATCTGCAAAAAGAAATCATGCACTGTATCACAAGAGCACTGGAGGCATCTCTTAATCCTTGGCTCTGTGTGTCTGTCATTTTGTAATCTCTTCTTTAAATAGGGTATTGGATTAATATCAGCTAGTTACTGGGCCCAGCACAATTTTTTATGTTTTTTTTTTCTCAATATATATATTTTTAAAATTATTATTATTATTATTATTATTTTATGGCAAAGGAAACTGTGCTGTGCAAAAGGGTGTACTTCTTAGCTGTATTAAAGCAGTCTCCATCTTTGCCACCAGAGTGGTGGCTTCAGCTATGCTGAAACACTCATGAGGCATAAGAAAAAGAAAAGGAAAATCTCATCAGTGACAGCTGTACAGGGATGATTTTTCACTCATTGGAGAGACTGTCATAACTCACAGTCCTAAGAGAGTGTCTGTTTCTCACTGTCACTGGTGAGATAAGCTATATTTAATGCTGCAACATCAAAGCTGCCAATTTTACATTTGCATTTAGTGGTGCATTTACAAATTAAACACAGTGCCTGCATGTATTTGGTCTGGAAGAGGGTAAATGGATGTAATTATAGTAGAGACAGAAGAGCTTTCTTAAAAAAAATGAAAGTTCCAAAGTGCAGAGTTTAACATTTTAGGAATGTTGAACAGATACAGATTTAAGTAATGTGAATTTGTATATTACCAGCAATGCTATGTTAAAACTCATGAGCATGTTGAGGTTGGGCATCTGATTCTGCAAATTACTATGGAGTATCTTTGGATAAGTCGGTGCTAAATATAAAAGAAAATCAACATCCAGACAGCTATAGTTACTACAGAAATAAGAAGTTTATCAGCAATGAAGGCGGGATGTATATTTGTGAAAGTAAGCAATGGTGGAATATAATTAGAATGAGAATATCCTAGTTGATTATCTGTTTGCTTCAATGAGGTAAAATGCGTCAAGTTCCTTTCAGGTAGGAGAATATATAACAACGTGCAGATCAGGATTGAGCATCACTTCTTATTTTCTTTAAAAGACTAGTGAAGTAATTTAAAAGCACTGGATAGAGTCTGTTGTACTAATACCGTATAAATCTAAAGTATGGGTGACAAACATACAATAGTCACACTTCTTCACTCTCCAGATGTCCTGTGTCTGAACTATTTATTAAATGAAATGTGAATGGGCAATGAAGGGCCAATTTATATGTTACGCCAAGAGATGTATTACAACTGCCTTAAGTATTGATTTCCTTCCTTTGCCTATTCTTGATTGGGGCATACACACATAGAACAGCAATAATGTGGGGTTCCCTTATCAGATCTTGGATATTTCCTCAGACTGTCTGCAACCATTAACCTTGCATATTATCTGACTTTAGTGATTAGTACAAGGGACATAAAACTGTATTGATGGCTGGCCTAGGGTTAGAATGGTGAGCTGAAATACTGGAGGTTAGATTTTGCTGACTTGGTGATACAAATGATAGTATTGTGCTACTCCTGTGAAATTGCTAATTTGTCACTTCTTTCATGGTGTAGTCAATGATGTGGTACTAATGAATGAGGCACGTAATTGTACGATACAGAACTGTAACTTCTTGTTGATTCCTCTGTGCCTATATTAAGAGAGAAAGAACAACAGAACTCTTTGTTCACTTCACACTTCCGTGGCATGCTGGTAGATGATCAGAGGCAATGTAATTAATGCCAAGGCCATTATAGTTTGTTTTATAAGCCTAAGTTTGTCTGTTGTGCTCATTACTTTTATGGGGCACTTCAGTAGGATTTTATCACTTTGCTTTTGCAGCTCTGCTGTAGGACATATGTACGGCATCTGCAGTGAACTTCAGCAGATAAAGTCCTTCAGGATCCTATAGTTGTTGTCCTGAGATACCCACAAGATGTTTTTCAGCATACACCTCAGAGATTATCCAGTACAGTGGGCATCCAGAAGGGCTTAGCAGATAAGAAGAGTGGGTGAATGGGGTGTTGAGTAATTGAAGTGTTCCTTTTTGTATACTGGCTCATTTTTACTTTACTTTTTAATTAATTTGTTGTGCAGGAAGATCTTATTGTGTGTCCTGGTGGCGCGTTGCAACACCGGAGGCCCTGGGTTCGAATCCCCTGTGGCGCAAGTGGTAGAAGTGCTGCTCTGCTAAACAGGAGGCTCGAATCCCGGGGGTTGGACTCAATGATTTCTAAGGTCCCTTCCAACCCGCATGAGACTATGATACTATGATTTAATTGGACCAGATAAGCAAAGTTCAGAAACCAGTTAAAAAAAAAAAGCTGCTTACTCTTACAACAGAGAATGTTAAATCTTGAAGACTAAGCACGTATTTAAGATATTAAATATATTTGCAGTATATTATTCCAGTGGTTTCTAAAGTGACTTTTTTCTGGCTCTTGATTCAAAGGGTTGATGTAGTTTGAAACTCACACTGATTATAATTTCCTTCGGAAAAGAATCTCTATGCAGTAATCCATCAAAACCAAATTTATTCTTAATTTGTTTAGGAAATGCTTACAATTCTAACTTTTTTTCTTAAACTAGACTGCAATTTCCATTGTGAGATGAAAGGTCAGTTTTCTGTTCGGTTTTATGTCTCCCAAAAATATAATTCAGCATTTAAATGTTGGGGCTTACCTATTATTTTTTTACAAATGTACTTATTCTTTATCAGTTTTATTACGAAGAAGAATGAGACTCAAAAAAGGAAAAAAACCCCAATAATCGGCAACAATCCTTTTATTTCAGCTGATAAATCAGAGTTCATGTCTTTTTTCACAAGTTTTACTTTAGCCTGCATTATTACACTTTTTATTGTTTCTCCTGTAAACCACTGAAGAGGTACAGATAGATAGGACAGGATGTTAACTTTCTTACATGTTGACAGACCTCACTGTTGCCTGAAATGGGCAAGTTCTCCTCTAGCCATGACTGTGGTGCAGTGCCAGCTTAGGCACCACTGTTTTCTATATGGCTTTATGGCTGTTCTCATGCTGTTTGGCATTTATCTACATCTCCAGCTTCTGAAAGCAAGGCAAAGGTAGGAAATTTCAGCTAGTGTTAAAATAAGATGAAAATGATTGAAGAATGAAAAACCGTATTATAAGAAAATGGAGAACGAATCATTATTTGTCAAGAAGTCTAGAAGATGAACTGAAGTGGATTCTGAGGGCTTGAAAACCAGAAGCTTTTGAGTTCTAGAGTGATTTACTGCTTTACAATTTGGTTAGGTGGTATTGTGAAGACACTGAGCACAAAACTATGGACTGTGAAACTTCTTTCCTTATTAACCCAAGCAGTTTAATCCTGAAAATAAATAAATAAATAAATAAAATAAAGAAAAATCACTTCCACAATCAGTATTTCAACCTTCTTACTTGTAAAATAGGAACAGCAGTAGTTGTTTCTCTCTGGAAACTATTTTTCAATTTTATGTAAGAATGACAGTCTGCTAGAGAATACCTGTATGATATTCAGTAGAGATGTCCTGCTTCACCCATTAAATTTAGAGTGGTAGAAATCTGTGCTGCCCAAATGAAAGAATCAAAATCTCCAATTTGACATGCTTAGATTTAACTAGAAGACCCTTTAATCTTTCTAGGATTGATTCTTTGCCATTTGCAGCTATAGAGCCGTAATGAACTTTCACAGATATTTATTATAATAACATCAGTATAAATAGACAGTTTTGTATTTCTTGCTATGGTTTTCAAGACAGTAGTTATGCCATTCTAGAAGATATTATTCACATGTCTCTGAGTTTGGAGTGATACTCTCCTCCTGCTGAAGAATTCCATTTCTGATAGTGAAAAACTAGCTAATTGCTGTTCTGCTTGAAGCTTTGTAACAGAAGATAGGAAAGCAGCTGTTCTTCGGATTCAGCTTATCTAGAGGTAAAGGTAATTTTGTGATGTTTCTCATAGAACAGAAGCCTGAGTCTTCAGAACTTAGCAGACAAATTCTCCCTTCAGAATCATTCAAAAGCAAGTCAATTGCTTTTCTTTTTCTTTTTTTTTTCTTTTTTCTTTTTTTTTTTCTTTTTTCTTTTTTCTTTTTTTTTTTTTTTTCTGTATCTTTACCAGATCTTGAATTATAGGTAGAATGTGGGTACATTAGCTTTTCTGTGAAATGAAACACTTTGAGAAGATAAAGCTCTTACAGCAAATGTGGTAAATGTTGGTCAAAAAAACAAGCAAACAAACCTAAACAGAAAGACCCCAATAATGCAGAGTTCATGGCTTTTTGAAAGCTTTTTGAACCAGTCGCTATTCCTAGTTCTTTCTCCAAACAAGAGATTGTCATTAAATTTTAAAATTCACAGGTGGCCTTCCACAATGTGCACAAAGGAAAGTATAAAAAGATTTGAAATTAAGTAGATACACTTTTTTCTTCTGTTACTATTGTTATAGTTGTCTAAGAAACTATTTAAGAGAGGTCTAGTAGACAGAGAAGATATATTTTAGCAGGAACTAGCATTGCTGTAAAAAAAATCAGCAAGCTCTTGGTCATAGAAACATATCTATTCTTCTGAAAAAAAGGGATAAACATCTCAAATCTACACAAAAACTGATATTTGCCCTGATTTTAATTTTTATATATTTTGTTTAGTCTGAAAGAAAATGTTGCTGATTTTTGTGGTAGAAAGGTGTTAACAGTGATTATCTCCCAGGAGTTGGGAATAATGTACAGACAGGTAGAGCAGAGGGAGGCAGAAGTATGTTTTAAAAACAGTATATCTCTGGAATTGATTATTTATTGTATCCAGGAATGCTATGAAAGTTATTTTGTGGTTGTCTTTTGAAGCTGTTTCTTCAGGTCACTCATGAAGAGTAGATTAGGAATCAGAGATGGAGTGGTTACTGAAATCTGGATATTCAGCAGCCTTTTATGCTTGTGTGGACTTTTTCTGGAGCATAGCAATAGTTACATCTTGACTGCTCTGTTACTATGTAAACTCTGCATAGTTCTCTGCACACATACTATGTGCTGAGAACTATTGGGATTCAAGGATTGATTGATTTATTTGGGAATAAGGACTGGGATGGTATCTAGTTCAGTGTTGCACAGAGGTATTATAGAATCATGAAATGGTTTGAGTCAGAAGGGACCATTAAAAGCTCATCTAGTTTCAGCCCTTCTGCCATGGGTGGCAGGGACAGCTTCCACTAGACCAGGTTGTTCAAGGTGCCATCTAACATGGCCTTGAATATCACCAAGAACAGGGCATCCACAGCTTATGTGGCAGCACGTTCCGAGTAAAGAATGTCTTCCCTATATCTAATCTAAATTGACTCTCTTTTAGTTTAAAACTGTTCTACCTTGTTTTATCAGTACAAGTTGGCAGGTTTCTTGTTTATTATTCAGACCAGACATGAGCTGTAGCCCACTCAACTACCAACTCCCTTTTAGAACCGGCATCTTGCATGTGGAGGTGCTTAAAAGATCAGGTAGCCAATCTCCAAGTCCTCTCCTTCACAAATGCCCACTTACACAGGCACACATTTCAAGAGAGCTCAGTACTTTAAATGTAATACTTTTGATGGTTCAGAGATGAATTCTAGCAAGCGTGGCATTTCATGAGTCTCACTAAGAAAACTCCTTATCTCTTCTTCAGAAGTCCGATGTCATGACTGAAGGGAAAGGTCTGGGGAGTTGAAAGATGCTGGGCTAAGGATTTGTCCTGTTTCTGACAACCCCAGAAGAATAGAGGCCTTCTACCAGTTTATTTGTAAGGAACTCTGCCTAATGAGTGTGCCCATGGAGCTCCTGTATAGCTCTCTAGCAATAGGTCCCAATGGAATGGCATGGATCTGTGTCAGGGAAAGGTCAGAACGGGGATTAAGAATAGATTCTTTGTCAGAGGGTGATCAGACCCTGGAAAAGGTTTCCCAGTGCAGTGGTTACACCACTGAGCCTGTTAGAGTTCAAAATCTTTCAGACATAGAGGTTGGATTTTGGGTGGTCCTGTGCAGAGCTGGGAGCTGGAGTTGATCTTTGTGGGTCCCTTCCAACTCAAGATGATATTCTGTGATTCTATTAAATTTACAACTTTCCCTCCTCTTGTGCATAGGCTGGAAAGGTTCAATTCTAAAAGCAACTGATAAACTAGCTGGCAGTTTCACCAGAACTGTTCAGACCCTACACATACTGCTGATGGGGCTTAAAGCAATGGTAGGAGATCAAAGAAATGGGACAAATTAACACTTTGTTTTAAACAAAAGAGGATATTTTTGACCTGAAATCCTGTGTATTAGAGCATTCTTCTTCAACTGATAAAAGAACAGCCATTGTTGCTGCAAATTATCTACTTTGTCCTCGCTAAAATATAAAACATTTCTGTTGAAAGAAAACACAGCACCATAAATAATTAAAACCATTCCAATTGACTTTTTTGGTCAATTTTAATCTGAACTTAAATCACAATGGTCAGCCTTTTTATTTATTTTTTTAATTACTGATTATTTAGAGAGATTACACTAAGCAATTACTAGTTAATATCCTTAATAGCCAGTTTTACATGTAGACCACTGCTATGTTGCCACTGGCCCTGCTTGAGAAATATAATACTCTGATTATCAGATCACATCCTGTATGTCCCTAGTATTAAAGAGAACAAAATGAAAGTAATATGAATTTCACTGATAAGGACCATTTTTGCTGTCATTATGGTTCTATCAAAATGCACCATTCTAATATTAAGCACAGATTTACATATCTTTGAAATAATACAATTATATATAAGAAACCTTGCCATATTGAGATCTGCCCCATGATGTTATAGAGAGCAATCTACTTTTGTTCTTGTTCTGGACATGCATGCTTTTTCTTTCCATTTTTTTTCCAGTGTTGATATTATTGAAGCCAGGGTGAGGCAACAGCCATTTTTCTTCATGTTTTCAGGATGGTTACATGGTTCTGTCAGTGATACCTGGGTTACATATTAAATGACCTTGTGGAGGTTCCTTTTTTTATTGTAATCAAACATTTAGCAACAACTAGATGGTATATCTGTGCCTCACAGTTAGTTGTTTCACTGAGATTAAGGAACTATGGACCTTCTATATGTGCTATTATTTATTGAACCATGTTTGAAGAAATTCGTCTACTGCTTTTCATTGATGGGAGTTTCTGGCTAACAGCTCTTTAAATAAGTGGAAAATGCTCAGTTATCACCCAATGTGAAAAGGATCAATAATAGTTTAGTAGTGTCTGATAATTGCAGTGGCTGTTATACACAAGAGCTTGCATCTTCTTGAGTGACTCTTATCAATCTATTGTCCATCATCATCTGATAATCAGACTGCAAATATAGTGGGGAATTATCCCTTTTTGAATCAAGCTTGTGAAAAACATTTGAAATAATGGTAAAAAAATGTCATTGTTCAACTCAGCAGGGAGAAAAAAAATCAGTATCTGGGTGACTGTAGTGAGAAAAGGACAAAAAAAAAAAATCAAATGTGCACTTGCAAAACAGAAAAATATGTACAGCACAATTATATACGGGGAAAATATTTCTGCAAAAGTTGGAGAGTAGCTAAAATATTTTCTTTTATTTTCCAAAGGGGTCATGACCATTTGTACTACTCAGGACTACGCTGGTGACTTGAAAAGAAACCAAGTGACACACATAGCAAGAATGGTACGCTAGAATGCGTCAGGGTGCAGATCTTGTTGCTTTGTTCCTGAGAGCAGCAGCAGCATCTCTGTTTCGTAGCACAGACATCCCAGTGCTGTGATGGTCTGCAGCTTTGGCTCTTCCCTCCTGCTTTCTGAAGTAATGTTACTCTTGGACATACGAGGTCTGCTTACAAAGAAGGAAGTAGTTATCTCCTTCCCTTTATCTTCCTATGGCAGTAATAGTGACTTTTAAAGCACCACTGCTCTTTTTATGCTTCTCTCTCAATTTTCATTTTCCTTTCTTATTTATTTTTCTTACTAGCTACCTTTACTAACATGAACAGCCTGATTACCTTAGATTTCAGAGGTTTATCCTATGCTGAGAAAAGCCTGGGCATCAATTTTCATCTGTAAAGTCAAGTAAACCTGCCCTTTCAGTCTTTTCTTGTACCTCATGAGCTACATCTTTGTGGCTCTGTGCAGTATTCATTCCGGTTATGCCAATTTTGTTTTTGTAATGGGGAGCCCAAACTGAGCCCTGAATAGAGGGGAAAGATCATCTTTCTTGATCTATAGGTTCTTCTTTTTCTCAGGTAGCTCTGTATTTTTGTTGGCCTTTACTGCAAAAACATTTATAAAAACCTAATGTTCAAAATGAATGTGCTATGATGTGATGGCATAAATTCTATTTACTCGTACTAAATCTTTAGCACCAACATTGTATTTTTGAGAACTCTTTGAAAACTTTATATCAAATCATATCACAGACTATTCAGGCTATTTCAGTGTAGATCTTAATGAATAGTTTCTGAGACAGTCTTAAGTAAATCTGGCTGGACTGTCTATAAGAAATGGTTTTGTTTATTTTTGAATAAAAACTTGGTTTTTCTTCTATGTATTTCATTTCCTGCAATGTGAAGGGTTAAATGAGGTATTTCTTTACCTTAGTGTGTACACACCTCCAATTATTTTAAAGGCAGTTCCAAATATGTGTGTGGTCTGCTGTGTAGTGTGTAACTTCTAGGCCCTTCAGAAAGAATTAGAATTACAAAATCTCACTGAGAAAACACTTTTGACTGAGCAACCAGGAAACTTAACTGATGGTTTCTTTTGTGGTCCTTTGCTACCCAGCTTGAACGTAATCAAAGTGCTCTGAAGCAAAGAGAAATTTTATGGTAACCACAGTACAATTAGTCAAATATTGTTCCCTAGTATAAACCTAGTATAGACCTGCCTTACTCTCTGGACTGATATTGTTTTGTTGTTTGTTTTTTTCCTCCATTTCTCACTAAGGACTGACAAATACCACTGTTCCAAAGACATCTAACATAAATTTTTCAGATTAAAAAATAAAGTACTCAATGAGTTATAAATCCCCCAAAAACATCACTCTTCCTCAGTTAAAAAAAGGTGAACAGATGATTCCTCATTGACCCTCCTCATTTTCCTCATATGTGCTCACTTCGGCAGCACATATACTAAAATTGGAACGATACAGAGAAGATAAGCATGGCCCCTAAGCAAGCATGACACACAAATTCGTGAAGCGTTCCATATTTTTTTTGTGTGCCCCGGTGGCGCAGTGGTTAAGGACGCCGCCTTGCAACTCTGGGGCCTGGAGTTCGAGTCCCTCCTGTGGCGCAAGTGGTAGAAGTGCCGCTCTGCTACACAGAGGCTCGAATCCTGGGGGCTGGACTTGATGATCTCTAAGGTCCCTTCCAACCCGCACGAGACTATGAGACTATGAGACCCCAGGAATTCGTTTTGAGTTCCATTCTCCTATGCTTCCTCTCCCCATATCTGCCATACTTCTTAATCCTCCTATATAAAACACTGTGGTATATTGTTGAATGATTTTTTATGTCCAGTTCTGGAGATAGAATCATAGAGTCACCGAGGCTGGAAAAGACCTCCAAGATCATCCAGTCCAATCATCCATCTACCACCGATATTTCCCTTAATTCTCTTAATGCAATATCTAAACATTTCTTTAACATCTCCAGGGACAGTGAGTCCACCACCTCTCTCAGCACCCCTTTCTAGTGGCTGACCACTCTTTTGTAGAAGAAAATTTTCAGCACATGCACTGCTTGCTGAAAATAAATTGTAGATGACGACACCAAGGCGCAATAACCTTTTATACAGAGTTTGTTTTTCTTAGAAAACTCAGACCTTTTAAGTAAAAAATGTGATAGAGAAACGTTTTTATATGATCTCTGATCTAACAATCCCCATAATATTCTAATGATGAAATTAGAAAAGAACGAATGTCTCTTAGAAGTTATCTCAGGTAACTGCTTGAAATTAAGGTGGGGTGTTTTCAGACTTCAGTATTGTACCAAAACAAAGACAAAATTTGTCTGACTGGGAAAAAAGGATTTGGCTGTGGAAAGAGTGATTTTATTCCCATTCTCAGTTATTTAGTTTAATTTCCTGAATGGAGGCTGTCACTTAGTATAAGATCTAAATATATTCTGTAAGTTGTTAATACAACATAGACAGTGGAAAATTAGTAGACTTAAGGCAAGAGTACTTGTTACAGATGAATTTCAGAGTGGTGAATATTTTAAACAGGAATACAATTGATTGGAATTCAAAGTAGTCAATTCTGTGGGACAGAACAAGTGAAAAAACTTCTCTGCAGCACTTAGGCTCATATTACATCATACGAAAGCAGTGTCAGCCTCTCCTATTTGAGAAATTTTCTGAACAGATGAAGAATGGGTTTCCATTCTGACAGATATCATGGTCATGGTTTCAGCTGTTAAATACTTGACTTGCTCAGCCTTTTTATTTTGGAAAAAAAGCAAGAAACTTCTGGCTCAGTACTGCCTATTGATTGCAACAAGCCTCTTTTTTGTTGTTGTTTGTTTGTTTTGTTTTGATTTGTTTTGTTTTTCCCCTCTACATCTGTTTGCATTGGCATGGAAGGTTGGATGATGTTCCTTTCAGAGCTTCTCTCTGCTAAGTTCAGAGCTTCAGAGAACCATCAGGCTTGTGTTTTTGCCATTCCCTCAGAGCAGGGGAATCTCCTTAAAGAGAAGTGATGCATAACAGGGTGGCAGGCTACATCCAAGTATGTTATAGGATATCATCAGCCTACAACAAAACTTTTCTTTCGGAGTCATGACATCAAGTACAGGATTTAATGGAAACATCTTCAGGTAAGAAGATGTTTATCAGTGATCAGTAAATTAGTATTTGTAATTGGTTTATCCTTTCAACAAACCTAAGGCTTACCTTTAACATTTTGACAGCTGGGCTAAATGTTTTTGCTACTATTAATATTTTTAGTGTTTGGAAATATATGACTCTTACATCCTTCAGATATCTTTTAAACAGGTGTTACTTCTGCATCAACTCCTGTATTCCAGGGCTGTATCAGAGTGCACTGAAGTCTGCTTGCTTGCTTAAGACAGTACTGACAGAAGGGAAAGCTGAAGTATCTCTCTCCAATGATATGCTGAGGCAGTACTGAAGACTGTCATTTCTTAGGCACTGTTCATCATCCAGCTTGACATCTGCTGAGACAATTTTCTGCAGTCGCATTTAGTATTCTCATAGATTTATTCATATATAATCATGGCTTCTCAAGAAATGGCAAGATAAAAGAGATCTGATATGGGGTCTCCCTGTAAAAACACCTGCATTCTTAACCTAAATGTGCTCTTGTTTTAGGTTCCACTGTACCTAAAGCACTGTGCCCCAAGAAAAGCATCAAAAATTTAATATTTTTTTGTTTTACAAATTGACCTGTTCAGAACGGAATTGGGTATAGCCTTTATTACTCTTAAAATTCAGCTGATTTTCAGAGGGTGGAATAACCCATTTGCTTGTGTAAGTATCTCAGACATCCATAGGTTAATAAATTCAAGAAAAACACATCCTACTTTGTCACCTTTTTCCATTGTTATATGAAGTACACCTTTGTGAAGTAAGCGCATACATTAGTGGGAGCTTTAACTGTTGATTTCTCTGTTTCTGTCACCATTATAATATTACTTAATCACAGCTTTTTGTGTCTAATTTACCCAAGAGTATTTTTAATAGAAGCATAAAAGAAGTTCAGCGTTGGATATGAAAAGAAAAGGAACTGGGGTCCAGTCTCTTTGGCAAATACTCCATAACATGGTAATTCTTTAAAGGCATATCACATAGCTCTGAGAGAATAAAACAAATGCTTCAGTGTCACACTGGTCTTTCAGATAAATACACAATTAGATTATATGATTTACATTAAATCATGTTAATTTACATAGTAAAATATGTAAAGCATTCCCAAGGAGTTGGGACTGATCTGTACAACTCAAAAAGGCCTTCAACAAGCACACACTCCTCCTGGCAAATAACCAGAAGTAACATTTTAGAGAATTCATGATGTCTTTCAGAAACTTTCTCACAAATTATGGATAAAATTAACAGCTGCTCATTCTCATGCATGCTATCAAGTTTTTTTACACACCAATATATCAAAGTTTATCACATGTTGGCATAATAATATGTGGATAACTTTAATATTCATGAGACATGAATGCACATATCTAAGAACAAATAGGTAAGTGATGTAAAGGAAAGAAACAGAAGCAAATTGATTCATTAGGAATGTATCCATTTTTGGTCTTGTGAAACAAAAACTATTAATATCCTGTTAATGAAATACACAGGAGCAATATTTTCTCTGAAAATATTTATTGACATAAAGCTTTTACTTTCACACTGAGAAAATGTATGGTATAACATACACAAAGGACACAAAGTGTGGGGAATTAAGGTGAGACTGCTTTCTTTTTCCTGGAAGATGGTGTCAGACAAGGGAATGGACTATGTAGGGTCTTCCAATCCCAGCCTCAAAGACTACTCAGTTGCAGAACTGAGTTCTTCAATTAGCAGAAGAAAGAGGTATCATATGATGTAAAAGTCTTTTACTTTTTCCATTTTTTCTCCATTGTAGGGCAGGGTTTTCCTCTTCTAAGATTCAAAAATTACTGGATGAGAAAACCAGTAAACCCCTAAATTAAACACAAGAAACAACAAGGCCTTATATTTTAAGAGGTGTGTAGTTTGGGATTATTTGTTTTTTCTTTTTTTGTTATAACTACATATACCTGACATAGGTACAGTATTGATCCACCTACTGGTGGTGAGGCTGGCTTTTTTGTTCATCTGGTGGTTGTGTTACCCTTCAGTTGCATGTCAGTTCATCAAAATCAATTCCCTTTTGATTTTTGTAACAACGGAGATGGGTCAGCTAACAAATGACAGGGGGCCCTATTCATGAGAAAGCGATTGTTGCATTACAAGTACAGTTTTGTAGGAATTTAACAAAAAGCAAGAGAACACAATTTTCCTGCATCATTTACTGTCTCACATGATTCCTCAGACCTCTTCAATGCCACATAAGATAGAGCAGCCTAGTCACCTTCTTAAAGAAAAATGCACCAAATTCAAAGGAGATTCTTAATTTAAATATTTCACAACTTTCTGTGCATTGACTGACCAAAACCAGCCCCCTCCCTATTACTCACAACACTATTTTCCATTTTAGTTATTTAGCATAGACTATATGGTTGAGGCAAGAGCTCAGTGGATCAGTATTAATTGGTCATTACTCCTGCTAGACAGTTACAAATGCCTCTTGTGGCCTGGCTTGACTTTCCAGTGTCCAGAAAAGGCCATCAAGATCTGCTTGAGAATTTTGCAGAGATTTTTACCAACTCAACACTGGCAGTTGATGCAAACATATGAATTTACAGATGAAAATACTACTCTTTGTTTTCAACAGCACAGGGTTAGTGGTTCAGGAAATAAAAGATTTAACACTTTGCTTGAGCTCATTTTCACCACTGAGCACTGCTAATTTTTGTCATAAACTGAAATGGTGTCTTCTACATGATACCAAGCAGACTACAGAATTGCCCCTAGGGTTGGCATGTTTGAAGAGTTTTGTTCAGAGAAAGGCTATAACTCCTTTTCTGGTATGTCCTTCAATAATACTTTCTGAACATTTTTATTGTTTTCCTCCAGGAATTCCGAATTACTGTTATTACTTTAGCTGTAGCAAGGATAGACTTTCTCACTATTAGCTTGTCTAGGAGTGGTATGTAAGCATTCCCAGATTGTTAAAGAACGTATTATTCTGATTCACTTTTGAAACATTGCATGGCAATGGTGTAGAGTTCTCAGCAAGGAGGTGTCTTCCATGGGATATTTTGCAGTCTTTGGTTTCTCAGTCCCAGAGATGTTCCAAGTGCAAATTTAGCCCTCCTCATCCACCAAGACTTATATTTTTTGTACATGTAATATAACTTGGGCTGTGGGGTGCCCTCACTGGAACTGGGACTGCATCTAAATGCTTTCTGTATCTTCCTAAATCCGTGGAAAGGGCCATCATTTAGACCACTCTGGTCTTGTTTGTTGTTGATTTGTGTTTTTTTTCTTAATTACTAGAGAACTCACAAGAGAAGCAGTTTCTGTTTGTCAGTCAAAGGGAATAAAAATGCAAACAATGACAGTATTATGCCTGTATGGATGTATGATTTGCATGTAGATTTATGTAAATAGCTATGGAAATTAAGTTGGCACTTAGTTTTCAATAGGTTACTGATATGGCTCACAGAGTTTCAAAGTTTACACAGCCGTATCATAGTTCCTTCAGTCACAGAAGTAACTTCTTCCTAGATATAGAACAGATCGGACATGATTCCCTTTTATATTTTACCTGACAATAGACAGTATAACAGTATAACAATAGTTATATTTGCAATTATTCATATTGTTTGTTTTTAGCCCTAGAAGATTTAAGTGTGCTGACTTTTTTTTTTTTTTTTGCTTGTACACATTCTTGTTTGTCTGAATTTATAAGCTAAGAAACAGCAATATATACTGACTTCTTGTTCAGAGGGATTGGAAGCCAGAAACACTCTGGGACAATCTTTCTGCAGCTGTTTAAGCATAGAATAGAAATGTTCACTGATCCTAGTGAAATACCTATGACACTGCTATTATTATAATATATTGATTTCTATTCTGGTGTTACATCTGCCATATAAACAGAACTCTTTAACCAAGGTGTTGTCCAGACTGTGGACTGATAGGAAGATGCATTATTCTGCGGGTTGTATGTATTCTACTGAAATCTTATTCTTGATTTGAATGGGAACATCATAGGTTCAGTCTGCAAGATATTGTGGATTCAGTCTGCAAGACTTTGAGAAATATGCCTTTCAATGTTTCTTTTAGAATTTCTCTGTCCCAATCTCACTCCCTCTGTCTATTTCATATTTTCTTAAATGCTCAACAGTCTTCTCTCTGATCAGAAACGCCAAGAGCCATTCCTTTCTTCTGGCACAAGTGTGTGATTTAACCTGTGAGTCAGTTTGGAGCAGAGATGCTGGTAGTTTATCATCAGGGCATTTTTTTCTCCCAGTGGTCTCCTTCTAAGTAGTTTGTCCATTTGCAAGCTACAATGAGAAATAGAGGAAAAAAAGGCATTTTAGTGGAGAAGATAATTAAAATTCATCAGCCTAATATCAGCAGTAGTTTATAACTGGGCCTTAGAAAAGGCCCAGCTCTCTGTCTTTTTTTCTTTTTTTTCTTTTTTTTCTTTTTCTTTTTCTTTTTCCTCTTCTTTTTCTTTTTCTTTTCTTTTTCTTTTTCTTTTTCTTTTTCTTTTTCTTTTTCTTTTTCTTTTTCTTTTTCTTTTTCTTTTTCTTTTTCTTTTTCTTTTTCTTTTTCTTTTTCTTTTTCTTTTTCTTTTTCTTCTTCTTCTTCTTTTTCTTTTTCTTCTTCTTTTTCTTTTTCTTTTTCTTCTTCTTTTTCCTTTTCTTTTTCTTCTTTTTCCTTTTCCTTTCCCTTTTCTTTTCCTTTTTCCTTTTCTCTTTTCTCTTTTTTCTTTTTCTTTCTTTTTCTTTTTTTTATGTGTGTGTGTGTGCACTTTTATTTCCTTTGATGTCAGCGGGGGAATTTTCTCTGCAAGACCCATTCCCATCTCACTTTCCTGCTTTCAGATCCCTGCTGCTCTGGGTTTTCTTCTTTCATTTTGATATATGTTATATTCTTCAACCTTCCCACTTGAAGGTTGTAGGAAACTCAATATTGCCCTTAAAGTAGAGAACACTATTGACATGAAAATTCTTTCAGAGGTGGCCCTGCTTTTCATATATGTTGAAAAGAATTCTTTGCTGACTGGGAGGGATTGGCAATGATGGAAGCATAATCTTCAGAGATTCATCCTATGCCTAATAAAATGGTGGAAATGGCAACTTGCCATTGTCAATATAATAGAACACAATTGACTATTCAATAATTGTACACTAATTTGAAAAATTATGATTTTATATAGATAAATTTATGTCTAATGATGGAACTGAGGTTAAAAATGTGCTGTAATTACCTGATACTCAAATCTTTGAGCTCTATAAAACATGGCAAGGTCTCCATCTCTGTTGGAAGTAATTTCTTTTCTATACTTCCTGGGTCAGAGCCTAGAAAGCCAGTTGGAAGCTTCTACAGAAGAGGGGAAATTCTTTCAATGTCCCAGTTATGGAGTGGCTAACATCTTTTAAGGGAAATTTAATCTAAATTCCCATAATAATTCTCTCAATCTATTTGCTGACTTTTTTGGTGATCCACATTGTGGGCTAGCAAAGCACTGTACAAGGAAAGCATGTGGTTATCTCACACACACTACTCCAGCAGTGGCAGCTGGTGCATTTCTAGCTTTTACAAATAGATGGCACTTTTGACTTGTACTAAAGCAATTCAGCTGGTAAGATGCAATACCTGAAAAAACACTTTCTAAGGTTTTCTAAGTCAGGCATATATTTGTTATTACTTATGTAGGGAAAAAGAAATGAGACAGATTGAAATAGTCTGCCATATATATCTCAGGTAGTGAAAGCTTAATAATATAAAAATAAAATAGTAGAACGGGAAATCAAATACATTTGTAACATATTTTGAGATTCATATCCTGACTTCTCAGGGCAAGCTGAAGATTTATCTTTTAATACTGAGTTGTTTTAAATGTGAGTGAGGCAATTGCTGCAAAAGTCTCTTATTTGCTGCTTTTCTGGCCTACACGTGTGCACACAGAGACACTCACACGGGGGAAAAAATCAGCTTGTTGCCTTGCAAGTGTTACTTATCATATTAATTAAAATCTGGTGACACGATAACACTAGCAGCTGTGTGGGAAAGCGAGGGAAATTAACAAACGTTTGATTTGTTGTGTTGCTAATGTGACACTTATTATACAGGTCACGGTAAAACAATACCTCAGCCAAAATATGCTAATACTGGTGGAGAACTGTTGCAGTTGTAAAAACATTGGTGTTTATTATAATGAGGCAAAATAGCATATTACCTTTAGCAGGCTGAATTGCTGTTTCTCAGGGCAAGAATACAGCGTCTCTGAAGCTTTAATAATAGGATAGATGTAGAGAAAGAATAAAGTGAAATTAGTATACTTATTCATAAAAGTCACTAAAAAGAAAACAGCCTCAGGTAAGAAAAGTGCTCACAGCTCTCAGAAAGTGAAATGTGTAATTTCTAATGGACATGGATTAAATGGAGGATGCCAGCAGCTTCTTCATTCAACTTTACAAGGAACTTTGTTGCAAGAACAAAAGAAAATGATTTACTTAGATAAAAGTTATGCTATAAAATATGTGTAGCACTGAAAATTAATTACACTTAGAACTGGATGTTTTAACCGCCCTTTTCCCCTGACTGAAAACTAACATGTAAGCTTATTTTTAATCGTGGCTTTTATGCAATTAACTGGTTTGATGATGTTTGTAAACAAAGACTTTGGGATTTGAAAGAACTATTCCTGTACAATTGTTGGACCACATTTAATTGCTGTTTTTTAATACTTCTCGAACTTATCTTGACTGTTTTCTGGGTCTTTTTTTTTAAATATAAAAACAAATAAATTTACATACTTCAAATCTGAAATAGGACAAATTCATTCCACAGCTGAGGTAAAAATTAATAGTATACATTCACCATTTTGTGTGCCTATTTACGTCCACCCAGGAAGAATTTGATTTTTACCTTTTTCAAAGACTCTCTCATTTCCGCCAGATTTTCATCCCAAGGAGAGATATTATATATATTTTTTCCTTTCTGATGTTTTGATCATTTTACTGAAGTGGGGTGTATGAAGTCAACCATTTGTTTGACAGTCTTTGACAGCAGATTATGTAGATTTTGTCTGACAGAACACTAGTCATTTGGAACTGAATTCTGAGTGAACAGTCTAGATCAGAGGTCAGGCTGCAGGCTACAAATGGGGACAGATATTTCACCTTCCCATGTGATGGGACACGAAGAAGAACACACACCAGGAGTTGGTGAGAACGGAAAGGTTAAAGCAGAGCCGATCCAATTACACAATATTTATACAATCCAATTACACAAGATTTATACCGTAAGATTGTGTTGAAGTCCTTTTGAACCTCCTGCCCCTTCAGTTCACGGCAGAAGCAGATTCTGCTTTGCAAGTCTTCCCCAAAGAAATGTAAACACACTCTTTAAAGAGCTGCTCAAATCAAAAATACTAAACTATACCTGTGGGTCACTTCTGTTTCCCGTCATTCAACTTGCTTTCAGTTTCAAATGGGACATCACAGTAAGGGTATGAAGGTGCTGTGCCAGAAAATTCTTCCTTATTCCTTCTTTCCAGAATAAACCAGTAAGAAAAAGCATATGAGGAAGAGAAAAGAGATATCTAGGGAAAAACTTGGTTACAGCCACTAGACCTTTTGACTTTTCAGAGGGAAATTACCAGGTGTAAAAATGTAATTCTTATACATTAATTCAACTATTGGTGAATTAGAAGTAAAAAAAAAAACAACAAAAAAAAAACCCACAAAAAAAAACCTCTCCAACAAATGAACAAAAATGAAGAGGGAAAAGTACTTTGTATTTTAATGGTAACTGGACCATAGTGTGAATGAAAGAAATTTGCAAATAGCTTAAGCTTTTGAAAGAAACTCAAATGTATTTTTTTGGTGATCAGTAGTAATATTTATACATAGAAAAATTATCTTACAAGAGCATTTCAGGTGTAGATTTAAAAACAAAAAAAGAAAAAGAAAAGAAAATCACAATTACGAAAGGTTTTGTTGTTCTTTTCTTTGCTTCTGAATTACACACAGGTGGAAATGATTTTCAGAGGAACATTAGTACAATACATTTATTCTCATCTATTACTCTCATTCCTCTATTAATATCTGATAAAACATAGTGAAAGTCAAAGCAAAAGAGGTTAAAGAAATTCCAGAGAGTGATTAAGTTTTGTTTTACTTTTGTGGAATCTATATAAATTAGATGAATCTTTTATGTACACTTCCACCTTATAGAAGTATCAAAGAATGTCTCTGTATGTTCAAAGAGGTTAAGGATACCTGAATCAATAATAAAGATGCCAAGAGTACCATTTAAGTCTACTAAGTAACTAAAATCCTAAAACCATTATGTGGAAAAAAAAAGAGAGAGGAAAAAAGAAAACACTTAAGGCTGATGAAATATCAAGGTTTATTATTCTATTAGACTTTGACAATGAAATGAAATACACAGACCTCTAACAATGTTATTAAAATAAAATTTCAAAGCTTGATTTTTCAATCATGCAGTGAAAGAAAGAAGACATTTTACAGTCATATCTTGTAGAGTATAGGAAAGTTCTCTGTCAAAGCTGTGTAACATTTTGATTAAGTGCTTGATAGATTATAAATATAAGTCAGAGCTAGCAAGACACTGTAATAAATGGATTTTCTTAGAATGACTTGTGATCAATTTCAAATTACAGAAGTTTGTAATATACTCAGTTACTCCCTACATATGCTCTCCTTATTAATGACTTCAATTACATGCGTGTAGTTTTATCTGTATATAGACACTCAGTGTAGAAATACAGATGTACACAGTATGTACAAACATACATTTGTATGCACATAGTTTTGCACATTCACATCTCTGTATATACAGTTTCAAGTAAGGGGTTGTATTTAACATTTATTTATTTATTTGTTTATTTATTTATTTATTTATTTATTTTTCTTTAATATTATTTAGTGTGTTATTGCACTTTTAGAATAGACCTGCCATGAATGGATTTTGGACAGAGAGACCAGGTGCTGAATTCACAGATGGTTACATAGGAAGTCAGTGGCAAATGCAGCACCACAAAGAAGGAAGTGAAGTGCTGTTCCTACTGAATTGCAGTGAGCAGCAAAACACTTTTTCTTTTTTCTTTTTTTTCCTCTGCCTTGTTTTCACTGTATAATAACTTTGTAAGATCTGTAAGGGAAAACTATTTTGGTTGGAAATAGGCAGTAACTGATTTAGTTCTGTGATCTCAACTTCTGTTACCAGTACTGCTCAATGAAATAATATGATGTATAGATATAATTTAACCTCTCTCCCCTGAGTTGTTTGAAAGCAACCAGTCTCTTAAGTACTATTGATCTATGCTCTACCTTGATTTTAATGGGCACTTTTATTATACTGTCTTTGGAACCTATGCTATTTGTCCCTAAGTACCTTAATCTCAATAATTACAATTATATTCATTATAAAAAATACTCCATGTAGTAGCTAAAAATATTTGACTCTTACCTAGAATTAATTTATCATTATCTTGTTCTGAATTGGAAAAAAAAGCCTATCAAAAAAGATAGGAAATAACTAGAGAAAGAGTAGGCAATTTCCAAAACATTTATCTAACAAATAAGAGAACGTTTCTAGTGAGAGTTGTAATGCACAACATTTTTTAATGAGTACATTAAATAAAGTATTATGTTTACAGTCAATTGTTGGTTTGTAAATCGTCAGTCAGATTATAACCTGAAATTATTTTTTATGAATACGGTCTAATTTTTATATGCCAAAGTCCTTACAGTTCACAGGGAAAGATTCATTATCAGTGCAAACCTGATAAATTTGGCAAGCTGTTAACTTTTGTCACTTATATTTTTTTGTTTAGATTACTGTAACTTGCTGTGCAGTGTATTTGGAATAAGCATTAGATTAACAATAATGGGAACTTTCCTTCTGAAATGTCACAGATGTGCCATTCCCTTTAGTTCTGCAGAAATATGGGAAGTGATGATAGAAAGGGAGGAGTTGTTCAAAATATACAATTTGGTTTTTGGGGGGAAATTTTTAAAAAGACCAATTTCCATATATCAACACTTCTCAGTGAGTTCCATGAAGCATTTTGATACGATTTACCAAAAAACAGTTTTTGCATCAGGAACATTACAGTAGCTAATCTGCATCTGTAAAGAGATGGGAAATGGAATCACATTAGGTATAAACGTAATGCAAAAAGAAATAAAGTTAATGCAACATTATGGTAGAGAATTTAAATGTACAATAGTGAAGATATTCAAAGTTGTGGTTCCCACAGCAACAATAACTCAGTTTTATTTACATTGCAATATTATATATGTTTTATTCCTTAAAGTAAAATTGAGAAAGTTTTTTTTTTTTTTTTTTCCTCAGCTGTGCAGGATGACATTTGCACATTAGGAAATATTTATCTTTGAAATGAAAGTGTGGAAGCAGAATATTTTCTATACAGAAATTCTTTTTCACTGGAAGGTGGGAGAAATTTAGCTTGGCAGAAGGGTACACTAATTAATGTGCAGTAATTTAATGTTGTTAACTCTTTAGTGGATAACCTGTCATGAGACTTGCTAGAACGACTTAACTATTTAGTATTTAAATATTACGCTTTTGTTCAAGTATTAGATATTCTTATTTATTTTGCATCTAGCCTGACTGAAAACTTTGAATCTTGCTTTCTATTGAGCTTTTATGCTGGCTGGATCATCCTTGATGTAAACCCTTCTACAAAATGTGATCTCTATTACAGCTTCAGAAGCCAGCTTAACTGATTTCATATGTCTGTTTTAAATCTAATAGATGATGAACTCTAATAAGCAAATGGATTGAGAAATAATAAAAAGGTTAGCCATCTGCATTTGTTTGCATTCTTCACCATAATTTAGGGCTTATCATGGTAAAATAGAAACCATGTTTTCATTTGCTGCCTTTGAATAAAATAAACTCATTACACAAAAAAATGGAACATAACCCAGCATATCCACCCATGAGGCTCCTGCTTTGTGGACCATTAGTCTAACATGAATTCTGAACCTTCAGATTCCCCAGTCATAGACGCCTGTCAGTCAGGTGACAAAGCAACAGTTGACCTCTCTCTGAGTATCAACCTCTACAGAGATACTTGACATATTCTTCTTGAAGTTAGTAGGATGCATTCAGACTATAGCACAAAGTTATTGTGTGCAGTCAGTAATAAGTAAAACTTGTATATTTGTTATATGGAATATTGAATTGCAGAATGTTTGGATGGGTTTCCTATCCTCTTTTGTCCCAGTGAGACTTTGCCTTTAGTTCAAAATCCATAAATTGCTACAGTATTTGTTAGGGCAAGTGGGAATTTCTGTTATGTAAGAGAGGCAGTGCTATGGTTAGAAACAGAATGATAAGGCATGGGCTGGGTCACTGTGCATCAGGAGATGGAATATTCCAAGCACAGTTCCTAGTGGGTAGTGAAAGTTAACCCTCAAACAGTGAGCATTCTGATGGTATGTTGTCCATTTCATTTGTATACATAGACATCTCCTGAAAGCTCATCTAACACCTAAATGTGTATACTAACCCAAGAAGTTTGTGCTAGAAAAATGCATGCACTTCTGAATGACACTGTGTCCATAATGCTTAGGACTGGCTCCCCATGGACTAGACTGACAGCCCTCACGCTACATAATGGTGGGCTAAAGCTTTGATATGCTGTTCCTCTGGGACTGGGACTTAATTCTCATATTTAGTGAAGTATTTTCAGCTCAAAAGGTCCAAAATAATGTGTGGACTCTGTTGCAGCCTACAGCCATGATATTTTCACAGCATGAAACAGAGAGTGTGTGTTGTATGCTCTGGGGAGTGGGATGATAATATGAAAGTGTGGGTGAATGTACAAAGCTTATTGGTATTGTGTTGAAAGACTGGAAAGCAGGGCTATTGAACCCAGTACAATCTTATCCTTGCTATGTATTTAGAGAGATCCCTAGCACAAATCCTATCCAGACTTTAGTTTTTTTTTTTCCTGAGCAATAATTGTAACACTTGAAAAAAAACGCAACGCAGTAGATAAGCTAAGAATTTTGTAGCATTGACTGTCAGTTTGAACCTGATCCTCACAGTGATATGATAAGCTGTCATCTCTCTCTCTCTCTCTTTTTTTTTTTTTTTTGTTTTTTTGTTTTGTTTTTGTTTTTGTTTAAACTGGCAGTTCCAGGCATGGTCAAATATATATCATGAAGCTAATTAATGAAGAAGAGATATTCTTAGCTCCTGTGATGTGTGAATGTTGGTTGCTAAAAACTGTTAGATATGTAGCCTCTTGGGGAAGTGAGCTATTGACAGGGCAACCATCAGACTCATGTCTGCTGCCCAGACTTCTGATTTGACGCTACTAGCATTTAAATCCTAGTCTTCCTGTAACCTATCTAAAAGAGACTGTCATCAGAGATGTACCTATAAATCTTTACAGAGTGCCCTTCTGACAAATATATATGAAATGTCCCATAAATACAGTGTGACTGAAATTCATGGTTTTTTGAAATATTCTTAGCCAGAAAAGATTTTTTTTTTCCCATTGGTAATAAGATATTTTTTTTAAAGTATTTTAAGAAAAAAAGTAAACAGAAATTTGATTTCCATTAATCAGCATCTTCCTTAGTAATTTTATTAAACAGTCAGTTCATGTAAGGATTAAAAAGACGTTCTCTTAAATTTCAGTTCTGTAAAATGCAGAATGTTTTTGAAGGGAGTAATAGATGGAAATTTACACTGGTATATCAACTTCATTCAAAAGCAGAAGAGGTGTTTGTTGAGAAACCTTCAGTACAACCATTTTGGAGCAAGTGTGACATCATGAGTGAAAGCCTGTGCTATAGTGTGATAAATTAGAATCAGACCAAACTACATGAACCTAATTGTTGCCAGAGAATGTTTCCAAATAGATATCACACAATGATGCCAGAATAACATAGGAATAAAATCTAAAATCTACTGAGTTGTAGTGTAAATGAATGCAGGCATGATTATGATTATGTTGACTTTCTAAGTCATTCTAAAAACAGTGAAAGACCATCTTGAATGTATTTTTAAAAAGGATATGATTTCTAAATTAATGTAACCAGGCTTTGATCTCCAGAAAAGAGTAAGTCCTTCTAAAATGTATAATTTTAAAGACATGCTTCATTTTAGCTTTTGTATGCAAAAGACTAAAAGGCATTCAACCAATTTTTAACTGACTGGAAAGAATGATAGCTCAGATTCTCCATGATGCTTTCTGTGTACTGATTCTATAGTGTGAGTGCCAGCACAGAATCCACATCTCTAGGCTCTGATTACTCAAACTCTGTTGACAGAGAAGTATTCAAACTTTGCAATATCCTTCTTGGTTGTTGTACCTAAGTTGTGGTATCTCTGCCATCTCTGCTGTCAGTTCTAAAGCCAACATTTTTACTCTTTTTTTTTTTTTTTTCCCTCTCTCTCTCTCTCTTTTTTTTATTTTAAATATCAAACGTAAAATCCTGACTACTAGCTGAAGAGTTATTTTGACCCATAAAACTGATACCAATGCAGAGAAGGCTTTTAAAGACATCAAACTGTAGGCAGTCTGGGCTGCAACAACCGTACCCTGATTAAGCTCAGGATCTCCAGGAATGTAAGCCTGGCAAAGAGTGGGGTCAGAACCCTGAACTTCAAGAGAGTGAACTTCAGGTTCTTTAAGGAATTGTTAGATGAGATCTCTTGGGAAGAAGTCCCTAGGGACAAAGAAGTGAAAAAAAGCTGGCTACTCTTTTAAGCATGCCTTTCGGAGAGCACAGGAGCCTTCCATCCCTCAGAACAAGAAAGCAGGCAGGAAACCAGCAAGGCTTGGCAAGGACTTTCTGGTTAAACTGAGGGAAAAGAAGGGTAAATGCAGCTAGTGGAAGTAAGGATGTGTCACCCGACAAGAATAGAGGGATGCTGTCCAGACATGCAGAGATGGGATTAGGAAAGCCAAGACACAGATAAAACTGAACTTGGTGAGGGATGTTAAAAAAACAAGAAGGGATTCTCAGGTACATAGACAAGAAGATATAGGCCAAACACAGCATACCTCCTCTGCTAAATGAGAAAGGAGAACTGGTGCCAACGAATATGGAGAAGGCTGAGATACTCAGTTAGGTCTTTGCCTCAGTCTTCACTGGCAGCTAGAATTCTCACATCCCTTAACATGAACCTCTTAGTGGGAACTTGGAGAGCAAACTCCCTTCTGCTGTAAGGGTGGAGCAAGTCCAAGACCAAATCATGAGACTGATTAGGTACAAGTCCATGGGACTGGATGACATGCACCCAGGGTTCTAAAAGAGCTGGCTGATGTGATTGCTGAGTGACTCACCATCATATCTGATAACTCATGGCTGTCAGGCAAAATCCCTGGAGACTGGAAAAAAAGGGAAACATCACTCCCGCTTACAGGAAAGGGAGGAAGCAGGCCCCGGGGAAAAACAGGTTGGTGAGCTTCACCTGTGTGCCTGGGAAGATCATGGAACGGATTCTTCTGGAAGACATGTTATAGCACATGAGGGATGATCAGGTGATCCAAGACAACCAGTATGGCTTCTCCAAGAGAAGGTCATGCCTAACCAGTCTGGTGGTCTTCTGTGATATAGACAGTCCAGGGGATGGCCTTGGAGATGATCTGAGGGCTGTAGCACCTCTCCTATGAAGACAGGAGGAAGGAACTAGGCTTGTTCAGCCTGGAAAAGAGAAGGCTGAGAGGAGACCTCATTGTGGCTTTCCAGTATTTAAAGGGAATGTATAAACACAAGGGAAATCAACTTTTTACAATGGTAGATAGCAATAGGACAAGGGTGGGTGGATTTAAACTAAAGAAAGGAAGATTTAGATTGGATGTCAGGGGGAAGTTTTTGCTGAGAGAGTGATGAGGTGCTAGAACAGTTTGCTCAGAGAGGTTATGGGTGCCCTATCCCTGGAGATGTTTAAGGCCAGTTTGGATGGGGCCCTGGGTAATTTGATCAAATTGATAGTACATGATCTCATGTCTTGCAACAGTTCCAGTGTCAGGAGGATTGGAACCTGGTGATCCTGGAAGTCCCATCCAACCCTTGCCATTCTATGGTTACTACCAGGCACATTACACATTTGACTTGTCACTGGAGGTCAGGATGGACGACAAAAATACAGATGTGTGTTGGTCTTGCAGGATACATCATAAACTGTGTCTCATTTTTTAACTCTAGATGGCTTTAGATTGCATAATAATTCTGTTTTGCAAATGGCGAACACACACTTCAGATTTATTTGGTGAGATTTCTGCAAATATTTTGCTTTGTTCATCTTTCTATACTTTTATTTATTTATTTATTTATTTTTGCACAACTGGCAATAAGCTCTGCCTATGACATTTTTGAAATTAATTTCCTCAGGTATTCTAAAGATCTTTCAGATCTTTTTGTTTTACATTCTCTGTGTTCTCAAATTCCTTTAGGATCTGGATGAAATACTTTGTCTAATCTTTGTCTAATGCTGCCTTAAAGTTTACTCCTAGCTTCTGCTTTTCTTTCTTCTGTCATTTTGCAGTCTGGTGTTCTGAAGTTGCTTGTTTCTGATTTCAGAACAACACTATGAAAACACACTGACTTACCAGAATTCAAATCTGAACCTGAGCAGTTTGCCACACTTTGGTTCTCATTTGGGATGGAAGTGGTTAACATAATGCTAGCACAGGAATCACGCTTCCCCTGTTGAGTTTGATCTGTCCAAACTCTTGGTGAAAATCTACAGCTATGAATACTTTTTCCTTTTCAGCTATTGTCTAGCACTTGCTGTTGACAGTTCTTTCCAGATTAGGAAAAATATTCTCTTTTCTTGGTTTCTTTCTATTGACCATACAATTAACCTACTCGGATAATGTCTGTTTTTGATTAATAACTTCTTATTTCATCACAAGGATACATAATTTTATTTAATTTCTCAGCACTGGTTAGATTTCCCCTGAAAATATGTGAGTTTTTGAAGTCCTCCAGAGGAAGGAAGGAGTTTTCTTTATGAATTTGGTACATTGTAGGTATTATCCCTTCATTTCTGAAGAAGTGTGTCATTTTTCACTATCAGTTTCTCATGTCCTTCTAAAATTTTTAGTATTTTTTTAAAGTGTAAGGATAAGCATCCACTCCCCAAACCATGTTTAAATTGATCTCTTAGTTAATTATTAATAAATATGGAATATTAGAATGTGTACTGTGCTTGTGTACTGTCTGTCCAGGAAAGGAAGGGAAAGGAAAGAGAAGGAAAGGGAAGACAAGGAAAGGAAAGGGAACGATGATTTAAGGCACTGATTAATTTATTTTTTCCTCAGCCAAATCACAAATCCTGTGTTAATCACTTTTTACTGGGATCTCACACTGATACAATTTTATGCTGGAAGAGGATGATGGAAAAATTAAAGTAAAGCAAGGGAATTTTGGAGTAGCATTCAAGGTATGTAGGTACTGATAACAAATACTGGAAGATAACTCTTACAAGTTGAACCTAGAGCAGACAGCCTGTGGATTTTCAGAGGATTTGATAATAGCTGGAAACACTGAAAGCAGATATTATTCCACAAAGACTTTTCACAGCTGTGTGTGTGCTACTCTGGGCTCAGATGCATATGAGTGTGAAAGAGGCCAATGAATTTTAATATAAGGGAGTGTCATTATTCATACCGTGGCTAGAAAGAGTGAAAAAAATTGGACTAAAGTAGGCCATTTAGATTTGTAATTAATTAGAGATGAGGAAACTATTGATCCTTGCTAGCCATAACTAAACTGAGTCCAACTTAAATATATAAAATAATAATAATAATAATAATAATAATAATAATAATAATAATAATAATAATAATAATAATAATAAAAAAAGTTTAAATTCCAGGAAAGGAAACTCACACAGGGGAGAAATACATGACTTCTATTGAAATACTGTGTTCTAACTGACTGCCTTCCCCACAGTCAAGCATCTTTTGTAATGAACTTCCTTGGGATTTCAGATGTGTCTTCTTTGAATAACGTTAGCAGTTCCAGATTCCTGTCCAATTCAGTATAGAAAGGGGGTCCTCTGCCTTTCTTGCCAACCCTACAGCTGGCTTTTCTACAAACTTCTCTAAGACTGTGAAAGTGGGACCTCTCTGTGTCAGAACAATGGTTTGCCATTTTCTCAGTATTTCCTAAACTTATTCTCTTTAACTTATACTGTTTATGATGACTGAATACATAGATAAACAAGCCAACAGGAGTATTCTCTTTACATTAGTAGGAATTTTATACAGTAATTTTCTATGTCAGGAGGAATTCACTTAAAGAGTTCTTTCTACAACCAATACAGTGATGATCACATAATCTAACCTCTTTATTCATTTCTGAAGGAACTGCTTATTTCAGACTTGTGTAAGCTTGTTGGGACTCCCATCTTACCATGACCTCTATGTTAATATTGCACTCCTAAGGACGAAGAAGTAACTGGTTCCCATTTTGAACTTTCAGTTTCACCTGCTCAGCTACCACAAGATTTTTTTACTCTGAAGATTACAAGGACAGGTTATTCTGAGAAAACAATATTGATCTTAAGACAAATATGAGTCTGTATAACAGGGAAGGAAGTAGCAAGAGAATGCTGACACGTAATATATATATATTTTTAACTTTTGTGTACCTAGTAACACGGGCCTGTTCTGCCCACCTCTGATTCCTTGTTGGAAATGAGCTTCTACCCCAGTGTTTATGGTTAGATACAGTTGTCTTTACAGATGATAGCAATACTCTGTATGCAGCTGTCCAGAAAATGGTATGAGGGCTCCTTTCCAAGGGCCACGTGCATTTTGGTGCAGCTTTCTTCCAGCTGTTTCTGAAGACAATTGAAGTCCTTGTAAAAATATTGATATGTATGTTAGAAGAATGTAAAGTCCTATGTCCTATTCCAACATGGAATAAAGCAGACAAACAGCTTATTGCAAGTTATAAATGGGCTTATATACAATAAAATAAATGCAATAGAACTGGTTAATTTTTCATACTTTAGGTGAGAGGACAAAACATATTCATACAAAATAGTTCTAACTACAATATTTATCTGAGTCTTCAGCATCGCTGTATATGTGGTGAAAAGGCATCCAACTTTGTTACTGATTTTCTTTTTGTTGTTTTTTACTTCATAACTCCCACTTTTGGGGGATGGGGTGGGAGCAGCAAAAAAGGCCACTTGTCCCGAGGGAGCTTATTAATGACTCCTAGAATTGTGTGCTCTTACTGGGGAAAAAGTGCTTTACCTGTAGTCAATCCTGATGAAATGTAAGGTGAGGTCCTAAGATTGCAATACTTATTTTACATAAAACATCAAGTTGGCCTTTAAATAGCAGTCCCAGAAGCACAAAGCATTTTATTTTCCATTAAGTTACTTAGCATCCACTATATTTTTTTAAGTTATTTTCCCAAGAGGAGTTCCTAATATATGGTATTCTAGCAGAGAAGGAAAAGAGAAAAGTATCTACAGCAAATAATCTTCTGCTTTGTTAAATTCCCATGATTTAGAAAGTGTAGTAGATAGTAGGAGTGTGGAGAAATCCATGTGATATCTTCCTAAATTTGGGGTCTGCCCTGGAACACTGTGTGGACAATGTATTGAAGCTTGTCTTTTTGTTTGTTTGTTTGTTTTCTTTCTTTTTCCCCTTTAATAAGAAGAATAACTTATATCTAAGTTTTTTTCTTGAATTTCTGGAATCTAGTACTCTTCTATGTTCATTCACAACTCATAACTGCAGATGTAAGACTTTATGTGAAGGATCCATGTGGTTCTCCTACAACACAGATTAATTTTCTGTGTTTTCTATTTTTTTATATGAGAAGTGAGTTCAGCTTGATGGTCATGCTGTGAGTAATAATGCCTTGTGCCTTTTTATTCAAACTCGTTTCAAACAGATTTAGTTATGCAGGTGAAATTCACAGTGCTGAAGTTTCCTGAGAGCAGCCGTTGAAGTACTGGAAGGCAACTCTGCAATCACACTAACTGTTGTGTGGTAGGCAGGTAAGAACTTCTCTGAAGACTGTTCAGAAAATGTAGAAAAAAACACTATTATCAAAGGTTTGTGGTAGTTGAAGGATGCAGCCAGCCAGCCCATTCTGAAAGCTTTTAAGTTTTCCTATGCACCAAACTAAACTGTTTGATGCACAGAGGACAGGGTATCTCTTTCCGTTTAGGTTACTATGAAGTCTAGCAGTATAACCCAGCAAGAGATGTTTTATAGAACTCTCCAAAGACAATAGATAAGGGATTTAGCTAGTTAACTAGCTACTTATTTCAGCTGTCTGGAAAAATGGAGCAGAAGAATGGAGTTCTAGATTTCATCTCTATACTGGAAAATAAACTTCTAGGAGGAGAAAACACTGGCCTGCCAACCCATGTAGTTATGCCTTGACTCCCCAGAGATCATATTTATAAACCTGAAATGATGTGACTGGAAAGCAGCGACATGACTACAGTTATTTATCAGTCAGCATATTCAGGCTACCCTGATTTTGAATGTGTTCTTTGAAAGCCTGGTGGACCGCAGACTCTTCCTCTCTTATCAAGTCACTGATCCATAGTAAGAATGTTAGTCTGTTTGCCATGGTAGGAGTGATCATAATTTAAACTTAAAAAATAATAAAATAAAAAAGGCAATTGCAGCAATTATCCTATGTGTTCTTAAGGAAGAGGATCTGACAAGCTTACCATGCTGTGGAAGCATTTGTCCTCCTTGTTTTTTAGAAACCATGATCAGATTCTATAATCTTAAATGACTCAGTTCAACATAGTCCATTTCCTTTCAGGTTCATTTCTTTGTGATTTTAAAGAGGGAACAACTTTCAGTTTACTACCACTCACAGAAGGTTCAGTGTAGCGCATCTGTTTCATGTACTTTGTGTACACAGTGGCTGCTGCTGATATATTATTTGCCAACATGCTAAGTAAAGAAGTAGATAGTTGCCATATTTGATAGCTTAATTTTAAAGGGAGGTTAGCAAACAAACCTCAGAAATAAAGCCGAAAAACACCCAAGTTTGGTGACAGCTTCTTCACTTCTCCTAGGGAGGAGCTGCTTGCCTCTTCAGGAAGAATTCAAATGAATTGAAAATTCCTTTAGAACTGACAGCCCAAGTGTAAGAATGATAAACGGCTTTGGCCTTGATAATTTTTATTAAGCACTAAATGTCACATTTAACCTGCATTACTGAAAGCAATTACCCATGTATCAACAGTCAAGCAGTGCAGAGCTAGACGCCTGAAGCAGCAGCATTATGCTCCATCTGGGAATAAGGATTTTCAATTAGAAGGCAAATAGCTGGAGAGGGGATCAAGTCCTCCAGTAGCTCCCAAAGGAGGCCTATGAGAAGCAAAGTCTTCATATCCAAGTAATCGCAGGCAATGTCAACAGAGCATTCCAAACCATCTGCTGCCAGAGTAGCGTTTACTTTATCAAATCTCAATATTTACAGAACACTGATCAGCTCATGGGACCAGGATGGCTCACTGCCAGGGTGTTCTGGGAAATTCATTTTAAGGTGTGTTTCAGTAGGCTAATTAATTTACAAGCACCTGTTTCATCACTGGGAGCTGTTAGCACACCAGATGAGCTGCAGCAGGGGAAGGGGACTTTTTATCTGGGCTAAATTGATTTCAGTTGATTTTCATTTACTGATGGCACATTTGTAGTTTAATATGAGTATGGCCTAAAGTTTTTTTTTTTGTTTATTAATGCATAAGCCAGTTTAGATAGTTTATTATTTACAAAAATACTTAGCACTAGGAGAGACATGAGATTTTTTAAGTTAAATACTTCAGACACCTTCATACAGCGTGATCTGAATATTATACAGATCCTACTCCGCTTTGGTTGTTTTCTCCATTCTGTGTTTTATAAGAAAAAAAATATACTGCATTTTCTGTTGCAAGATGGGCCTAATTCTGCTGGGGTGTCATTTAGAGAGTCTTTATGAGTGATGTTGTCAACCTCTATGAACCTATCACCAGGAGCTGTGCAGCCTAGTGTCATGCTGCACTGAGTTTCCCAACTTCTGTGTCTCAGTTTCCTCTATAAATAAAGAGACTATAATAACTTCATACAATGTTTCTTCACTTCAGGGAGCCAATTCAGGATTAATTAGTTCATGTTTGAATGTCATTTTGCAAATAGAAAGTTCAGGATACTTCTAGTTAAGATGTGACAAGTGGCACAGAGGAATGATTTGTAAAGCCAAATTAATCATTTTGGTTTTATAACTGCAGTTTGGAATTAGGGCTCATTCCTTGACTAACTGTGTGCATTCTGGTAATGGCTAGGAGGTGTGTAATATATAGGAGGGTCCAGCAAGCTGGCCTTCTGAACATACAGTATTTTTGCAACAAACCACTTGGAGCTTAATGACAGACCAATAATGAATCACACATTGTTCTTCTAAAATTTTAGAGTGATGTAGTTAAAAACATAAAATCAGAGAATAACTTGAAAAGAACTCACTCTTACACAACAGAATAAGATTTAAGAGGTTTCAGAATCCCTGAGACACTCAAACTGCCTGTGAAATCTTTGTACCTTTTAGTAAACACTCTGTAAAATGAAGATATAATGAGCTGCCTCATATGTCTTGCTTCGCACCCTTACACTAGGGACAGTACTTTGCCATGTGCTACAACATTTACCACTCCAGTACTGGTTAGTTCCTCTTGACACTGAACTAAAAAAAAAGATAATAATGATAATTTTGTTATAGTAATGTCAAAATAACCTAACCCATACTGACTTCCTCTTGACACTCCAATAGTACCATTTTTTTCCTTTTGAATTACTGGTCTAAATCTTCTGTTATGATATGGGCATATGGTGCTTATCTGCTAGGGAGGGAAGGTCTCTAAAAAAAGAAGGCAATTTTAATTAGCAAATGAAAGCACACATAGTTTAGGTAGCTGGAAGTTTAGCTTAGATTCTTTTTAATGGAGAAAAAAAAATGCACTTTTAATTGATAGTTTTCTACTGGTGAAATGTTTAAGGGGTTTAGTGGACTGCAAGTCCTTGGGTCAAAACTAGACATCTGTATCTCACATATATTTACTTAGAAATGAAAGCCTTCATGAAGAAATCCTGTAGGCTGTTTCCTGAAGATAGAGCCAGTATGCAGCATTTTCTTTTGCTTCTAAATTCAAGTCTATCGTTCTCTGGCAAATTTTGCACTACTTTTTCAAGGATCAATAAAGATGGCATATTGTGTTAGATAACAGCCCATGTATGTGAAGGAATTTGAGTTAGTCTCTGGTAAGGAGTTTTTAAGCTCTGTGCATGGAAAAAAAACCAAAACTAATGGAACTACTGGTCTAGTGAATTAAAAGTGGGTTGTTTTACTTTTTTTTTTTAGTGCTTTAAAATTCACCAGACAGTTTTGTGTTTCAGTCTATGGAATGAAAGAGAAAGGGCTTGGGTCAGTTTTGTGCTCTCCTTATTACAGCGTATTCCAAGAGGTGCCCTGGAACAGCAGTACCACTGGAATGTCCATAACATTGTACTTGATGATCTTCTTGACACGTTCTTGATGTTTCAGGAATTGCACTGGAGACCTTATGTGATACTTGTGATACAGTAGAGGATTATTTTCTGCATATTAATTGCAAGATTACAATTGTTTAGGACAAATACACAAACAGTGAAAATATTCCTCCCTACAAACCAGTAATATGGTTGCAGAAGGCCATTCATTTTTGCATATGATGATATCATATGGTCATGAAAGTTTTCTTTTAGTGTAAAATATATTTATTTGTTTTTAACTGTGCTCCTTTTGCTATCCCAGTCTGATACATTCCACATCTTAGGGTTCAGTTTGACAGAAGGGAGCTTATTTCCAGTTTTTTCTTTTGCTCTTCATTGGCAGAGGTGGATTCCTGAAGTCTTGTTTAAGCATGAAGGTGTTACAAATACGCCTACCTCTTTTGTGGAGGAAAATAGGCTTTGGAAATACTTGCTGAAAGATGAAAAACTTCCTGTGAGTTTCTACAAATTTGAACATGTGACCACAATCTCATCCCGTTTCTGCTCCTAAAAGCGGTGTGCTTTGGAAATTTATTAGTCTTTGTCTTCTCTCTGTGTGCAGAGAAATGAATAGAAAAGGGATTTTTCAAAGTGTTGGTTTTGTTTGTTTGTTTGTTTGCCGTGGGACATTTCATTACTTTTACTTTTTTCTCTCTTATGTAAAGAATTTTTCCACATTCTAGTTCTTATTTTCAGAGAAGGTCACATTCATCATTGAGATGGTGAACAAATAACTGTTTTAAATTGAAAATGCCTTCCTTTGAAGGAATGACTGAGAGCACATTATGAACACTTTAAAAAGCTGATCAGCAATCCTCCATATATAGCAGTTACCATTTCTTAAAATTAAAAGTACTTTTTATCCAATTTCTTGCAAATTCAGACAAAAATACTAATTTATAGTATTCATATTAATATTCATATTCATATTTTTTCAATATTGCAATCAATATGGTGATGGATATTTTACATTTGAAAGAAATTCCAGTAGATATGTAGATCAGGCAAATTGGGATAGCACAAATTCTGACTTTTTTAGGATTGTATTGGTGTATCTCAGGGTTTCGGAAGCAGTTGAAATCAGTTTTATCCAAAAAGAGAGTTGTATCAATCATTTAACATGTTCATAAGTAGCAAGAGTGTAAAATTCCATAGTTTCCAAACTCAGTAGGAAAGCTTTCGCCAGATCTAAGATTTTACCCAGTAAGTTTTGAGAAAACACGTCAAATTTTCTCCTGCTGTAGTTATCCTGAAGTAATTCTCTCTAATGTTTTACAGTGCAGTGAATGATGTGGTGAGCCAACCTGGGGCGGTAAAAATAACAGCAATTAACAGAATGGCAGAGGGAAGGGAAGGCACTGTTAGTACTCTGATAGAAATGATGTGACATTATGGCAGGAAATAGGTTGGGAAACCTATTTATTCCCCAGAGAGCCTACAGTCATGATTGTATACCAGGTATTTTTATTTTTATTTTTTACAAGCATACTGACCCATCCTTTCTGTGCACTGTTAGTTGTAGTGTTTTGCTGCTAATTGTTTACATGCACTGGGACAGCTGCTTTATTTGCTAACAGAACTCAGTAAATATTTAAAATGTTGCAGTTTGAGCACAGACGACTAGCAGCTGTGGGAACAAAATTCTGCATTTGCTCAGTGCTGCTATTTGTTGTGGTAGAAGTTACTCCCTTGTAATGCACAAAATACATATTTACTCATTAAGCCCTGAATTTAGCATGGCCATTGAATTATACTGCAGAAGCCTCCAAAAAGTCTTAATTACTAAGGAAAGTGGTCTAGTGCTGTTCAGACCTCTGACCTAGGGGTGAAAGGATCTATATTTAACTTTTAAGAGCATCCGTAATCTATTTGCTTCCCATCCCCACCATTCACTTTGTCGTTCTACTTTACCACCCTTTCTCAGCCTGGCTTCCACGATGCTCTCACAAGGGTGATTCAGCATACTGTAATTTTATTGCTGGTTTTTCTGTTTTCTTTAATGGGATTTGTTTGACTTTGCAATATTACTTTAAGCTGCGATATGTTGTAGGATAAAGATGTTATTATGACTGTTCGCTTCTCTGTAAATTACAGTGCCTTGAGGATTGCATTTTGAGACTTCGTGTAAACACTTTACAGAGCTAATAACATGGATACCATATGTAAAGCTTGAAAAATATTTAAATAGGGCACATTTGAAGGAATAAAACAATCAAAAGGCTTTTTGGAGGATAATGAAGATTACACTGAATTGTTTAGACTCAATGTACAGCTTTTAAAACAGAACCCATATACTATAATCCATTTTCCCTTTCTTTCTGCTTAGCTACAGTTTATTTGAACTACTGGAATATGTTTTCAGCAGAATTCCTCTACAGTAATTGATGAGATCTCTGTTATAATGTATTTGGAACAACAACCTTTCATTTAATGTAACAACTATTAGTCATTTTTCTTTACAGTCATGACCAGCAGAAAAAGAATTGTTACCAAAAAATGAAAACAAGCAAGCTAGCTGCTTGCTTAGACAGAAATGCAGCACTTTCTTTTACAGCAGTAATGTTGCTTGGATACTTTGGTTGAGTCCAAGTACTATTTTTTTTTAATCTTTCTGCATTTCTTCAGAAAGCAAAAGAGATGCAAGACTGGAGTCATTACTTTTAAGTCACAGAGGATCTGCAGACAATAAATGTTACTAATAAAGTATTTTCAGTTTAAGGCTTTCTGTGGAAACTGAAACACAAGCCAAGCCTTTGATCAAAATATTATTTCATTATTTTTCTTACAGCACTTCCTTCATATTACAATTCCCACAGTATCCTTTTCGCTTCTTCAACCTATCTTCTCCTCAAATTCTGACCCCTGTTTGATTCTGTTTAATTCCTTGGAGTTATGTGTGTGTGAGCAAAGCAAACAGTTGTTTTCTTTTGGTTTGATTTTAGTTTTTCTTTGGTTGGTTGGTAAGTTAGGTTTGTTTTCCCAAGTTTCACATATCATGCAGCTCAGTCTTGCCTAGTGAGAGAAGGTGACATAGCAAGTCCTTGTCAATCTTGTTACTGTCAGCTGTGTTAGGAATCCAGTGGCAGATGTCATGTGACATAACAAAAACATAGTGGTCCTGCTGCTGCATTTCTTCATAATCTGGGTTCTGGCTGTGTTATTTCAGTGGTAGTTGAACAACTGGACTGGATGATCTTGGAGGTCTTTTCCAACCTTGATGATTCTATGATTCTATGATTTTTCCACCTGTTTCCACAGGATTTAAGTAAATATCCCCCCCCCATGCTACTCCCTTCCCCTCCCCTCTCTCCCCCCCTCTCTTACTTTTATTTTTATTTTCAGGCAAGCTGTGGACCTAGTGGTGTTTGCATTTCTTTAATACAAATTCTGATCTTGATCTGTGGTAAAACGTACAGCAGCTCTGAGGCCATGACTCTTAGTGGCTCATCTAAATAACCTGAAGTTAATGTTTATGAGTATTTCTGAAAATCATAGAATTTTACTCATTGGAGTAAACGCGGCTTCCTCCATGTTTAAGCAACATGCCCACTGGCAGGTCTTGGTAATGCAGCTTTGAGCAAGGCACCCAGAGATTAGTGACTCATCATTGAGACGCCATGTTGGTGACCCCATCTGACTGCTATCAGTTCAGTACACCTTTACACCTCTAACTTTCTCCTCTTTGTTCACAAGTCTATTTCTTGCTGTCAAGGAATCTGAAGATGAGGAACCAGGATCTGAATCATCAGAAAATAGCATGTAGCGTGCTACTGTTTTTCTCCAACATAAAGCTGAACGGCTGTGTGGTTTCCTATATAAAGTGTCTTTTGTGAGATTGCCTCTTTGTTTAAACAAAAAGAGAGAGAGGGAGAGAATGAAATATACTATGGAATACTCAAGCAGATGCTTGGCATTATATTAACACATGTATTATGGCGTATCATGTAATGGTACACTGTGGGGAATAGTAATGAATAGTTTGGAGCACAATAATGTGCATTGTTGATGTTTGTTAAAATAAAGATATTCAATTTATAATAAAAGGGATTAAAAGCTTAATTCATGACTATGTTAATATTTGTCTGCAAGTACACAGATAAATGGTAACGTACCTTATCACATTAAACACCTGCACGTACAAGTTCCTCTGCTGAGATCTCCATGGGATTGTATGTTTTACAGAGCTTAAACTTTCATTTCCCAAAATAATGATATCATTCATTTACAGATATAGATAGGCTCTTCTTACTCAAACTCTATCCTGAAATGAGAATTGTTACTTCAACTACAAAAATGTGGGATTAATTACCACAGTGATTGCCTGCTGCATCATCTGATGGTATTTGTATATAGAATTTATATATTTTGCAACAATCTGATTGCCTGACAGAACTGAATTAAGACTTTCTAAAACACACTGCTGTTAAAGGTAAATGATAGCTCCAACATGGACATGATGAGCCAGGTGGCGGTGGCAAACAGATCTCATCGTAACACATCTACTGCCTTTCCAGCATTTCCCACATGACATCCTCTATGAACAGGCAAAAAAAAAAAAAAGAAAAAAAAAGAAAAAAAAAAAAGAAATGCATTTGTGAAGAAAATGCATAATTATGGGGAGTGATTGATGTCTGTACCATTTCATTGTTTAGCTCTGCTGTGCAAGTATTTACAGGCTTACTGGATGCCGGTACAGGTTCAGTGTATTTGTCGGAAGTATCCAGAGAACAAAACAACAGAAGCACCCACCATATTCTCCTCCATGAAAAATACCCAAAATAAATAGTGATAATTCAGACCCTAGAAGATCTTCTTCACTTGTCAGCTCTGCTGCAAGCGGATCAGAAAAGGAAATCCTGTGAAAGCAAGTCTAAGAATGGCACAGAACAGTCCTGAGCAAAGTCACCAAGATGGAGACATAAAACAATTTGCCTGCTTGATGGCAGTTCAGAGAAAGCCACAGGACACTCAGCAAAAGCATCTTTTTGGAGGGAGGAAAATCTAGATATTTCTGCTAAATTCTGAGCGAAAACCTGAGTGAAAACTCCATTCAAATGGCACATTAGGACAACATTTTTTCAAAAAATAAGGTTCTTCTTTGTATTTTAGATGAAACCAGTGTATCCTCCAAGTGCCAGGTAGAGTCACAGCTGTTTATGAAACCAAGATTTAATTTAAAGATTTGATGCGAAAAATATTTCTCGGGACCTCTCAGGTTTGCAGCTTCAGCACATAGTCAAAATATCTTGTGTGACACATGCACCTTAAGTCTTTGCTAACTTTAGACAACAATCACTTTCTCGTATTGGTTCTACAGAACCGTGCCCTCTCCCATCCCTTTCTTTCACACGCATGCTTTTTTAAGCATTTCAAATCCAGTGTAATCCATTTTCTATTGACTAACATTTTAAGAGAAAGGTAGAGTTTATTAATTGACTGCACCTCTTAATATATAATTTTCTTTTTATTCTGTGCTGCTGTTCTCATCTCAAAGGAAGATTTCTTGTTTTAAACATATCTTTAACATGCAGCTTGATTGTTCAGTGCTGTAGCATGATGGAGCGATGACGACCCTCTTAGCTGTGTCAATTGCAGTTGTCTAGTGTATGACTATAATCAGAGTTTCAGTCTGTGTCTTCAGTGAAAATTAAGTCTTTTTGAGGAATAATAATCTTATCAAACAGGGGAACCAGGGAGTCTATCATTTGAATGTCATCCTGTAACTTCTGAAGTAGCCGTTCATTAAGCAGTTCTTGGAAGGGTGTTGGGCATGTGTAAATACATGCATTGGGAGACTTTTGCATACCTGAGTGTGAGACACCCACCTTAGGCTGGCAGATGATGGATTGGCGCAGTGGAAGGCCTGTGCCTGTCTGAAACAGTTGTAGGAGACCAGGAACAAGAACCCTGAGTGTCTAGAATGGTGCCTATATTTCAGAAACTGTCTCTCACACCTGTTATCTACCCATTAAGTGGAGAGAAAAAAAAGGATAATTTCACAGAACCATAGGGGTAGGAAGGGACCTCTGGAGATCATCTAGTCCAACCCATTCTAGAGCAGATTCCCTTCAGTAGGTCACACAGGAAGGTGTCCCAGCAGATATCCCGGTGAGAAAAGAAACCAATAACACTCAGGTTTTTTTTTGCTACAGATTTGTGTCCCATTTTTGCCTTATAAGCTATAGCTGTAGCTTCCCAGCTACACAGCTACAGACAGGTTCTCTGAATCCTGCATCTCTATTTACTCTTGACAAGTAGATGCATCAGCAGTAAAGTCACACAGGCAGGATGAAAAATCTGAAGTATAACCTGGTGTAACAGATCTCCCTGTTCCTATTAACGATAATTTCAAACCTCTTTATTTGTCTCACAGAATGGACCATTTTAATGCATTGTATGAAGACATGTTTCTGCTAGGCCTGTGTTTTATGTCTTAGATGCTTTTCAGCGAAACAGTATAAACTTTAATTTTTTACCTTCCTGCTTGAATTCACGTTCCTCTGGCTGCACTGAGTCACCAGGGACATGCTCCCAATGTTGCTGTCAGTGGGATTAAGTAGTTGGGCTCTTCTGGCTTGGGGTAAGCCAGAAGCTTACTAACAGTAAGTAGGAAGTAAGAGACGTTAATAAACCTAAAGTAAGACCTCAGTCTTGCTTCTGGTAACTATTTGTTTGCTATGTTTTTGATTTTTTTCTCCATAAACTTGGATCTACAAATAGATGCAGACTTTAGAACATGCACATAATCTGACAAGTAATATACCATAAAAAATCTGAAATATACTAGTTAGCTGAGAAGCAGGAACAAAGCTCACTTGGTAAAATGTTGAGGGGCAGAACCTGTCTCAGAGTTGCTGGCAACTTTCTTCATGAGGTTCTGACTGCCAGTAAAGCAACAAGCTTGAGAAATGTGTGATTTCACACAGAAATTTGGGATGATAAAACAGAATACATACAGACAACGCCATGGCAAGACAAGACTGTCCCAAGTGATGAACAGTATGAAGGACTCCTTTGTTTTTCTTGCTCTTGTTCTCTGTTGGTTTCAGTAGTCTGTTGGTAGAAAATGTTATAATTGACAGAAATTCCCTTCTATTTTTGTTTATTGCAATAATTTGGACTGTCTCAGTATCACTCTGGATTACAGTAGAGGGCTGGCAAAGGGAGCAATAAAACTGCAACTTAAAGAATGCAGGTACACCCATTTATCTAAAAATCTTTTGTCTAACTAGGGAAATGCTGTTGAAAAAACTTGATTTTAAAACATGAGTGTCAATCATCTCTGTTTTTCTAAAAGCTTCATGAGATGGCACTAATAAAAATAGCTTTGTTATATAATAAATAACTACTAATCTACAGGTATGTTAAATAAGAGTTGATCATTTTCTCAGTAGTTCTATTTAGATGAGTAAACCTTTTTGCCACATGGCTGTTCTTCTGAAATAAAGGTGGCACACTTATTTCAGTTTTTAGTTCTATTTCACTTTTTTTTTCTTTAAAAATATACATTTTGTGGAATTCTAAGTTTTTTTTTCTTTTTTTTTTTTTTGGTGGAACAAATCTTATTTCTAAGGGTAAATGGAGGGAGTGAAATTGGAGAAATTTTCAATTCATGTTCTTTTAAAAATTATATACATTTCTGAGTGACATCACTAAAAAAAAAACTCTTCAAAAAGTCCTTATTCACACTAATATTTTTGATCTGTCTCTGAACGCATATTTTTAAAGATAACTACCGTATGTTTGGAGGAAGATCAGTTTCTTTTTTTCCTCCCTCTTATTTCTGCAGAATGACTTTCTTTTTAAACACTGGGACTTTTGTTATGTTAATCAGTCAGGGAACATTTCCAATTCAATTTTACCTGAGCGCTGGTCAGCTAGAGTTTCCTTTGTTTGATGTCCCTTGAGCCTTCCCTTGTCTTTTAAACTGTAATTTAGTTGGAGCTGCTGTCAATTTACTCTGTCCATTACATTTACAGTGATATTCCAGACATTGTCTTCTATTCAGTCCTAGAGAAGTTCCTCGACCTAAACAAAATGTGCAGGGAAAAATACTATAGAAATCCAAAGTACAAGCATGGAACTACTGTTTGCCTATGTGCAATGCATCCACAGAAATTAAATTGTTGCTGCCTATCTAGTTTATTGTTATTTTGTTTTTAACCTAACATACCCTTACACTCAAGAGGTATACCAAATGGTAATTAATGAGGATTTTCAATGAAGTGGACGTCCCATACAACTAGACAACCAGCTTGCACTCTGCTCTGCCATGTCTTTGTATTAATGAGATTTTAAACTCTGCTATCTTTTCACTCTGCAAAACAAACTTTACTCTTAAGAGTTGCTGTTTTGTCATTTCTTCTTTTCTGTCATGACTGTCAGATGTCATGGAGCTCAACAAACAGAGCAATTTCCATATCAGCAAGTTCCTAAGGCTTCAATTTTCCAGGTGGGATGGAGTTGCATTCTATGGGAAGAGAAATGGAAAAGCCTCAGAAAGAGTTTGTTAGAACTGATTTTAACTGCTGAGTTGCCTTTTCTCAGGGTGATGCCAGTCTCCACACACACTTATAGAAACTGTTACCAAGGACTGGAGAGCATAAAGATAAAATACAGAAATGTGCTGCCCTTTTTTGGATCTCTCAGAAAGGAAGAAATGATGTTTTTAAACATCATATGAAGGAGAGTTAAACTTCAGTCTGTGATGGTAGTCTTGTCTGTGACAGCTGGACATGTGGTGCTGCTTCTCTTTGCTATGAAAACCAGCATAGAAGTTTCTGTTCATTATAGAGGAAGCAAGATCTTGGCCCATGATAATATCACTGCTTCTAGGTGTTAAATCTTATAGGAGAAATGAAGCATAAGACTGTCATGCATGTCCTTGTGCTGTGAAATATGACAAAAGCCCACCTGAATGATGCTATCATTGCTGACAGACATGCTATGAGAATGCCATTTTGCATGGAGACTTGTCAGAGATATCCCCAGCCCCTTGCTGATGCCTTCACCAGACCTCAGTAAATTGTCAAGTCTAGAAAGGGAAGAATAAGGAGCAGGGACTTTAAGAATCTCAAGAGAGATAAAAACAGAAGCGTAGTGTATGTATTTTTCTGTGGCTTTCCAGGCATAATGAAGATGCCAAATTTTGTTTTCTGTGATGTACCTAGCCTGGCTGGGGTTGCTCTTAGGGCTCTCTGTTTTTCTTGGGTTGGGTTTCTCAGCCCTGGGTGAGGGCAGCACTGTGCTGGCACCTGGATGACTGGGGACTCCCAAGAACCCTGAGGCCTGAGGTACTTGCTGTGTCAGGACCAAAGCCCACTCCACTATCAGGCTGCTCTGGGAAACTCTGCAACTGCATCACCTAGGGGGTTCTGACCTTTTGCATTTATCTTATATGGGGGATGAATGATCCCCCAAATGGCTACAGGACCATCTCCATGAAGAATAGGTTTTCTGTTTGAAACTCAAGCAGGCCGATCTGATCCTGCAATACCCGGTCAGCTGCAATTCCTGTGATGATGAATTTATTTTTGAAGATGCTGTGACCTTGGCTTCTTCACGTCCAGAACAGACTGGAAGCTGCATTTATTCACATGCACTCTAGAGTGAAGAGACGTAAAGCAGTTTTAGAAATGGCCTGATGTTTCAGGATGTTCTGCTTGGAATTTGCCCTTTTGCTAGCCTGTTTTCTACTTATATCTACAGATAGCTTTTGCCCCCGAGGCTAGGAGAATGTGTCTAGGATAGGAAAATAATGAAGTTGTCAATTTATTCATTTGCGTCTAGTGTGAAGCTTAAAAATAGGATGTGATCAATAGCTAACAACAGGACGCATGGAAGAACAAGAGCTGCCTTCCAAGTGCTAAGAGGCTTGACAAGGTTACTGTTCTGGCAGTATGTGGTTACTTGTACGACCCTAACCTTTGTCAGAAATGCTTGTTGTAATTATCACAGATCTTCCCTGGCCCTTACCTTCCATCACTCCCTCAGCACAAACAACTCAGAGATTGCTTTTCCATTATAAATTGTATTTGGTACCCAGATTTTAAAAGGGCTAACTTATGGATTTCTTTTCCTGTCCTGTTTTTTTTTTTTTATTCTGTTTTTCCTTTTAATTATGACAGGACATGGTCAGTGTGCTTGGTTTCATTGTATTCAGCCTCACTGACTGATACACTGGTGCTCTGTATGTGCTGCATACAGGAGGCATATGTATGGATTCACCTTCCCTTCTAGTCACAATCAGTGAACCTTGTTTTAAAAGCCACTACAAAAGGAGAAATCAGTTTCTACGGATTCACTCGTTAGGGCTTATAACTACACGTCTCAGTGCAGAAGCAGAGTAATGGGTCTCAGGTTTACCAGCAACTGCAGTCCTTGTTTTGGGCAATTCATCCACTCCTCCCTGTGTATGAGATGACTTCTGTAACCAGGAGAGTCAGTTGCATAACCAAGAATAAACTTGCTTAATAGGAATCAGGTGACTGGTTTCAACTGAGCCAGTTTAGCTGTTACTTTTAAGGGAAGCTTAGATTATGATGTTTCCTGATACTGTTTAGGCCAGCTTTGGCTACTGTCTGTGCTTAAACATATCCTTGAAAATTGCTTATTTGCTGATGGCTGTATTAAACAATAGTCTAGATATGTACAGAGAACAGTTATGTATGGAAAGTAATTGATTCCATGCTGAAGAAATGATTTGTTTCAATTCCTCCCTTTATCTGAGTGGCAAAGTATAGTAATTATATAATTCCTTTAGAGCATAGTTTGCAGTATAAATACATGCTAGTTTGATGTGTTTTATAACAAAACAATTTAATTACAAAAATATCAATGAAGTATTATTTTATCTTTCAAAGGAGAAAGCACAACAAAGCCTTACATAGCAAGGAAGGGACTGCCAAAAATGCCCAACTGTAACAGGAAGAATCAATTAAATCAGCTTATGATTATATCTTAAACAACTCTGACTTTTAAGCCAGGTGAACCAAGTGTGATGGGTGTTAAGTTCCTATCAGAGTACTGGTATCAACTCTCTCAACATGGAGAATGGACTTGCCTCAAGAGCTGTCACGGGTTACTTAGATTTACCTATGCCCGTGACAGGGGAAGCCACCCCACGCCCCCCCCCGGGGCCCGGAAAGGAGGGGGAAAAGGGGAATGGGATAAAACAGCGACAATCTAAGGAGGAAAAACTTATTTTACTAAATATGATATCGAAATACAAGATAACACAATATAATATAATTAAGGCTAACAAATCGAACGAAACAGAGAGAGAGAGTCTCCGAAAACCGAGAGGCCTACTGTGAACTCTAGGCGACACGGCTGGAACGCTTCCCACTCTCCGAGAAGTTCGAGAGAAGAAGGAGGGCACTCCAGCCTGGGAACGAGATTATATAGAGTCCTGGTCCCGTGACTTATTGTTACTCCTGTTGTTCTCTGGGATATGTAGTCTTCTTCTGTGGACTGCACATTCAACAGAAGTATCCATACTTGACATGATGTTATGATGTGGAATACTGATAGCAAAATTACAAAATTACAAAACCATGACAAGAGCCTTAAGTGAGATGTACTATGTAGCTCAACTATAAAAGAAAGTTGTGTCACTTATGGCTTACATCGATTGGATGTCTGCTTCCAAAAAAAAAAAAACAGAGGAAAAAAAATCAGGTTCAGGTTAGTTAAAAAAATAATAATAATACTAAAGATCATATTTTTTTCTTTCCTTTTTAAATATTTTTAAAAGAATCTGTTGAGATGAACGTTCCTTTCCTTGTTACATTTAGAGTTGTTTTCTGAATAAGACCCAAAGTAATGATGAAATCTCTTATTCTGCAAGGACATCATTTCCATCATTTCCCTGCAAGCTCTATTTAGCTCTCTTCGTAACTAACTCAAAGAATTTGACTTCCCCTGGTCACCCACTGGGATTATATGCAAGTTAGAGGCAGCTACAGCAGAAGTAGAGGTGATAAAGGATGGTGATCAAAACATTTCTGGTCAGTGCTACACTTGGCGGGTACTGATGGCAGCTCAAGGAGACTAATCATTGACTTTGCCCTTGTGCTCTTTTTTTCCTGTTCTGCAGCTGCTTTTTCATACTTTGAACAGTTCTTTCATTATCATTTTTAACATTAACATGTATTAACTAAGGTTATTTTTCTTCTTATAGCTTTACTGCAATGGTACGTTCTCCATGTTTCTTTTTCTACCATTCCTTCTAGCCTTAACCTCAGTACTTCTGTCATTACCAGCAATGGCACACAGTTGGATTTAAATTGATTGAGGTGTCTAGGAGATACTCTAGAGTTACTGAGATACTCTGGATAGTACATCATTTTACTAGTCAGTCTGCTTTCTATGCCCTCAACTTCTCTTTGTTGGAAACCACAGTGTTGGAAGAAAACAGATCACTGTTCTAGCAGCGAACTGAGACACAAAATTGCTCTGGGTTGTATTTAGGCACTAAAATTCTTTCCTCCCTTAAGTCAGATTCAGAATTAGCCAGCAAGATTCATTCAGGTCATCCCTGAATGTGCCAGTATGGTTGATTTTGTACCAAACTCTTGGTTTTCAAAAAATGATAACATTCTGAAAATCACGTATTTTTCATACTACTGTTTTTTTGGGCCACACTGTGGATGATTAAAAACAAACAAACAAACCAACAAAAACAGCTATGAATAATAAAGAGTCCTTCCTGCTTGATTTTTACTCACACAACAGGAGTATGGAAAACCAGACACAGTCCAGAAAATTCAGAAGTTCCTGTTCAGTGGACCAACCAAAACATACAAAACAGCTGAATTTCTACCTAGTGCACATCTAAATGTATTCTCCATCAGAAAATAGCAATTATTGAATACATCATGTACAATGACATCAGGGAGCAAAATGTTCCTCATGCTGCCCAATGGACCATGCTGGAACACCTGTTTCATATCATGAAACCATTTATAATTGCTACCCAAGAAGTGAGAGCTGAAATGGCATCATTAAATCTAATTCTGCCAATCATGTCTTTGTTGAAAAAATCCCTAAGGGGAGAGGGAAAGAAATAAAATGTATGAAAATCATTTTCCATTGCTTTATGTTTTTGAGCCATGGAAACAAACAAATATTGATACTGTGTGTAGTCTTAGAGCTGGTAGCTATTCCTAGGACTCTGCAGCAACAAATATTCATTAAATGTATATTTTTCGTTGCAGATGTTAAAACAGTGGCCCTTTCAAGTGACCTCACATTGTTCTATTACCTGCCTTGGGTTCCACTCCTTGTAAAAGCATATCCTGATGTTTTTTTTTCTGTGTCAGCAAGTTGTTTGAAGCAGTAAGTCCTTCCTGTTTGTTTACATTCTTTTGCTCTCTGGGGTACTCAAATGTCCCTTACAGTAATGGATGTACCTTTGCCCATAGCTCAATGAATTTTGTGTCTAAGGCTTTCATATTGCAACCTGGCCAAGGCAAGTAACATGCTTAGGAAATCTGACCTTTGCTATTGCATTTCATCAAATTTTGGCACGGATGCAAACACCACTGGAAATTCCCTATTGGAAAGCATTGGCACAAATGGCTCTGAGGCAGCTGTAGGTAGCAGTGGAGCAGGGGCAGACATGCAGCCCTGTGGAGCCATCTGGTATCTCTGCCCACATGAAAACAGCAAGTTGTGGTCTGAGATGTGTTCTTTGAATATAAGACCTGGTTCAACTGTATTGGCTTAACAGAGGTTATTTTTCTTACAGCACATTATTCCTAGTTCAGAAGGAACTATCTACTGATGGCAAATTATGCTTCAAAGTACTTATCTTGATTAAACGAAGCTCTCCATGGAAACTACCTTTTGCTCCTAGGGTGGAATATTACTCCAGCCATGGTCCAAAGACATCCTACTCTCAGTATATTTTTAATGGACAGAAGGAGGTTGCTTACAAACAGGCTACAGTTTCATGATCTGGGGTAGGACCATATTTCTCTCCCAGACAGTAACAGACACCTCAGCATTTCCATCTGCAGGTCTAGGGACCCCTGTACAAGAAAGACAGGCAGCTGTTGGAGAGGGTCCAGAGGAAGGCCACAGAGATGATCAGAGGGCTGGAGTACCTCCCTATGAAGGCTGAGGGGTGGCCTCATTGCAGCCTTCCAGTACCTAAGGGGAGTCTATAAACAGGAGGAGAATCAACTCTTTGAAAGGGTAGATAACAGCAGTTGAAGGAGAGAAGATTTAGGTTGGATATCAGGGGGAAGTTCTTACCAAGAAAGTGGTGAACTGCTGGAACTGGCTGCCCAGAGGGGCTGTAGATGCCCCATCCCTGGAGGTATTCAGGGCCAGGTTGGATGGGGCCCTCGGCAACCTGGTCTAGTATTAAATGTGGAGGTTGGTGGCCCTGCCCGCTGCAGGGTTTTGGAGCTTGATGAACCTTGAGGTCCCTTCCAATCCAAGCCATTCTATGATTCTGTGATTCACTGACTGTTAAGCTTTTTGCTTTCACAGAATTTTGATCCTATTACTTCTGTGAACAAGTGCACTGATTATGGTATTTCTGTTCCTGTACATTAAAGTACTGAAGTACTCTAACAGTAAAACACTGTAATTTGGCAGATACCAGTTTGGCTAAATAACAGATTAGAAAAAGGAGATGATACACAGATATAAAATGGGTGAACTAGATGTACTTGGAGGAGGGGATGGCTAAGCCCACCACTTTAGCAAGTGTCAGGAAAGCCCAATTACTAAAGATCAGTGAAGAGACCCATAAGAAATCTCCAGAATGCTGCCCACAACTCAAATTGTACTGGCTCTTCAACAACCTGATCTAGCTGTACATGTCCCTGTTCACTGTGAAGGAGTTGGACTAGATGACTTTTAAAGCTCCCTTCCAACTCAAGTGATTTTATCATTCCATGATTATGGTAAAGGGATGTGGGAAGCAGAAGACAAGTGGGAGAGACCAAGATGGAGATATTCCATTTGGCAAAAAGGCTTGTGTCACTATGGAATTAAATGAGTTTTGGAAGGATAGTTTTGGATTGATAGTTTTGGAGTTAATTTGATTATTCTCTGCAGTATTTACTGTTTAGACTGTCTTAGGAATTCCTGATTCATCTTCATGTGGTTTTCAGTGGTGGTAAATTCATTCTGCTATTGTGATGGCTGTAGTCTACGTGCTAGGAATATTTGCTGGTAACCCCAATGTACTTCCTAACTTCTCTGTAGAATTCTAAGAGGCTAACTAAAACTCTTTTCAAGTCAGCCATTTAACTGGCAAACAATTAATGTCACCATTATCAAAGGTCATATATGAAACTGCTAGCAATTCTCTTGCTAGGGCAGATGGTCACCATTTCTCTTTCCTTTATTTCCTTTAGAGTTCGTCCTGCTATGGTAAATGATATGGGGAAAAGTGATGGGTATTTCTGCCACTAAGGAAAGCACATTAAGAGCTTTCTGTAGTCTTCAGAGTTTTTGCTGCTGGCTCTTTCACCTTGTGCGTAGTCCCATTACCATCACAGCAGTATGGGGTTAATTTCACATAGCTGCATGCTGATATACGTCATCCAGTTTCAGGCTTAATGCAGGCTTTTCTTCCACCAGCATGGCTAAGACTGGAGTGTGATCCTGTCTTGCTAGCTCAGTGGAAGCAACATTAGCATTTTAGTTTGGCTTTGGAGCATGCAATTGAAACCAGCACCAATTTATCTCCAATGTACTGCACTGTGGTTCACATCACAGAGCAGTCTCCTAGCACGTGAATTTGATTCTTTTTGGGTTAAATCAAATTGAAGGATGCATTCTTGGAGGTCACCTAGTGTATTCCAAACATTAATAGGAATTTAGCCTCCAGTAACAGAACAGAGACAGTCTGAAATAAAATCACTGGAAGCATGCAAACTTCAGCTTCTCTGCATCAGTTGTTTCCCCTTACAAATGTTCACCCATTGGGTGACTGGATGAATAATCACAGCTTGTATGTCACTAGGGTGTAGAGTAACATTTGAGTTACTCCTATTAAGTCATTGCTCTCAGCTTTTATTTATTAAAGTATTACCTGGGCTATACCATTGCTGTTCCAGCTCAGCTACCTATTGTGTTTTGCTGTTGTTATTTGGTTAGTTTTTAGCCCTATTTAGTACATTAGATGAGCATTTTGTGGATATGTATGAATATGTATATATGTGTGTGTATGTTTATACAGACATACACAAACCTACTGTTTCAATGTTTTATAACAGATGGTAATGTACTACATTTTTAATCGGTGCATCCTTTTGTCATAATGCAAAACTAATTGTGTTGCTGTGTGCTAGAGGTCAAAGTTGTTATAATAAAACATCCATCCTGGAGCTTTTTAGAGGAACCTGTTTAAAAAGGTTAAAGTGGGTAATTATCACAACCCTAATTTACAACTACTTGGCAATAAGAGTTGCTTTTCAATGAACCGTTTATTCATGATCTGCTGCTTCACACTGCAGGATTCTTCTTGACTAGGTTAGAAAATGTAATTAATAAATGATAGGATTATTTATGGTTCATGGTGCCAGATTGGGAAATACAATGATATACAGAATGAGCTAAAAATTATTCTTACAAGCAACATCTTGGTTTTTAATCCATGGATTGGATTGTCACATTACTTGATATGGTGTGGTGAACTCCTGATGGTATTCATAGGACATCATTTTGTTTGTCAGCATTGCTCCTCTGTGTGCCAGTAAAAATGGACACGATCCTTTGAGAGCAGACTTAATGAACACCAATACATTAATCTCTCTCTACTTGAGGTAGGGTGGCATTTGTGTTTGCACTTAGTTTAACTGTATTAGCGATAATCCTAAACCCCTAGTGGAAACTGGAAGATAGTTATATTTGATAAACATGAAGTAATCTTTTTTAAGAGTTTTTGCTAGTAATACTACTTATGGAACAGACAATTTCAAATTACAACAATAGACTTAGATGAATGATGTTAACTCTAATGTGTTTATTCATGGGCAGAATGTCTGATCTCATGTTACTGGTGTTGGAATTCTGCTATGATCTGAAAAGGATCCAGGCCTAAGTGGAAAAATATTCTGAGTGATAACATTCTATATGGTTACTTTTATTAATTATTGCTTCTGTGAGAACTTTTGCAAGGACTGAATTCTGCACAGTTGTATGGAAAACCAGCATAAAATATAAATCTGAGGCGCACTGACACTCTGCCCTGGTCTGTATGGAGAACATACTGGAGCAAATCAATGAAAATCCAGGCTCTAGCACTAAGTTGAAAGGCACTCTGGACAAATTCATTTTCCAGTTTATTCTCATCTCAGATCCTTTTAAAAATGTTTTCCTCTAGTAATAAGGATTTCCAACAATTCTTAAATGTTTGTTTAGCTGATACTTCCAGAAGTAACCTAACAAGGGAACTGAAAAATGCCCTGTATGTTTAGATAGTGATTTCAGTCTCACAGTTTTAGAAGTTCAAATGGTGAAGAACACTGGGCATGAGAACAGTGGCTGAAACCTAGCAGATCTGCAGGTGTAACTGTGGTTAGGAAGCACTTTCAGAATTCCAACACCCCTGCTCAAGTAGGGTCACCAAGGATGGACATTCCTCAGATTCACTAGGCAACCTGAGCCAATGAAAATTAATCATCAACTGTAACAATGTTTAGTTGTAAGTATGATTAATTTTGTGCTTTTCAGTGTATGGATTTGCATACACTTACATATAAAAACAATATTGCAGTTTTATTTTTGTTCTTAAGACTAAGTTCAGTTTATAGCAGCATTACTGCATTATAGTTCTAAACACTAATTCAGGTTCAGGGATTGGTTTTCTGTTGGAAGCAATGGTGTCTGCATTCAGATCCTCTGACTGTGTTTTGGATTGAATGTATAATTGGAAGTGCAAAATTGATGCTTCTATTTATAGAAAAATATATATCAGAGAACAGTAAAAAGATTTCAAAATGAAGCTGAAGTGAAGAAACTTGATGAAATGAAGACAAGATTTAGCTTTTTCCTAAGTGAAAGTACAGGATACAGTTCAGTTTCTTCAAGTGTTAGTTTATTCATCTTTATCAACTGTTTTTCTGTGTACCAAAAAACAAATGAAGGCAAAAGGCCCTAACATTTTGAATTCCACTCCTGGAGTCTTCATGTGATTTGTGCTTTGTTATGTCACGTTTTATGTTTCAAGAGCCTTCCAGTCTTTTCTTCTCTCATAATCTGGGAGGATATCTGCTTCGTATATGGACATGGAATATTATGTATAGAATCAGCTGTTTTGAACTCAGAACTCTTCTCTAATGTTTATAAGGATTCTGTCTTATTCCAGATAGAGTTCAAGAAGGAAGAAGTGTTCCCAGGCCCACCTGCATTTATGATTCCCTTTTCTGCATATTTTCAAACTGGAATCTTTGTGATATATAAATTCACCCCATTTAATGCCCCAGGCACTCACTGCAAGTGATAAAAAGCCTGTTTGTCATATTGCCCTAGACCTATGGCAGCCCTACTGGTCTGCAGCTTCTATATTACATCTTTTCCAAAGAGGGGAACATACACATTAAAAGGTTGTTTCTATCAAAAATAATTAAAAAGAATCCCTTCTAAAAAGTCTAAAGAACAATATCTGGCCAGTCTGTGATGACACATACTAGATCACTAGCTTCTTCCCTTGCAAAAAATAATTCTTTTCAATATTTACATGAAGAATCTCATTTTTGTATCTTTTTTTTCTTTTGGTCTTTCTTTTACATAGACCCTGATTATGAGAAATAGGAGAGAACTAATTTAAAGGAAATTAAATGATCTCTTGTGGACACATACATAGTTCTTATTTTCCCTGCTAGAGCTAGAAAGATTATTGCTCTTCTAAAACTGTCTTCCTAGACTGCAGAGGAGTGATACAGAAGATATCTAGGAGGAAAGATAAGATTATTTTTTTCTTGTAAACATATGGAAAAATAAAATCCCTTATATGCCATATAATGGAGATGTCATATGAGGGAAAATCTTTTTTAGTGTTCCAAACAAAACAAAGTGTTCATCTTTCTCAAGATATATTCTATTAATTCCCATATTTCACAAAGAGAAAGGTGAAGATTTTGTAGAAATTGGCTTGGCTGGGATCTTTTAAGATCACCTAGTTCCCACCTCCCTGCTCTAAGCAGGGACACCTCCCACCAGACCAGGTTGCTCACAGCCCCATCCAGCCTGACCTTCAGTGTTTCCAGGGATGGGGCAGCCACAACCTTGCTAGGCAACCTGTTCCAGCGTCTCACCACCATCACAGTAAAGAATGTCTTCCTAATATCTAGTCTAAATCTACCCTCTTCCAGTTTAAAACCACGTCCCCTCATCTTGTCACTACCTGACCTCATAAAAAGTCCCTCTCCAGCTTTACTGTAGGCCCCTTCAAGTACTGGAAAGCCGCTATAAGGTCCCCCCAGAGCCTTCTCTTCTTGAGGCTGAAAAGCCCCAGCTCTCTCAGCCTGTCCTCACAGTTCTCCTCTGGACCTGCTATAGCAACTAGAAATTTCAAATAAATATTCCTAAGGTGAGCCTTATTTGAATGACATTCAGCCTGTATCTGGTCTGAGAAGGGTGGTGATGTTTTCCTATTTAGTTAAACATACGATTCAATTCAAACTGAACTTTCAGTAATTTCTTCCTTAGTACTTTGGTCTCTTCTTATTTGTCTTTTTCCACTGAAGTTGAAATCATTCTGTTTCATTCACCCATGAAGTACAGTCTCCCTGTGTGCAGTTACAGGAAGTGCCTAAACATCCGTCCACCATTTCTGCTTGACCACCTGAGGAACTTCTTTCTTTGTGACCTTATTTAAGTCTATTCTTCTTAATAGGCTTCATTTTCTTATTTATAATTTGATATGCCTCAGCTCAGGTAGCACTTTGCGGCTACTACGTTCTGTGGGTGCATAAGGAAGAGTCAGTCTAATGTTTTTTGAAGTGGTGGATGAGCAGTCTGCTATTTTTAATCAGGCAGTTTTCATGTTCCATTTCAGGAGTGGACTAACACATCCTCTCATAAATACATGAATTCCTCCTCCCTCATCCTGGTATACATACACACCTGCATAAGTGTCAATTTAGGCAAGTCACATGGCCTCAAATTTCAAAAGATTTTTGATTATTTAAACCAGCTTATTCTTTGGAAATTACAGGGCATTTGTCCTTTAGTATATCAGCACATCAACCAAAAGCACCAGACACCTCTGAAACGTTGCCCATATATGCCACTTTTGAAGCAGGAGGTAGAAGAAAATTGTCTCTCCCCATCCTGGACTCTGGGAGATGTTGAGTCTGTTGGGAGTCACGTTGTCATTTCCACAATTATATGTGTGCTTCTATAATAAATAGCATCTGGGGGCAAAGCAAGTGAAAGATTACAAACACATCTGCCTAATTTACAGAAAAGGTACTCTAAACCTTTCCTCACTGTGTATACCCAGAAAAAATAACTGCTACAATACCTTGGAACTTGCAATGTGTGTGTTGGTGACACACAACTTTGCCACCTCTGTCTGCACTATGCAGGCAGGAGCATTGCTTACAACATGATACAAACTCAGGCCATTCACAGGAAAGCTGATATGATTTTCAGTCTTCTAGGATGATTAAGCCTTTATTTCCCTCATCCTCAGCAACCCAACTCTTCTCTGCTTTCCTTTCCATGACATTACACAGTTCAGCTTTTTTTGATCTTGCATATAGTCATTTCTCAAGCTATTGTATCAGCTGCGAGTCTTTTATTCTTCCTAGAAGTATGTAGTGGCACATTGTCTGCAGAGGGCTCTCTCTTAAAGATGCTCTGTAAACCCACTTCGCTATGCGTATGCGCAATCCCTGCCTGTAAAGTGCCACCTCTTAACTGTGTGGCATAGAAGATAACAGGACTTTGCTTCACAACCTATGTGAGTGACAGAAGTTCAGCACAATGAATTGTCTTTGACTCTTGTGTGCAATCTGGCTGTCCCAAATAGACTTGCAGTAGCATGACATCATAATTTTATCTTCATCTTTCCCTCTCTTTCTCACCTAATCATCCGTAGAATGAGGACACAACAATGTGTTTGTGTATCATTTGGGATCAGCAGCCAAGTCATCTGTGAATTACATAGGTCAACAGAAATGGAGGTTAAGCTTTGGTCCACATGCATTCTTCCTGTCATCAGAGATTACAGACAAAACAAACAGAAATACACCACACACAGTTAATAAATGATTTTAGAATTGCTTTATTATGGGCAGAAGGAAAAGAGAAGGGATTATATCTCTGAATGCAAAGCTTGTTTTCTCTGATCCCGTCATGGGAGGGTACAGGGAGGAGTTTTTTTAATTGATACAAAAAAAACCCTACAAACCCGTCTTAACATATATGTACCATAGTACAAAACTATAAGGTTCTAATAGTTTGCAGGCATAGTGACAGTTGTGTGTCAGTGGGGAAAATCAGGATCTCTCCATAGAATTGCATGTAATACCTTTGAATGTACTTCAGGACTGCACAAACACTGACACCAATTCTTTTCTGCTTTTTCCTCAAATACATCCCTTCTCTGTCATTCTCTTCATTATCTTGTAGCCTTCTGAGCAGACCATTAATCATGTTCTCCCTAATTCCAATCACCAGGATCCCTGTTCCTAGAACTCTATTTATGAGTTACAAGTAGCCAGTTTCTACCAGCCAGTTCTGTAGGTGCTACCTACAGTCTATTTTCTGAAATATATTTGTTTTCAGGATACTTCTTTAATTGGATGGCAAGGCATCAGATACTTCACTAGAGAGCTGGGTGAAGCATAGGAAACAGGATTATGGTTTATCTCAAATGTTTCTGATTTCTTTCAGTATATAAATTAGGGCAGAGAGTGCAGTTCTGGGATGAAAAGAAATTTTGAGTATTAATATGTCAGAATGACCTGAGAAATCGCTTATGGGCATGGAGATATCTTCCTTTTTTCCCCTATATGTGTCAGGCTAATAAATGATATTACCTCTCCCTACAAAGTGCCAGTTGAAGTGCTTGTAGAAGAGTGAAAGGACAGTTAGAAATGAATAAGAAGCTCCAAGTATATTACGAAGTAAGGAAGGTATCTTGGCTTTAGATGTGACCTGCTTAGATAGGTACTTTGAATGCTAGCAAGATAAATGCAGCTTTAAGAAAAATTATGGCAAGGGGATGGAGGCAGAGACAAAATGAATTTGATCTTCCAAACACAACCACCAAGTGGAAGAAGGGTGGGATTGACAAACTACATGATATTTGAAATTTATGAGGGAAATGCTTGGCATTAGCAAATACAGCAAAATATCAAAGACAGAAGATGATAGTTTTGCTATCTACTCCCTAATCAAAACAGAGACTATCTTGAATCTCCTTCTCACAAATTCTGCTTTAATATGGAAAAACAGAATTTTTTAAAAATGGTGTGGTAGGATTATTCTTTTCTAATTTCTGCATAATGGTGGAGAAATTACCAATCAATTACCTTGTACACAATTTCATTATTTACAGTGTAGAATATTTGTTTTCATAGAATCATAGAATCATAGCATCATAGAATTACAAGGTTGGAAAGGACCTACAAGATCATTTAGTCCTATCATTGTCCCATCACCATTGCTACCACAAGCCACTAAACCATATCTTGTAGCTCCCATCCAGACGCCTCTTGAACACTGCCAGGGACGGCAACTCCACCACCTCCCTGGGCAGCCATTCCAGTGTCTGACCACTCTCTGAGAGAAAAAGTTTTTCCTTATGTCTAATCTAAACCTCTTGTACAACTTGTGGCCATTTCCTCGGGTCCTGTTGGTTGCCTGGGAGAAGAGGCCAAACCCCTTCTCAGCACAGCCTCCCTTCAGGAAGTTGTAGAGTGCAATGAAGTCTCCCCTGAGCCTCCTCTTCTCCTGGCTAAACAATCCCAGCTCCCTGAGCCGCTCCTCATAAGACTTGTGCTCCAGACCCCTCACCAGTTACAGTGCCTTCCCTTCTCTGGACACTAAACATGTCTTTCTTGTAGCGAGGGGCCCAAAACTGAACACAGTACTCAAGATGCGGCCTCACCAGTGCTGAGGACAGAGGGATGACTACCTCTCTGCTCCTGCTGGCCACACTATTTCTAATGCAAGCCAGGATGGCACTGGCCTTCTTGGCCACCTGGGCACACTGTTGGCTCATGTGCAGCCAAGCATCAACCAACACCCCCAGGTTCCTTTCCTCTTCACAGTCATCCAGCCACTCAGCCCCAAGCCTGTAGCGCTGCATGGGGTTATTGTGGCCAAAGTGCAGGACCCAGCACTTGGCATGTTGAACCTCATCCCATTCACCTCAGCCCAGCGATCCAGCTTATCTAGATCCCTCTGAAGGGCCTCCCTACTTTCAGGCAGATTGACACCATCTCCCAGCTTGGTGTCATATGTTTCAATGTCCTTGAACGTTTTTTATTTAGTTCTGTTGTGAAGGGAATAGATTCTGTGTAAGCAGCCAGTCTGCTGTTAGCCTTTAGGCTTCCACCACTATAGATTTTCACATATTCCAGAAACCACTGTTATCATTAAAAGAAAGAAATAATACAATGAGATTCTTAATTAAATTCTTATGCAGACAATACATTTTTTTCTATTACAAGAACCATTTACTAAAAGACTCACAGAGAAGTTTGTTGAAGCCTTCACACCCTTTTATTTAGCTCAAAAATATTTTTGAGCTTTCAAATTCCTACACACGAGAAAGAAACAGTCTTACTAGTTCTGGATTTTTATTTTTTTTTTATTAATACCACTAGCTCTCCTCTCTCCACACACATCCTTTCAAAGCAATTTTTAGGCTCTCTTAATACAAACATATTGAGAGATTGGTCATAAATACTGTACTGATTATTATTGCTATGAACAATCTGTTCATCACATTACTGGTATTAGAAATGGAAAGACCAATTAGACCTGTTAACCCATCTTTTTGTCAGTAAGTTGATTGGGAATTACTGAAGCATAACAATTCTAAGTGGCTTTTCATGTGAATGCCAAGCTAAAATGGATATTCAGAGATGCATCAAGCATTTGTACCTGGCATCACATTCCTCATTTAAAGATCTACATGTTAATTTGCAGAAGTGCAGCATAAACATTGTTCGGCTTCTACGCATCCTCTCTCCAATATTCATACACATGTAAGTGTTGAACAGTAAAACTGTGGGCCAGATGCTGTAAGGATGAGGAGTAAGGTTAACATGGCTTGTTGGGATATAATAGATAAAGAGTGGTATAACAGGAGAAAATTGATAGAAGGGCTCAAGGATTGAACTACAATAGACACAGCTAAAAAGTGTTAGTTAATACTAATATTGGAATGCATTTAACAGAGAGCATTTAAAAAAAAATAAAAAATGAAGAAAGCATTTCTCATGCTTTTATGTCAGAAAATGCCTTATCCAAGCAAATAGGGTTTCTGAAAATGGCAGTCAGTGAAAGATACCATGAGAATTACCCTGTAAGACATACAGAAAGAAGAATATATTGAGAAAAGCATGTTCCTTTTACTTTGTGTTGTACTCGAGTCAGTAGGTTTTTGAGACAGTCAGAAATTCTTCAGTACAGAATAGAGAGGTAGCTGAGAAACATTTCTTTGTAATTTAATCTTCCCTTAAGATCAAATAATTCTTTTGAGATATCTGGAAATAGAGGACAGACTTCTTGGAAAGGGTGGAATTGCAGACCCCTGCCACCTCCTCAGCTTCAGATTCCTTAATGTGAGATTGGGAGAAAATTTGCCAGGTCTGTCCCATGGCTTGTAGGATTTGCTGACTTTTACTAAAAATCTCTGAAATTTGTACATATACTCTGAAAAAACCAACCCCAAACACACAGATTCTATACTTAAACTAAGTGCATAAAATATTCGTTTGAATTCAGGCCAACATTTTCAAGTGTAAATAAGACATCTTTATGGCAAGTTTGAAGTCAAATGTCTCTATTAAAAAAATGGCTGCAGAATTAATTAAGCACATATTTTTCTAACTCCTTTGGATTCCATGTCTATTAATAACATGTCAGAATGATTCCTATTTTGATGAGGATTCATCAGAGCAGCCTTCTTCCTCACTTCTTCCTTGTCTGCACAGTCAAATATTTGGAAGGTATTAGCAGAACTGGAGAGGAGTACAAGTAGTCACTGAATACGGTGGAAATGTATTACTCTTATCAGTCCTAGTTTTTTGTCTCATCAGGTAAAAGCTTGCTGAGTTTAAGTCACTCTAAGCATGTTTGAAATGCAGATGCTGAACTGATTACTTGCAGTGACTCATCTGACTCTGGTGTGGCTTCTTCTCACACAAGTGCAAGTGCGGATGTGGAACTGAATGTACATTTCAGATAGAAGTAGAGCTGGAATACTGATCCTCACTGAGTGTGAGACTGTTTTGCCTCGTCACATCAGTTACAATACTAACAGTGGTAGCATTTCTTTAATTAAAACACTTTAGATATTGCTGTTTCCTTGCTTGAATTTTTTTTTTATGAATATTTGAGCTATTTCTCTGAACATATTTAAAATCACAAAAATGTTATGAACTCCCCACTGTTTTTCAACATGTCATTTTAAAATGGTTAATTAAAAAATGATCATTTCATCTCTTGAATATCCTAAGTCCCTTCATGTACCATTTATCTGTGATTCTTAGACCTCTCTACCTGCAAGAATATTATTTGGACTCAGATTTTGTGTGCAGTAGGTTAGCATAAAAGCACTATGGTATGTTCAGCCATCTTGGCATTGTCATTTGAGGCTTTTTTAATTAAAAGTCTGCCTTGGAGTATGTCAAGTGCTCCTGTATTTTTGCCATTCTTCTTATCTCTATGGCAACAAAAATATTTCAACATTTACATGGGCATCATATTCTTTGCTAATGTACTATCTGAACTGTTTGTATGCTGAGAAGGGGAACAGCAGAGATTGGCTTCTGCTGGCTGGGATGCAGGAGTTGTCAAGACAACCAAGAGGCCTAAGGATGTCCTTACTAGTAGCATTAAATTGAAGCTTTAAATTAATTCACCCTCATGTGTTTTTGTAGCTTATGCTGTTAATTGAAATAATAGGAATGACCTTCCCTGTACATTCAGAGCACCTGTCCTATTAAAATTGCATGTGCTATTTACTTAAGTACACTCATCTATCAGACAAATCTAGCGTGAAATAGGGGAAAATGGAAGACACTTATATTGTACTGCTATGTATTGACTTGTAGTAATAGGAGAAGCTGCTTTTCTTGTGTCAAGCTTGAGATAGTTGTGATGAACATTTTATTCTGAAACTTCATTTATTTCTGCTTTCCACTCAAGAGCCTTAAGGCTGCATAGCTCCAGACACTACAATTTATCCTACACTGCAGAATATAATTGAAATGAATAGTTAAAATTGTTTTTCTTTCTGTAATATGTTTGAAGAAGTTGAGTATCATGATTTTGTGTATGCAAGAGACAGTCTTCCCATCTCAAGAGAAAAATAATCAGCAGGAACTATTTGTTCAAGTCACGCTCTTGCACAAACTCCATTTGTGAAGATACTTTAAATCTTTTTAGAAAGTATTTTTGTACAGGAGCTGGTTCAAGATTATGCATATGATAGTTTAGATTTGCGCATCCAAGAGCATAGGAACATCGGTGGGAAAGTATTATAAGTTGATATGTACATTTGTTTTCCTCCTCAAAAGAAAAAGATCTTCAAACTGCTGTTTTGCTGAAACTCACAAGAGTTTCATTTTGGTGCTTATGTTTATCAGATAAACACTTGGTGCGCTCAGCGCAGGGCAGAGGAGCTGATGGAGGCCTGATGGCGGTCGCAGCTCCTCACAGGGAGCGGAGGGGCAGCACTGAGCTCTGCTCTGTGTGACAGCGACAGGGCCCGAGGGAATGGCATGGAGTCCTAATCTTTTCAAAAGCTTATCAAATAATTAAGAGGAAATTGCATGTCCAGTTTCTGTTGGTTTTATGGAAACCTCACAATTGCTCAAAATGTTGATAAATGATGAAACAGAGGTTTGATCTCTCTGTGTTTGAGACCACAGGCAAAGTTCCTTGGGAATTCCTTGCTGTAATATTTGAACATGCCAACTTCACAATCACATTTCATGGTGTGCAGAAGCCCTAATACAATCCACTGACAGAATGGTATGGCAATTGGCTAAAAAACTAACTTGCTGCATAAACACAAATACCACATCATGAACTGAAAATGCTATAAATTTGTTTTTGTCCTTCTGAATGGACTGATTACTGGAGAGGACAAGAGGCAGCCAGGTTACCTCTGTTATTCCTGTGGCTGCTATAAATCTCACCACACCTAGTTCCATCTCTGACGTGCCAGGAGTGCTGCAGTGTGCATTCACAGTGTGTTTGCAACCAGTTTACTGTGTGCACATGAATGCTCACTTCTACTGGTATTTGATACATCTTTGAGTGCTCAGCACATATGAAAATCAAACCATTTAACTCTCGGTACTTTAGCTGTAGGGTAAGGGTAAATTTAAATTTAAGTATGCAGGCTTGAATGTCTTGGATCAAACTTTTCCATCAGCCCACAATCAGCAGTACTATCTAGGGATGACATTGCAGAATGGTAAAAATAAACTCATAAGCTCCCTTTAAAAGACAGTACTTAAATCATAGCTACATATAACACATTTTACTAAACTTAAACTGGCTATCACTTAGTGGGTCTACATCTGAAAGAAAAACATTGCTCTTCTAGCCATATGCAGATTAGTAATACTTATTTGTCCATGCACAGCTTCAGTCTATATATACATAGAGATATTATTGGTAACACTGAAGTCATCTTGCATTGACAAAATGTACAATAGAAGGTCCAAGGCCTGGACCAGAACAGCTTGTCACCGTCTTCCCTGTTTTCATTACTGATGGATACTTACTGACACTCAAGGTCTCCTGTGACGATCTCATGTTGTTTTTGCAAGAAGCTGGAAATCTGCTGCCTTGTAGCTGTATCATTTACTTGTGCTATGGAATAGTGACACTAAAATAGAGTGATGGAAGGTAGTCTGGGCAAATCAAAATCATTGCATGCTTTCTGGACAGTCTGGAAAAGAAACAGGGTTCCACTACAGCTGACTTAGGCACTTTTGTGTGATACCATTATTAGATTTAAGGGGGCTACAGGGAACAGTGTGAATGACTTGAACCTATTCTTACTGTGAGGATGCTACTACTCACTTTGAAAATGTAAAAGGATATTAAACTATCATAAAAGTGGGATTTAATATTATAGAAACGAGAGGCTACAGTGGCATTGAAACCAGTATGAATTGGATTGTTATCACTTCCCTTGTCTGAGAGAAAAAGGCAGGAGAGGCACAGCAGTCTCTGAAGTATCTTTAGGACTGGCATAAGACTGGTGAGAGCCCTAGAAATTGCAGGAGCCCAGACTTGTAGAGATCCCACAGCCTTCTCAATGTCTTGTTTGGGAGATGTAGACTTAGCAGACGAGTCTCACTTATTGAGGTCTTTAAGCAAAGTTTTCTTAAGGGTAAAGAAAATCTCGTGTGTGTACATAAGAAATTGTCTCCATGGCTCGTTGAGCTTGAGCTGTTCCAGCCATTGCAGAAGTATAGTTGGGAGTGACAGCAACCAAATGTCAAGCACAAGTCTGTCATAGTAGGTCAGGCATTTCAGATGGTATCTGAATGATCAGATCTGCAAACTCACATGCAAGTTCCTTACAGCAGCTAAAAATAACACTATGCTGAATTAAGCTCCTGCAAGGCTCTGGGACATCTGGATGCATTTTTCCCTTTTTGACCTCTATCCATACTTCCTGCAGATGCGACATGCCTACATAACAGGCCCCAGGTGCAAGTCAATATGGAATACTTCCTAAATCTGGACTAGCATAACATTAATGTGTCTCAATCATCTGTTAAAATAAAATAATACTATGATAATAATACTATTTCCATAATTTATTTTCAAACAGTTTGCTCTTAAAAAGCTCTCTCTTACCTCCTAACTTCCTTATAATGAATCTGGAAGTGGTAAAGGTAAAGTTTTACCCTCAGGCAAATGTTTACAGAACATTTCATGATTCTCAAGTTTTTATACTAAATATTATATCCATCATATATAATCTACCTTTACCCTCCTTTATCATCACCCCATAGTTTTGGTTCCTCTTCCCAGAGCCTGGATATGGCACATTAGTGTTTCCTTATTAAAGCAGCTTGCCAATGTTTTCTCTTCCTTCAGCACTGTGGGATATTTCATTGACACTCAGGATCTCCTTCGATATTCTCTCTCTGTCTCTCTTGACATTTTTGCAAGGAGGGAGAAAGAGGCTGGGGGAAGGTGCATATAATGCTTTCACTGCTGAGCAGTATGAATTATATCTGCTGGAGTAATAGTGTGAAGTGGCAGGGATTCGTTTTGATGAATCTCATGCTGATTTGTAGCCCCAATTCTAGCTGTAGGTAACACTGAACACCTGTTTGAAGTACCAGAGAGATGGAATAAAGCTGTGTACAGTAAATATGCTGTGTACTGTAGCTGTTTGTTTATTGTCACATGGTAATTAATTTGCAATTATATGTTGAGACATACCAGAAGAGAAGTGCCGAGGATAATTCCACCACCCAGAAGGAGGCTCAGCAGTGACACTTGTTAGGCTCTGAGCTAGCTGATTCTCTCTTTTCTCATTGCTGATTGCTTTCTTCTGTTTCTGCACAAACAGAAGGTTACAAGGGAGACTTCTGTGAGGATTCATGCCTGGATTCGAATCTGTGTTGTGGTACTCTAGAACAAACACACAAATGTGAAAGAGTCAGTGTGAAGATGTACAAGATTTGTCTCTGACATCAGTTGCATTACCACACCATTCATAGCATTGCTGTGCAGAAGGGGAAACTTGCTTCATCCACCTGTGAAATCTTTGCCTCTTCATCCAAACACCTGCTTGTTTAGCTCATTCAGAAACACCTTTTCTTTTTACCATGCATCACTTATCTGACTGGCAATGTCTCCGCGGAAAACCAAGCTCCTGCCCTCAGTCTTTAAAATGATTATAACTCGAACATCACTTTTTAAGTGACTCTTGTGTTTTATTGCTCTACTTCACAATGACCTTCATTCTCTGTCAACTGCTCCTTTCACTGACCTCACTGTACTTTCTTCCAATACATCTCATGTACTTGGAACTCCAGCTTTTTGAAAGTAGAGCCCCAAGTTGGCTTTCTGCTAGCACATGCTAAATGAACAGTGCACCCGGAGGCCTCTGTTTGCCAGAAGTGCCATAACAATACTGCAAGACAACAGGAGCAGCTGTGCTAGATATTGCAGCAAGTGCTTTCATTGCAATCTTATAACTTTGTCTTTTGTTCCTGTTTCACTATTTTTAGAAATAGCTTCTAACTAGAGTCACAGGAATTTGATCTTTTCTTCCTTGCTTTTTCCTAAGAAAAAGGTCTCTCAGGTCTCGGCTTGATACCGAAACACCCAGGACACCAACATCTGTCTTTACATCTTTCCTCCCATGACTTGTAATTTTTGTCTTTCCATTCTTCCGTCTAAGTATACTTCTAGTTTTGATTAGTCTCAGAATGTTTTAAGATGTATAAATAACTAAATTAAAAATCTAAATTTGAAAGTAGTTTGCTATTATTTCACTAAAAGGGGGAATAATTTTAAACTAAGACAGGAGAGGTTTAGGATAGATATTAGGAGGAAGTTTTTTATACAGAGGGTGGAGATGCACTCAAACAGGTTGCCCAAGGAGGTTGTGGATGCCCCATCCCTGGAGGCATTCAAGGCCAGGCTGGATGTGACTCTGGGCAGCCTGGTCTGGTGGTTGGCAACCCTGCACGTAGCAGGGGGGTTGAAACTGGATGATTGTTATGGTCCTTTTCAACCCAGGCCATTCTATGTGATTGTGTAAATTCTGTTATTCTGATGTTGTGTCTCTGCTATGGTTGCATAAATGGTTACCACGGAGTACATCAAGGTTTGATTTTTAGCTGAGAATATGTACATGGATCTTGAACTTCTATTGGCATACTTGTTTTACACAAATTTATGATCAACTGCAAATATACTGAGTATAAAAAGAAAAATCCTTTGACAGTAAAATATGAAATAAGTCAATGTGCCTCAAAGAGAGTGCTAACATAATTTTCAATTATGTCATGTAAGGAAGAAAAAGAGAGAAATACTGGCTTCCTCTTCAAATCTTCCCATATACGACATTTCTTTGACATTTTCACATGTGCTGAAAAGTTACACCTAAGGAATTCATTTCCATTGCTCTCACTTGGTGTCCAACAGTGAATGATATAAATATTTTATTAGGCAAACCTGCAGGTTTCTGAAGATTATATGTCTGATCAAGTTGACCCTTATAATTATGTTGTCTTCTGTAACTGTGGGATCTCTTTTAATTTTGTAGTCTTTTTGTAAATATTGAGCCTTAAAAAAGTATACAAATCACAAGCAAAAGTAGACTGTGAGTAAGAAAAGGAGTAAACAGGTCTGTTCTTGCTTGAGAAAATTCATGTTCTCTTTGTTGCTGTAGAGACAATGCCTTAATTGTTAGTAAATGACCACAGTGCAGTATGTCCTGAGCTTTTGAAAAATCTCTTTTCCCAGACTGTTTTCCTTTGCTTCTTCTTCTTTTAGGGTAATCAGTCTGGATACTTTGTTTTGTTTTGTTTTGTTTTTTCTTCTTTTTCTTGGGACATGAGATTTAATAGTAAGATGCTTCTGTTGCTCAGTCTTATGCAGTGCAAACTCAAAGGCTTGCAGTTCTGTCAAACTCGGGGGTTATATGCAGAGAAGAAAATATTTTTTGAGATTTTTTTGGTACAATCATTGACACGGGTGTGGTTATTTTTTATTTATTTATTTGGTTTTTTTAATTTTTAGATTATCTTTCATTTAAATTAGACTATGTGGCCTTTTTTCCATTATGAAACCTCTACCCCTGCTATTCTCTGCAATTTCCCTCTGTTTACTGCAATTATTAACTTAGCAAACAGTTTTTTTCCTTTTCTGGGAAGCAGTATAAACCATGCCATCCTCCTGTGCAGGAAGATGCTATGAAGGAAGGCTCTGTGAAGATGTGCATATTCCTTTGTACTATTAGTTTGATGTGATAAGATGAGCTAAAATATTGGTCCAGATGCTTAATACAGATGACTATCCTTGTTTATTTTTCCGTATTCATCCTATTTAAATTTAGTACTTAGCTGACTTAGCTAATCTAGGTCAGTGTTCCTTAGGCAGTGGAGGTAAATATACAGCTCAGAAACCAATTCAGATCTTAAGTGAACTGACATCCTCTTGAATCACCTTTTTTTTTTCCAGACTATGGGAAAAACTACAATTCTATCTCTAGGTCTCTATGAAGCCACTTTCTGAATTTCTGCTTGGATGACTTGAGAATATTTAATATTCTCGAATATTCTGTGAAGCTTGGCAGCAGAAACCATTCTAGTTTTTAGGCAGACTGTGGAAGTCTTGTGCAGCTGTGCAAGGGTTATGAACTAGCGGAAGATCCTACTGGCTCATGTAAACTGCACATAAATGAATGATCACCATGAAGACGTTGGGGCTGCTCCTCACATTTCTTTATGCACACTGTTTTTGGCTGTGCAGCACAATACTACTAGTTCAGCAAAGATTGGTGACCTGGTCAGTTTTCTCTGTTAGCCTCCCAACATCTTCATTCTGATGGAACAGCTCAGTTGATCTCTTCATTACACTCAGTTACTCCAAAATCCTCCTCTGTATTCAGAAACCCTTGTATCTACTTTTTCTTTTTTAATAATTGTAGATAGCTTGTAATCCACAAAGGCATGCCTGAGAATATAACACAAAGGTACATGAGGGTGCTGAGCTGCAGGATGCAAAACTAAATGAAATACAGTCAGAAGAAGAACAGGTGCCAAGGTAGTACAGTTTTACTGGAAATAGTTTCTAGACTAAATTGTCCCCAGAACACATTCAGAATTAATTTTGGAGAAAACTTCCTGAAATCATTCAAAAAACGCTATGATGGGAGCTAATGATTAAGCAATGAAAATCTGTAGTATTTGAAACGATTCCTTGTTTATCTTGTATTTAATTGTAACTATCTCTAAGGAGTTACATACTAGATTTTCTTATTACTCCTGCTCCAACTTTGCAGAGAACTTGCTGACCTTAGCTGTGAGTGGAATAAAAATAATGGCCAGGATTCTGACACCAGGGAAAGTCTTCTGCTGTTAGATCAACCTCCAGGGATATGCAGTATCTGAAGTTCAGCGTCTTGTAGAGTAGCTTACAAGCAACATGAGAAATGCTCGAGTTCAATAGTCCAGGCTCAAGCAGGATTCATTATGATTCACAGTTTATTTAACAGTCTTTGCAAGAGCAAGCTACTTTAAGAACAAGATGTATGGGCCTGGAGAACACAGACAGAACAGTTTAAATTTCCTCCTTCCCAGTGCAAGCTACCGCCTCTATTTCCTCACTGGTTGAGTGCTCTGGGGTTTACAGCCTATATGATGATTCTAATTCACTTAATTGAATATCCTGCCCCTTGACTACTGCTTGATTATCCCCTCCCTGTTCTCCTCCCATTCTTGTTTGATTTTTACCTACTATGATATGCTGTGATAGCTTGCTGTAGTTAACCTTTCTCTCTGGCTATCATTCAAAATGCAGAACCGGTTGCTACGAGTACATCTCGTGATGTTACTCAAAAATGTGGGTCTTCATTTCTGCAAGCAGGAATTTATCTTTTGACAGAGCTCCATGGCACCTCTTCAGATATCTTTAGTGTAATAATATCTTGTTGTTACACAAAAGCAACATTTCTTTCCCCACAGCAAGTTATGACCTCTAGTAGCACCCACTGAAATAGCCAAACTGATTTATAAGCCTCTTTTCACAACCTCCTACATTAACCCATGTAATTGCTCTTTTTTGACTTTCTTCTGTGCTGCTCCTTTTTGGGCAAAGAACCTTGTTTGGGATTGCTGGCATCCTCCTGAGCTTTGGAGACCTGAAGACCTTGTCAGAATACAAAAATCACAGCTCTTCTGTGTTGAACTGAAACCTGCACTTAGTCAATTGCCCATGACCCTTCATAGAGAAATGTCTTTGCTAGAGACCAGGGTTCCCAGTGTCAGTGTAGGTAAGTGCAGCACTGCCAGGAGAGCCAAAGGCAGCCTGTGAAGCCAAGAAATTTCCTTGAAACTCCAGAGTGTAGATAAGAGTCAGAAAATATTGACACCATTGTCTGCGACTCTATCTTTGATACCTTTATAGTTAAACAAAATCTATTAAGTTCAGTATAGTTTGTATTAACTGCTGTAATTTAATTTCTACAGAGCTTTGACTGCTAACTGCAGAGAAACTGTGAGGTGATAAAACAGTATTTCTTATTTTTGACTCTCAGAGAAGCATACATTATACACTGGAAAGTGATTTAAGAACAGCAAATGCTGAAGCGATGCATTTCAACAAAGGCCTCTCAGAGCTGTTGAGTGAAAGGTGTGGGAGTGAGGAGCGTGCATGGAGGGAATGAGGAAAAAACAATGGATAAAGGTGCAGCCGGAGGCTGCTGCCTTATCCATTCAATTTGCTGCTCGCCCTACAACATGCAACAGCATCAGCCAGAGAGCTTCTCTACGGCTCCTTCTGAAGTATCATGACTCCTTACACTTCCAAAGCCTCCTCACATCATAGCTCATTGTACAGCCAAGGAAGACAAGGCTAACAAGCATTATATCTTGTGTTGATGGAAGGTGGTTTAGTAGAATAAGTGTGGTAAATCACAACAATATAGGAACTAACTGAAATCTGTGATTTTTATGTATATTTTTTCAAATCTCACATTCTAGAAAGTATTGTGAAGTCATGTGCATGAACTGACAGTAGTGGACTTGTAGTTCCCAGTGCTTACAGAAAAGTCTAATTTTTTGGCTTTGGTTAGCAGCTACATGTAATATCCTGTAACATACAATCACAGAATCACAGAATAGAGAAAAAGCCTAAAAACATTTATGATCTTACAGAGCAAACCAAATCTATGCAGTTAAAAAATGACCAAAGCAACACCTGTACAAAGGGTACACAAATTTATTTTGCACTATACTCTTGTAATGAAATGTTGTGTTCTCACTGTACTGGAGAAGATGGGAATTTTGCAGTCTATATCCTAACGTTGCCCATGCCTCAGTGAAAGCAGACCCACTTTAAATAAACATTGAATCCTATTTTAGTCAGCGCCATATCTCTCGATTGCAATTTATTTTTCTTTAAATATGCAGAATGAGACTCAGAGCTTTTCATTTCTTAAGAGATGAACAACTGGAGCACTATGACACATTTATATAATGCTTAATTTCGGAAGCAAGGAAATTAGACAAATGGATATATTGAGCCAAGAATTTAGATCAGGGTTCAGCTTCTGAGCTTAATGCAGTTTATTAGCCTTTTAAATGACGTTCCTTTTTTGATGTAGTCTCCATCACCATTACGCTTCCTTCCCATTGATGTTCTTCACGTATACGTTACAGCTTCTTACTTAACTGTGGCAGAGGGTGAAGCTAATTAGATTGATGCAGATGATAATAAAACATATCCATTGAACATTTAATCTGTGTGTCTGAGAAAAGATAGACTGGTAACTTAGCTCCCTTTCTTCATGGGGAAACCCGCCCCCCAGAAGATAAATGTTAACTTCAAGAAACCATATATTCTGTAAAGACAGGAAAAAATGGGAAAACTACAGCCCCATGTTACCATCCTTCTACTGAGCTGAGACAGGATATTAAGGAGAATTCTGTGTGGCTGAAAAATGTTTATATAGTCACACAGAACTAAATGCAATGTATAGTACACCATCTAAGAAGAGGATTTTATTTATTTGTTTGTTGGTTTGTTTTTTGCTAGTACTTCCCCTGTGTAAGGGAACTGTTATGTCAGGTCTGAATTGGTGATTGAACACCTGGTGAAGTGGGTGGCTGGCCCAGGGAGCACAGGTACAAACAATTCACCTGTGCTTCCCATGAGACTGGAATTGGGAAGACCAGAGTCCACCCCTCCCTGAGCTCACTTAAGGGCTAGTCTCCCACTGGAGCTGTATGCTGCATTTTGAGGAGCAATGTTCTGTAGCTAGATAGCTAGAGACCCTATCATCAGTTAGGTGAGTTAACATTTTCCAGTGATACCGTTGTTGGTATTCACTATGATCTTTGCATGGCATTAAGAAGTATTTATCGGAAGCAGTTTTGCTGCTTCTGTGGTCTAACACCTAACTACAGAAATGGCTTATTTTTTTTTTATTTTTTTATTTTTATTTTTTTTTCCAAACTAGATTTGTGTGTGTGTACTTAATTTCTTTTGATACTGAGGATGACAAACATCAAAAGTTAAATGTTCAGTACATTATTTTCTTCTGGATGATATTTTTCTTCTTTTTTTCCTTTAATTAAGCAGGTATTTTTGTTCATATTTCTCATTTGAAACAGACAAGCTGGAAATGGTTTTCATAGTTCTTGTTGCTGTTCAGTTAGTGAATGAAGTACAGAGTAATTACTATGCTGTTATTCTTTCTGTGCTGGCATTTTCTGACTGAACACAAACAAACTTTCCACCAACTCCTCTCTGTTTCTACAGTCTAGAACAGCTCTTGGTCCATGATCCCCACCAGTTTTGACCCTGTGGCTCTCAGGAAAGCCTACAGTAGCTAACTGGCTTCAGAGGAGCAAATGCTCAGAGAAAAGCAGATATCCACATCACCTGTTTTAGTTCACTAATTAAAGTGTGATTCAGAACTGTTGCTTCTAGGAGCCAAAGTTCCTGAAGATGCTTTTAAAAAAATAAAACAAACAAAAAACAAACCCCTACAAATCAGGAGACTTCAGAGAGTAATCAGAGCAGTTGCTCTGATTAAAAGTGGAATGGTGTGAATGTTGCCTAGAAGACTGAAGGTGCCTATGCTGAAGTGTGAATGAAATTTTGCACACGTTGTTGATATAAGGGCACATAGCTTAGTATCCCATAGCATCAAACAGAGCTTTGTGGTCAGGGAGACATGTAGTTCTCTTCATGAGAGGTATTTTGTACTGTCGTTATTCTGCAGTAAAGAAATCTAGATATGCTAGCAGCAAAATATTTTTACTTTTCAGTCTTTTGTGAATTTTGAATACTGATTTTATAAAAGCTCATCTGGTGTACAACCAAATCTTCCAAGAAATTTGTTGTTTTCTTTTAATCGGAGTGTCTCCTATTAGGTAGCATTTGCAAGGAGCTTTGCAGATGAAAGCATTAAGTGCTTGGTGTTATTACTACTATTATAGAGTGTGCTGTAGGTATGCAGAAGGGAAGAATGTGTGGAAAGAACCTATTTCACATATGTGGAAATAACCATGGTTATCCCTGGTGTAAACCCAGTGAGACTGGTAGAAATCTACTAGAGTTTAATCCAGTTCTTTTTATTTTTATCCTTAGCACATCTTATATCAAATCAAGTTAAGGTCATGCTAGGACCTAGTTCAGTAAAAACGCTTTTGTCTTCAAAACCACTAAAACGTTCTGAGAGTCTGGTTTCAATGTCATTTGTATCCCCCACCCCTCCCCAGATGCTTTCATCATTCAAAAGCTTACTATTAAACTCCTTTATTTTCAATTTGTTGCATTGGAGGAAATGTTTGAAAGCTGTCATCTCCCATGGAAAGGCACTACAGCATTGACTTTCAAAGAGCATAAGTCATTTTTAAAAGTGAGCCTTAGACTTGTAAGTTACTCAACTGCTCTTGAAGACTGTGTCCTTTCCAGTAATATGAAACCATAGTCCACCTTTGGATATCATAATGAAAGCTTTATACATCACTACCTAGTATTTTACTTGAAGAGTGAATAAAATGATGAAATAAAAGACCAGAGAAAGCTGGAGGAACAGGAGAAAACAAGTATGTATTTTTATATAGATTTCACCACTTGACTTAGAATCACAGAATAATTTAAGTTGGGAGTCGTCTAGCTCACCTCCACAACACAGAGCACTGCACACAATATGATTTATTCTTTTTCAAACAGAAATAGTATTCAAAAGTCTAGGAGGATTAATTGTACAAACCACCTAGGCTCCCCATCCTGTCCTGTTCCCCCTGCTCTCTCAGTGCCTGAGAAATGAAGCAGGCAAAACATCTTGCGTGGAGTAGTGCAGAGCATGTGGGCACCTCACACTGGGAGATAGCTGCGTTGTTGTGTTTTGCCTGGGTAAAAGCACCTCGCTAGTAAAATAGAAGCTTACTTTTTCTAGTGAGAGCATAAACAATATCCCACTTGTGGGTGAGGAAGATTCAATCAAGCTTTTAAACATCTACTGGTCTTTGAGGTGTATCTATGGCGAGATGTATAGTGCTGCTGATATTTGTACTATAGACATGAACCTTCCTCAAGGTTACAGCAAAATTCTAGTGAATTTTCCTAGCAGCTCAGGCAAAATTGCCTTTTGCCACCTTTAGGATGATAACTCTGCCTTTCCTTGTGCAGGAGCAGTCATCCCAGTGTCTCTGAGACTACAGTGTAGATCATCCACTGCTGATGCTGTTAAAGAGGTAAACACACAAGCACGCACACACGTAGATGGACAGGGTTAAGGTAGTGCTGAAGATACTTTTGTCAGCATGCCAAGGAAGATTCAAGGCAAAACTTTTAAAAGCACTTAGATGCAAATAAAAATAGGAATTATATATGTAAATGAGAGACCCAGAGACATCTAAACTAGTTTTCAAAGTGTGTGTTAAAGCAGTAAATTGAATGAAGAAGGTTTGCAAAACTTGAAGGTGGAGGATTTAAAGGGGATGGTACAGTCTAATAATGAAAATATTTGGCCCATTTAAAACAATAGGTTTGCAGTTACTGAATTCATGGTAATTGAATCACAAGGTTTCCTTCCCTAGGCTTTAGCAATTGGCAGTGGAGTTCTTGTAATCCTCTTCTGATCTTCTAAGGGCATCAGGACTGTGGTTTATTGACATGTAATTAGATCAGGATGTCACTACATCAATGTCAGTGTAAACATCACTAAGTAAGTAGCTGATCCTTACAAGATCAGCAACCTAATCTCCTCTGGGATGCCAACAGGCTTTGTTAACACTTGGGCTTAGGATTGTATCTGTTCTTTTAATGCCTGACTCTCAACAACTGTGGGAGCTTTGACATCCGAAGTCAACCAGTATCTGAAGTTAAACTAGTTGTATTGATGTTCCGGAAGCTGCAAAAGCTTGTCTGCTAATAGATTTTATTGATCAGAAAACAAACAAATAATGAAATGTTGCTGGCAACAGTTTTTGGCAGGAGGGGACTTTCTAGCTTGTGCTTTTAAATTGTCTGTGTGTCAGCTGCAGTATAGGTAACAAATCACTAGATTTTAGTCACCATGGCTGGTTTTACACAGGCCTTATCTACAGTTTTAAAATTCTGCAATTGCAGGTGAAAGAAATCTTACAAAAATATGTTAAAAGATAATCAGTAATCATACTATAAATTGCCTGCAATATAATCAAAATAAATTGTTTCACAGGGTGGAAGTTTGAAATAGAAGCTCCACTTCTAAGAACTTTTTTAATGGAGAAAATTATCTGGATATCTCTTTTTTTATATTCTAGGGGGATATAAAATGTATCTTAAATACAGATTACTTCAGTTTATCTGAGTTGTGCATAAATAACAAATCTCTTCCTGCGGTCAAGACATTGCCAGCTTTTCCTCGTTAGATGATGTCAAAAGACTTTTCAGAGGATCAGTATGTGGTTAATGCCTGGGGTAACAGTCTGGTTCTCTTAGCTTTCAGATGCACTTCTGAATCACCCGGTAGATGACTGGGCATGTTCTGCAGTGGATATGTGATGAGGCATACATGACTATTTACTTGGGGAAGATGTATAATGACAAAAATTATAATCACCTGAAATTCAAAACTCTAAATACATGCAGGTGTTTAGATACAGCTTAAACATCTAAAGAACTGAAGCTACAAAAACCATGTGTTGAGCTCATACTTAGGCAGACAGTAAGAAATGCCATATGGTTATGTGCTTACCAGACAGTTTAAATAACGGATACTTCCAAATTGTTAGGTGTATTTAAGCCTTGTAAATAACCCAGCAGATTCCAGTAGTATTTGGAACCTGACTAAACTGTAGCAGTTGCCTCTGGTAGTTTGTAATCAATGAATGAATTGACTGTCATTTCTCTAGGCTACTGCGCACTTTTAAAGTATAGGGGGGGGAAAAAAATCCCAAACCTTGCAGGCTTTTGTATTGGGTTGTATGACCCTGTGGGGAACTGTAGCACTGAGAACCACAGTCTGCTGCCACAATGTCAGCAGGGTTGAAACTGGCCAGCTGCTCTTTGTGCCTTTTGTGCTCTGGGGCTCGGCTTGGGAGCCTTTATGGGTCTGTTTACTCTGACCTGCATACATATCAGGTGACCAAGAATAAATCCAGAAGTGTGCATGGCCAAAGGCTCATTGGTGAGTCCACCCAAAATTATTTCAGAGTTTTCATACATTAAGCTATCTTTAAATTACTTTCCCTGAAAGCTAGAAGGTTTAAATAAATTAAAAATATTTCTCATTCTTGAAACCAGACATGAATTAAAATTAATATATATAGTATTTAAGCTAACAAATCTGTTAAATGTTTAAAAGCTGTTGTCACTGGAAATCAGGAAAAAATCTGAAATACAAAGTTGGAAGGAATTGCATTTTCCTGTCTGTGGTTTCAGTCAGATAGAATCTCACAAGCAGGGATAAGAGGAAGCTGCAAATGGTCGTGATGGAAAACATAGAACTGGCATTTCCTAATGCACATGAGGCTATACTGTGACCAATGGGTCAAAAAATAAAGTGGAATGACTTGTATCCCCCTCCAAAAAAGAAAGGAATTCAAGGGTAAAATATTCATGTTTGTGTTCTGAACCAGAAAGATTGCCATAGACACATGAGCAGTCATATGCTAAAATCCAGATAAAAAAGGGAACCCCCATCTCAGGCATGTAGGGAATATATCTTTCAAACCTGGCTTTTAGATTTTTATCCAAGTTTACCCAGAATTTTTTCTGTAGTTTTAATTCAGTAATAATTCAGCAATTGTTAGTATAAAACACCTACACTGTTTAATCTCTGTTTAAGTGAATATTAAAAAACAAAACAAAACTGTTTCCCTTTGCAGGTAACACTCAAGTTCAATGGGCAAGCTTATTATACTGGAGGTTAGGCAGAGATTTGGGCCATTTGGTGGAACAAAGCAAAGGTTTTCACAGTACCCACAGCTGCTAATCCTTTAAACATTACCTCAGGAAAAAAAAAAAAAAAAAGTTCATTAAAAAATGTCCACATTTTCTGCTTTAGAAATTAACACAATGCTGCAGATGTATCAATCCCTTCTCTATTTGTCTAAATAAACCAGCTTATCTGAATAAGGGAAACTGAACGAGACCTCTTCCAAAAACACTCCACTAGTCAAAGCTGGAAAGGTCAAATTGTTTGAAAATGACTAATGATTAGTTTATAGTTCCTTTAATACACAGGTTCCATAACAATGGAATTAATCTTTAGAGGAAAAACATTAGAAGGTAGTTTACTCCCAGAGGAGACGTGCTGGGGTTTTGTACTAATAGTTATGATGAGCACTCATCAGGACAGACAGCAAAACCCCAGGATGTCTCATTGTTTAATCAGTTCGGGTAATAACAAGTTGATTAATCAGCTGCGCTTCCCTCTGACAGAGCTGTTCATGTTTGCAGCAGTGGTAGCATTTCTCATTTCTGCTTAGCACTGACAGCAGTGAACTCTCAGCAACTCCAGTCTCTGACTTTGGGCAGAAAGAGCAATGATTCATTATGCTCTTCATGTCTTTTCTTCATTACACTCTGTCTTTTCCTCCTTTTATGCTTTGGGAGGAGAGGGAGGCTTATTTGTTTCATTTTGAACAGCAAAATGCTTCAAAGTGAACTCCTAGGAGTATTTTCTGTCTTTTGACCACTGCCAGTGTCTCCAAAGTGTCTCCCAGAATCCTGAGGGAATTGGCTGATGCAGTTGCCAAGACACTCTCGATGATATTTGGAAAGTTGTGGCAATCAGGCAAAGTCCTTGGAAAAATCCATCACATCCATTTTTAAGAAGGGTAGAAAGGATGACCCCAGGGAATAACAACCTGTCAGTCTCACCTCTGTACTCGGAAAGATCATGGTGCAGATCCTCCTGGAAGCTATGCTATGACAAATGGAATACAGGGAGATGATATGGGTTCATTAAGGGTAAATCCTGCTTGACCAGCCTAGTGGCCTTTATGATAGTGTCACTGCATCAGTGGTCAAGGGAAGAGCCAGTGATGTCATCTGTCTGGACTTCAGTAAGACCTTTGACATGGTACCCTATTTCATCCTTTTCTCCAATTTGGAAAGATATGGATTTGATGAGTGGACTGTTCACTAGATGAAGAACTGCCTGTAGCATCAGGTCCAGAGAGCTGTGGTCAGTGGCTCAGTGTCTAGATGGAGATCAGTGAAAAGCAGTGTCCCAGAAGGATCAGTGCTGTGATCAATACCCTAATATCTTCACCAGTGACTTGACCAGTGGGGTCAAGTGCATCCTCACCTATTTTGCTGATGACACCAAGCAGTGGGATGTGGCTGACATCAGAGAGATGTGTTGCCATCCAGAGAGACCCTAACAAACTTGAACAGGTGAATCTCAAGAGGTTCAATAAATTCCAGAGCACCTGGGTTGAGACAGCCCTCACTACCAATACAAGCTGGGGGATGAAAGGATTGAGCACAGCCCTGCTGAAAATGACCTGAGAGTTCTGGTGGATGGGAAGCTGGACACAAGCCAGAAATGTGTCCTTGCAGCCCAGTAAGCCAAGTGTATAGAATCACAGAATATCCTGGGTTGAAAAGGACCACAGTGATCATCTGGTTTCAACCTCCCTGTAATGTGCAGGGTTGCCAGCCATCAGACCAGGCTGCCCAGAGCTACATCCAGCCTGGCCTTGAACGCCTCCAGGGTGGGGCATCCACAACCTCCTTGGGCAACCTGTTCCAGTGTATCTCCACCCTCTGTGTGAAAAAGTTCCTCCTAATATCTAACCTAAACCTCCCCGGTCTCATAGGAGAGGTGCTCCAGCCCTCTGATCATCTTAGTGGCCTTCTTCTGTACTGTTCCAAGAGTTCCATGTCTTTCTTGTGCTGGGGTCCCCAGGCCTGGATGTAGCACTGCAGATGGGTCCTCACAAGAGCTGAGTAGAGGGCAACAATCACCTCCTTCTCCCTGCTGGACACTCCTATTTTAATGCAGCCCAGAACACAGTTGGCCTTTGGGGCTGCAAGTGCAAACTACTGGCTAATGTCCAGCTTCCACCAGGACCCCCACGTCCTTCTCTGCAGGGCTGCTCTCAAGGAGATTTTCCCTCAGTTTGTACAAATACCTGGGATTGCCCAGACCCCAGTGCAGCACCCTGCATTTGGCCTTATTGAGCCTTGTTAGGTTTTCATAGACCCGCTTCTCCAGCTTGTCCAGGTCCCTCTGGATGGCTTCCTTCCAACGTATTGACTGCAATGCTCAGCTTGGTGTCACCTGCAAACTTGCTGAGGGTGCACTCAATGTCATTTTTCGTGTCATTGATGAAGATTACTGGTCCCAAGACCGACCCTTGATGGACATCACTTGTGACTGGCCTACACCCTGACACAGAACTATTAATCACAACCCTGTGGCTGTGTCCAGCCAGCCAATTTCTAACCCTTCGAGAAGTCCATCCTTCAAATGCACACCTCTCCAATTAAGAGAGAAGGACATGGTGAGGGACCATCTCAAAGGCTACCATCCAGGTAGATTACATTTGTCACCCTTCCCCCACCTTTCCCCACTGAAGACATCTCTTTATCATAGAAGGTCACCAGATTGGTCAGGCAAGATCTGCCTTTGGTGAAGCAATGCTGGCTGTCTCAAATCACCTCTATCTTGTATGTGCCTTAACACAGCTTCAAGGGGTATCTGCTCCATGATCTTTCCAGGCACAGAGATGGCCTGTAGTTCCCTGGGCCTGTAGTTCCCTGGGTTTTCCTTTCTCCCTTTCTTAAAAATCCTGGGTTGCATTGAAAGAAGCAAAGCCAGAACATTGAGGGTGGTGATCCTGCCCTCTGCTCTGTGCTGGTGTGACTTCACCTTGAGTTCTGTGTCCATATGTGGAGTCCTCAGTACAGGAGAGACATAGGTGGAGGTGTCCAGAGGAGGGCCACAAAACTGATCCAAGGGATGGAACACCTCTCCTATAAGGACAGGCTGAGAAAGCTGGGGCTGTTTAACCTGGGGAAGAGAAGGCTCTGAGGTGGCCTGACAGAAGCACTTCAGTATGTGAAGGTTGAACTATGGGAAAGAAGTGGGTGGATGCTTTAGCAGGGTCTGCAGTGACAGAGCAAGAGGAAATGGTTTGAAGATTGAGGAGGGTAGGTTTAGGTTGGGTTTAAGGAAAAAATTCTTTTACAATGAAAGTAGTGAGGCACTGGCAGAGGTTGCCCAGAGATGTGTTGGATGCCCTGTCCCTGGAGACTTTCAAGGCCAGGCTGGATCAGGGCCTGGGAAACTTAGCTGTAGATGTTCTTGTTTATTGCAGGGGAGTAGGACTAGGTGACTTTTAAAGGTCCCTTCTGACAATAAGAAATCAATGATTCTGTAATTCTATTTCCATCTCCTCATTTTTCTTCCTTTCTGAGTGAGATCCTTCTAGGCACCCTGAATTATGTTTTTGCATATGCACACATCGATGCAGCATATGTACTTTTATGTGCTTTTGCATTAAGACATAGTTAAGGACAGGAACACATGAAAGAGAAATAGCTGCAGAGGTTGGATAAGGCACTTGCATACATGAGTATTCATCCCAGAACTTCACATCAAGGACCATACTCAGTGCAAAAGAAATATGTTGTATTACACATATTTTTAAGCATTACATGATTGTGCTCCACCAATAACAAAAGTAGCACACCTGAGTATTATTTCAAGTCCATGCTATTCATAAATGTAAAAGTTAAAGATGGAAGCAGACATGAGTTCCAGCATGGTATAGCTGTGAGTTAAGCCCCTGCTCCTACTACAAGGCAGTGAGACTGTAATTGTGAGGCATAGAATTCCATTTTTAATTGGAGTGAGCTGAACGAAAGAAAATTCAAGGAGATATACTGTGGTTATATATAGCTGAAGTGATGCGGTAGATCAAAACAATTTTTTAAATGAAAACTATTTAAAACTACTTTATCAATTTTGAATTATACAGTTTGTTCTGAGAGCATGAAAACGTTCATTTATCCATTTTGCGAATGGGAAAGAAAATGATTAAATGGCAATGACGACCAGTGACATTCTATGCAGCCGTTTACTATTGCTATCCAGTAATGCACTTTAGCGTCTAAAGTGTCCCTTGCTGACAGCTCTGGAGCAGATTGCTGGTGTTTCTAGTGCTAAAGTGCTTCTTTTTAAAAACAATTTGTTGTATGTTTTGTATGACTGTACTAGGACATCGTGGGGTTTTTTTTTGCTGGATATTAGGTGAAAAGCTTAATGAGCGGGTAAATAAGCTATATAAGCACTGCTGGTTTTAGGTCTTTTCCTTTTTCTTTCTTTCTTTCTTTCTTTTTTTTTTTTTTAATTATTTTTGGAGATGTTTGAAGCACTGAATTTATGAAATATATGAACTATAAATGGAACTTTGTGTAGTCTAGAAGAAAAAAGCTTGTATTAGAGTGTCTTTGTCTTCTGTCCTCTCCGTGTGCCTGTCTCTATGTATGTCTTCTTTTGTCTAATTGCACAATAATTATAAAGTGATAATGTTTGCAACTTGCAATTTTTATGGAATTGTGACTTAAAGAACAAATGCATATGCATTAGTATGTGCTATTATCCCATTAGGGATAGGAAGAGAAACATACCTTTGAATTTCAAAGACCTTCAATGCATTAAATTGAAATCAGTCATTTAATGGACAGAGAAGAGAGAAGAAAGGCTATCCCTTTTTTTAATGTTTTCTTTTTTTTCTTTCTTTTTTTCTTTTCTTTTCTTTTTTTTTTTCTTTTCTTTTTTTTTTTTTTTTTCTTCTTTCTTTAAAAATTACTCGAGTAGAATATTGTGAGAAAAGTGAAGTCATCAAGTGAACATTTAAGAACATCTCAGGGCAAATCTTGAAATCGTCTGTTGTTGCAGAAGAGGGATTTCCACAGACTTCATGTTGTGTTTCCATGTTACATTTCTTAAGTAACAAACTAGTTTGTTAGAAAACCTGACAAACATGAGCATTTTTTCCTTCTAAGGAAGAAAAGAATCATTTATTTGCTCAGTGTGCTTGTTTCAGCTGATCAATAAAAACTGAAGCTGTAGAAGGCTGAATGTGAGAGTAGATGAGAGTGTTTCACTTCTCCTGGGTTACTCTGAGACAGTTTTCTCTTGTTTCCCTCTTGGTTATCAGCTGATGCTGTAGTCTGATATTTGGTTGCTACCTTCCTGTGTATGCTATTGCAGAACTGGGGTTCAGCTTACAAAATGCTCTGAAATCCTACAGATAAGAAACATGGAAAGTACTGATGAAATGCAGAGATGAAGAGAAACTAAGCCTTACAAACAAATTCCAGCTGTGTTTATATCCAATCTGATTCAACCTCCCATGGTAAAAATATAAACAAAGTAAAACAGGTGGCAGTGGACTCTAGCCCACCATTTTTCAATTTTACCTGCAAATGAGTATTTAAACGAGATGTTTTACTGGAGATGCACATCTAATATAACGCTATACTTTATTTGCTATGGAGGAACAAATACTAGGCACTGTTGTCACACGTGTATTTTATGAACTGATGGCAAGGAGAAATTATTTTGTTATACTCAGATATTGTTAAAATCCCTGCCTCTTTTAGCATAATGTTTTATTTCCATCTGGAATGAGGGAACTCCTACCCAGTAATCTGGCCCTCTGGAGATAAAGCATGTGTACAGTGAGATGAATGCAAGAAAGTAGTGATGGTGCAGAGAGCTGTTATTTCTTTATGTTCCAGAAGCAACATGCACATCCCCTGTAAGAAGGAAATTCATAAAGGGAAAATGCTGTGAACTGAGCTTTTCAAATCTGAAACAGCCAACTCACAACAAATTCTCTGTCTGCTGTAAAGGGACTCACTAAAAACATTTTTACTTCCCCTCTTTGAATGAAGAAGTGCCCTGATGACAGCAGACACATGGTACATATGACATCCAGGTCAATGAATGCCTTTGCTTTGGTTTCAGTGGGCTTTCAGTCAGGTGACATTGAGAGTTGCAGTATGCAAGGGGCTGACATTTTTCAAGAATTCATTTCTACTAACGGCTTCATTTTGAAGAGTCATTAGTTGTATGTCTTTGCTCAGATGGAGCTGTAACTTGCTATTCATACCCTTTATAAAGATGCAATTTCAAAGTGTATTTTTGGTACATTTCTGGGAACTGAGGGAAACAACACAAATGGAGGGAGGTAATGTACTTTTGAGAGCATGCAAAGGGTTCTGAAAAATACCCAGTTTGTCTTAATGTTCAATAATAAACCCAGTGTTCTACAGAATCTTTTTAGGATCTTGAGTTTATATGTGGTTAATTCTGGTGTTTTCAGACTTCTAACTGGCAAAAGTGTAAAAACTCCCAGCTGATAATTATGCTACCAATCAAGATATGAAATGCGATATACAACTCCCAAATTAAATGATTTTACTTATTTTTTTTCCAGCCAATACTCTATTCTTATATCTTAACCAAAAAAAAAAAAAAAAAAAAAAAAAAAGAAAGAAAAAAAAAAAGAAAAAAAAGGAAGCCAACATGTTCATATCATTAGCTCAGATGGCAGCTTTAAGAAACACTAAAAATTGCAAGGCTCAGAATGAAATAATGAAATCTGACAGCAGCACAGTTTATATGTGAGATTATAAGTCTCTCATTCAAGCGCACATTACACAATCTTCTATAAATACTGTTTCCCTTGTTGCTGTCGCTGTCAGATTTTGCTTTTCAGATAGACTCCTCTTCTGGTGTTCTGCTCTCGAAGGATAGGGAGGAGAATTGCCCTCACATAACCCGTACAGGCTAGCTGTGGGTTCACCCGTATTTCAGATTCAGGAAAGCGCAGAACTGGGATACCTCTTACACATCTGTGTTAGATACTCCTAAATAGCTAATGTAATGTGTAGAGAAAGGAGATGACTTTTCATTTCTTTTATATCAATTTTTTTTTTTAGGTTCTTCCTCTTCTGCTCCCTATGATATAAGGATCAAGCAGATAATTTAGGTTGATGGTCCACCACCCAGTGGGACTTCAAACATGCCATTTCTGCCATTTCTCATCACTGCCATTTCTGATTATTCCCTTCTCAAAGTCATTTGCCATATCCTTGTGGGTATGACTACTGGAACCTCTCCCCGTGTTCAGTCCATTCAGCTGTGGAGCTGACAAGTCCGCTGAAAACTAACCATAGAAAATCTCTGGCATAATATTGTGTACTTTGATAGACATTGGGTTGGGTAATGAAAAAAAAAAAAAAAAAAAAGAAAGAAAAAAAAAAAGCCCCCCAAAAGACCTCACTGTATTTATCTTTGTATGGCTACATCTAGACCAGCAAATGAAATATGCTGGGACAGTTTTCTGGCACTGAGGTCAACAGACCCAAGTCATATATGCCTGCGGCACTGGGTTCAAATCAGGGTAGCCATGTGTTAACTGGCACGTGGAATTGGCACAGGCATAGACTATTAGAGGATGGGCCCCAGGCATGGTTGGGAGAGGAAAGGTAGAAAGCATGGGCCAGAGTCTTGCTGGAAACATGACCAGTCCTTTAGCAACACCACGTTCCACTGTCCGTTTCCCATCAGGAACTTATCCCCCCCATCAGCTTATAATTGCTGCCAGTCATTGCTTGTCTCTAGGTGCATCTTCTCGTTGCTTCCCTCTGACCATGTAACGGATAGGCAGAGAAGGCAAGTGATGAGAGAAGAGTTGCGTGTCTCCTTTGCCTCTGAATACAGCACGCTGCATATTTACTGCCCCACTGGTTCTTATAACCAGATTGGTTACTTCATGTTTTAGCCATCCCGTATGCCTGGATACCAGGTTTGCTTTTAAAGCATTTGCTTTATTTCATTTATTCTGCATGTAATTAATATATGTACATTGATTTGAGGAATTGACTTAATGACAGGGAAGAGGAGCTCTGCTTTCCTTTTAGGCAGAGGAATGTTTGATGGACTGGATATGTCAGGCCAGAGAAGTGTGCATTTACCACAGGGGGTTATTGATTCTCCTGGGGTGCCCCTGGCTAACAATGGTGTCTTTAAAAGATGAAAATGCTTTGGGTTTAAGATGGGATATGAGCCAGGAAGAAAATCATGCGTGACATTCTGAAAGATGCAGAATGGTAAGGTAAGTTATTTTCTCATGTAATGCACATACTCTATAACAGAAGCATGTGTGCCTTTCTGCCTGAGGAGGCATGGCATGGTACCCTGGTTAATTTGGGCTGCATGAGGAATTCTTACAATGTAAGACTGCAAGAGAGGCAGTAACCTGGGAAAAAGATACATAGAGTTTTTGGTGATTTTTGATCGCATCTTGATTTGAGCATCTTGATTTCATTTCATGAACTCCCAGAAAAGACATCTCCTTTTTGTAAGCACACTAATGCAAAACAGAGGGACAAATTTGTGGACAATTCAAATTGATGGAGAAATAATTTCATTTATGAAAATAATAATTGATTTTAGCAGACAGGATGTGAATGCGTGGGCGTGGATGTGCAGGTACAAATGCATATATGTGTATGTGTCTGAATATGTAAGAGTATTTATAAATAAGTCTTTAAATGTAAATGGATATATAAATATAGGTGAACATACAGAATAGGGAGAATTGTGTGTTTGTAAGTGCATACATGTGTATGCATGTGTGCTTCTTGGATCATTCAAGAAGGAAAAAAATGCCACCATATGGTTTAGGTATTCACCTATGTAGCTCGACTGGATAATCTTCTAGAATGGTGCTGGTGATAAAATCCTTCAACTGCTCGCAACCGGCAGATGCTAATTAACAAAGAATCTGTTTTACATGAATTACAGATGAATAATGCAGAAGGATTTTTCAACCTAGCTAAAGGTTTGTAAATGTGCTACCTTGCAATGATGTCTACTTATGGATTGTATCGAGTTATATGGAATTAAAAAGAAAGGCTTAACTGACTGGCTCTGAGTCAGATACTAAAAATGAATGTGGTATCAAAAAGCATAGTTATTAGAAATACAGAAATGATTTAGCAACACAAAAGCAAAAAAAAAAACAGGAAAAGAACAGAGGAACATAAAGACAAGAGAATATAAGGGACTACACTGAATTTAAGTAATTATGAATTGTTAGCTAAAACATAAAAACATATCAACACCGTAGTTTCATAAATTTACCTTTATCACTGGATGAAACATTTGATCTAAACATAAGATCTTCGAGATTTGTGACTATATCTTGCTTACTTCCCATCTGGTTTGACAAAAATAGTGAAGAGAATATTGCACCTGAATGCTGGTTTCATTCACAATACCATAAATTATGTAATATTTTTTATCATGTTTGTGATTCTACATTTTTATATTAATTTTGCCTCGCTCTATGCTGGTGACATTGTTTACAGTGTTCATTCTAAATGCACACCTTCTCTAATCAGATGTTGATTTACCACATTAAACACCGTGTTCCATTTCACTATTCAAAACAACCACTAACTGATGTCTTTACCGGAAAACACTTTCTCCTTGATGTGCAAAGCTGCATCTGTTTGTGCTTCAGTAGTTTGGTATATGAGAAGAAAGTAAAGCTATATTTTCAGTATTCTTGAATAATGTTACACCTTTCTGGATCTTAGACTTCCAAGCACACTAGGTTTTATTGTTTCTTTTTGTTCGAATAATGAAAGAGACATCACATCTTCAAATCATATTCTGCAAAACTACAGCAAAAAAGACTTTCATTTTATTTTGGGGAATGGAAATCATAAAAGGCATACTTTATGGATAGAAATGTTGCACATGCATTTCTGCTAGTGTTCAGGAATCATGGCAAGAATGGAAAGTAATTATAATGTGCGTTTCAGTGCTTTTCAGGAATTTTTTAAAAAACTTTTGTATTTTTTGTGTTTTCAGAATTAATTGTCATCAGTATATACAAATGACATCCTTCCCTTAGTTATAGGTGCATATTAGAGGTTTAGCTGATAGATAGGTTTTGCCTTCATGTGGAATAGAGAAGACAGACAAATATATGGTAACTTTCCAAATTGTCTTATTTTATACGCAAGTTGAATTCAACACTAGTCAGAATTTAGTGTCATTGGAAGCAATTGGCTGAGGTAGTGCTTTCTCTCTGATCTAAGAAAGACAAAACAAAACTCCTTTATTTTGTCAACAACGACCCATACATATGTGGCCTTCTTGAAAAAAGAAACTGGTTTCAAATGGCTGAAAATTGAAGAGCCATTTCACTAAAGGCTGGTTGAAGCAGACAGCTTCATTTTGTAGAACTACCATTCAGATCACTCCCATCAAGGGTAAATTCTGTCCAAATAAACACCTGCCAACATAGACATATTTTCACTAAGGACTTAACACAGTGAGGCTTATCCCTTAGAGCAGAGTCAGGGTGCCACACCACAGCATGTAGTTACAGAAGAGGTTGGTTGATCAGGTCTAGGTTTTACTCACCTGAAGTTAGACTGAGGAGTTCACACTGGACACGTGTTTGTCATTGGCTCCATGAAAGACCATGAAGAGAATAGTTCCCCTTCGGCACAGAACTCAAGTTGTGTGACTGAAGGCTTTCTTCTCGTCTGGCTATAGAGGGAAATGAGTTTGGAAAGTTCCTAGCTCAGCTCTTTGATTAGATATCTAAAGTTAGGTTGGATTTATGAGAAGGCAGCTTGATCTCTTTGAACTTCAGTTGTCCCCTACAGGAATTTTGTTGTTGATATAACCCAGAGCATGCTCCTTGATGCTCCCAATTGCTCTGAACTCATACCATAGAAAAGCAGCTCAAACATCTTTTCACCTCTCCTCAAGTCCCCAGCACAGCTCAGATCACAGAAATTTGTCTCCCTGGCTTTGTCCTGAGACTATTCCACTGCGTTATAGTGCAGTACAAGAAAGTAAAATGTATTGAATTTGGCCAAGTGTCAATGATTTGATATCAAGGAAAAAATTACAGAAGGCTATGTTGAACTTATCCTCACAAAGTGAAAATATAGTATAGTTATGCTGACTGAAATCCATTTTACCTTAGGCTTGTGAAGATAGACGATTACATTTCTTTCTTTCTTTACGGAAATAACCCCTGATCTCAAATTGACCTTTCTGAATTCAAAGAGTTTCTATAGAAGCATCACAAGCATTAAGGTAAAGCAGCACTTTTTACTCTCCTATTCAAAAGTATTTCATGAAATTCTCTGAAAAATAGACATGACCTGTAAATTTGACTTAAGCAAAGGAAAAAATGTAAAATAAACTGAGTAAAAGATTTAAATGTCATTCCTGGCAGGAATGAAGGACATATTTGAAAAGGCTTACTAGGAATCACTTTTCTATAGCCTTAAAGCCAACTTTATCTGAGGACTATTGTATTTCATTACACAACAATGGCAGGCACCACATAAATAACAACAGACCTGCTAAGTTACAAGAATGAATTTGAAATTTCAGGGACTGTGAAGCCTAGACCAGTGATTCATGTTTTTCTGAATGACTATTCATACACTGTAGTTCGTATTCAGCTATGATAGGAAAAAAAGTTTTGGTTTTCTTTCAAATTACATTAAGCAAAATGCTTAAATTAAGATACTTTACACTCTCTGAAATAATAAAAGTCCCATGGGTATTAAACATTTTCTTCTACATTCTGATCCTGTTTGCTAGAAGCCTCTTACTATATATTTTTAATCACGGTAATTGAAACTAAAATATGTATAAATAACAACTGCATCCCCCTCCACTCAAAAAAAGCCCATTTAAACAGAGCTTTACTTACCCTGTTCACTGAACACCAAATTGGACCCTTACTGTAACATTACCTTTGCAGAGCTATAGGGCACAGTTAGTGCAAGCATACTAGAGATCATATAGCAGACTAAGAAATGCAATGAATGAATTTCACATACAAAACAGAAACATGTGAAACGTTATTTTCTTTTTTTTTCTTTTTTTTTTTTTTCTTTTTTACTTGAATGAATACAAATCTCATATCAAGTATGAAATCTTTTACTGAAAAGTTGTTCTATCCATGGAATAAAATCTCCAAAGAAGTTATCTGAATCTCTGTTTGTAGCAATCTCTACTTGTAAATAGCTGAATGGCAGGATAGTAATGACATTGTCCAGACTAACCAAAATTCTGCTGTCTCATGTTAATCTGGTTGCTAGTTCTCTCTGTTTTTCTAGATGTGTAAAAGTGTATTTAACATCTGAATGAACAGCTCCCTCTCAACACTCTGCTAGCTCCTTCTCCTTTGTTCTCAAGGGTCACAACTAATAATAATTACTTCAGTAGTTGTTTTTCCTATGATATGTTAAACCTAAAAACGAGATCCAAAGAGAGGTACAATTCTTTCAGGACAGCATAATTCAGTTTTAAATGTTCCTACTGAAAGAATGAGACTTTTATGCACATCCAGAATTGTTTTCATAATATAATAAAAATATTCGGCAAGTGATAGCATTATGGGAATATCAACAGCACTGATCTAGTCAGTTCTATGATAGGAGCCAGCATTCCTTAACTCCTCTTTTTCTTTTCACACATCTTCCTCAGTCACCACAAATTCTCAGCTTGGCTTTGTTTTTCAGCACTTACTGTTTGATAGATGCTATTTTAATTGCATTATGTTTCTTAAAGAATTTGTTCATCTGGAATATGAGTTCATTCCTCCTGATGTGCCATTGCCCATATCAAACACATTCCTTGCATTTAGTCTAGAATCTTCGCAGTCTACTCATTCAGACCTGAATGTTTTCTAAAAGAGATTTTCATGTTTCCTTTTGACTGTCCGATTTTTCTGTCAATAATCTACACATTGGTGAGGTGTTTCTTTGCTAATTAACAGTTGAGTATCACTGTAAACATTATGTTCTTAGAAAAGGTGCTAATGCTCAAAGGAGATGAAGAACTATTTCACAGGTTCTTTGCTATCTCTTATCTAAAGTGAAGAAATAATACTTTAGAAATAAAGAGAATGGCATTGTTTAATGCAGGTGATAAACACCGTTTGTAAAGAACACACCTTCTTTTGCTTGTATTTTATTCATCCATGCGGTATTTGTACTATCAAAGTGTAACCACACTTCTTGATGAGTCTATGTCGTGTCTATTGGTACCATTCCCACGCATTAAACTGCAGACAAAACCTGTAGAAGCTGAAATCAATACTGCGGCAAGATTGCAAGATTGTCCCAATCTATTCTGTAGCAGTTTTTAAACAAAGAAATGTGAAAATGCCTTAAATGCCAAAAAGACATGAAAATAATTGGAGAAGAAAGGAAACGGGCACATTTTTTCTATTCCCTGAGACCTTCCTATTTAGTGAGGCAAACATGAGCAGAAATATTCATTCAACTCGGGGTAAAAATCTACTTGTGTTTAAATACTCTGGGTGTCTAGGGGAATAATACACTTAGCATCATATGGAGGAAAGTAACATAAACCACATTTGTGAATGAAGTACACGGCGCAATAATTTTATGAGATTTTAATTGTCGTGTTTGTTAGAACAGGGAAGTTTGCCTCAAGTTGTTTATACAAGCTTTCTCAGATTCAAAACTGGAAATCTTCAGTGTGGATTCTGTGTTTGGCGCAGCTAGAGTTCCAATCCTGCTGTTTATCTGGGGCTACGAATGCTGACTGTGCAAGTTCCCCTCTGCAAAGAGCTCTTGCTTGGGGCCACGCTGAGCACTTTGCTCTTTTCCTTTCTTTAATTTCTTTCCTTTGCGTTACCAAGAGGGTTACGGCAGATTTTTGGTTCACATAAAAGTGTACAGTGTTAACTAGGTGACATATGGGTGGATGAAACATTACTGATTGTCCACTGCAGCCAGGGAGGCCGAGTTTCCATAGAGATAAGAAGGAAAAGTGCTCCGTGCAACCTAATTGGTATGCATCTCCAGATCAGGTTCATTGTGCTTTTGCTAATGACAGGGTTGTCTCAGTAATAAGGATGGTGCACTGGAGAAATTTGCTGCCTTGGTATATTTTTCCCTGGCAGAAAACTACTTAGAGACTGTAGTCAGTAAGAAGAGTGACTGGCAGGCTGAAGGGGCTGCTTAGCAGCATATGGGGGAAGGCTGGCGCTCTGTGCCACATGCATATGGCTGCCATTAAACTCCAGCTTTGCGCTTTGTGTATTTCTGGTCCCATGCCAGTAAGCCCACCTGCTGCAAGAATACTTGTAAAGCACAACTCAAAAGTGATTGAAAAGCTACTAGAATAAACTGTAATAACACAGTGCTTCACAGATGGGACATAATTGCAAGCTAAAGTGTACAGCCTCTGCAGTAATGAAAACATGAGCCATTAAATTAAAATCATAAGGGAAAAAACTATAAAAGTCTGTTGAATTTTATTTTTTTTAGTTTTATTGCGAAACTTCAATTTTCTTGCCCTCATTAATCAAATACCATAAAACTACAGTGCTACTGTGTTGGAGTGAAGATTCAGGCAATTAAATTGAACGTAGATTAAAATGATGTAACCTTTTTTTTAATTATTTATTTATTTTTAATTTACTTGCATAACTCCATCCATGGGCAGTGTTGACAATGGAAAGCTGACACGAATCCATTAATTTGCAGATTAAGGTACAGTTGCGACTTCGCACATGGAATTCAGCTGTAAAAAGTTGGTTTACAGAAGAAAAGGGACAGCATAGATCTTGTTTCCGCAGTGCTATTTTCCCCCTTTAAATAATGCCAATTTGATTTCCGCAATAAATAAATAAATAAATATGAAAAAGCAGATTTTAAAACTGTGTAAACACACAAAACTACTTGAGCAATATCAAAGCAGTTTTAATTAGTGGTAGTGTGGTAATAATGAAATCACTAATCTGACATGTAATTAGTTGTACGGTGTGTATGAGTGTTATGTGAAGCTGAATGGGCTCAGCAGGGCCCTAATACATTCTGGCCTCTCAAGGCGTTCTCTAGTGGAGAGAGGCCTGACAGAGCCATCTTTGTTCTGTTCCCTTTCTGTGGGTGGGCGATGCAAGGAGAAAGAAACATTTGTTTCACAGTAGTCACCGAAGTAAACAGCCTGTAAAAGCCTTTTTCATTTTTAATTATGCATTTCCCCAGCATCCGTCATAGCAGAAGTCTATAGGACAGGTTTTAAGCAAGCCAAATAATGCCTGACTGGTTAAATATATGTGTGTATACATATATATAAATTTAATGGAATAACTATAAATCTAACAATTGAGTTCATCTCTACAACAGGATCTTTCCTCCTGATAAAAGGTTGAGTACTTTTCTAAATATGCCATTTATACAGAATTTATGTGGGAGTTGCATTTGACCTAGCAAAGATTTTGGCAAACACTAGAGGTGCTAATGAGCTTCTTGTAAGTGTTTGATCCCATCTTTTTTCTCTTCTGGAACTGGTCTTAAAAAAAAAAAAAAAAGAAGAAGAAAAAAGAAAAAAAAGCCTCTGAAAAGATAGCATCCGTTCATTAGCTGGCTGTGAACTCATAGCAATATCAGATGCCTAACATTTCTTAATATTCCACTATTCAAAAGAAATGTATTTTTCCTCACCAAGGGGAAGGTGTGCTGCTAGCCTGCAGCAGGCTTCCCAGAAGTGTATGAAAAAGTTGTCAGCTTTTTTTGCTGTTGCAGAATTTATTTATTTATTCATTTTTTTCCTTAGTCAAGCATGGCAACTGGCCATCTTTTCTCTGAATGTGATCAGTTTGTTCTTGAGTAAACGGAACACAGAGTGTTTTACTCACACTTGGTAAATTTAAAGCTTGCTTGAGTGATTAGAACACAATTATTGCCAAGCAGCAATATACAGGTGCAGACAAATAAGCACTGAAGGCGAAGTGGTTATAATCAGCTACTGGTTATTATTACAGAAAGTCAGGCTCTAATGCTAGTGTTTATTACACAATACAGGTATCTTCTCCGAACCAGATAATTTAATCACCACTCTCCCACTGGTGCTCCAATGCTTGTATTTTATCAATGTTTTTAGTAATAAATACTCTTGTCAATGTTGTGTTATTGCTGTAAGACCACACAGGTCCTTACTTTTTGGGTAGGACTATTTATTGAATGTGATGTCTGTACATCATGACAGAGAAGTATTTGTACAAGGCAGTGGGAAATTATTTGGAAAAGCTGACAAATTACTCTGTTTCTGAGTAATTTATTGATTTGCTGCAGAAATTGCTTGCGATTGTTGGGGACACTTGAATGGGATTTTTTCGATGTAGATGTTACTTTTATGGTCTTCAGTGAAGCTCGTTAGCAATAGTAATGTGTAACTGTATATTGTCACTCTTGCAAACTCCATTTTTCAGGCCTTGGCTCCAGTGTCATGACTTGAGAATCATTAGAGATATCTACAGCTAGAAAGTTCAGTTTGCAGAAATGGAATTATGCTCCCTTCTTTTTGTACTTTTTTCTCATTGGCGCCAGGTTATTTTCGTAGGTATGAGGCAACAAGAGTGGTGACCTCTGGATTGCTACAGACAAGGATTTTTTTGCTTTTCTGTCTCAAAATAAAGCCAGGTGGATTGGAATGATGCTGACATGTTGCATTCATAGTGTTGTTCCCATGGTAGCTGTGCCAACTATATCTTTAAAAAAAAAGGCAAAATTTGAATGATTGTGCTATCCACTGAAGAAGTGAGGGTATCAATTAAATTCAAATGTGAATTTAAAAACAAAAATGGCCTTCTCATTTTAGAGGCCTCCTCGTGTGTTTTGAAGTCAGTAAAATACACTGGTCTCAACATTTCCTCAAGCTCTTCAAACTATTACTCAAGCACCTCAGAAAGCTGAGTTCCACATTTTGTGCAAAGTGCTCTGTCTGACCACTTCAAGCATTCACAGGAGGTGTTAAGTGCCCATTTTTGCTGAGATTGTGCCAATCCTCACCTGGTGCAATGTGTGGTATTAGTTAGGAAACCTTTCAAAGTCACAAATTATTTTAGCCTATCTGAAAAGAAAAACAAAACAAATCAAAAGCAACAAACCAAACAACAGAAACCAAAAAAAATTGGTAAAATACAATAGACCAGGCTTGATTGAAAACAGCTTCTTCACAATGAAGTATTGAAAAACATATGAGGAAACCAGCAAGTTCTACTGTAAATAATAGGATATAATATCTGTACGATATTACGCAGCTTTTGTTGAAAGAAGATGCAAACTAATGCCTGGACTCTGTAATGGGATGCTCTTTTTACACTTACTGTAATGAGAACTGGGAAACTCCAGTAGCACTTCACAGAGCAGCCATCAGCATTTACTCAGTCAAGCTTGTATGTTTGTTTTGTGAGAATTAGACAATTAGGTAGAGATGTCCAGACACAAACCCCTGGCCATTGGCACTGTAGCCATACTGCTGAAGAATGAAACCTGAATTTTAATAAAGCATTTGATAGCTTTACCTCTGAAATCCACCATTTCATCAGTAATTCCAGCTTTGTGACATGAAGTGGTTCAAATTCAGAGGCATTAGAAATAGAATTTAAAGGAGCTTGGACCCTAAAAAAGGTTAACAGACATATAATGAATGACTATATGTATGAATGAATATGTGTATGAATGTATTTTACAATTAGCAAAAAAGACATCTAAAAAGCAAAATGGGATTTGGCTAATAGAAGTCTTCTTTGGTGACCAAAAACAACATATTAAGCCAATGGAAGGCAACCTTTATCTCTGCAACTCTGCCACTGAGTCATGTCCTGTGCCTGGGTGAATGTTCCAGTCTTTGTCTTATTCGGAAGACTTAAACAGCTCATGCCTCAGGTTTAGTCAGTGTGGTGCTAAGGGCTGAAGAGAAGGCAGTGCTTTTCTAAGTAACTTTTCTTAGTGTATCTCTGAAAGTGTAATTTCTTGATAATACTGTTAAAGAAGTCTGTAAACTGCTTTGAAGTTGTAATAAACTACTGGAGCATAGCTTATGTGTTACTCAGTCTCCAGCACAGTATGGTCCCTTTTTAATGTTTTTCTAAATATTTCTTAATTTTTGAGCTAATTCAACACATTCTTGCCTATCAGCTCTAACCTGCCATTTCTGCCCTGCATTTGTTCACCGAGAATCCATATGCAGTGTACTGTTAGATAAGAGTGACTACAAGCTGATTCTTGAGAACTGTACACATTCAATGTCAACACACAGTCCTGTCGAACTTTATTTCTGTGCTTCTCTGCTGGTCTCAGTAGCAGGCTTTTAGAACTAAAGGGCCTGAACTTGAAAGATAAAAAGCTGTTGCAGATGTTCATCATAATAAACAAGGACTACTACAAAAGCAGAGGAACAGGTTTATTAGGATTTCACAGAAAAAACATTTTTTGGAAGTTGTGCAAATTACAGAAATGCACTTTGAAGTATCTGAATTTAATGTATCTGCAAGTTTAAATTAATTTTGAGAATTTTTATTGTTGGAGATAACTATATTTTCTATTTGTGTTTTCTGTTTGTGCTTTGCAAAACAGTATCCATGGAAAAAGTAAGTAAAATATGCTTTTTTGCTTTTGACAAATATGGAAGCTGCAAATTACTGGTGGAAAATTAATATTTCCATCTTTGTGTGAACTTGGTGAAAATCCAAACTTTCACACAGCTGCAGAGGTGCAGGGCCAGATTAATTCGTGGCGCAATTCAATGGAATGTTATGAAATGACATCAGTAAGAGTTTAGTCCCCAAGCAGTAAAGAGCAGCATATAAAATTCTCATGGTGGTAAATGGTTGTTTAAGTACAGTATGAATAGAAGCTGATGTATTTCACTTGAGTTAAAAAGGGACAAAAGCAGGTGTGCATAAACCAATAGACTTATTTTACTTAGAGCTCTTTAATTCCTGGTTATCTTTGTTTAATGGTGCGTACTTGCCCTTATTTCATCCCCTATTCTCCCATTTACTTATGTAGATAACAACACTATACAGGTGCACTACCACAGAGTTTTTCTGAAGATTAGGGGATGCATTGTTTTAGGCTGTCATGAGCCTACAAACTCATCCTGTTCTCTATTGCATTTTATCTCAATTTATCAACCAGCCAGTGGATATTTGTGATCTTTTAGCCTGGAATTACCATAAATCAGAGATAGATCTGAAGTCATGAAAAAGAGGCTGCTGTCATGCCCCACCTGAGACATATACCCATGTTTCTGTTCTGATGAAACCAAGTTATGCAGGAAAGGGTGCTAGCATATGTCTGTATCAGGTCTTAACCTGTTACATGTGTCTTCACAAACTGGTTAGGTATTGTGTTTACCTTCAGTTCTTGTCAGATGTAAGGTTGCATACTTCTTTATTTTCTATAGTCAATATAGGTTTATTTATTTATTTATTTATTTAAGGAAAAAAAATCTTCTTAGAAAGAGAGCCGAGGTTTAGAAATTATTTGCCCAGGGAGGTGGTAGAGTCACTGTCCCTGGAAGAGTTCAATGAAAAGGTAGATGTGGCACATACAGACGTCTTTTAGTGAACATGGTGGTGATGGAATGTCAGTTGGACTAAATGATCTTAGTGGTCTTCTCCAACCATTACGATACTATGATAAAAGAAAAAACATGCTTGAAATCTACCTCTTTTGATTTCAAGTTTGGGTACAGAGGAGGAGGAGAGCTCTATGGTGCACATGTAAGATGTGCAGGAACTCCATCTCTGCATGCATTTAGTGTTTTAAAACACTGTAGGGCAACATGAAAGTGTTTATGGGAACAGATCAACAGCTGGATCCTAATGAGGATCTGCATTCAAAGATGAACCATCAGCCTACTGAGCATGTGTGAATTCATTATTCACTGAGTTCCCAGTTACCTCTTGAGGTGGGTCTGACAGCAAGTGTTTCATTCCTACAAAAATAATATTTATATGTGTTTGGATTTTGCACAGAAATATTATCAGTTCTGAATAAGCAGCATGTAACATTGTTCATCTTCGTTACTCAGGTGTTACCCTACCAGCTTTCAGCAAGCTGGTGAGATTCACACAGTATAGAAGGACTAAGTTAGTTTTATCCTGTCTTGTGGAGTTTATCAAGCATAGCAGGGGCAACTACCAAGGGCAGCCAACTCTCCTCACTTAAAGCCCTCAAGACTGCTCTCTAGTATTTAGCTTTTTTCTCCTTGCAATACAGGGCACCTGAAATTAAAAGTAGTACTTCTTATATACCATTCCAAAAAAATTACATTTATTGAACTCCAGAATTAATTCTTTTTAAGAGTTCCAGTGTTTCTAATTAGAACTGAGTTTGTTACTCTAATAGCTTTAATTCATATTAGAATACCAGTAAGACATAGAAAATTAGTTTTACGTTTTTTCTTTTTCAGCATACTTGAGATTGTGAATCCACTTTAGGCAGCACTATGGATTTAATTAAATTCCACCATTAACTCACAAAGGCTTTTTAGACCTTTACTTTGTCTCTCGGAAGTGAGTTTACATGTAGAAAATTCATTTCATAGGAAATAATTTTTAGAGTATATGAAAGGTATTAATAATTATCATTACTTTATATTGGACCTTAGTGACATGGCAGGAATGGCTTTGATGTTTAACCAGTAGCTGTGCTTCTCAGCCTTATTTTCATTAGTGATTAACCCTGACTTATAATACAGCAGAAGAACATAAGAAAGCCATAGAAAAGGATTCTGTCTCTCAAAATCTATGTTTGCCATGAAATTACAACTGATCACTTGTTATGAATGATCACACATGAAGTTTCATTGAGTATAGTGGTTCATAAATGAGTTTGGTATTTATTTGTCCAAATTAGATGCTGCAGAGGCTTCAACTTGTGCTTCTTTAAAATATTTAATGGGAATACTTTTTCTTTTTTTTTTCTTTCTTTCTTTTTCTTTTTTCTTTTTTTTTTTTTTTTAAGAAATCTTGGGGGTTTTGTTTGTTTGTTTGATTTTGAAACAGATTATAAAGATTCATTGGTTTTGTGTATGTTTTGGAAGAAGCTAGTAAGATCTATGTTACATCTGGTAATGATTGATACCTTCGTAGAAAACCACATTGTATTCCTTTCCTTGCCAGGATCTCACCAGCCTAAGAGTATCCTTGTTGAAAAGTTAAGGAGAAATTGCAATGCCAGTGTACCTTCAGAAATTCACGGATCATTTCCAATATTAAAACTTAAATCCATCTTTTCAGATGCTAAAGTAAACCTCCAGCTTATCCTAACACAACATTCTGAAGAGTAAGAAATTTGAGGTGCTGTGCTGCACATTAATTATTACAATAAACTCCTCTGAACAGACTTCTTTCTCTACTGCTCTGGGAATTATCTATGAGGATAAGAGCCAGGAGAAATATACTTAAAGAATGAAGGGCAGTAGTCAGAGAAAACTGATGAAAAAATAAAAAAAAAAAAAAAATGCATATTTCAGTTTAATACTAAATGTGTGGGAAGGAAAGGTGAACACATACAGCAAGTGTCACACTAGAAAATGTTTAACTCAGAATTCAAAGCTTCAGTCCCAGAAATGGCTTTTCTTATATGAGGGCTATGCTGGAAGTTATGCCTCCTATTTTATTATATTGGCCTACAATGTCAGAGGTGGATGTTGGTGGGTGGTGTGACAGTATTTCCCACCTTTTAGATTTTGTTGCCACTAGACAGATGGCAGCGGAGGAGCAGTCTGATAAAATGGCATCTGACGTGGAAGTACAGATGAAGCAAATGGGGTGTCAATGAATTAATTCCTCTATGAGGAAAAATGGCACCCACAAACTTAAATCCAGAGATTTACTAAGATCTCACATCCATCCTTATCTTTTTACAGATAAAGGTAACCATAATCTTCCACTTTGGCAGCCAAATAAAACCATCTTCTTCTCTAGGTAGATGATCCTGGGCAAAAAATATCTTAATTTTGTAGAATCCCAGCATTGTTGCTTTGCTCCCATATTTACTCACACCTGCTGATTACCAGAAAATGGATCAGAAAAAATCTTATTCCGCCAGAATATTCAAAATCAACATAAATCTACACTAGGAAAATGCAGTTTAATAAAAAAGCAGTAGGTGATCTCCTTCTGAGTTCTTGTTTCTATTATGCTTAATAAAAACATCTTGCAGTTCTTCACTGCATAACCAAAACTGATACTAACAACTTGAAGTTATGGATTAATTCAGGGATGACTCTCACAGAAATTTGCTTTCTTTAGCATTTCTGTACTATTCAGAGTAACTTCCTTCACATTGCTTACCTCCTTCCCCATTTTATGAGTTCTTTTGGATGTTTAGAGGCTGTTCTCTGTCCTAACAACCCAACCAACAAAACACTGCAGAGCAACCTGGAGAGCAATCTGCAATTTTGCATTCTGTGACTGAATTCCTGTTTGGCTAACACAGTTCTGACTTCAGATCTTGATCATTTTGGTTCAGTATACTTGGAACAACAACAACAAAAAAAAAGTGCCTGGGAAAGAGCTTCAACTAATCAAGGAAGCAGCAGACCGTCTATTTGACAATGTAGGTCAATTGTGAACACATCCTAGTGTTTCTTCACTTTTTCGCCTCATTGAATTCTGATCCTGGTTCAAGGTCTCTTTCTGGTATTTAAGGTTCTCTATGTGGTTGTTTCTACCTCTCTTGGCAATTATATTTTCCTCTGCAAGGTTGACCTTCATGACAGATCTGGTCCACTAGAATCAAAGGAACTGTAATGGGAATGGAAAGTGGCAAACACGAGAGCTAAATGATGTAACTTTCTGTCATGAAATATAAAGAAACAAAGGCTTGAACATCTTTAGAATGCAGTGCAAAACTCAAATTTTTCAGCTTTTTAATTATTTACTATTGACACACAGCATCTATTTTTTTATTTATTTTTTTTTTTCCTTTGTCTTCATTATATATTTGCTCTTTTGTGTATTAGGTCATCATTTCCAGAGATATGACTGAGAGAGCTTCAAACAGAAAACTAAGCAAGCAGTCTGGCTTCAGAAGGAGTTTAGATTAGATATGCGTAAATACTTCAATCGGTGTTCATACACTGTCTCACTATACTCCATAATTACCTCAACAATCCGTCATTTAACTACAGATTCACACAAGTGAGACAGCATTGAAAGAGTATTTTTACTCATTTGGTTATGGCTTGATTATGAAGGCAAACACTTTGTCCAGTAATACACTTTGCACAGTAATAGGATCTTATAGCCATTTAAATGTTTGTGCTAAATAAGATTAGATTTCAAGGCCTGGGTTCTTCAAAAATTCAGATGGCAAAGTACTACATCTTGCAGCATCCCTGTTTTCCTTGTGCACTAAAGGTGTTGTAAATATATAATCTTTACTGGTGAAGTTGATACTTTTCCTCTCAGAAATCCTGTAGCATTGGCTTGTAGCTTTTCTGCCATTTCATTTGAGGTTTATTTTCACTTGTTAAAAGAGAAGTGCTTTTTTATGTGTATGCAGTTCTGCATCTAAACAGACAACCTTAAGTTAAAACAAGTGAAACGCACATATGGGCTAGCCATATGGATGACAGTACCAATTAGTAGAGACTTTGAATTTATTTTTTATATTTTGAGCACAGGGTGAGACCTGCCTTTTTCCAGCAAGTGGCAAATTTGAATGTGAAATGTCATTAGTGCTGTTTTTCACTAATACAATTTCTTTTCTGAATAACAAAAAACACATCAGTGTTATTTTTAATAAAAAAAACCCACCCTTTAATTTACATACATTTAGGGTGAAGTAAATGAAAATGCATTATGTTACCACTGTGCTATTGAATAATGAGCCTATAGGGTTCTAAATGGGAAGGAAAGTTGTTTTTCAAGCCTTGTACCCACTGTTCCCCTTACAAAGGCACCATTGTGGTCAGGATACATGAACTAGGTTTCTAACAGTAAAGATCCACCTTCTGGCAGAGAGACCAGGAAATAAAGCACCCCTGTAAGCTGCCTCTTCAGCGGGTGAAGCTGAACTAACGAAGGAAGGACAGGTGGGACCGCTCCCTTGGCCTTTCAGTGACATTTACAGCCTCTGTGCAAGGACATGCTCTTTTCTTTCTGTTTCTATTTTCTCCAGTTAATCAGGTGACTTGAAAAGAAGCTAGATAAGGGTATTGTTTGCACTGACAACATCCTGATGATACTGTCAGAGGAGATCACAGGAAAATGTTCCCTTTTTGAACCAATAGAGTCATTAGGGAGAGTACTCATCACTTGAGTGCATCTAGGTTAATTACCACAGAAAATCTGGAACTGGCAGCTATAATTTTTCTGAAGAAAGTACTGCTATTTTTACTCTTGATGCCATAGAATATCTCTTAAAGTACCTCACAGGACCCCATTTTATAGTTCAGTGATACAATAATTTTAGAAATATGGCTTTCCGGCTTAAATTAGTGGGATACTATCCATAGAAATTTAATGAAAGTCCAAACTAAGAGTTATGTTCCATATGAATGAAATTGAGCTTGGGTTGCCAGGACTGATTACTCTCATTTCCATAAATGAGCAAGCATATTTCTCTATTGCAGTGTCACTTTGGAAAAGAGAGAAGTGTCAGGTTGAGATGAATGACTTATCCTAGCACAGATGTAGCAAACTGTCATATGCCTGTTTCTGTTTGCTATGGTACATTGTAGCATAGAGAATCCAAAAGCCCTCCAGTGTGAGACAAACACAGAATGCTGCTTTTGGATCGGCATCAAAGCACTTGCAGAGGATGCCTTTTTAGGAAAACAGAGGCATGGTGTGGTTTTGACCTACCCAGTATTCAATGTGTGCTTTCAAACCTTAGCAGTATTTGTGATTTTTAAAAAGTCTCAAACAATAAATAGAAGTGGCTTGAGCGTGCTGAGTCCTTATTCAATTAATAATTTTTAGTGTATTTCTACCACGGTGCCTGTTCTCCAGTGACCTGTGAAAAAGCACCAAGTGGATCTTTAGCTTTATTTTATTTTCATTCCAAACTTGTTGGAGGTCTGGAAAACTTTGTGACATTTGTCTGTCCCTGATGCTGTAGACAGGCTCAGCAGGTGAGGTCCAGCTGGAGTGGACAGTGCTATTTGGAAAATTGCTCATTTCTAGTAGCATAAGCACAATCTAAACATAAAATAGTTACTGAGACCTCAAAGTGTGGACAATGTTTTGCTACAGATTTTCTGTTCAATGGTTAGTGCAATGTATGTATTAGTTCCATTGCCTTCTACTTCACTTTTTTGCTGTGGTAAATTTTTAAATGATTCACTGTAATCACTTCTTTTGGCTGCATTATAGTTGCTTGTGAATTTTGTTGCAGATTTTCAGTTCTGGATGCTTCATATAGAAATGTGGCTATTTGACTGTACTGCCTTTTATAAGCAGCTTCCCCATTTAAATCACGAATGCTTTGGTCCCTTCCATTCACATTTGAATGAGGAGCTATAGTTTGCAAAGGGGTTAAATTCTGTCAAGTTTCCTTAAAGCAGACAACCATGTTGTCTGCAAGAGACATGCTCCGGAGGCAGTTATATTGTTATTATGATAATGAACAATATTATTAGATGTTATGGAGTCTCCACTGTAGAGACAAAATCGAATCCTGGCTTTACAAACCCCTCTGGTCACAGAGCAACTTAATTTTTTGCAAATTTTGGTTTCAGACCTATTTCTATGGAGTTCAGGTGCCAACAACTGTTACGGCATGGAGAAAATATTTCTAGCTTCCAAAGCAAACATTTTAGTAATTGTCCCTCATTTATTTGTATTTTCTAATTTGCTCTACGTACTACAGGGAATCCTGCAATTACCCGCAGAATGTACTGTCAGTACCTTCCTGACTGAACTACCACCTCTCCTACACTTTGTTAGAGCTGTCATTCAACGCCACTCTGATTCAGACTCAAGGGAATAGCCTTGACACAATGCACTGAAGGCAATATTTGCAGAGAAAAGAGATAATCACTGAGCAGCAGCCTAGTTCCGCGTTTGTGTGTCCTGTGACCTCTCGCCTTCCTAGCCTTGGCATAAGGACTTAGTGCGAGTCCCTAGGACTCTTCTGTTTCCCTTTCATGATCCTTTACCCTCAGGTGCAGCCCAGGGGTACTTCTGATGGGTTAATATAGTTCATGTGATTAGAGCACTGAAATATCACAGTCTGTTTCCCCTAAGGTGTGAGAGAAAGCTGGAGCAATGTCTTTTTCTTCTGATATTTGCCAAGATCACCACCTTTAACTGCACACATTTTATGGAAACTGCACCAAATAAAATTGATTTTAAGAAATGAAACTAAACATCTTTTTCTTCCCCCACTTCCCCCATTTGGTATTATTCTTCACAATATTTCTTTTATTTCAGGTTTGTTTAGGATTCCTAAAATCCCAGTTTTTCATCATTTTAGAAAAACACTGTTATTTAAACCTACCCTTAGACTGAACTGTCCTTAAAAAAAAAAAAAAAAAAAAACCACACACAAAAAACCACATTTTAATTTGTGAAGTCCAGCTGCAGTATTTTCCATTAAATACCTATATATATAGGGAAAAAAAATTCAAAGAACTGATGTGAAAATATAAATTGCTTAAAATGCTAGTGACAAAATACCATAGTTACAACTTAACATCTAAAATATTCCTCTCCCTCCTCTCCTCTCCCCCCCCCCCCCTAAGAATTATGTTAAAAAGACTGTTTTATTTATGCAGTGGTATAGATTTGTATGATACTTTCAGAAGAAAATATCTGTCAGGTTCCTGGTAGTGCAGTATCCTACGTCAGGCACACTACAGCACTGCACAAGGGACTGTGAATGAGAAGAAGAACACATTAACAGGAAAAATAACATGTCCCCAAATCCTTACAAAACAACTTTCTGAAATGTAGCTTGACAGCATTTCTATTCAGTGAATTTTTTTTGTGTTATCCTGATATTCAGGGAAGACCTAATCTTTCAGCTTCCTCATTGTCTGCTCTTAGTATGAATCATGAGTTGACAGAACTGGGTGTGTGCTTTTGTATACTCATTAGAGTGCCCACTGTGGAGGAGGGAACTTGTACAGGAATCCCTGTCTAGTTATCAAACATGCATCTTTTGCAAATGGTAGCTATATCTGCTTTTGCTTGACATATCTTTCTGCTTTTAGACAATGCCAGCTGATGTCATGAAATAGTAAATAGTTTCTTCAGATAGGGAATCATCTTTGTGCATCACAAGGAGTCCCCAGCCACTGTGTATCTAGGAGCATTGCATCAACAGTCCAATTAGTGAGACCACGCTACGCAGGTGGTGGTTTTATTAAGCAACCCACAGGTGCACTTCAACATGAAACACATTAAATTTGTTATAAAAACAGTTCTAGACAAATTTTGCTCAGTAATAAACTTACACTGTATGAAAGCGGTCGCACTTGCAAAACTTTGGACAATGCTACATGGCTTTTACTTCCAAAGTCCTCCATATAAAATTCAAACTTGTTGCAGAAGTCAAATATATTTGGGTGCATTTTCAGCCTGACAGAAATAGGCATCACAAAGGAAGCTCAGATGGGTCAAAAGGGTCATTGCACCTAGTGCCGAAGTTTTTCTATTGAATAAAGAATCCCGCAAGGTCAGTGGACAAGCTATGTAACTTCTAGCTTTCATGTGATTGTTGTAAACACCATGAGGTTTGTTTTTATTGGTCACTTTTAGGTACTTCATTAATAGTAGCAATTAAATTTCCTCGTTGCAGCAAAGATAGCTCAATTTTGTAAATCTCAGAAATTGAAGCATTTTTAATTTCTGATTACTTCTTATGAACTTCTAGGACTCTTTTAAGGAAGATAAAGCGCAGCTTAAGTAAATGGCAAGCCATTCCCAATTACACAACTCTCCCCTCCCTTCCCCATGGAATTGATAATTTGACAACAGCACAATTCTGGACATCAGCAAAATCTGATGATGGTATAATGAATCTCTCTCTGATACCATGTATCATTACTCTTATCTACTGACTTCAATTTAATTAATTAATAGCATTAGAATATACTACAAATAAAATATTATAAGGTTAAGCCTAAATTTGTATTTCTTTGAATGTTTTTATTATATTACATATACACATCCTTGCTGGCATTTGGTGCATGAAAGTCAGGCCTACCAATTCTTCCACTAGTCTTAAGAGGTCTATTCTCTATTCAGCTGAAGTTTCTAGGGGTTTTTGCCACTGAAGCATGGTCAGAGCCCTTATAATTGAATAACTGGAAGAGGTGTGTGTGTGTTCTACATGTCCGCAGATTACCTAGGAGAGATAGTAACAAAACATCATAATTATACGTATCAGTTACTGAGTTTTGTTATTGAGAGTCATTAGTAGAAACAATATGTGCAGGATATTCCTAATTATCTCTTCAGTGTGGTAGCTATTCAAAGCACTGGCAGAAAACTGCACTTCCCTCTCCTTTACTCTCTCTGTCAGAGCCAACTCCAGCCAACAGGGTTCTCGTTTGTACATCTGTAACTCAGCATATTTGGTCCACGGTATTTTTAAGCCTTCTAGGTAGACCTGGAAGATTTCTGTTTAATAGTAACTGAGGATATATTTTTTCATGTTTCTTCTAAAATTTTATGGCAGATTAAACTGTTACATGTTTTAAAGTTAATGAGACCACTAGCATTTTCATTCTGTTCTGTAAGTGTGGGCACTGCAAAGCAAAAGTAACAATTATTATGCCTACTCTGCTGCTTGATTGTGTTGAAAAGTAGGAATGCACCTCTAACAGACTAATTTGCTGTATGGTTTGTGCTTTCTTTGACATGTGCCCTCTGGGCACTTCAGATGCAGTTATTTCCCCACATCTTTCTCTTTCTGAAATGTTTTGGAAATAGCTGTGGTGTTAACTGGATGAGGGAATCTTTTTGACTTATGCCAAGATTGGATGTATATCGTCTCTCAGTCTTTATTCATCTTTGATTTGCAAGAAATTATTGCATAATTGAGTTTCCAGTTACACAAGAGACTTGGAAACAAATTTTCTTGAACTTTTAGAGTTGAAGTGCTAAGAAACAGCAAGGTGAAAATGAAAATTGACAACAAAGATTATTTCACTAAAACCTGTTCAACAGGTGGAGCTATATGCTGCCAAATAGTGCTCAGACATGAGATCTGTATGATGAGATTTTTGTTGAAATATTTTGAAAGCTACAGATAATTTCCTGCACAAAACATATTTTCAGGTTTTATAAAGCATCTTTCTGGAGTTACTCCAGATCGGGATAAGAAAAATAAGGCTCAGAAAGGGTGGTTGTGATTTTCAGTGTTTTCATTAGTGAAGAAAAGCTTTGCTCCTCTTATCCATAGATACTTAAGAAGTAATAACTGGTGCTGGGAGATCCTGGATGTTGCACAGCTGGTGTTCAGCATTGTGTTACTGGTAAAGTGTAATGCTACATCAAATATTTATTAATCAGCATTATGACATTTATTCTTGCTATTAGTGAATGAGGTTTGAGTGACAGAAAACTGACAAAAGACAGTTTAGTAGAAGAGAGCTATAGATACAGGATGTATTATGAAGCTTCCTTCTCTCTCTTTCATTGCTGGTTTTGACCAGTGCCCCTTTGAGGGAGAAGAGAACTGTTCATGTGCAGACAGCAATTCTCTTTTTACTTCTACTGGAAAGGGGAATGTTTGCCTGAAATTCCTCTTTCCGTTATAATGTACTGAAAATACAGCTTTGGAAAATGGGTGAGGTGTATTAATATCACTTATCAATTTGTATTTACTATTATTGATACATCAGAAGGTGTTCAATATTCTCATGTCAGAAGATGGAGTACATCTAATCTATGGCAGTACTCAGTTTCCATCCCATTTTTACAGAGACAAAGGTATTATTTCAGTAACAGGGGGTAACATATTTTATACGCCTACTATGGCATTTAGACCTACCCAGAGAAGGAAAGGGAGGAGCTGATATGTACAGCTGTCAGATATTTGTTACTTCTTTTTGACAGTTTGGTACAAGTTTCTAATTACATCTGTTTAGAAAAATACACTGTTTATAAAAATCAATGTTTTCAAGCAGTAGAATGGTGCTCACAAGAGGACTTTTTTATTTTTTAAAAGTATTTGTTATTTAATTTCTGCAAGAAGTTTTATTTATCTCATCAGTACTTTTTTTTCCTACGTTAGCACAGATTGTATCAGATTTGTTCACCTTTCTTTGGGCTAATAGAACTTGTGAGATTGAGAGTATATCCTATCCAGTATGAGCAAAGCACAAAACTGTATCTTATCATTTAATCCTCTTCGTTATCTACCTTTTTTAGATTAGGTACCTACTTAATCTTCAGAACTGCCACAGTTGGGGGGCTTTACTCACACTGGGCAAGGAAAGAACAATTTAGATATTTCAATTGTATTAAGATGAGTAGTGCTTCTCTCTTCCCAATAACTTTGTATTTATATACTTGCACAGCTTTTTTTTTTTTTTTTTAATTGTATCATAATGCCAACAATACTGTTTCTGAGAAGGTCCTGCTGGTAAAATCTGTGCAAACACACAAAAACTAATTCCAGTTTTGAATTGTCCAAGCTTCAGACAGCTAGTGATGAGGACAAGCTTGCTGAGTGAAGCACTACAGCTGAGTGAGAGAATTGTTGCATCCATGTTGGTGGCTTTTGCATGAGAGGAACAATTTCTAGAATAGCATTGCTATGCACTGCACTAACCTATAAGAGTGACCAGTGGTGGACAAAGTAGCCTTCTTTGAGCTGACTGTAAGGCAGTACCAAGGTGCATGTCCATGTCCAATGGGCCACTTGAATATTAGAGTATAGGGTTTCATGGAAAAGTTTTTTCATGAAAAGTTGTTTGAATAGGTCTGGTTATGTGGCTGTGCATGTGCATGTATGCACCAGTGAAAGGAAAGGAGGGATCAAAGTAGAAGACATAGCATGAAACAGGAAGATAAATTCTCAGCATAAGCCATCTTTCAACTCAATTAGGACATCTATCGATTCTCCTTACGAATACATGTTACACTGGGTAAAACAGCTGTATAGCTTTGTTAGCAAGCCATTACTAAAGATTATTTTATTTTATTTTTTGCTTTGATTAAAAAAAAAAAAAAAAAAAAGCTTCCTGGGTGTTTTTAGTTGATGCAAATGACTAGAAGCAGTGAGCTATGTTAAAAGGCAAGGTTTTTAACAGTAGAGAAACAGGTTTTTAACAGTAGAGAAACAGTAATAATCCTTTTCTGTCTTCTTTTTATTTACTGGGTTTTTGCGCATTTTTTCATTCAAAATAAATGTACTTGCAGGGGTATGTCTCTTTTGACCAACAATTTGGTGTAGTTACTTGGAGCAAAACTGTATAATTTACTTTGCTGATTTTTTTTCCCCTCTTTTTTCCTAGGCACTTTATAGGTAAATTACATTTGCTATCATGATGCCTTGTCTTTGCTTTCCATGTTTCCAGTTCTTTGAACAAAAAAGAAGTCATCAAAAAGAAGTTTAAAATCACACTGAATTTATAGGTTGGATCACACAAATCGAGTGTATAAGTTAATGCCAATTTTAAAAAAGGCCCTCTATAGCCAGCTTGTTCTAGCATCTCTCACTACAAATAGTAACAATCCGCTTAACTGTGCTACTTGAGATTGCCTTTTGGAAATTGAAGTTGTAATGGCATAAAAACGAGCTAGTACCAACTCTTAGCAGGACCAGCACTTACATGAATGAAACTACAAATCAGTAGTGATTTGTAGCGATTCATGTGAAAAAGTGAAACATTTCAGAAATGCTATTGCAAACCATTTTGAAATTTCTGATATTTTTTCCATTCATTCATTTAATTTTTCTTTCCTTTAATTTGCCTGAAACTGGGCAAAAGTTTTCAGAAACTGTTTCAATTTTTTGTTCTTTTTGTTTGTTTTTTGTTTGGTTTGGGTTTTTTTTTTGTTTGGTTGTTTTTGTGTCTTTTGGGTTTTTCTTGAGAAAAGTAGTTTGCTCCTTTAAAAATGGCCAGTCTTGAGTATTCTAATGATTGTATTCAGAATGTCATATTTATTTATTTATTTATTTATTTATTCAATTTCAAGACCATGACTTGGATTTTTATTGATGAATTTGGTCTGAAAATGAACTAAAATCTAAATAAAATGTTGTTTTCCTTTACAATTTTTAAATTCAATTGTAAGTCTATTTTTCCAAAATTAGGAACTTTTCTTTTAAATTATTCTGCTTTTGATGGTCATCACTTATACTGAAATGGTTTTTTAATTACCATTTCAGAGTCAAGTGAGCATTCATTATAGTACAAAACAGGAGAAAAAATCACTAAGCAACATCATCAGATTTTTCTTTTTTTTTTTTTTCTTTTTTTTTTTTTTACTGATTAGCTTAAAAGGTATGCCCATCATAATAAGAAAAAGTAGCGTGGAGAACACAGTTGAATTCAGATACACATGGTATTAATCTCACATAATGAGCATTACTTCAATTGGCAAGAGAAACTACGCTAAATAGATGGTAAACTACAATTGGCTTCCTAAAAAATCATGGCCCTTGACTTTAATTTGTCCTTTGCATCAGTTTCTTATATTTAAGAATGCTTATTATTAGGTCTTCTTGCTGTGCTCTCCTCAGTTCCTTGCTACTAATTGGTTTAGAGTGAGTCTGGTGTTCTCTAATACACCCTCCTCTGTGGCTGCTAAGCCTGCAGGAATTACCACCACCCACCGTCCTCTCAGTGCTTTAACAACTGCACTTATTACACCATATAATATCTCTTTTGTAGCGTTTTCCAGTAATCCTTCCCAATCCAAAAGATATTCTTGATGAGATGTTGGCAGTGGTAATTCATCTTATCTTTTTCTGGTAAAATTAATATTAGTTAAATTCCTTTCTTTCTTTTATTTTATTTTATTTTATTTTATTTTTTTAATTTCAGTTGATCAGTTTTTAATTTTGTTGGCACTAGAATAAGTTTGCTGCATTCACTGATGTTCATATATCTGGACATGAGTTCTATGTACATTCTGTGTGTATATAGGGATCACACTTGTGTATTTGTGTATCGAGTAGAATCATTTTCATAGGTACTGAGTGAATCTTTAAATGCACGTTGGTATGGCCAGATGCAGACTGATATATGCTCATCTGTCTGTTTTGCAAGCTGGCCATATTCCCAGAAAGGTTTATCAACTTGGGCATGGTGCCATGCTAACACAGATATTCAAATCACAGGCTGGGGCTTGCTCATTTCCAGCCAGCTGAAATCAAGAGCAAGACAAGGCAAAGTTGTACACCTGCACGTACCCCAGCAACTTTTCAGAAGCACTGTTTTTGGTATCCTTCCTTTCCTTCAAATTGTATCGTATGCCAGGCTGACATTCTCACTACTTTACCTACCTGAATTCTGAGATTTGCCAGGCTGTGTGAAAAAGGGGAAGAAGAACAAAGAGAGAGATGCTGGATTGCCTGCAAAATCCAGAACAATTCTTCCTAACTTTCACAGACTCTTCAAAAACCTCTTTCATGACAGTATACTCAGGCAGTTTTAAGGATGCCTTTAATCAGAAGTCTTTTGTAGTGTCACAGAGCTGACTTGGGACCCTCAGCAGCCAACAGGAAAGTAGGATGCAAGGATAGATTTTAAAGGATTTTATCAAAGTTTAGTTATGATCATGAGACCTTTTATCCATTATGGAAATGAGAAGTAATAATTAAAATTTGCAGCAGGTTAAACATTAGTTATAACAAAATGTTCAGCAGATATTCCCACTAACACTGTTACACCAGCTCTCACCCTGCTGGTCATCCTCTTTCACTTGATTCAAAGTGGAGTTTCTGCCATGGGACAGTAAGACCTTTGGCTCTGGTCCTTTGAATATGCCTCCCTGGAACTGAACTTTACTCAAAACATGATTTTGGTTGATTTTGTCTCGTAATGTACTCACTGCTCCTCCTACAGAAATGCCATGGAAAGTACAGTTTTTGGTACAGACAAAGCAATCAGTTCCTAGCTTCTAGGTGGAATAATTAACTCATTTATTACAGCATAATACAGTAAGAGCTGAGAAACGTAAAGCCTGTCTGAACGAAAGGGCTTGAGCTGATGCCAGTTGGATCCTCCCAGTTAACAAGTATTTATCCTTCTCTGAATTTAATCCAGCCCAGTTCATTGGATAGCTTGTGGCTGTATTGTTGTTGTGAGCTCAGTAGTAACAAAATAATTTCTGCAGTCACAGGACTCTCTGGCTTGTGTTTGGCCATTAGTAAGAAATGTAAAAGTACCACTCTGAAATGTTTCATCAGAAGATAAAGAAAAATGACAGGTTGGGCTGTTTCAACCACTATTACTTAATGTCAGAAGAGAAGGAGCTTAGAACTAATACTGAAGTTTTAACTTGCACTGTTCTGTGTCACTTCCAAGTCATTGGGCAGAACCTCTCATTTGTTTTTCATGGGAAATGATTCCTCTTGCTGAGATTTCCTTTCAATGCACATTAGAAAAGACTTCTGATGTTATTTTTTTCAGGCACCTTAGCATGTCCAAAAGTATATTTGCCGTAGGTCATCAGATGTGACTTAGCACTTGTAGGTGATCTGTACTCTCGTGGAATGGCTTTTGGTGGCTTAGGAGTTCTGCATTTATCAGCCATATTACTTATCAGTAACTCTAGGCAGAGAAAATCTGCTTGTGATTCTACAGTGTAATATGCCCATGGCAGTGCTGGACACTGTGGAACTAAAAGTGTTCTAGCTTGCATGTTGTTGTATTTTGTGCTCTCCACTGTACTGATTCTGCAGTTGGAAAATGGCAAGTTCAACAGGATGTTTTATGAAAGTAGAGGGGATGCTCTGAAGGTTGCTTCATTTACTGTCCAGCATGAAGAACAGAAAGATGTGGGAAGATATTATAGAGGACTTTCAGTATCTATAGGGGAACTATAAGGAAGAACGAAGCAGGCTCTTTGATAGGACCTTTTATGATAGGGGAAGAGGAAATAGTTTCAAACTAAAAGAAGGGAGATTTAGGATGGATATTATTATTATTTACAATAACAGTGGTGAGGCACTGGCACAGATTGCTCAAAAATGAGGTGGATGCCTAATCCCTGGAAACACTTGAGGTCAGGCTGGATGGGGCTCTGAGCAATCTGACTGAGCTCTAGATGTCCCTGTCCATTGCAGGGGAGTTGGACTGCAGGTCCTTTAAAGGTCTCTTCCTACTCAAATGAATCTGTGATTCGATGATTTATATCTTAGTATGTGGAACATATCTATTATCAAGGATTTGATATGAACTACATTAACAACAAAAAAGCCAGTGCAACAGCATTTAAATGAATAGTGCTACTCTCTTTTAATGAATGCTATTAAAAAAAAAAAACAAAACAAAACAAAAAAACCAACAAAAAAAAAACATGAAACAGTTCCTGAACTATCTGCAGCAATTTTTAGGCAGTGGAGATTTTATTTTCAATAGAAGCAATTTCAGGGAAGCATCAGTGCTTTACATCCACAGTCACTGACTGATGCCAAGAGTATACATTTATAGATTGGTTGATTTGTATACTTGCATGTTATAATGAAAATGTAGGGTGGTTTGGTTTTTTTTTTTCCTATTTTTATTTCAAAATAACCTAAATCTAGCATCTTGCAGGGCCTTGGACTTACTTTATCTAATTTCCATTTGTTCAGCCTCTTCATCATGCTCAAAAGTAACCTCTTAAAAGTACAAATTATTGCGGAAAGTAATCAGACTACATAAGCTGTTGTCTTGTTTGTAGGTTGTTCTTTTTGTGTGTGTGTGTGTGTTTGTTTTTTTTTTTTCCCCAGCAAATAGAAATATCGTATAGTTATGGTCTGTCTGTGACCTCATGCCTGTGAATTACCATGAAGGGCTACAAAGACCTTGTGGCAGAAGTGGCAGAAGATGTCAGTATAGGAAAAATTCACCAGCTAGGGAGAGGAGGAGAAATGAGAAAACCAAAACAACAATAACAACAGCATCAACAACAAAAACCATTAAAACTAACCCACACACACACACACGCACACACACACAAAAAAAAAAAAAAAAAAAAAGAGAGAGAGAGAGAGAAGAAAATAGCTTCAAAAAGGGAGGGAAATAGGAAAGAGAAAGGCAGTAGCAACAGTAGAAGGATGAGAGTGCAGAGGGAGAACAGCTACTTTTCTCCCTTATGTCCTGACTGAAATTTTTCCTGAAATGCCCATGCTTTTTGTCCATATTGATTCTGTAACCCTCTGTAGCTGTTTGAACTTTCCAGTGTGATAGTCAAGTTTCTTCACATGTATATTTTTTATTGTAAGAAAAAAGAAAAATAAGCACGGAAAGCACAGAATAGAATCATAGAATGGCTTGACTCCCCTGCAAAGAGCGACTGAAGGAATTGGAGCTGTTTAGTCCAGGGAAGAGGAGGCTGAGGGGAGACCTGATTGCTTTCTTGCTATATCTGAATAGGTGCTCACAGCCAGAGTAGGGCTGGTCTCTTCTCACTGGTGACAGGGGACAGGATGAGGGGAAATGGCCTCAAGTTGTGCCAGGGTAAGTTTAGGTTGGATATCAGGAAAAACTTCTTTACAGAAAGGGTTGTGAAGCACTGGCATTGGCTCCCCAGGGAGGTGGTTGAGTCACTATCCCTGGTTATGCTTAAAAACTGTTTGGATGTGGTGCTCAAGGAAATGATTTAGCAAAGGGTTGTTAGAGTTAGGGTAGTATGGGTAACTCATGGTTGGACTCTATGATCTTTATGGTCTTTTCCAACCTGAGCAATTCTATGATTCTCTGACCTCAAAGACCATCCAGTTTCAACCCTCTGTTTTTTGGCACAGTTGTCAGGACCCCACCAAGGTGCCCAGGGCTCCAGCCATCCTGGCTTTGATTGCCTCCAGGGAAGGGTCATCCACAGCTTCCCTGGGCAGCCCATGCCACTGCCTCACCATTTCCCACTAACATCTAACCTAAATCCCTCATTTTATTTTAAAACTTTTCCCCCTTGTCCTATCAGTATCACCATGTAAAAAGTTGGTCTCCCTCCTGCTTGTGAGCTCCCTTTAAGTACTAGAAGTCTGAAACAAGCTTTCCTTGGAGCTTTCCCTTCCACAAGCTGACCAAGCCCAGCTTTCTCAACCTTTTTTGTAAGAGAGGTACTCCAGCCCTCTGATTATCTTTGTGGCCTTTCTCTGGATCTGTTCCAACAGCTCCATCCTTCTTGTACCGGGTATCCCAGACCTAGATGCAGTACTTCAGATGGAGCCTCACAAGGGCAGAATACTGGGGGACACTTACCTTCTTCTCCCTGTTGGCCATCCTTCTTTTGATGCAGCTCAGGATACTGTTGGCCTTCTGGGCTTCAAGCACACACTGCTGGTTTATGTCCAGCTTTTCATCTACCAGGATCCCACTTGTCCTTCTCTGCAGGGCAGCTCTCAATATGTTCTTCTGTTGGTCTGTATACATATCCCAGACTGTCCCAACAGGAATGCAGCACCTTACACTTGGCCTTATTGAATTTCATTAGGTTCATGTGTGCCTAATTTTCAAGCCTGTTACTGTTCCTTTGGATGACATTTCTTCCTTCCGGTGTATCAATTGTACCACTATGTGTAGTGTCATGGGCAAACTTGCTGAGGATACACTTGATCCCACTGTCTATGTCATCAGTAAAGATGTTGGAGAGCACCGGTACCAAGGTGAACTCGTGAAGGGTTATGTAGAGTCTAAAACTGAAAAGAAGGTATTGAAAAGAATGGGATAAATAATTTTAAAAGCTTGCAAAAATGTTGAATATTGTTAATAAATGTTAGTTTTTCAGGCAATGCACTTTTGTCCAGCACTTTCCTGAAAATTTGTTTTGGCACTGTTAAATGATGACTCCTGAAGATGCACTCAAAACAGCATCCTTCTTTGCTTTTGTTTGCATCTCACACAGTTGGTGCAATTTGTGTAGGTGAAGGGTTTTCTTCACCTGAAATTGGAGTCCTTAAAATCTAAAGTTTTATTATATGGTCTATACAAAACAACTACTTGGGAATGCAACCTGAACCTGGAGGAAAGCAGGAAGTTCCTCAATACTGCCATGAACTGCAACTAATCCAGGCAGGGGGAATGAACTCCTGCGGAACTAAAACACATTAGTACAGCAGAACAATTTAAATGTGAGTGCAGTATAAATAACATCATGTTTCTTGGAGAGAGGGACAGTCAAAAGAAACTGTACTAACTTGGAAAGATAAATGAATGTTGACTTAATTGGTTATTTGTGCCAATTAATGATTATCTGTTTTCTTCTTCTTTTTCTTCTTCCCTTTTTTAATCCAAACAGAAAGGTTAATCTAACTATACATTTGAGGCTTTTAAAGGCTCCATTACAAGACTTATTATGCTAAAAGAAACATACCTGGCATGCTGCAGTTTTCTAAATGTATCAGCGATGCATGTAATGATTCACTTAAACCATCATGGTCAGAATTCTTTTACATTATTTCTATGTAAATTGGATGCTTCACAATTACTATAATATGTGTGAAATTCCACTTATTATTTCTTTTAACATGGAAACTTTTATCACTTAACTTCAACTCACTGGACAGAATATTTGAACCATTTGCAGTTATTAGAGCATTTTTGTTTGGTCAAAATCCTTGTGGGATTATACTTTGGAAAAATAGCATGAATTACATTCAATATAACAGAATGGCAATTTCAAATATATTAGGGGCATCGACAGTGCTTGTCATTATACTTAGAATTCAACACTATATTTTATCTGGTATGGACTTGTTTTTATATCTGCATCTTTTATCTTCAAGACACTTCTGTTAGCATGGTACATGGAAAAAAAAAAAAAAAAAAAGTGATTGTCCATACAGAAAGGCTATTTAGTGAAGTACACCTAACTTTTCACATTCTGCAGAACCAATGTAAGATACTAGCTTGGGTCACAAGTTTCTTAGTTTCACCTTACCACTGAAAAAAATTTTTTGCCATATTCTAGGAATCACTGTGTGAGCAGATGAAGCAGAAATTCTCCTCTAGTAATATTGATGGTGCTGTTCTGCTTCACCAGTCTTGAGTCTTGATGTAGGATGTCCCTCAAAACTTTCTGTGATTTCAAAAAGTGCCAGTCCAACTCAGGAGGAAGAAAGCTGAATAGAAAAGAAAAACTTCAGAATAACTGATGGCCTCATAATCCAAGCAAAAAGATCTGTAGGAAACATTATTTTAAATGCCTGCTTTGCCATTCTCCCACTGGCAGGCTAGTCCAATTTGAAGCCTCTTAGATCTGGATGGGTGTATTTGGCTGTAACAAGGCATTATTTGAATGGTGGCTTGAAATTAAGGTGCCTTGGTTCTCCAGGAACCTGCCTCAGGGATCATTATTTATGGAATTTTTAGGAATTCTAAGAAGACTTAGAGAGTCTAGATCACTAGATCTAGATTTAGATCACTAGAAAGACGAGTGATCTAGAGCAGCAAGCAGGTTGTGCAGAAGCCAGTGTATGTACTACATGTTCTGTGAACCAGACTAGCAGGACCAAGATTTTTGATTTTTCTGAGGCTCTTTCCAAAATGCCTTTTCTTCCACTGTCTTCCTACCATATATGTGTCATTTTGGGAGGGAGAATATTTTCTGTCTTCTCTTCTTCCAGTTTAAGCCTTTTCATTCTGTTTGTACTTTAACCACATTTCATAGCATCTCTCCAGAATACAGTAGATTTCAGTAAGATTAATTTGTTTATTCATTTCTCTATCATGTGAAGGTGTCATTTTAAAGACAAACTGATGTAGCAGATTTTTACTCCAGCACTCTACTTCTCCTCCCTCAGTGAAGATCTCTCATTTTAATTTGAGTCAAAATGCCTCTGATTAAAAATATTCACCCCCAATTCCAGGGAGAATTCTTATGTTCCAAAGGTGGTCTTCCAGAATTTCCAAAAATACATCTTCTTGAGCTCGGCGTGTCTTGAATTTCAGTGTCAAAACACAGAAGATGCATTAAAAACATGGCTTTGTTTCTTTTAAAGCAAAGGCATTATACATTGTGAAAAAAAGCTTTATTTCCTTTTGACGTAAAAGTTATCTCATGATAACACATCATTCTGTGATTTAGGAAATACTTTGCTTCTATACAACACAGATACAGACTGAAAAATAAGCTTAACATAACTATCAGTTATTTTTCCTTAGTTCAAATGCAGTCATTTTTTATTTGAATTTGTATTTACAACACAGTTTTTGACTAATTTTACTAATCAGTTCAGAAATGATATACTGAATTTTTTAGTTGTTTTGTATATTTTAACTTAATGCATATGTATAATATATAAACAAATATCTATAGCTGCAGAGAATTCATATACCATGTATTTCAAATGTAATTTTTAAAATACGTATTTAAATTTCCCATTGTTGATAAAATTCAGAATAGATTAGGTCAAATATTACAAAAAATCACATTCACTACCCTTTATATCTTCCCTGCTGTGCACATGTATGGTGTTATTTTCTATATGCACACATTTCATTTTAAAATGAATGATTCATCTGAATATTTGCTTTCTCTATTCATTACATTTTTACCTCACTCATTAAAATGCAGAGTGAGTTTAAATTTCACTTTAAATTTTTCTTTTGAAACTAAGCTACTTGGGAAATGCGATATAGTATATTTCTGTGTGGTGTAGTCACCAGTTACTTGAATAGATACAGTTGGAAATGGTAAAGACTTAAGTTTCCTCATAACTCATATTGGAATTAATGACAGTGCTCAGAGACGTTGGTTTGGAGGACAGAGAGTGAGCAGTGCTGCTACAGAGAATGAGCCACTGGCAAGTCAGGCAATTCACTGAGGATAGAATGATTAGCCACAAGGAGCACTTACAATGTGCACTGGTAATTTAGGTAATTGTATTGCAGGGTTTGTAGATCCATGAATTACAGAGATCTTTTTAAAAGTATATATTGTGCAATTTGAACATATCTCAAAGCTTGCACCAGGAAGGATCAGCTATCAAGTAACTCAGATAAGATAAAGAAGCACTGATGCATAGTATTTAGAAAAAACACATAGAAAGTAACGTGCCATAAAACCATAACATACATGTTTGTCATATGAACTTCCTCACTAGAATGTTAGGTACGTAAACATCCCAAAACACAGAAAAGTACAGAATTAAAGGCAAAACAAAAAGGGTGAAAAGTATTAAGGAGGAGGTGACATTGTAATACCATGTTAGATTGATGTATGTTATCATTTTTAAGTGTATAATGCAGTCACACCTAACCTTACAAAAAATTCATATATTTATTTCCTTCTTTTCTTCTCCACATATTTTCAAAGACCTCCCAGAGATAACATTATAATATAGTTAGTTGCTACAAATAATCTGCACTGATTATAGGAAAACTGTCAGTGTCTGTTCAAGGTCTGAAAAGGCTGCAGCAAATAGCTTTTCTCTTTGCCATGGAGACTGGGGTCTGTTTTTACGGTTACTCTGGTAACCAAAGCCTTTCTGGTGCTAGTCCTTTTCAGTTACTTTAGCTATTAAACCCTCTGGTTGAGACAAAAGGAAGGCGGTATGCAGACACTTCCCTGTAAAGCAAATCTTGGGGATAAAATTGAGCAAAACTTGTAATAAAAGAAATAAAAGCTGCTTCTAATCAGCTGGTTACATTGAGGCTGTGAGGTGTTTGTGCTCCTGCCTACATGTGGGAAGCACTGGTTTGATATGTTTAAATTTTAATCTGATTATTACAGGACTAGAAAATGGATTAGGAATCCTCAGTGCTGTTTCAAGGAACACATTCTCTTGAACGTGTGACCCTCCTCACAGAGTAAAAGTTATCAGCGGGGGGGAATTTTTCATGGGGAGAATTCTGACTTCACTTGAGGTGAGAGATATTAAAATAACTGCAAGTAGAGACTGTAGAATGCTGCTCCGAAAGTCATGGGTTTGGTATTAGGTGCTCATCCACCCTCTCAGGGACCATGGTACTATAGAAAACAAAGTCAAAAAAGAAAAAGGCTGACCTGAAAGCTTATCCTCATCACGACAGCAAAATACTCAATTCAGTGATCAATTTCATGAAGTTGATTACAGAAGATTGGCAACAGCATCAACAAAAAAGAGAGAAAACTGAGTTGCAAAATATTTAACAGCTGAGATGGTAGTAAGTGTCACTTCTGCTAGGAATCAGTAAGTGTAGGCAGACTCCCAAATTATCTTGTTTTTCAAAATAGTAATGTTTTCACCTTGGGTAAGGGCTTATTATGGCAAGCTTTTACCCTCCCTTACACAGTTTGGTTTGAGCTTTCTACTCCGAATAAAGAGGATTTTTCTCTGGAAGAAACAGCAGACTAAATAGACCACAAATAATATGCTTCAAACTGAACAATCCATTCCTGCTTTAACATGGTCAAACTAAGTAACTATAAGCACTGCAATACCCATGGTGATAAACCACTTTTGAGCTGCAAAGTATTCAATTATTTTTCATTTGAGCTATTAAATGTGTCACACAGAAATTCCCCATTGCTGTTTTCACCCACATAGATTACCATGCTTTAAAAAAGAGAGTAACTTTGTCCTACCATAAGAGAGTTCAAACTAGAACACCTCAAAATAGAGCAACTAAATTAATATCAGTATTTGTTAACAGAGAGGAAAGCACCTGCAGTATTTAAGAAGTGAAGTATCTCTTCATCCACGAATTAAGTGCAGGATCAGAATACTGGACTGATCTCAATTTAATCAGATTTGTGCATTTCAATAGGGAATGCTCATTTAAATGTATAGGCACAGTGTTAAAGTGGTAACCATGGTTTTCTGAGGCAACTGTTGTACGTAAGCATCCCTACTACAAAGGGCAGGTACTGATTCCTGACACCAGATGTGTGCCACTTGTAACCAGGTGTTCTTGCACAACAAATGGCGTGTATTAAACACCCTTTTTGTTCAACCTATGATGAAGACAGAGGTCATGAGGAGAAAGGTATATTCCTAAAATAGCTGGGATCAAAATGAAATTATTTCCATAAAAGGAAATGTGTTATGGTGACTTATGGATACTCATACGGAAAATGGTTCCAGCCATTTGAGGTTTGTGCACAGTGTTTCCAGAATTAGTGGGTTACTGTAAAACTTTTGCCTAAATCTCTCTACCGCCCTTCTGCCACATCAGGTACTTTTCTATTTTCAAAGAAATAGATGCTATGCATGATAAAAGATTGACTGTGCATAACCACATGTGTGAAAAAGCCCTCACCTGTAAATTAGGTAGACTGTAGAATGGCAGGTTTCTGACAATTGATTTTGCAGCTACTGAACTAAACACTGGAAGTTCTTCTCATGGGAGGTTTTACACCACATTTCTCAGTAGTATTTCTTACCTGTTCATTGTGTTGATAATTTTGCATCTGAGTGGACACCGTAGCTGCAACCTCCTTCTTACACTCACATTCAGCAAAGCCATTGGAAATGTCATAGAGCGGGGTTGCCAGGATTTGTGCCCCTTGCCAGGTCCCACACAGTGTAGGAGTGCTTCAGTGAACCAGCAAATCAGCCTCTTCTTTACCTGAGATAGCAAATAAAATGGGGTTAAGCTTTGACCTGCTAGCTTTGGTTCCCCATTCCTGTGCTTAGGGATGATATCCAGATGTTGCCCCTGCCAGTCAGTTACCCAATGCAGTCCCATCTTCCAGAAGAATCCAATATGGGCTTATGGATGAGGGTTTGCTAGAACAGCATTGTGTGAAATGCCACTGCCAAATCCCTCCTACTCTTTCTCTTCAGGGCCAGACACAGAGACTTGCAAACTGTTGCTTCTGCTCTTCCTGTAGAGGGGGACAGAGATCCAAACAAGTGGTGCAGATGGTGATGGGCAGTCTGCAATTCTGCATGACTTCTTGCCCACGGGGAAAATAAAAAAGGTATTTTTCCAACTTTACAGCAGTGAAAGCTGAGTGATAATTGAGATTAGAATTTAAATATGAGCACTGGGATCCTAACCCTACACTGATCTGAAAGCTTCACAGCAAAGGACTTGAGCAAAACCTCCAGCTACCCTTGAAACACATTCATCTGGGGTAAAAGCATTTCTGAAGTAATGCAAAGCAATTCAAATTGAAAGAAAATCATACTTGTGCATATTAGCTTGCAAATCAGACAGCTCAGATGAAGTGCCTAAATTGAAACAGAAATATATGATCATCTAACTCATAGGTAGATGGTATACAGGTAAATAAGGAGGATTTCTTCCTTTTGTATATAGGTACAGATACACAGGGTAGCTTGTCAGGCCCAGTCATCTCCAGCAAATGAGTGATAGTCTCACAAACATGTTGATCACATATAGTTGGAATGCTCCTTCCAGATTAGGCTCCGCTATCTTTCTAATTTTTTATCTTCTTGAAAATTATCTTTGCCAAGTGGAAACCATAGACATGTGTTTCCTGGAACTATTGCAGTAACTCAGGATTGTACACAAATGCCCTAAGGGTGACCTGTGGCAAAGCCCCTGGGAGCCTTCTAGTCATGCTCCTCTTCATTAGGATTAAAAGCCACGAGGTATAAGTACTTGACCTTGTGTGACTTCTGGGAGTACAGGGATTCACGGGGAATGATGGACAGGAAGATAGATCAGGGCTGTATGAATTTAGAAAGAACATCTTTTACAATGAATGTGTAATGTCTATTAGAGGTAGAAACGGTAGTGAAATCAGGAAAAAATACTCATGAAAAGGATTTGATACAGTGACAAGCTACTTCATATGTTTTCCATTTTATAACTAAGTAGGTACTCTGCCCACGTACTGTTTGTTGCACAGAATGTCTATGGGAGTTGGCCCACATTTTTCAGGTCATTTCTTGGTTGTACCAAAAATGTCTTGTTGCATAGTAATCAGCAAAGCAAATATAGAGTAGATTCAAAAAAGTTATCCATGTAAAACTGTAATATTCACCTTGTGTAAATGACAAGTTTTATAAAAATGCAATTGAGCAGGAGCCTTATGTGTATAGGCAATGTTCAAAACCATTATTTACAAGCGAGCAAGCAACACTCAGCGGCAGAAGTATGATTAGAGATCAGTTTCTCTGGCTGTTGCTCTTGTGGATGTCAGTTGCCTATACAGAGACAGCTAGAACTATCTGAGACAGCTTTGTTTGAGACATTCTCGTGTAAATGGCAGGCACACTGCAGGAGACATGATGTCCAACTCTGGCCATTTCAAATGTAGAAAGCGACTATTTAGGCAAGTAAGAGAGCTATGTTTGCCTGCTTAGGCAACTAAATCACAGTTGTAAATGACCACCAGGAGAAAATCCCATGGCTTTTACTGAAAGATTAACTCATATAGATCACAGCTTTTTTCTTTAAAAATGTTATCACCATATCGTCCAAAAAAAGAGTTCTTCTAGTTCCCTGGAAATTTTGTAACAAGTATCTGACTGTCATCTCTCCTTCAACACCAAAGCAGACAAAATCAACCTCAGCCTAGTTTCCTTTTAATCATTTTATACCATGCTCACAGTTAATTACAGTAGATCCACAAAGCCCTACTGAGGAGTACACTGTCAACAAATGTGTCATTGTCACCAATCAATACATTAAAACACTTGAAACAGTTTTCAGTATTGTGTAGACTGAAATGTCATTGAGATAATTTTAGTTCCTTTTCCTAGTAAAGGCTCACTTTTATTCTTACTAATTTTTGAAGATTTTTTCTACAGCGTTAGCTGTTCAGATAGTCACACAGTTGTCAAAGTTACTTCATAAGTGTTTCGCGTTGCCCTGTCAATTTTTAATTCACCATCTCCCAGAATTTAGCATATGGCCCCAGTATGGTAAAAAGCTTCATTACAAATTTCATGATTGTTTTTGCTTTCTCATAGCCTCTGAATGCTAGAGCTATATAACTGCATGAAGTTCTCAAGCTTTCATCAAAACAATACTTTTTAAGCTTTTCACTTGTGTAGAATATTTTTTAATGTCATCTAAATATGACAGAGATTTACCAACAATACCCTTGAATTAAAACTGATGGAATACTTAATACTGCTTTTTCAAAGCCTTCTCAAGGTTCTGTGGAAAGTCATGTGATGTTTGTATCAGCCTTGAGTTTGACCATGTCTGCCATCAAGAACTGATTCTCTGCTGTAAATACTTCAGGGCTTTATCCAATCTATCAAAAGAAGAAACATTCCACAAAAATGTTTTTATGTTTGTTTGTTTTTTGTTTTGCTGTGAAACAGAAAAACTGACTTTCTTGAAGTGTTTCATTTGGCCAAACACAGAACTAATCACTCTCTAGCCAGCATTTAAGTGGTCCAAGTCTTTGTAGAAAGCCTTATCCTACCAATGACATGAAAGGTGTTTAGATATATTGTGTAGCCCAAAGCCAGCAGAGATGGTACCTGGCCTATGTCATGCTGGGTTTCCATGGATTTGGTTAACAGGGTGATTCTTCCTGGTGTAGATGGGATGGCAGTGAGGATTTTGCTGATGCAGTGGAAGAGGAGCTACCACTATATTTGTAAGGTTAATAGCAAAAAAGAAGTCCTGTTGTCTAAGGGAGAATGCAGAGAGGATTAGGAACACTTCCCAGGAGGAAGGATTGGCTAGAAATATTCTTCCTCTTCTGCCATGCCCCATGCGGAGATGTGGAGTCTTAAATGGAAAGAGAGCAAGGACATGGTAGAGTATCCCCATGGCATACCCAACAGCTTGCTCCCCAAAACTGTCATCTTGCCAGATTCTTTTTCTGCTGCCTCTGAAATTTTCTTCACCAGTTTTCACAGGAAGCAGAACTAGTTTCACATATCTTCTTCAAAACCTGATAATATATGGTAATAAATGATAGGGGGCAGCATTATTATTATTTTTTCCTATTAATTTCTCCTTATTCTTTTGTTGAAGGAATAGTTATTTAGCAGTTAAGTATATTTGTATTCTTTCACAGATACACTGTAACGCTGTCTTCAAGATTATAGTTTTCCTTTTGTAAATCAGTGTTTGTAGGACAACTACATACAGTATATACTCATTTCCCAAGACAGTGCAATGACATTATTGGAGCTGTGCATAAATTCTTGCTTTGGCTATTATAAATCTTTATTAAATAAGTTATGTAAATGCAGTATATGTCCTCAGTTATCATACACCTTCCAAATGTTGCAGAGCCAAAAATCCATGTAGAGGATTGATAAAACCTGTATTATTAAATTACCTTCACTTCTGCCTAACTTTATCACAAGGATAGTTACAGTACCCACAGGCTTATCTTTCTAGTCCTCTGCAAAGCTTTTTCAATGTAAATTATGAGCCCTTACTCATAAAGGCTAACACTGTCCCTTCCAAGCATAAGCTCAACCCACAGATCTATTACCAGAACTAGTCTTGAACTACTGATATAAAGCTTATCAGTTTAGTTGTTATTTTGAGCTCTGAATTTTGGTAACTTTTAATCCTGACTTGAAACCCAACTAGCTCCTCCTGTCAAAAGATGAGTGGACGTAATGTTTATGACACATGCTATTGTATTAATGCTTCCATTGTCTGTATGTTTTGAGGAAGAAGGTTTATTTCATTATCTGTTTTTCCCTCCATACATTACTAACACTAGCATAAACATACAAATAATACATAACCTGGGGTTTTGCTTTGTATTAGTAGACGGACTAAGCTGCTATGGAAGCATTTGTGTTAAGAATTTAATAGATGAAGATGACATAAAAGATCTTTTACTTCAGCATAATCTTCTATAATATGGTGTTACCAGGTGCAAAATTACTATTCAGATATACAGGCAGTCTATAGAGTTTTTCCTTTTAATTTATTTAAGAATCATTCTGTGTTATCATGTTTTAAAATTCTAAAGTATATTAGAAAGTACATTGCAGTGAAATAAATTGATTGAAATTTGCAAATCTAGCAAGATTAATCTGTGCACTTTAATTATAGTAAAATCATGATAGAACAAAATAAGAATTTTTTTTTTATCCCCACGAATGACAACAAATGCATTTTTCTGTCTTCTAAAAAATATTACTTCAGCGTACTCAAAATTGCCTCAGTCGATTGGTTTTGTAAATCTTGTGTTTTATCCGTTTAAGTCTTTGAAGCACAAAATCAGAGGGTTTTTTATTATTATTACTTATTTAGTTTTAGTTGTTTTTCTTAGATGGATCCTATTAGTACATTCTAATTTTAAGGAAAAAATTATGAACCCTTTTAGGTCAATGCTAATAGAAAACACTGTATTTTATTCTAAAATTGATGAAACAGGTGCAGATATTACTCTATAAATATAACAATGGAAGTATACATGTGCTTAATTGATATTGGTTAGAAGGCTTGTACAGGATGCTTCTATGTTCCAATGCAGAATTTCAACAGGTGCGTGATCATTAATAATTTAAATCTGTTTAATCATGTTCATCTTACTGCTCTTGCATGTGCCAAACCTAATTTATCAGTAGTCATTTCTAAAAGCTCACACTTTTTTCAAAAACCTTCATCACTTCTAAAAAGTTCTCTGAAAACAAGGAAGCCTAGTGTTTTCTACAAAATGTAATTCCCTTTACATGAGGCCTTGAATTTGCAAAACAGCTGGTACTTCCTGTTGGGAATCAGCCTCTGTCAGTCTCCAGAACTATAAATCAACCCAACTAGTTTTACTGAAGTTGTCTTACGTGGTGTGTCCTTGGTATTCTCAGTGTCTCTTGAGCTTCGTTCTATAGGACTGGGCCTTACTCATGGACCTTCCGGTCTGGAGTTTGAAGCATCACAAGCACTTTCTTTGGGTTGTTGATAAAGTACTACATGTCACTATTCCAAAGACCCATACCTGGAATTATTTTGCTTATTTGTTTTCTAACAAGATAATATATATCAGCTGAGTCATCTGACCAATTGCACCTCAGCAGATTCACTTCTTTATGTAATGGAAGATAAAAACAAAACCCATCGCTTTTTAAATAGGAGCTAGTCATGGGAAGAACTTCTAGACTATATCTATTTGTTTTTATTTAGATGCCTTTTCCAAGAGGACAAAGAGCTGCAATAATGTTTGTACCCATAAGGATTCTATAGGGTTATGACTGTTGCATGTGTACGCATACACACCCACTCACATGCACAGAAGAGAGGAAGTCATTTTATTTTACACAAATCAGCTACTTAAAGTAAATTGAGATATATAGAATTTACCAATGAAATGAGTGATTTGATGTGAATAAAAGAGGTGGTGTGTTGTAAATCAGTACTGACAGCCAAATGGGAAAAATTGACAGAGCACTGTAATCACTCCCAACATCCACTGAAGTTATTGATCCAGAACCTCTATAATCCCCTTCACATAACACAAGCAATTTCATATAATACCTGTAATAACAGTGCATTCAAACTCAAGTAGCCATCAGAAGCTTTGTATCTAATGGCGAAGCAGGCCTCTGCTGAGTAAGTGTAACAACTCGAGCACAAAACGCCGATGACTCTTGCCTTTCATAGGGATTGGCCTACGGTAAGAGCTAGTTCAGAAGATAAACAGTTCCTAACACCACAGAAAATGAGCTATTAATTGCCTGCTTGCTAAATATGTTGTAAAGGCCGAAAACCCTAGGTGCAAAATCACGAGAATGTAAACTGGATTCGGGGACCGATAAACTCCATATGGCAGCTATCTGATGTTAATTACAAGAGAGGAACGAGGGCTGAGAGGTATTTAGCTGCTGGGTCATTACATCCTTCCCAGGTGTTTTTCCTGTGAAATGTTGCACCAGTTTTACAAGCCCCTTCCCTGGCTGATGGATTATTCCACAGCCTTATCAAAGCTTTGCCAGCTCCTCATTAATATATAGAACGAGCAGCACTGCTCTATATATCATTGTCTTCTTCTTGGGGAGGGCTAATCAGTCAGGCATTATCAGTCAGTCAGCAGAAGGCAGGCAATCAGGCCTGACAGCGGAGAATCATGGGAGATCAGGGAAGGTTAAATGAGGCTGACAGTTGTGATAATGATGATTATACTATAAATTAAGATATGATGATAAAGGAGAATAAAAGACACAATCTGAAGCAATATTTGGTTTAACATGTCTCTCTTTTTCGGTACTGTTAAATGGCCATAACATTTATCACACTGAACAAGAATGGACATTTAACTACCATGATAAAATAGGACAGCATCAGATTGAAAACCCAACAAGTTGTGATTATTGTGTCAGGCACTTTTCCACTGGTTGAAAAAACTGGAGATAGAGCATATGTTATAATCATTCATGCATTATTCTGCAGAATGAAAAGAAAATAGATCTATTTTAGAAACGTCTTCCAGACTTCTAGATAAAAAAAGAAAAAACCCAAAAGGAAAAAGTTAATATATTCTCCTGCTTCCAAGACCATTTTTATCAATGAAACAATAGGAAGCTAAGTGATATTTCCTCCCCGCCACCTCCTCATAATGAATCTGTTATTTATTAGGAGCTGATTTGGAGAATTTCTGTTTCTCTGCTAGTCTCTTGTTAGATGAAACACAGCAAAAGATATTACGGAATATTAAGATGTCGTTTTTAAAGATTACTTTCTTGTTAGCCAGTAAAAACAGGTATGATTTAAACAGGTGAAATCAAATATGAACTGGCATGATTTGAAGTTGTGAACGTAAGCAGTACTGTGGGCTTTATGCAACTATTTGGTGGTTTTCTTAGATCCATGATGTATGCATCATTTTCTTATGATATTTATGTTTAGGATACTTGACAATACTAAAGAAATATCATCTGACTGAAAAACTGGGGACAGTACTGATTAGGTTGGTTCCTGCAGTATCATGTACACTACATGAAGTAAGTCAGCAGAGAAAGTGCATAGATATGCTTGTCCTGTACTGGCAGGAAGGAAGAGTTTTGAAAGGAAACACCGTCTTTTACCAAAACCATGGACTTTAGAATAAGTCAGATAGTAGAAGGTAGTGTCTTTTATGTCTGAAATAACAGTTGCACTTCCTGCAGATTTGCTAAAACAATTGTTGTCTATATACATGCCTGCATTCAGATCTTTGTATAAAATAAAAAATAATGATTTGCACAGATATATAATTTCTTTCACCTAACTGTGTCCATGCAGTGATTTCCTATTGGCTCAGACTGAGCCAACAATGTAAAGCTGTACTCATCTATTTTGCACAAAAATACCTGAGTATATTTTCGTGCACTCCACTTGTGTCACGCATGTCTATCTATAATACTCTTGCAAGTCTGCCACATACCAAATATGTGCAAGGAGATGATAATTTGATGAATCATTATATTATTTGGTTGGCAGCCGATCTGTGCAAATGGAGCTTTTGTATTAGACATAGGAGAAGAAATAGCCTTCAATTAGTGTATTCTGCATTAAAGTGAGAGTGCAGGAGAAAGAAACAAATATTTTTAGAGTTCATTGTTTTTATTTTCTCCATTTCTAATTACCTCAGATTGGGAAGTATTCTCAATATAGAAGCTGATTCTTAATTGTAGAAGGGGTTTAGATGACTGTGGAATTCAGAGATATAATGATTTGCCTTATAAATTAAACAAAGTTAGTACACATAAAGGCTCCTGTGCAACAGAACTTCTCTGGAAGCTGCTCAGACACAACAACGACGACAGTCACTCAAGTGCTGTAGACAAACAGAAATCTTTGCTGTGATTATAGTGATTACCTTTTCTGCAGTGACTGACTCAATGGAAATAAAACCAGAACTATTTTGTAGCAGGTACAGAAATAAGCCAACAAAAAAATAAAATAAAATAAAAAATAAATTTAAAAATGCCACCCTCAGATGACTGGTGTAGTATTGTTTTTCACTAGAAATGGTCTATTGTCTAATGCACTTTAGATCAGTACTTTCATCAGTTTGATTTACCAGAGTAGTAGTGAAAATTGTGCAGTACCTTCATACGGATGTAGAGGAAGGAGAGACAAATGAGTTTATAAAGCTGACAGTCTTGTCGCAGAAATGCTTGTGCAACCAGAACTCTCTGTCTGTCCAGTTTGCTCTTCAAAATAACCCAAATATATTTATTATTAGAGGAAAAGGCAAGAGGGTGAAGGAATACAAAGAAAGAAATATGACCAAATGGACTAAGCTAGTGCAGCATGCTATTCTTATGTGTGTCTTTTGTAATGATATGTAGCATTTTGTTTCAGTCTGAAACATATTATTGCCTCTGAATAAAATCACCAGAGTTCTTTATGAAGATAGGGATTTCGTTTTGCTATTTATCCTCCCTCCGATCAGGTTTTTATTAAAGGAACAGCACTGCATCAGGGACTTTCTCATGAGCTTCTTCCAACAATTCAAGTGCATGCTAAAGATGTATTTGCAGGACATCAGTCCAATAAACCAGAAGGTTTTAGTGAGATAATATATTTCTTCTGAGAGGCAGAGAGATCCTGGCACAATCAGGAAAGAGGGAGGAGACCAGCACAGAGATTATGACTGTGTACTTTGGGGATATCTATTGATAGAGTCAAGGCACTCCATGAAGAAGCGGATTCAACTTAGGCTCTTAGAAAAATGTGATAAAAATCCATCATTCTCCTTGCCCTTACCAGCTGTAGCTAACCTGAAAAGAAAACAAATATATTTGGTGCACTGCTGGAGGATATGCATGTTATTAAGAATTACTTGTTTTCAAAGCCTTGACTCCCTTGTGGTACTTAGCAGAGTGGTGGAAGTAGTAACATCCATTGTTCACTTGCTGGCCTCAGAAGTCCCCTGTAGGCCATGACAAAAAGTGAGAGTCAGTTCAGTTCAGGGTAAGCTTCAAATGTCTTAGAGGGAAACTCCCTAGAAACTCAGTTAAATGCAATGGGGATTTTGTGATCAATTGTGGTGCAGCTAGGATTTCTTCTGCAGGGAGTTTAATAGGTGTGGGCGTACATCCCTGGTTCTTAGATATGAAGGTTTAAGAACCAGGATCCTTTGTCTTCCTCCTAACTTTTTCCTCCCTTTCCTCTCCTTTCCCACCCACTCTCAGTGATCCAAGCATATGGAGCATACCCAGCGGTAGATGGCCCCAGCTAATGCCAGCAAGTCTGAAACACTGACTGAGACTCATTAGCCTCGTTATAAGAATGCAATTGGATGTGTGGTTTATCGTTTGGAAGTAAGGTTCTAATTTTGGCACATAGGAGGCTGCAAGCAGGAAAATATCTTGTTCCTTATTCCATTTTATTAACTTTGTTTTGTTCGCTTGAGCCTAGTACTGTGTTAGACTTTGAATAATCACAGCTGTACAGGTAGCTCCAGTGGAGTGAATGAGAGGCTTTTTCAAGGGCTCTGCTCCCTGCAGAAATGATTTGTACCTCTGCCTGATTGTCACTAACAGAAAATGAGAAATAGGAACATTCAATGCAAAGTAATGTGTTCTGTACAATTACTGGATTAATAATTTTATTCCATTACTGTGTGGGGAGAGAGGACATCAGGTTGAAGATCTGCAATTCTAGTATATTTCTAAGCGTCCTGTTAAGAGAGTGAGCAAGGGTCAGGAAACTTAATTATGCCATAACTAGATAGAAATTGCCAAGTGATAAAAAGAAACATCCAGCCAGATTCAGCAGGAAATTACAGCTTTAATAATATAGCATAATGCCTACTTCTATACAATTATTGGAGAGACCCTGAATGATTTTAAATAACAGGCTTGGTTTTCCAGTAACGATGGGGAAAAAAAAATCTGAAAAGGACATTTTGCATTTTGCTGTAAATATTTTTCTGAGGTTTTGAGGGTGTTTCTTTTTTTTTATTAAAAAATAAAAAAGATTAAATTATCGAAATCGCATATTTACTCTTAGTAATATGAAAATGTTGTTATTCTGAAATGAGAAAAAGGTGATATTTATGGAGGAATTTCTACTTGTGGAAATTAAGCCTGTGGAATTATACTTTTGGTCTATTGTGCTTCAATATTGTATTTGTAATTGTGAACCAAAAAATAAAAGTGCACTGAATTTTACATGAAATGTTGTGGTAACGAATGTTTTTGTTTTACAACCCATTCTTTTCCACACCATGACCATGTCTGAGTTCAACACCTCCCTGAACTATATTATTTCAGTCAAATGCTTATGAACAGATTGAAGATGTGCTTTCATGCTGACATGCAGAATTAACTTATAATTCTGTATTTTTATGAAAGATTAAAAAATCCCTTTTTTAGAGAAACACTACCCTTCATCCTATGAAAAAGCAGGGCTTTTTTTTTTTCTTTTTTTGTTTTTTTTCTTTTTTTTTTCTTTTTTTTCCCCTTATTCTGTTCCCTCCCAGGTGAAATAAGATATTTTAAATATTAAACTCTTATCACCTTTGTAAACACTGCATGTGATATTAAGGCCTTTTGCTATATACGTGCATGTGTTTGTCCATTTATTTCTAATGTAAGAAGGAAAAGTCATTTCTGGTACTAACCCAGGAGAGCCCAGCATTTCATTTTGTATTCTGAGGATGCAGATTAATCAACCTGACTCTCTTACCCAGGGCTAGCCATTCTGCCTAGAAATCTGCATATCTGCATATTACTGTTCTTCCCTGAATTTAATTTCCTACAGGAGCTGATATTAATCACCCTGTTTAAACTGAGGGGATTTGGGGTCTATACAAATATGACATTTTTTTATGGAAGTTGTAGAATATTTTCTCCTTTTTCATTATTATTTAAAGAGACAATAGCTTGGTGCTTTAAATGAAACTATAGATTATTTTTGTTTATTGGAGTTGGTATATATTTAGTTTCGATTTTAATCATAAAATACAGCACACCAGGAAAACTGTTTTGCATTTTTCCTTGTAGAATCTGTCTTGAGTGTCAAGAAATTTCCTCCAGATTTTACTGCATATGGTAGGACAGAGTTGGGCCACATGCATCTTACATATGTCCTGAATGAGAATGGGTAACTCCTTTATTTAAACCTCACACCAGTTTAATCACCTAAGTACCAAGCATCACGCATGCAGACAAGCATTTTTGCACCCTCGGAGCCAACTGAGCTATGTTTCAGCTGGTGCACTGAGGCAGAAAAATGTAGCTGACTTTTTAGGTTCCCACTGAAATCCATGAGCCAGATGCAGACCATTTGAGTCTCAGCTGAGTGTCTTCAGGAGGAAATCACAGGTGGTTTTAGCCTCAGGCCAAGCAAGTGACCAGGTAACAAGGACAACCTATGGACCAAGCTCTCCATGCTATGGCCTCACATCCTCTCCAGGTACTTGAGAAAGGACCGGAAGAGCTGTCATGTAACACTGTCATGGTGGGGCGGGAAAAGGAACTTCATCGGTAGGCTGTCCCTGTCTCCTGTGCCAGGTAAATCTGTGTCTACATAAGATTTGGCCCTGTCTGTATTTGGTAAATACAGACAGGGAGAAAATCTATTAGAAAATTAGGTCAAACAGGGAATCCTCATTGCTAAAAACTCCTCGTTGTCACCAAGCTAAAACAATGTGAATTTTTAGAAAGGCAGCAGCAGAAATGCCTTAGCTTTTCCACATTAAACCTCTCCATATTTTGTATTTGAAAGTAGAGAACAATGAACTGTCACTGCGTGACTCTACTGGTGTCAAATGCATTGTATCGGGTAGGATTTTGGTCCAATCTGTCTGTTGCCCAGCCAGTATTATTTGGCATATTTCATTTTGGCTGCCTAGACTGCAGTTATGGTCCAAGCACAAACAGAACTTGAAGAACAACATGCTTGGAAATATGTGCCTGCATACCCCTAGAGCCTCTGCCAGCTGGAAAAACAGAGCATACATCAGTTATTGACTAGATATACTGCCCTTGTTTAAAAATGAAGCTGCCATCCAGGTTTTTGTTTAAATTGACACCCTGGCCTATTGTGGCACTCAAGGTTAATTTGGATTGGCTCTTACTTTGCAGAGCTCTGTGATGCAGTTCTGAAAAAGATGGGACCTTTTTTGTTGGAAGGCTCTGCTCTTCTGTATTAAAACCCAGCCTCCTGTTTCTTTCCAGTCTCTTATTTATGTTCTCAAAACTTCATGATAAAAGGTCAAATATTATATAATTCTTGCTTTCTCTAGCAAGGAATACATACAAGCTTCCGATTTGTGCCATCTTTGGGAAAAATTTAAATGCAGAATTGCTGACTGCTGCCCATTCAGCACTAGTATGGAATGGAAATAAGTACATTTTCACATGAGTTGTGAAGGAGACTTGTTCTCATTGCCATATTTTGAACAGATATTGCCTGGCTTCGGTCTGAGCTCCTGCAAATACTTGTGCTGCAGTTCTCAGAGTATGTGGCACCAAGAACTTCACTAGGTCCCTTTAGGCAAAAAGACTAAGGTGCTGCCATCTACAATCAAGGTAAGTATTGTTACCTCTTTGCTAAAAGTCGTGGTGATTTTTTTCCATTTCTGACATAAAACAGTATGAGAGGTTAATCTAAATATTTTTTCAACAAATTCAATCAGGTTATTGAAATGTTTTCCTGTTTTAGAAAATTTTCATAATAAAGTAGAAAAAAGAATATGTCTAGCAACTGTGACTAACCAAAGATTTTCTGGAGGCCTTATTATCAAAGGTCTTGGCATTACTGTGAAGAGATTACTGGCATTCATATCACTCCTCCTGAACACCTAGGCTGCTATATTTTCATTGCCTGTTACAAAGCACAAGGGTATCACCCCAGGCAAATAACAGCTTAGCATGTTTATCTGTCTGTGCTAATAGCATTTCATTTGAAGTCTTAAAAGTCACAAGTGGCTTAAAAGGGCACTATTACATGACTTCGCATCTTATTGCAAAATGACTAGGTCCAGTTTCATTTGTTCTGCTTTGAAGTATTCATGTCCCTGGGCTGTCTGATTGCAGCCTTTGCCTATTCAAACTTTGAGCACGATCCCCTTGAAACAAGATGCTGTCTTCTCTAGGCAACAGGGAGAACTTCCCTTGTAAAGATGTTTGCTGTCTTACTTATGGGGCTTCCATTGGTCTAGTGCTATACACTCGTACTTGCTTTAGTACTAGCTTGCCTAGAAAGGATGATATTAGGTAAAACTGCAGTTTTGTAATGAATTTAGATTATCTGCGTACATTCATGTGGAGTATAGAACTGAAAATTATTTAAAACATTTAAATACAGTTTTGTATATTTTTAGAAAAACACAGATGTATCTAAGAGAGGTAGCCTGGACCGAATGTGTTCTTTCTGATGCCCTTCAAATTAGTTATATTAAATATGTTTTCATCTTAAAGCTGGAATTTTTCATAGGAAGTAAATAGAAAATATAGTCTGCATCACAGTCAGTGTATCTAAATGAGGGTAGATACTTATGAATTTTTCTGAGTTGACACAAGAGACAAATATGCATTTTTATTTATTTGGTCAAAGTTTTTCTGAGACTGCACTATAGTTGCTAGACATTACTATCTTGCTCTTTGATAAAGGCAAATTATGTCACACTGCTGGACAGAAATAATAATAGAGAACTCTTTCTACCACATACTAAAAAAATTTAAATCTAATTACAGAAACAGAAAAATTGCTCCACCAAGTTCTTAGCAGGTCATCTGGACAATATTAAACACGCTAACTTTTGACCACACTACAAGTGCTGCATGCTGATTTGGAATGAAATCATTGAACTTCAATATAATTACACAGGATGAAATCAGAGAACATTTAGGAAAAATAATTCTTGTTGCATGTGTGCTTTTGGGAGGAAGTTATGTAACAGGTTTTGGTTAATAGATGAGTAAAAATGCAGAACTTCCAAATTAAATTCCATGTTTAAATGTTTTAAATCCGGAATTAATTTTCATAGTGCTTTTAGCAGGAAACATATTTTGGCATAACATATGTTTGAACATATTTTCCAGCTGTAAAACTAATTCCAGTGCTTTGTTTCATAGATAGCATCTCAAAATATACCTGGCACAGGTTAACATACACACTCTGTATTTTGCAGTAGCGGGCACAAGATTTTCTTTTAAAAATACATAAAAAAATAAAAAGGAAAGGAATAGTTCGGAATTAAATGATTACAGTTATAAAGATTGCAATAAGAAGGAATCTTCTCTAAGAAGTAAGAGGCAGTGTGATGTATGACAGGAATATTTTTTTTTATTTAAGGCTTATTCTATAACCAGATTCTTATTTATTTTACTGAAATCAGAAGAGTGTTCCGATCTGCAAGAGCCTGAGTGGGGGAGATGTATGTCAGAAGAAAAGATAATTGATGGTAAACGTCAAATATTAAATCTTGATCTGGTTATTACCCAGCATATTAGCGATGTAAGTAGCTTAACAATTACAGCTGTGATTGACTAGGTGGGATCCAAAATCCTAAATATCAACTGCCAAAAGGGATAATTATAACACATTAGCACCTGCGTGCTTAGACAAGATTGACAACTGCAGTCTAACATCTGCTTAATATCACTTTCATACTTTTCATATTTTTTTTTTTCTTTTAGAAAGGAATAACAAAGATTTTCTTGAAGCATAACAATAATTCAGCATCCATGTTACACATTCAGTTGATTACTCTTTCTTGTTGTGTTTGGTCATGTTTTGCACTGACACATTTAAAATTAAGTAAAGGCTTTTTGGGATTAGACAGTAACAGCTGTGATATATATTTGACAAAATGTACCTGTCAGAATAATTTGAAGAAATCCCAGTAAGTGCGCTGGTCTTCAATTGGCTGGGCTGGCCAATGCTATTGAAAAACAAAATGAAGCTGGATTTGAAAGGGAAGGACTTAACACTCCCACGGCTTAGACAACAGAGAGAAGGGCATTTGGTATTTGGCATGAGTAACACAAGAAAACAGCTCAGTGAGGCTGTTCACAGAGAAAGGCAGCATGTTCCCTACCCTGCACAAATCCCAAAGATCCCAGCTTCAAACACAAGACCAGATGATCTCAGGAGTTATGTTTACAGGGCCAAACCCTGCCTCAGGACCCCAGATGCTCTGCCTCTCCAGTTCTGGGGTCCCCTCCGAGGTGGATTTGGATGTCATGGATGTAGATACTTTTCTAGCAGTCAGTCTCAAGGAAGTCAGCACACTTGCCTGTGGTAACACCAGCACTGCTGCACCGTGCTTTGCAGCACAGGAACACCCCATAGAGGAGGAGGGTGCCAGCAGCACTGTCATGATGCAGGTTCAATTGTACAGAGAATTTATTACCCCTCTGCTATAGGAGGTACAGACACATTTTTCATACCACAGACTGAGAGCGCCTCCTGGATCTATGTGTTCCCATGCTGGGAAAGTTCAGCAGCAGTAGTTCCATGATTTCTTTGGGAAGTTGAGAACATTTTTAACTGAAGCTAGCAGAAATTTCTCACAGGAAATGTAAAACATCTGCAGTCACATATCTCTGACTGGACAAAAGGATCCACTTACTAAACATTTGCTTAAAAAAGAACTAAAATTCTCATTGTCCATGGGTTTAATTTTATAGTTCCAGAACACTGACTAATCTTACATTGGCTTCTTTGTTGCTTTTAGTGCATACCTTACATAGCATTGAATTCCAAGAGACAGAGTTGTGTTGGCTCAAGGCTTCATAACCTTAAGGCTGCCTAGGGTGGTTTTGCAGTCTCTATTCTCAGAGAGTTTCAAAATCCAAAGCCCTGAGCAAGCTGGGCTTGATCCTAAAGCTGACTCCTCCTGAAACAGAAGAGTGGACCAGAGGCTTCCTGAAGTCTTTTCAAAGCCATATTTTCATACAATTTCTACTTTCTGGAAATGATCGTGAAAAATTCCAAAATGATCCATTTGTTAGATAGTATGAAAAAGATGTCATGTGAATGTTTACCTCAGTCACACTCTTGATACCAGCTATTTTTAAACTATAACCTATTGTGTATGTTTCAAAATGTTTATTAAGACATTAACACTGATGTGTTAAAGTATGGAGTCAGCTGAAGACTTTTACATCATATGTTGATACCACTGCATGATGAATGCTTTGCTAAAGTACATGTTATTGGCAGATCTCTACAGTCGAAGGAGCTGCAGAACTGAATTTTGCACTCAGAGTAGCAGATAAATTCGGAATAAAAATTATAAATAATAAAAATTAATAAATAAAATCCGCTGTGAATGTTCGTGTTAACATTCCAACGTTTTCGGAATGTTAGGGAATACATAAGAAGAAAATGACCAAAAAAGCCTCTTGCATTATCTATGCTAGTTATAATGACCTCATTTGCATTTGATTTAAAGAAGTGTTTATTAGAGTTTAAGTGAAAAATGTAACTTAATTAAAAGTTGATTAAATTATCTTTTGATTTCTAAGTAAACATTGTCACAGAAGAAATTGCATGAAAGAATTGGACTAGTCAAGTTAGTATTAAAATTTTCTAGTGACAGAAAGGGGAAGCATAAATCACACAACAGTCTTCTGCATGTTACATGATTGGGAGTGTTCATTCATAGTATGTTTGAAGGGAAACCATTCAACATCAGTGTCTTGAAAATTATGCTGAAATATTTGTTTGCAGCTGCCTGGAAGTGAAGAGTTTTTATAGAGGAAAAAACCTTTGGGCTGATCCTCACACACATATCTTGTTTTGGTGTCTCTTTATGCATTGATGAAAGAAACTGGATTAGTATCTGTGCACCGCTAAAGTGATGTTAAATCAAGACAGTTGGTTCTCAAGGGGGGGACACTTGTAATCTGGCATTTCTACACTGTCAAAGTCAACAGCTGAGAGGGAAGAAAGGATTGAAGTGTATGGGTCATGCCCAAGGCCTAACACAGCTGTCAATTCTTCCCTTTAAAAGAAGCTAAAATGACGATTTTGCAATATGCAGATGATTTTTCCTATGCAGACAAACTCTGTTTTACTTTTGTCATGTTCCTTCCATTAATAGACATTTTAAGGGAGGTCACAGGGACTAAAATAGACTACTCTGTAGCATATTAACATCAATAAGTTGATAAAATTATATATATATTGTATATATAGTCACCCCTAGTCTATGTCAGTTCTGATAACACTTACATAAGTGTGTGATTTTACAGATTAGGAACTACAGATATGAGTGCCTTGCTCATAATCTTGAAGTTTGTGGATGTTCTATTACCTGAAGGGATGCATAAGGGTCATATTAAAAGTAGGCTACAAGAACGAGTGAGATTTTGTTATTCATACAGATATGATTTCCTATGCTGACTTAGACTAATGTACAGTTTGACTTCATAAAATCTAGCAGTAGTTAGACTTGTTTGAAAAAATTTGGGCAGAGATTTGGGTCCTTAATTGCTAGGGCATTTTAATATAATTGGTTGTTACCTTCTTACAGTACAGGTAAGTCCAGGAGTTCCTCTTTTTATACATACATGATATGATAAGAACGTATAGTCAATATAGTAAAATGATTTTTGTATATGGTGCAAGGACTCTTTTCTTATCTGTTACACTATCCTTTATTCATATCCTTACCTAGATTCCTTATCAATACATACTGGATTGATAATAAATCATTGTTTCACATACAAATGTTGTCAATTTGTATTGCTTTCTAGATCGATATTTTCATTTACACAAGCTTCATTCTTTTCTGTTTTAAAACTATGTTGTTTTATTAATTGACCTTTTTCAAAGTTAGAGTCCATTACTCAATTTTACCCATCCAGAGGTTGTTCCTTCTACCACTTTTGATAAAAAATTTCCATAGATTTAATTGACAGTCAGACCCACTATTCTTTTGCTTCTTCTTTATTCATCATTCCCTGACTTCTGCAAAGAGTGCTGGTATGCTGAAGAGACATGATTTGCCTTTACAGCAGCCATTTGTCCATTGCATGTTTGAGCACTTGATGGACAACATTTTATAAGGCAAAATAAATAAGTAGAATCCTCATCTAAATGGCAAGATGCTGTGTAATGACAAGGGCAATCAGATCTCCTTCTTCAGATTGTTAGATGATCACAGAACAGCAGTAGTGTTTGCAAGCTTCCTCACCAATAGGTAGAGCAAATAATTCACAATGAATAATGCATCCAATGAGTTTAGCCTCTCTCCGTCTGATTGTGGCATATGCACAAGCAGTCATGATTTTGTCTAATCTATTCATTATTCAAAGTATTTGATTATTTTGGGGTGAGCTTTTTAAAGTACACAAACCTTTTCTTATGACTGTACACAGTTTGATTTACTTTAATTATTTATGATGATTAGGCAAATCACAAGGACAGTACACTTCCTTATGGAGCATATTTGTGTGAGACATTTTTTGATACTATGCTTGTGCTGAAAAGTAGTTTTTAACGGGAATAAATTTTATTTTGAACTTCACTTCTACTAATTTTTTGTCAGTATAACTCATTTTATGGAAATTCACCAAAGAAGCACAAACTAGGACCACACAGAGACCACTAAAACCTTATCTACTCTGAGATCACTCACTGAGTCCATGTGAAAGATAAAGAAAAGGGGCTTGGTCTTCAAGCCAATTAAATCTTTACCTTTTTACTATTGACCATCAACATGACGTATACAAATATCAAAACCTATAAGAGCCTGTCCACCAATCAGCCACCATATAATAAATCTGGAGCACAGGCCTTATGAGGAGAGGCTGAGGGAGCTAGGATTGTTCTGCCTGGAGAAGAAGAGGCTCAGGGGAGACCTTATTGCTCTCTATAACTTCCTGAAGGGGGGTTGTAGTGAGCTGGGGGTTGGCCTCTTCTCTCATGTAATCTATGACAGAACTAGAGGGAATGGTTTCAAGCGGCGCCAGGGGAGATTCAGGCTGGACATTAGGAAGTATTACTTCTCGGAAAGGGTAGTCAGGCATTGGAATGCACTGCCCAGGGAGGTGGTGGAGTCACAAACCATGGGAGTGTTCAAGAAACGTTTGGATGTTGTGTTGAGGAATATGATTTAGCCGGGAAGTATTGGTAATGGTTGGACTAGATGATCTTCTAGGTCTTTTCCAACCTTGATAATTCTGTGATTCTGTGAAATCTTTTCATGTGTCAGTCACCCCTAGTCTGTGTCAGTTCTGTATAATTTGATCCCTGTTCTCTGTTTCCACTTGGCATTTTTATCTTGGGAACACATCTTGTTTTGGTGACTAGTCCATAAACTGTCAGTTAGAAATGGATCTCTTCAACTTCATTATTGCACTCAAATGTTGTTGGGTTCATCAGAGATGATCAGACTAAATCTGTCTGTGAAAACAGTGTATTCCATTAAAAAATACCATCTAGAACAGATGTCCCTCTCTTCTATTTCAGTATACAGTATATTACATCACTTTCTGAAATACTGAAGTGGCATTGACAACACATCAAACTTTACAAAGCCCGTGATGTCAAGGTTTGCTGGATACAGTTCCCCTGTTCCATATCTTTAGGTAGTGCAACATATTAAGATTGCATCAGGTACCAATTTTACCATCAAATTGATCCAATTATTGTGTTTTTTCACCAAAGAAATATAATCATGAGCAAGTTTCTGTTATGCATCTTTTCAAACTTGCACTCAAGACATCTCAAAAAACTCTAGGACATCTACAATTCATTTTAAGCTGTCTACATTTAGGAACCTGAGACTGTATTTACTCCTTGTGTTTGCAGCAGGCCTGAGAATCAGATTTTCCCCAGGGATCCTTTGTCCCACCATTACCACAACACGCTAGGAAAGTGCTGGTTCTGTGGGTGAAGGAGGACTAGTTGTGCCATTCCACAGTCTGCTCTTTCCCCCTATTACTGGATTCTAGGCTCAACTACACCTGACCTCTGGCAGCAGTGATTCAGGCTGATGGTAGATCTTGACTTTAAAGTGTGGTGCAGGGGAGGGCAACTGTGGTTGGTCCTGCTTTCATCTGGGCAGCCAAATCTATTAGCTGTGCCTTCTCGTACTCACAGAACATAACGCTGCTCACTCTTCTCTCTTCTGACGTGGGACATGTCATGGCAGACAGATATGAAACAACAATACTTCTCTACTACCTCTTCTTTGTAGTTTCTCACTACAAAAGAATGTTCAGCTCTCTACATATTTGCAAGTACAATGAGATATAGCACTGAAATATACAGAAAAATACTAAGGAACTGACTGAATATTTTAGTTTTGTCTGTTGGTGTCTGTATTTCTTTCTGCTAATCATAGACTCTTAAGTATTGGATATAACTGAGAGTAGATTATATTGATGAAAAGGTTGTCGGATGTCAATTTTGAGGTTCAGCTACACAGAGCTGTTTAATCCGTGAGTTATCTGCCTAATTCACTTTATGAATAAGATCAATTGTATTATCAATCTATAATGCGGACACTTTTCAGGAAGCAGCTATTGATTGCTCTTATATTTTTATAGTGAGTGGGCAAAATCTCAAAATCAAATCAGATTCTTGCACTGATGCATATTCCCATGTTAATAAATGAACTAACTGAAGCAGAATGGGAAGAGAAAGGCACACATTTCTTTAAGTGGATCAAGTACAACTTCTTGATCTTGGGAAGGATGGTGCCACAGGTTACTGCTTTATAGTCATTCTTTACTATTGAAATACTGTGAAAAAAAATAGAGTAAAAGAGATTAACAGTGAAAGGACATACTGCATCTGTCACTCTGGTGGACTCTTACTAAAGGACCTCCTCCACCTGTTCCATATTCTATGAGTATGGAGAAAACTCCAGAAGCCTTGAATTCTTCCAGTAAGTAAGATGTGGAATATGATAGATGCATTGGTAGTTGACAGTCAACTTCTTAAAATTTTTTTCTGAAGTGCATGGAAAGAGATTTCAGTAAGTATTCATCTCTGAAGCTCTTTCCTGAAGGCAAGGGGAATAGGTCTCAAGTGACATTTTAGTGCTGGGATTAACAGCCTCTCCATAAGTTCTAGTGTAGTAAAGATAAGGTACAACTCTGCTCTCTCCCTGTGGCAGCATGATTTGGCCATCAGCTATGCCAGGCAGTACAGTAACAGTAACTCCAGCATATCTCACTCTGGTGTTCTGGTGATTTGTTAAAATTAACTTTACTATCCTCCACTTAGTTTGTTTAACTTGCTGAAGTCAAGTATGTTCACAGCCAAGTAGTTTCCAGCCTCATATGAGAACAAAATTCTGAGAATCACTGTGAATTTAAATCTTCACTGTTACTTTCTAATTACGTCCCAAATTATACAGAACAAAGATACATCTCCTTTAAAGCCCCAGATCTTTCTCCCCGAATAGGGAAAAAATGAGGGTGGTGGTCTCACTATGCTATCCCTCCCACTAAGTGACTGTATGTAAATGACTTTATTTGGTACAATATACTTTATCTGCTATTTCTTAATTAGATGGTATTTTCTACCGAGTCCCACCCTCATCAGAAGTGTTCCTTAAATGTACCTTTACTCTGGAGACATCCTCCTAAACTGCCAAATTCTCTAAAGCCAATTGCACTTGTCTCCTTCTGAGGAAATATTTGAATTCATCCCAAACTATTTGGAATGTCTCTTTAAAAATTATATTGCTGAACAACAAAGCTTTACTTCATTTCAAAGTTTCATGGCTTGTGCAAAGTTTGATCTCCTTTTCAACACTGATGCAGTATTAGAAAACTGTTTAGTTTTCTGCCTCTGTCTTCTTTGACATTGTTCTGTAAGTGCTGTCTTGTTAAGAATAATGTTTCTTCTGTCATGGGTATTCCACTATCGTTGCTCCATCTCCAAATATGTTTTTTTCCATATCCACATGTCAATCAATATCTTGCCTTAGACTAGAAATGATAGTCAGCTGAACTCAAATTAAAGATAACAGGTTTTATGCTGAAACTTAACTACTGATGGTAGAAGAGACAGTATCCATGGTTTCAGCAGAAGAGAACACAACTCCACAGCTGGATCTCCACAACTGCTCGAGCACTTCACAAGAAATACATTTGAGGAATATCTTACAACAAAATTCCAGAGAAACAGCTGCCTGTTTCAACATATGCTTTCACTGGGATAAATGCTTCATGAAGGTAAAGACAAGCAATTCTATAAAGAGAACAATACCTGCCCATAGTTGCTGTTCACAGGTACTACCATTTAGTGCGTAGACAGAAAGTAAGGAACTGAAACAAAGTCTACTAAATGATGTGAAATAATATCTCTTGAGTTCATGTAATTTTGGATTGAGATTAAGATGCAATAAACAAATGACTCACAAGTGTTCTGTATCCATACTGTTACAGAAAATAGGTGGCGATTTTCAGCTTCTTCATTTTATTTAAAACTTCTGTAGCAGTCTGTAATATTTTTCCAAGTGTGTGTCTGTATGTGTGCATTTTAAAAATGTGTGTACATATGTCTGTGTGTATATATATATATATATATGTTTGTTCTATTTTAATTATCTTTTAGTTGTTTTGAATATATTTTCTCCAGTCTGTTTCGTTTCTGTCTGTCAGGTCAGTTTATTTATTCAAATAGTGCTGCCTCTTGTATACATGAAAACCTTCCTATCTCTCACACATTTACAGTCTTTCCTGAAGACTGATTGGTACTACAACATCATTTTGTTATGGGAGCAAAAGTCATATAATAACTGTTGTTCCTTTCTATTTAGTTTTATAAATGCAGGAACACATAGAAAGTATGCTAAATGAATTTCAGTCCTCAGTCTCTGTGTCACCTGCATTTTTAGATGTTATATTCTAAGGAGCATCTTGTTTTCAGAAATGCTTTTACTCTGCACAGCATGATAAGACCTTGATCTTGAAAGGAAGCTCTTGGTGTTTTTGTGTTGTAAAATTCTTTTATAGGGTATACTAGTTTGAAAGTGTTTTTTCTACAGTTGAACAAACCATCCTGACATTCTCAAAACCACTGGAAACTCTTAGTGGTTTTACTTTACTTCTTGTGAGTTGACTAACAAATCTTATTTCAAGATACCAAGTTCAAATGTTTGGCCCTGTCTCTTATTTGGCTTGTTTGAATATATGCTTACGTTATCTAATGGCAACCCAAAGATAAAATAGCTTATTTGAAAACTCTAAAAACCTATTTCTATTTCTGCTGTTGCATAGATCTCAAATGATACTCTGAAGTACAATTTTGTTATCCTATAGGAATTTAAAGTGGCTACAGAATTGCTGAAGGAAACTAGGTGATGTAGATGTCAAGTAATGCCTGAGTACAATGAAGAAAATTGCAAAATGCAATCACCTGTTTTGTGATTGCTACCACATAACAATAAGTAATATTAATATATAATAAAAGCCAATGGCTTTGATTAGCAGCTCTTTCATTTTGTTGCTGTTGAAGTACTTCTGCTCTGATCAGCTGCTATCTCTTACTGACCCCTCACTGCCACCTTATACTTCAATCTTTCAATTTGGTAGCAGCTAAAATTGCTATGCAAAGTGTACTATCATTTTGTCATTTCCTTCAGTGTAAACATGGCCCACAGATTTGCATGACGGGCAAACTGGTGGTTGAAATGCTATCTAAAGGGCAAATGGCCAGATCAAAAAAACAGTTTTTTGTTTAGTTTTTGTATCCCTTGCCAAAGACAAAGTTGCCCTGAGTGAAGCATCTCAGCCCCTGTGATGAGGGGCAGACAACAATGGATGGGAATCCAAACACCTGTCTAAAGGAGATAAACCTCTGAACTGTATGCATCCACCTTCACACATGCATCCACCTTCACATGTCCAAGTTCCTTCCTGAAAACTTTCACACATCCAAGTTCAGACGATCACAGAATGGTTTGTGTTGGAAGGGACCATTAAGATCACCTAGTGCTATAGGCAGGGACAGCTCCCTCTACACCACGTTGCTCAAAACCACATTCAGGCTGGCCTTGAATGCCTCCAAGGAGGGGAGCATCCACAGCCTCTCTGGGCAACCTGTTCTAGTGTCTCACCACTCTCACAGCAAGGAACTTCTTTCTAATATCTTCCTCCCTGAGGTTACATATTAACCACTTCTTCAAAGGATACAGCAAGAATCTCCATCTTTATAAAACAGGAGTATTTTCATGTGCAAAAGCCACTCATCTTCCTGCTACTGTTTGCATGTGTTTGTGAAGATCCAGGCTTCAAAATTTGGATGTGAAGGATTTACAGAGAGTTGAAGCATTTTTTTAAGACATGCTTTCATCAGTTATTTTTGTGGATTACTACAAAATTTAACACCTCATTTTTATAGCATTTTCTGCCTTAGATGTATTGACACAACATACTTTTGATATCGTCAGAATTCTGGTATGAGTTCAAACATCTATTATTTTGTTAAGTGTCAACATGTGTAGAAAAAGCATAAAGTAATAGAAACATACTAATGGAGAAAATGACGATAAAAGCATACTAAATGTTATTTGTTTTGCAGGTTGAAAAAAAAAAAAAAAGAGAGAGAAAACATGAAGTTTGTGAAAAACACAGAAAGTAAAATAGTTCCACATAAATTTTGATAAATAGCTACACGAGTATCAACTATTTGAGTTGAAGAGTGCAATTCAGTAGTACCTACAGAAACAGCTTTGGAGAACCTAAAATCATAGAATGGCCTGGGTTGAAAAGGACCATGATGTTCATCTGGCTTCAACCCCCCTGCTATGTGCAGGGTCACTAGGCTTCCCAGAATCACATCCAGCCTGTACCATCAACCATCTTGGATGCCTTTACTAGTAGTGCTGGCTATTCATAGAATCACAGAATCATAGAACCATGAGGCTGGAAAGGACCTGCAAGATCATCTAGTCCAACCATCTTCCCATTACCATAGCTACAGCAAACCACTAAACAATATCTCGTAGCTCCTCATCCGGACACCTTTTCACAGAATCACAGAATTATCAAGGTTGGAAAAGACCTAGAAGATCATCTAGTCCAACCATTACCAATACTTCCCGGCTAAATCATATTCATCAGCACCACATCCAAGCGTTTCTTGAACACTCCCATGGTCGGTGACTCCACCACCTCCCTGGGCGGTGCATTCCAATGCCTGACTACTCTTTCCAAAAAGTATTACTACCTAATGTCCAGCCTGAATCTCCCCTGATGCAACTTAAAACCATTCCCTCTAGATCTATCACTGATTACATGAGAGAAGAGGCCAACCCCCAGCTCACTACAACCCCCCTTCAGGAAGTTATAGAGAGCAATAAGGTCTCCCCTGAGCCTCCTCTTCTGCAGGCTGAACAATCCTAGCTCCCTCAGCCGCTCCTCGTAAGGCCTGTGCTTCAGACCCCTCACCAGCTTTGTAGCCCTCCTCTGAACATGTTCCAGGTCCGCAATGTCTTTCTTGCAGTGAGGGGCCCAAAACTGAACACAGTACTCAAGGTGCGGCCGCACCAATGCTGAGTTCAGGGGGACAATTACCTCCCTTTTCCTGCTAGTAACACTGTTTTTGATGCAAGCCAGGATGCCGTTGGCCTTCTTGGCCACCCGGGCACACTGTCGGCTCATGTTCAGCCAAGCATCAATCAGTACCTCCAGGTCCGTTTCCTCAACACAGTCCTCTAGCCACTCCACCCCAAGCCTATAGCGCTGCCTGGGGTTGTTGTGGCCAAAGTGCAGAACCCGGCATTTGGTCTTGTTGAACCTCATCCCGTTGGCTTTGGCCCAGCTCTCCAGCCTATCCAGATCCCTCTGCAGGGCTTCTCTACCCTCAGGCAGATCGACACTCCCTGCCAATTTGGTGTCATCCACAAACTTACTGAGGGTGCACTCAATGCCCTCATCCAAGTCATCAATAAAGATGTTGAAGAGGACAGGTCCCAGCACCGACCCCTGGGGAACACCACTCATGACTGGTCTCCAACTGGATTTAACTCCATTTACCACCACTCTCTGGGCCTGGCCCTCCAGCCAACTCCTTACCCAGCCAAGAGTGTACTCATGCAAGCCACGGGCTGCCAGCTTTTGTAGGAGAACAGCATGGGAAACAGTGTCAAAGGCTTTGCTGAGGTCTAAGTAGACCACATCAACAACCTTTCCTTCATCTATTAGACGGGTCACAGGATCGTAGAAGGAGATCAGATTGGTCAAGCAGGACCTGCCCCTCATGAACCCATGCTGGCTAGGTCTGATCTGGTCATCCCACACCTGCCTCGTGATCTCCCTCAAGACAATTCGTTCCATTACCTTCCCTGGCACCGAGGTCAGGCTAACAGGCCTGTAGTTCCCCGGATCCTCCTTACAACCTTTCTTGTAAATGGGAGTCACGTTGGCAAGCCTCCAGTCTTCCGGGACTTTACCCGTTAACAGGGAGCGCTGAAAGATAACGGAAAGCAGCTCAGCAATCACCTCCACCAGTTCGTTCAGCACTCTCGGGTGAATCTCATCCAGACCCATGGACTTGTGGTAGTCCAGTTGGAGTAGTAACACTTTTGAACACTACCAGGGACAGTGACCCCATCACCTTCCTGGGCAGGCCATTCCAGTGTTTCCTCCTAGTCTAAACCTATTCTGGTACAACTTGTGGCCATTTCCTCAGGTTCTGTTTGTTGCCTGGGAGAAGAGATCAAGCCCTTCCTCATCACAGCCTCCCTTCAGGAAGTTGTAAAGTGCAATGAGGTCTCCCCTGAGCCTCCTCTTCTCCAGGCTAAACAATCCCAGATTCCTCAGCTGCTCCTCATAAGATTTGTGCTCCAGACTCCTCACAAGTTTTGTTGCCCTTCTCTAGATGAGTTCCAGGGCCTCAGTGTCTTTCTTGTAGTGAGGAGCACAAAACTGAACACAGTACTCGAGATGCGGCCTCACCAGTGCTGAGTACAGGGGGATGATTACCTCTCTGCTCCTGCTGGCCACACTATTTCTTATTTTTCTTTTCTAATGGCCAGGATGCCATTGGCCTTCTTGGTTACCAGAGCACACTGTTAGCATGTTCAGGTTTCTGCATTTGTTTCTTACGAACCCCATGATCTGTGTGTGAGCTTTGAAATCTCTAAGTAGTTCAGAAAAAGTAAGTAGCCCCAAAAAATCACCAATTGCTGTACCTTCAGTTTTGTTTTTAAAAAATCAACAATAAGAGGGAAAGTTGGTGGGATATAAATTTGTACCAGTAAAGTTGTGGAAGTACCTTTGCTCCCACTGGTTTTGGTGGGAGCACACACTTACATGCTCCTGAGAATCTAGGTCTTCGTCATTATTAAAATATTACCTCTTGTCATCATCAGCATTTCATAGTCAAAAGAATGGATTGATTAGGAAGCTAAACAGCCTGTCAATTTGTGCTAATGGTACATGCTATGTATCATGATAATATAACTGTAGTATAGTGTTATAATAAACAGCTGTGAAAATAAGTGGTGAATCTATGAAAACTAGTCATAACCTGGCATGTTAGAAACTAGTATAATGATCCAGGCCAGCAGATATGACTGTATTAATAAAATCAGGAGAAACAAAAGGAATTCTGAATTATTTATATAAGGGAAGATGGATTTCAGGGAATTTGAAATCTAAGTGGAAATTTGTTAGCAACAAAAATACATTTGCCAACTGTTACATTACAGACATGCTAAAGGAGCTGATATCAAACATATGGTCCTTCCTAATCTTTGAAGAAGGAGCAGATGTTCCAATATGTCCAGGCTGTAAGCGGAAAGGAAGTAGAAAAAGCAATACTACTGCTGTAGTCTCTAGATCTTTAAATCAAATAATGGCAAAGATAAGAGCTAAAGCAAGCACTAGATGAAAGGTGAGACAGAATGCACAAATGCCCTCAGCTTCTAGAAGCACATGTGTATGAACACAAGGATGTATTCATATAAACAAACATCCTGAAATGAACTTAGAGCTAAATCTATAAAGAATGTTCAGGAGTTCTTAAATCTATCAGATCTCTCTGATCTGATTTATATTATAGGAGCATCTTCCATGGGACCTTTTGGTAAGTTGGAAGAGAAATAAACAGGCCACCTAAGGTCAACACAGACTTAGTATGGAAAGACCAAAGATAGGATGTCTCTCATTTTGCCAAGATTTACTCAAGATGTGAAACTAGAAACCTCTTCCACTTCCTGAGCATTCACAGTCAGCCTAACTAAAGGTAGGCTTGTAGCCTCGTTTTCTTGCAGGTTCATTTTTCACTTGATAAACATAGCTGGAAGAACCGCTGCAATAATTTTATATATCTTTGTCAGATGACTTTAAAATTCACCCAGGAAATCAAAAGTTATCTTGAATTTGAATCTTGTCACAAGGAAGATTTTTTCTAAGAATGGATTCGCGAAGACAGTCACCATAATTCAGGCTTAATTTTTTACCTTATTGAAGAAGAAATGCAAAATTGATTATAAAGAAGTCCCACCTACAAGGGAGAAGGACTGCCATCTGAGAAGAAAGGGAATTCAAGTTTTGATCAGACACCACAGGCATTTCTCTTCTATATTAAATATCACTGAAATTGGTTAATAAATACTGAGAGACTGGGAACTGTCTCCAACAGCAAATTATACATCAAATTATTTTGAATGCCGTAAACAGTGCAATCAGAGAAACAAAGGAGTTTAGGGGTTAGTAGATCAAATCCTACTACAATTACTTTCATCCTGGCTATGATTTTCCAGATCTCAAACTCCTCAGTAAGGTCCACTTTTTTTCTCCTTCCTTTTGCACATAATTTCCTTCTGTTCTCTGACCTTTATGAATAATTAAGTTTGCTGTCTACCTGATGCTATTGTCTAGTTCTCTGTGCTTCTGCTATTTTTTTTTATAAGGCATACAGAACTCCTTACAGCATTGCAAATGCACTTTCACTTGTAAATTCCTGATGCAGGACCTGGGCTAACTTCATCTAGAATAATATTGTCACCTCAATAAATGAATGTTAACATTTTACATTGCTGTTATCCACTGTCCCACTGTCCTGAAGCTTTTTGATCTAACTCCAGATCCTGCTTCCACTCAGTATTTTGTGCCATATGATCACAGAGGGCATAAGCATTTTCTCTTATTTTATGTCCCTTATCTCATTATCTTACACTTCTCTATGTTTAATTGCATAAGGCACTTATCTTCCTTTGGGCACATTCTGTCAGAGTCATCTTGACTTTTTTGCCCTTCTTTCTATTGATTGCCCCTTCCTTGTATGTATCATCAACAAATTTTGTTCCTCCAGTGCATGTGCCTCATGGGTCAAAGCAAGTTTTTCTAATGCAGAGCAAAATGGTGGTGTAGAACAGACTCCCCCTAGAATAAATTGTTACTCTTCCTATGTACCTTTCCCCTTTGGTCTCTTAGCCATTTTTTAAGTATCTACATTTTTGGCACATGTAGTAACTAAAAATTTCTCCTCAAATTCTTTTAGTTATTCAGATTCACTTCTCTTGATTAAAATGTGAATTATTGCTTGTTATTTTCAAAGCTACCTTTAGAAACTTAGTCTATATTCTTCTCCAGCCTTACTAGAATTGAAATCAACTCAGTGTAAATGAGAGAATACGCAAAGTCTGATTTGAAATGAGAAACATACCAATCTGTGTATGCAGTTCCAAAGCTATATATTTTGCTTTCTTCTAATGCCTCAATAAATAAATAGAGAACATGCTAAAATATCATTATCTTATTCTGATGCTACACTAAAGTTTAAAACCTATTAGAAATTAACAGAGTGGAATTAACCATTATGTGAATTTTCTTGGGGGGTGAATGGGGAAAACTCCATGAAAGGAGCTATTTTCTTGTAATAATTAACAATCATTTAATAATCTCATGGGTCCAGGCTCTCAGCTGATATAAATTGCTCTGCTGGTTTAAACCAGTTGAGAGTCTGACACATCAACTCTTTCCTCTATTACTTATTATTTTACACTGAAACAAAACTGCATTTCACATTAGTGAAAAGGGAACTAGAGGGATTGGAAAAGAGAAAATATTCAGTTCTTATAGCTTTTCTTCAGGCTTTCCGTATGAATCCTTTCTTTTTGTATCTCTTTTAGATAGTTACTGCCAACAAATAATTTCAAGTCTTAAAGTATTTACCATACTGCATTGCCAGAGCTCTTGTTGTTACCCTAATTCTTCTTAATTTGAAGTGATTAGAAATCTAGCCATGGGCTTAAGAGTGAATTGGTTTAGGACAGAGCCGAGTAAATTAGGGAGTAGTGTTAGCGAGTAAATTAATAAATAGGAAATTATCATGTTATATGCTTAGTTTTAATGCACGGTAACTTTGAAAACTTATGTTCTATAAGAAGCTTTCCTGAAGCCATTTTGCTCTTTATTCAATTTTCTAAATGTAGATACTATAATTAAAAACAAACAAACAAAGAAAAGCTACATTTCATTGCCACAGGTCATATGTCAGTACTTTGAGGTCTCTGAAAATCATAATGGCAGGATGAGAGGTCGATTCAGCAGATGCTGATTTGAGGCCATCTAGTGCTTGAATTTCCGGACTGTTGGTATTGCAGATATCAGCAAATCTCCATCAGACATGGAAACACTGTTTGTAAGAGCTGATCCAAGAGGATTAACATTTAAGCACTCATGCTGTAAGATATGGAAAAGTAGTATTCAGGGACTTACTTATCCTCTTTTCCTCTTCCTGGCAATGGATTGAACATATTAATTCACATTGTGCAGATAAATGTCAATACCATCTCTGTTTGATGTATGGGGAAATTATGTACACTGAGAAACTTAATGACTTTTTGAAAGACTCTTCTAAGCAAAATTACTTATAAAGTCATTTGCAATGTATAAATAAATATAGGTGAAGTTTCTGTGAGTGTTTGAGGAAGTGTTTTGTCTGCACTGGCCAGGCATGCTACAATGGAAACCCCAACCTTTCCAGCAGATAATCTTTCCCTGTAAATGTAAATTTCTGAGTTAGCCCATATCTGAGCCTGCAGTGGGGAATCTCTATGTAATGATACAAATCTGAGGAATACCAATTGAGGTCTGATGACCGCCCCTTCTATAAAAATAGTCAAGAAAGGAAGACCTGCAAACTAACATAAATCCTCTGGTCTATGAGTGCAAAAGGCCGCTGGATATTGCAGCTCCCTTCTTTGTAGTAGTCTGTGAAAGATGGGATTTGAGATCTTTGTTTTTAGCAATTTCCTCTTCAAAGAGATGTTTTTTTGCTCCAGAAATCTTCTATAATTTATCTTTATATCATAATTATATTGCTGGCTTAAATGTACAGGCTTAAACTGTAAATAACAACAGTGAAACAGATTTCAGGTCTGGAATGAATGAGCTGTAAAGCTAATTCCTGCCACTATTCTTTGTGCTGTGCAAAATACTGATTCTTGGAAGAGACTGCGACCAGATTTGGGAGGGAGTACTGCTTTAGAGAGACATCTGTATGCACTTAATCACAAATCCTGCACACTTTGCTCCTGCTCAAGTCTAAGTCGCCATGTTGGCTTGGCCATATTTGGACACCACATCACCCTTTTGTCCCAGCCATCTCCTGATTGTAGCACAAGGGAAACCTGCATGTAAATCTCAGAAAGCAGCTCCAGCTGAGTCCCACTGACACCCTGTTTTGGGTCCTTAGAAAACCTGAATCCATTAGATACCCTGGCAAGATGTTACTGGCACAAAGGCACTCTCCTCTCAAGCAGATGTGTTGTGAGAAAGATAGTGTTTGACTCAAATATGGATGGCAGATTTCAGCCCAAAGTCTTCATAACAAGATTTAGTTCTCAGGAAATGAGGAAAACCACTTACCAAAACTACTTCAGCAATAATAAGAGTAAGACTCCACACAGCTGGCTCCAAATCAAACTTCTCCAGTGCATCATTCTGCCCTGGTTGGGAAACAGGTCAGATGGGTCTGTGGTGTACCAAGTGTGCGAATCTATAAAGTGATCTGTTGATCACAAGCATGCTCCTTGTGAGGTCTCATCATTCAAGGGACCTCTGCTGGAAAGAAAGCTCTTTGGCCACAGCCCACACAGTGTGACTGCATAATGAAGTATAATTTGATAGGCTGAGTACTCTGTGGAGAGAGAGAGAAAAGAAACACTGCCAGATCCATTCTATGGCTGCACAATCATTGCTCACTCTTGCATCCCTACCTGGGAAATCAGTCTGAAAACTCACCATAAGAGAGGGTAAATTGATGAGAAATGAATAGACTATGTTGTTTTATCATGTATCTCTCAGGCCTCTACCCAGACTCACTGAACTGCTGAATAGAAAGCAGTGATCTCTGCTTGGCAAAGGGCTGACTCAAGTTACAGAAATTTACTCCTAAAATCAACAAATAACAAGTGATCAAATAACAGCTTGGAGTCACAGTTCGTTCCCTAGGTTGCTCTCATACTTACCTATGTACTTACCCACCGATCATCTTCTGTTGTTGCAGTTTAGTTCTCTGCACTAAGAGAGAATTGCAGTATATTTTGTCATTTAATTTCACAATCTTTTCTCCCTACACTGAAGTGTTTCTTCAGGTAGATTTGCTTTACCGTATTACCAATGCAAGATTTATAAGAATACAATAATACCTCTTCCTAAGCTGTCAACATAATAGTACAGGGCAAAAAAAAAAACAAAAAAAAAAAAACAAAAAAAAAAACCATAAAAAACTAACATACTCTTAAATGCATCATAGGGCCTCTAAAATAGCCTAAGCACTTCTTACCTCTTTCTATTTAGAATTTACAGTTTTCTTCTCACAGCTGAAATATTCATATCTTCACATCTGATTTCCTGTTTAAGTGACTGAATGATGAGAACAAAAGCAAACAAAATACATGTATGTTTTGGCTGATAGTAGTACATACCTGTTTTTCTCAGGAATTCAGTAGTATTTAGTATAAGTGAAAAAATAAGACAAAAAAGCATAAATATGATAAAAGTCAATTCAGCAACAGCAACAATAAATCAGGCTGATTTATATCGCTGCATCCTCTTACTTTCCTGTTAGATAGCATCTAAGGCAGAGACCTGAAAATCAACAAACTGTAGTGCTATGGAAGGCCAGAGATCCAAATTTATTATTTTTTTTCTCTGTCAAGTCTCTTGTCAGATATAATCCGTAACAGCTTATGTGGCTTTCCATTTGACGCACTTAGTACGTAGGAAGTCAAACTCCACTTCCTTGGAGGGGAGTGGTATTCTGCTCAGCAGTAAAGGAGATGGTATTCAAGACAAATAATACAGAGTGGCTTATGTCCACATCTCTCAAGCCTAAGCACATGCACTCACTCCTCCACTGGATGTACTGGATGCACCAGCAACTGTATATTCATTGATCTGGGTCCCAGGCACTACTGCTGGGCCCCTCAAATATAATTATTTTTCAGTTATTTAGGTGAACAAGCAATGTTCTATTGCCTGTTCTATTAGTTCGTCATAGATGTGTTTTGTAGGTGCTGCCTGATTGCTTTTCATGTTGTTGAAAGTTGAGATAGTCTTTGGGTACTTGGTGACTTGCCAGCTGGTGTCTGTAACAGACATTTCTTTGTTCGCACCACTTCGGCAGCTTACACCACTAGTTGGACTCGTAAGAAGTATCTGGCCATGAGAGAAGAAATGTACTGCTTTGTTTCAGATGTGTCACACTAACATTAGATTGTTACATTACACTCCACAGTAAGCCTATACGATAGAAAGAAATATTTGTATTGAGGCACTTGTGACAGAAGAAAAAAGGAGTGATACATAATACATTAAAAGACAGATAACCTTTTGACTGTGGCTGTGAAGTAGTAGCATTACCTCTATGTCTGGATGTGATACAACTATTTGCTTACACCTTTATGCTAGGTCAGCTGGTAAAGGTCCTTTGGTGAAATCTCATCTGTTCTTTGGAAAAATATGAGTGCTTCATTCAGAAAATTCATGTCTAAGTGACAAATAAAATACACTGTTATAATTTTGGAAGAGGAGATTCCTTGAATATTTGCACACATTGTTCTTTTCTGGATGTGTATCACTGAACTGAGCAAGAGTGAATGCAGGCGCATCAGGGAGCATTGTGCATCTAGTCAGAGAAGAATTCTACTGTACTGTAAAATATCCCAGTCCCTTTCCCTTTTTCCCTTTTCCTTTTCCTTTTCCCTTTCCCTTTCCCTTTTCCCTTTCTTTTTCTTTCTTTCTCTGTTTCCCTTTTGTAAAACGTTCTTAACTTTTTCATCTTGTTCTGTAACCTTACACTTGTAGGTCTTGATCTAACGACTAAAGATCTAAAAATAAAGAAGGATCATCTTCATCAATTACTATGCATTGATATCAGTAGAATGAATGCTAAAGACTAAGTAAAAGGGAGGACTTCTCATGGAAAGGCCACCTCTTTTTCATGACCTATCCTAAAAAGCTGGTCTTTATCTCTGATCCATTAGCGAAGAAACCAAAAGAAATAGCGGCGTATGAATAACATTTGTAGGTGCAACAAACAGTTGTAAATGACCTCCAAAGCAATTCACTGGTCAATAATTTCACCCATTTGAGTAAGGACAGATTTTTTATCAGAAGTCTACAGAATTGTGAAGTAGCATCTTCTGTTGCTCTTCTGTTGCTTCATGTCTCCATTTTTTTATTATGTTTCCTTATCCTCCTTTTCATGCTTGTAAGATTATCCCAAAGCTATTCATGCAATTTAAGCCCTATTTAGAAGGGGAGTATAAGCCTTAGAAAACTCTGGCCAGGCATCAGACTGGCCACTGAATCTACTTTAGTAACTCTTCACCCGTTTTCTACAAGTCTCCTTCAAGAATATCTACATTTACAATGCTAACAAATCGTTTGGACAAATATGGCTAGTTTTGTATGTGCTGCTGTTGAAGTTGGTAACACAGTTATTGTGTTACCATTGAGCAGCTTATCGTTAAGGGCTATCGTTTGTTGCTGCTGCCATCTGCTATAGATGATTATCTGTTAATCTGTACCAACCTTCATTTTCCATCTTGGTTGACTGAGATTCTTGGAAGTACCTTCATTTTTTTTTTTCCACCGATGACTTTAAGTGAGAGTTTGTGTGTTTTGTTATCAAAAATGCATACTCCAAATTCATTCAGTGCTTCAATCTGATTTTTATAAAAATATACCGGGCAAGTAATAGATAAGTATCTGAGCTGGTGATAAAATCATGAAAGACCAGTAATTTAAATTAGTCAAGGCCTTGTTTCTTGTAATGCCATAGATTATTAACTCTTGAAATATTATGTCAAAATATTTTAGTGCTATATATCTCTATTCCTCTAAACTGATGAGTTCAGCATTTTCTGTACTCTGATGCTAGTTCTTTCCTAAGTTCTGCTTTAACTGGCACCATACTTCCCAGAGAAGCAACTCTCTGCCCTCTCTAATGTTGCTTGTTGATGCATGGTCAGAGCATCAAGGGTGCCTCTTTTATTGTGAATCCTTCATACAACACTACATCTTCCAGGGGAAGGAAAAAAAGAATCCTTCATACAACACTGCATCTTCCATGGGAAGGAAAAAAAGAAGAGATTTCCATTATTCTGAATTTTTATTTATTTATATTTTTTTTTCTGCCTAACAAATTTCAAGTTCATTATGGAAAAATTACTTGTGACATTTAGATAAGACACAAAACACATTGCCAGAGACTCTTGGATTTGGGTTGATAAGTTCCTCTCCAAAGCTTCCCTGCTGCTCTTTCCATTCTCTGGTTGTCGTGCCTACTTTGGCATTAATGTCAGCCATCACAAAGTGTAAGTTGTGTTTTGGTATTCTGTCAATCACATTTTTAAGGCAATTGTAGAATTGTCCTAGTCACTGTGTTCCTCTGTCAGAAAACAGCTCTGTATGATTGACACCTTTAGGAACCTGGTTTGGAATCTGGCATATATGATGTGTTGGCTGATAGCTACCCAACCAAAGAGTGATTTTTCCACAAAATCTGTCATGGTGAATGCTATCCCATTTACATATTCCTTGTCACAGAGCTAGTTCAACTTTCATTGTGTGCCTGCTTTTCATCTTTACCAAGGATCAGGAAAAAGGTGAAAAGAAGGGAACACCAACGGCCTTTCTAGGGGCATGCAAAGGAAGGTGTAGAAGAGCACTTCTATGAAAATTGCCAGGACAACGAATAATCTCTGAATGTTTTCATTGTTCCAGAAGTTCCTATGCACGAGTGCAAGTAGATAATGACACAGTAGAACTGGATAGCTGATCACATTGTCCTGCATGGTATGAATATTTCCTTTCCTTCTGGGGCACTGAAGATCTCTTCAGGATGGTAGAAGCCCTTCAGCTAGCACTATTTTGGATAGAACCACAAACCTTGCTAAAACAATGAAATAATAAAGAACTATGCGTAACCTGAAAATATAGACATCCAACCAAAACAACATCAGATCTGACTTACATAAAAGAATGTAAATGATTTCATTGTAATGTAGAATGTAATGATTTCATAGCAATCATTATGTAAGATATATGATTCAATCTATCAGTGAAAGCTTGAAAGGGGCAATACAGAAAGACAAAATCATAAAATACAAACTGGAAGGCATTTCATTGTCCTTGATCTGGGGTAATCCTAAACTGAATTCTCTTCTTCAAGTCATTCCTTTTTTCTAGAGGAACTTTCCAGTCTTCCCAGAAAACTGAAGTCAGCCATCACATAGTAAGAAGGATATTGCCAATTAAAAGGTCTTGTGGAAAAGAGCAAGGCAACCAATTAAAAGATTGGGTGGACTAAGGTGTAGACATGAACATATGAAATGCTGCTTGATTAAGCAATGACTAGGGTGACAGAGTGGAAGAAAGTAGGGTAATGGTGTAATATTAACATACCCCTTTATGTGTATACAGACAACTAAGAGGAAATGTTTCTTCTGATTACTCTCTGTTTTGTAATTAACACTAATGAACTGACACTATGAATAAAACCCTTGAGAGAGCTGTTGCAAAAACTTCTTGTTTGTTAAACAGTGAAAAATTCTTCTAAGGGAAATAAAAAAAGGCCTTTAAAAACTGAAATGTACCTAGCACTGGCAAAAATATAGAGGGGATAATCTCACACTCACAGAGAGACAAACAGGATGGTCTTTACTCCCTTTCATCTCTTGCGTTTCAGATTCTATTACCAATGCCTACTTAGTATTAGTCAGTTTTAGCTTTCTGTTCCCTTTGTGGTAATTCTTGGACTGTATTGCTTTCCAAGTAGGAATTCTCTGTAAGTGTAACATTTGACTAATCTTCTTAAGCCTTTGGTTGTTTCTTCAGATTACAAAATGAAAAATATTTTAAAAACTCTAAAAAAATGTTTGGAAGCCAGCAGTAGAAGTAAATTATCCATCTTCCTATTTCATATTAGCTGTGAAATCTTTCTGTCTTACCTTTGTTATATATGTTATATATATTTAAAAAAAAATACCACTAGAAAAAAAAAAAAACAAAAAAAAAAAACCTGCTTATCTAAAATATAGACTAGTTTATTTCAGAAAATGTGAAAAAGGCTTAAGTACAATGACCCTTTATAGCATTTTCAACTGGCTAGAAAAAGCATGATAGATCCTTTGGCATTATGTTTTACAGTACTAATATAAATGACCACAGGACAGGGTAATCTAACAGCAACAGCTTTGGAACATTACAGTGAAGCCAAAAAAAGCTATAACGCTTATTTAATATCCTTAGCCCAACCTTTCTAGAGTTGCATTTGTCTTAGTTGTAGCTGGGACAGAATTGTTTTCTTCAGAGTGTCTGGTATGATGCTGTGTTTTGGTTCTAGGTGAGAAACAATATTGATAACACACCAACCGATGGGGCCCAAGTAGCTGAGAGAGAACAGAATTGGGATAGTTGACTTAAACTGATGAAAGGGATATTCCATACCATATAATGTCATGTGGAAGGAATTCTGAAGGAGATGGCAGTTCATCTCACTCTCTTCTGCTCATTGTGGGACTAGCTGGTGAGCAATTGCTTGTGCAACACTTATTAAATACGTTCATGTATATATAATTGTCATAATTATTATTATTTTCCTTTTCTCTATCTTAAAAAATACTTTTATCTCAACCCACAAGTTTTACTTTGTTTTTTACCTTTCAATTCACTCCCCTGTCCCCCTGGGAGGGAAGGGAGTGAGCAAACAACTGCATGCTGCTAAGCCAGCTGCTGAGTTAAAACATGTCAACATTAACTCCTGAATCTCTGTCACCCATGAGAGATGCTCAGGGAATATTTGGTTGAGAAAGGATGAAGGTGAGGGTGAGTGAGATACTGTCTTGAGGCTCAGCAAAACCCAGCTTCAGTTCTCCTCCATGGTGTATAACATGGCCTTTGCATAATATCTCCTATGTCTGAATGGTAACTATTAATTCTTCCTTTCTTTCACCTTGAGACACCACCTCACTTCTTTTTCTGAGCAAAGATCATGTCAAAAAATGTTGCCTCAAAACCTGCCAACAGCTGGATCATGTTGGCTGGCAACTAGGTTGTTTTGTTGAGGACACACTCTGTCTCTGCTGAGATGTGCCTGCCAGTATCCAGTGTCATGTGAGGATGTGAAAGTATTCTGTGCACCATCACCCTTGTCCCACTAGCTAATGGGTATCCTGCAGTTTCTGAAACAAAGTGTCTTATACTTTTCCTGGTAAAAGAAATACATCGCCCTAATGTAAAACTCTGATGTCACAGTATCTGTGAATAAGCTAGAAGGAGGGAAGAAAAAGTATACTTTATAGTTCGTGCAGTTGAACTAGGTTTTGTATCTGATGGCTAGAAAGGATTTGTACAGAATTAACAAGTTTTGAGACCAAAGCTTTTCTGTTCTTCAGCACTTCCTCTTAGTACATTACTAATGGTGACTTGCAAAATCCTGATTTGCATCTATTTTTGCAAGCACTGATGCTGATGTCCATTAGATTAGCTGTGTTTCACTTTAAATGAAAAGCTCCTTCAGCTTGAGTTCATTGTGAGGTGAGAGTGAGACGAACACCTTTCCTGATTATCTGCCAGTACAACCCTAATCATCCATGATTCTCTCTTCAGACTCCCTCCATTCTTGGCTAACCAAAGTGCTGGTACCATTTAAAGTAGGCACTTCATCTTCCTACTGTTCAAGAGTTTTCACCATCATGTCAGAATGGATGGAGGATATGCATGAGTGAAGCTCATGTTTAGAAAGGAGATAAGTTTTATAACTAGACTGAATTAAATATAGTGATAATTTGTGTTTTGGCCACTGACCCTTTTTGCTGACCCAATATAATCATGAAGATTCACTACTGGAGCAAGGTCTGGGGTATTAATATTTCAGATGCAAGTGACGGTAATTGGATTACACATTGTGTATTAAAATAAGGGACTGTTAATGGAGTTAGAAGGATTTGTGCACTACTGAGGATGCCATTATATGTGTAAACTACATGCAGTGTGCATTTTTATTACTATTTCCAAATTGACTTTAGGTGAAAGCACAGCTGGGTGCTTAACACAGTGGTGCGGAGGAAGCAAGCATTTAAATATTCAGCTCCCACTTTTTGAAAATTGCACTGTAATTTGGAAAGTGCATTTTCTCTTTAGGAAAATTAGGCCTAAAAGTCCTGCCACAGATGACTGACAGTGCCAGCTCTCTATCAGCCTTCCATTCCTCTGATCACTGTTTAATTCTCCATTTAGATGGCATGACTAAATTTCATACTATCTGCTCACACAGCAAGAAAAAATGATGTATGTACTGTCTTTCTGGGCATACTGAAGATTCACTTCAGGCTGCTTGTGATCTAACTACAGATGTTAGCAAAACCAGCAAAACAGAGGTATATTCTCTTCTCTTTGGAAGCACAAAGAAGTGCTTCCAAGGCCCTTGATCCACTGAGTGATGATCTGGTAATCTGGGTCAGCTTACTGAATTTACTAATCAGCACTTCATGGTTGGACCACTGCACAGCTACACAGTTCTGGAAAGAGACAGAGAAGGGATAGCGTGTGACAGAAGGATGATGCAAATGTGCTGATCAGCAGTAACTGTATGTAAAACAGGTTAATCACAAAGTTGAACCATACTCTTGAAAAGCAATGGTGAGCTCAGACTGTTTCTATGAGAGACAACAGCTGCCCCCAAATATTCTAGAGTCTTTCCATCCTCATACAGGTGATCTCTATGCACTTTTTGTAACATCAAGGTAGCATCTTTATTTTAAGGATGTTAGTCTCCTTTTTCACCATCTACCTGGCAGAGTTTTGTGCTGGATAAAGCAGGGTGTGCATGGAGATACTTATTTGATTTGTAAATGTATCTGGTCATCCAAAATACTAAATTATATTTATAGCCATTTTAAGACTACTTTAACTTGTGGGACTGGTGCTTGTGAGTCGTTGTGTAAGACAGATATAGTCAATTCCCAGTACATCTCTCTGGAGATCTCTGGATATAAATTATTTCTTTATTCAGTTCTTTATTTATTTAATGTTGGTGATGAGTTCAGGGGCATTTAAGGAGCCTCATGTGCCCCACATTCACTTCTAAAGGGAAGTCATAACTTGTTTTCTTTTGAAGGGACCCTATACAAGGATTCCTTTCAAGAAAGGTTTCTAAAAAAAGGAAAGGTGAGAAAGTTCAGCAGGAGAGAGCTTCTTTATTGACAGAAATTGCTAGAGAATAGGACCAAAGTCCTATTGACTTAGAGATGGGGAAAAATGAAAAAAAACAAAAAACAAAAACAAACAAACAAACAAAGGAAGTAAAATGGCAAAACAAACAAACAAACAAAACCTCTAACAAGCTCTCTCATTAGCAATGCAAAACCAGTCCTCACCGGTGTTGTTATTGAGAATTTTTTCGTTATTCCTCTCCTCCCTAGTTCTAACTTGACCTTTATGATTTCTGGCAATATTTTCTGGCAGAAAAAGCCTCCATACATCAAAGTGGGTAGTGAGTGCCTGGGATGAGGCTCTGTCAAGGGAGAGAATGGGACACTCATCATTAGGAAGAAGTGCTGTGCACTTAGAGATGAGCAGTTTTATTTTAATCCTTTCATCTACTTCTTTAGCTCCTTTTTGTTTCAGTTGCCATAAACACTTGCTTTGGAGCCAGTGTTCAGTACAGTGAAAGGATTTTTTTCTTGTATTCCTCTCAGTTCTGTTGAGACATGACACTCAAATTGGAGATAGGAACAGAGATCAACAAACCCTGTCAGTTCTTGTCAACCCAGGTGTAACAGTGTGATCTTCTTAAATTGCTGCTAATCTGCCAGAGATCTCTTTATCTGCAGTCTCCATCATGCTGTTTGCTCACATTTGGTTAACACTTTAAATTTCCCTTTTGGAGGTGTCACTGTTTGCCATTTAGCAACTATGAACAACTGTGAGAGCAGCTTAAAGTACATGGATTTGGGAAGCTAGAAAAGCTGATTAGCTATTCAGGGAGAATAATCTTATTGAAAGTAGTAAGAGCTGTATAAAGAATGCTTTTCCCTTTCCTCGTAACAATCTTCTAATTATGTTGTCAAGCTTGCTGTCGTGTTCTCCCCCTGTGCCATTAAGAAACCGTTTTCTAAGTTAAGAAAGAGATTTCCAGATTGTGATGATGTTTGCTGATTATCATAGAATCATAGAATCATTGAATCGTTTGAGTTGGAAGAGACCCTTAAAGGCCAGATATTCCAACTCCCCTGCAATGAGCAAGGACACTTAAAGCTTTATCAGGGTGCTCAGAGCCCTGCCCTTGAGTATTTCCAGGTCTTGTCTCTGGGAAGCCTGAGCCTCTGAACTCTTATTGTTAAAAACTCTTTTCTTATGTCCAAACCAAATTTCCCCTATTTTAGCTTGAAATCATTTATCTTTGTCCTGACACACAGCAGACCTTATTCTTATAGCCCCCTTTTTGACAATGAAAGGCTACTGTCAGAGTCTTCTCCAGGCTGAACAACCTCAGGTCTCAGCCTGTCCTCACAGGGGTGGTGTTCCATTCCTTGGATCATTTCTGTGGCCCTACTCTGGACATGCTCCATCAGATCCACATCTCTCTGAGGACTCCATATCTGGACAAAATAGTCTAGATGAGGTCTCACCAGTATAGAGCGGAGGAACAGGATCACCTAACTCGATCTGCTGACCACAATTCTTTTGATGCAGCCCAGGATATGGGGATGCAGTTGGCTTTCTGGGCTGTGAGACCACATTGCTGGCTTGTGTCTATTTTTTTCCAGTCCACCAGTGTTCTCCTAGTCCTTTTCAGCAGAGCTGTTCTTTATCCTTACATCCTCCTCGTACTGATGGTGGGAGTTGCCATGACCCAGGTGCAAGTCCTTGCTCTTGCCTTTGTTGAACCTCCTGATGTTCACCTGTCCCCTCTGCTTGAGCCTAAGTCATACTGGATGGCACCCCATCCCTCAGATATGTTGACTGTATCCCACAGCTTGCTGTCACCTGCAAACTTGCTGATGGTGCACTTGATTCCACTACTGATGTCATTTTAATAGGTATTTAACCGCCCTGGTCTCAGTACTGACCCCTGAGGGACACCACTTATCACCTGGACTTTGAGCCATTGACCATCACATTCTGGGTATGATCTTGGCAGTTTCTTCTTTATGCACTCTGCTCTACTATCAGGACAGTCTTTTTTTTCTTTTTTTTTTTCCATTTTTTTTTTTTTCCTTAGCATGGTTTAATACTAAAGGTACATGGAAAGTGTTACTGAGTAAATATGGTACACTGCTTAAGTTCTTCCTTTAAAAGTATAATGGCATGCCATTGTGCTTTGCAAAGTCAGTTTTCTTCCTCTCCTTTTGCCACAGTACTCAGTAAAAGTACTTTTGATTTCAATAGTAAGAGAAAAGAATTTACTCAGTACATTTTCCATATAAAAATAAAGATTGTTACCTGATATAAGACATTCTGTCTGATTAATGCAAATCATGAAAGTCTGTCCATTTTTATTTTATAGCAAAGGAAGAGGACTGTTACAGTGTTTGCAGAAGTGAAATTAAAAAGCAAGAAAACCAAATCTCTCTCTCTCACACACACATACAAGAAAACAACAACCAAGCAACCAATGTTTTTATTTTTTTTTACCATGTTGTATTTAATAATACTATTCCACAATTAAGCAATTACAAATTATTTGTCCCTTTCTCATAGCATCCATAAACCACCTTCTTCATTTATGTACATATGACAAAAAATTCTCCAGAAGACTACTGAATAGGCTTCTAAAAATTAGTAGGTTTATAACAGAAACCTATTTTGCTTGCACTTCACTTAAGTTTGGTAAATATTCATGTAAAATGTTTTGGTGTTGATGGATCTTTCATTTTCAGACACAACCATAGTATTTTGCCCCCTGAGACAGAATTCATTTTAATTTCATACAGAGACGTAGTATGTACTGTATTAGCAAGTACAATTTGTGATAATGTGTAACAAAAATCATGGTCATACAGAATGTGATAACAAAACTGACACCACTACTTAATGCAGAATTTGCCTTTGTGAGTGGAAAGATAGGTGTGCCTCAAGGCTTTGACAGCTAGGAAGAAACTGACACATGCAGTGGATAGAGATCAATTTTGCTGCCATAAAGTACATTTTTGCAATGGGAATTAACTTTTTTAAGTGAGATTTTCCATTTTCTGGTTTTCTGAGGCACCGTGATCACAACAGTAACCACTTGCCAAAAGTAATTGCTGTTTTCAGACCCAGTGTCATTCTAGAGAGTGTGAATTCTATGTAATTTTTTTTGGTTGGCACTGTATCTGACAAGGCTCTCAGATCTCAACTCTACCATTCCAGTTTACAACCTCCATCTTGAGGTTGTATTCACCATTCAGGAAATCCTCTACCAGAGCAAGTTTCTTTCTCATACTAAAACAAGCATTCACCCTCACGGGAGTCTGATCTCCCTGCCCTGCTTTTCCTTTCAATAAGGAAAGTCAGGATTATTTACAGATGAAGCATCCCATTACTTTACTTACCATACGATTATGTAACATGAGGAGCTACATCAAGTTCTGAAATGTTGTTTAAACCTTGTGAAACTCAGTGAAAGGAATGTTCCATGATCTATTTGAAAATGGTAGCTGAAGGGTGGATAATCTGAGAAAAAATGCAGGTAATCTGCACAATGTTTCATACAGACATTTGTCTGCTCTCTCTGCTGATATTTTTGGGAATGTTCTGTGAAACACAGAAGTAGCTGCAGGTCAGCCTATCTAACATTTTACAGTGGAAGACACGGGAAACATCTTTGAAGATGGTAGATGTATTTGCTGTTTTCCCTTCAGAGTATAAGAAATAACAGTGGTCTTTTTCAGAGATGTAAAAAAAGGAAATCATGTTAGTGCTCTCTCTTTTTTAAAACTTTTATGCAGTAAATACAGTCATACAAACATACGCTGTCTGATTCCTACTTTACCTTTTATTTATTTCTTTGCCTCCCTCCTCTATGCTGCTATTGAGAGCTCTTCCTTTGTAGGAAGATACAAGATTTTTCAGATCATTTAAATATCATTTACAAGCTGTATCATTCTTGACCCAGAATATATAATTAATTTTGGTTGTTTACAATTACTACATGTCCCCAGTGAATCTTAACTTTTATATATAACCTAAGTTTCTCGTGATTATTGCAATTCAACTTCCCAAAATACCAAAGGACAGAGTCTTCAATTTGAAGAGCTTGATTTATCGTTTGATCCAAAATAGAGGTGAACATGAACAAGGAAAGAAGCAGAGAAAAAAAAAATAGTGGACTCCTACTCATTGCATAGGTTGGTAATGTCACAACTTGATGTTTCCAATGAAGAAATGTCTGCTGTCATTATAGAGATGTTTCTTATTTTTGGTTGGGTTTTTTGAAGTATCACTTACAGAAGGGTGTCTTGAAGACTAAAGACACGGAGGGGAGAACAAAACAAAAGACACTGTGTTCCAATATGCATGGAGTAACAAAGATAAAGACTGTGGATAAGACTCTTCCTATGAACCTGTGTGTGCACTACTTAGTTAAATTTATCTGGCAGAAGGCTAGAGGTCTATGGTACAAAGCACAGGAAGAGAAGAACAGGAGTGTAGGAGACTGAAGAAGGGCAAAAACCGTACAAGCCCATTTTGTAACCATTGCTATACACAAAAGCTGCACATGCATATGAAGTTCTCGAATTCCCACTGCATGCTCATACTGCATTGCTGCTAAAGGTATAGCTGAGAGCTAACAACAGACAGATGTGGGTATGTGCTTGTGGGCATTGTTAATACAGGGAAGATTATCTTCACCTAAATGTAGTTAACCAAAAATCATGTCCAGTCTAAACTCTGGAGACAGAGCAATATTCACACCTCCTTGCAAGTAGGCTGCAGTCACAAAAATTAGAATTGGACAATACTTCTAAAGATCTCAGTGTTTCTGAAGGATTAGCTGCTTAGCTTGCATGTCCAATTAATTGCTTTCATTCTTATAGTATTTGTCTTCTTTCTACAATATGCAAAGGAACATAAGGAAGATTGTTCATAGAATAATAAAATCACAAGGTTGGAAAGGACCTACAAGATCATCTAATCCAACCATCCTCCATTTACCATACCTGCAGTAAAACCATTAAACCATATCTCCTAGCTCCCTATCCAGATGCCTCTTGAACACTGCAAGGGATGGCGACTCCACCACCTCCCTGGGCAGGCCATTCCAGTGCTTGACCACTCTCTGAGAGGAAAAGTTCTTTCTTATGTCCAGTCTAAATCTCATCTGATACAACTTGGGACCATTTCCTCTGGTCCTGTTTGTTGCCTGGGAGAAGAGGCCAAGACCAACCTCATCACAGCCTCCCTTCAGGAAGTTGTAAAGTGCAATGAGGTCTCCCCTGAGCCTCCTCTTCTCCAGGCTAAACAATCCCAGCTCCCTGAGCCGTTCCTCATAAGACTTGTGCTCCAGACCCCTCACAAGTTTCAGTGACCTTCTATGGACACGTTCCAGGGCTTCAATGTCTTTCTTGCAGTGACGGGCCCAAAACTGAACACAGTACTCAAGATGCGGCCTCGCCAGAGCTGAGTACAGAGGGATGATTACATCCTTCTTGGCCACCTGGGCACACTGTTGGCTCATGTTCAGCCAAGCATCAACCAGCACCCTCAGGTCCCTTTCCTCTTCACAGTCATCCAGCCACTCAGCCTCAAGCCTATTGCGCTGCATGGGGTTACTGTGGCCAAAGTGCAGGACCCAGTACTTGGCCTTGTTAAACCTCATCACGTTAACCTCAGCCCAGTGATTCATCCTATCCAGATCCCTCTGGAGGACCTCCCTGCTCTCAGGCAGATCAACACCAACTCCCAACTTGGTGTCATCTGGAAACTTAGCTTGCACTCAATTCCCTCATCCAGGTCATCAATGAAGATGTTAAACAAGATGGGCCCTAGAACCAACCCCTGGGGGACACTACTTATAATGGGTCACCAGCCAGACTTAACTCCATTAACCCTCCATTAATGTGCCCTCTGGGCATGACCCTCTAGCCAGTTCCTTGCCCAAAGAAGGGTATACCTGTCTTTCATGAATCCATGCTGGCTGGGCCTGATCCCCTGGATGCCACACACATGCCGTGTGATCTCACCCAAGATGATTTGTTCCATGGCTTTCCCTGGTACCAAGGTCAGGCTGACAGGCCAGTAGTTCCCCAGATCCTCTCTACAACCCTTCTTGTAGATGGGAATCACATCAGCAAGCCATGTTGTTGTTATTATTATTATTATTTTACTAGATTGCACTATCATATCATAGTATCACAGTATCACATTCTCGTGCGAATTGGAAGAGATCTTAGAGATCATCGAGTCCAACCCCCGGGATTCGAGCCTCCTGCGCAGCAGAGCGGCACTTCTATCACTTGTGCCACCAGGGGGGATTTGAACCCGGGCCTCCGGTGTTGCAAGCGGCATTCCTACCACTGTGCCACTGGGGCACACTACTCAGAGACAATTCAAGTTGTACACTTTATACAGAGCTACTAAAAATCTCTTCCTGTTTCTCATGGTTAATCACAAAAGCTAAGATCAGTTAAATCTGTTAAGATCTGCAGTTAAATAAGTACTTGATTGTTAATAATCCAACTTCAGAAGAACTCCAGGAAGCACTTCAGCATTTCCACCTGAAAATAAAATTAATCCTCCATATAAGTTATCTTCTGATTTGGAGATCCAGCCATGCCTGCACTTTGCACCAGTATTTATTGCAGGTTACATCACCATAAGAAATCAGCCACTACTTTCACATCAACCACTCACTCAGCTGGTTGTTCACATTGAACTTTTTTGCCCTGTGATCCTCCAGGAGTTCATTGCCTTCACTGCCTTCATACTGGGTGCAGCTTCTTGTTCGGAAGGCTATTTAAACATGACAAGTCTTTGCAGAGGTAAGAGTGGGAGGAGAGAAGGGAAGAAATAGCTATCACAGTGCCCAGTAGCTTTTCTCTCCTGGTCTTACCAAATAAATAAATGACTTTGGGCAGGATCTATGTGGAAATGTCAGACTGAGAAAGTTTCTGTTCTCATATTTGGGAAGGAAAAGTGTAGGGTAAGGAGTCCCAGGGAAAAGATGCTCAAAACTGGAGTCTAGTTCTCAGTTCTAAGGTGAAAAAAAATTATTTCAAGATTGTCGGATTCCAATTGGGGGCAGTCTGTCTTACTTCAGGTAGAGTATGAATCTTTCAAATATTATCTTTCTTGGTGTTTGCTTTTATTTTATCTTTTGAAGAGCAAGCAGATATGTATTTCAGTCTGTGCTTCTATTTAAGTTTTCTTTGCAGTTTGCCTATATGTTGTTTGCATTCTTCTATGCTTCATCTCTTTAGTTGGGCCAACCTACAAGACAAAGTTCCGGTGCTGGTGCCTTGCTCTTTGAAAGAGGTCATAAATCCAAATGGGGTGATGAACTCAGCAGAATATCTGGGATGTGCTGAAGGTCAGGTTGTGTTCAGAACATCTTGTTAACCTCTCACTGTATTATGTCTTCATATAGTGAAAATTCACTGATTAGGAGCATAGAACTATATCCTATATTCCCTAACGTGCACTTAATGAATGAGGTGATATTAAATAATTAGCTAGTTCACATGAATGATACATATTTCTAGTTTATGCAAGAACTATCATTCACATTTCTTAACTTCCAAAACTGCTGCTGCTGGCTCATGTTTCCTTGCAGTCTTTATGCTCTCACATATGCTGGTATTTGGTTATTATGATAGGATCCAATCCAAACACAGAGTATAAAAGATGTAGGAGATGCTGATGTAGATGAACAAAGCCTAAGTTATCTCAAAAAGACAACTATATTTAGTCAGCCAAACATACCTCTAGACTCTGTTGACTGTATGTTCTGTATATGAGTGTTTAGACATCTTCCTCGTACGTAGGCATTGCCTGGTGGACACCATGATGCAAGTGTCTGACTGTGAAGTTGAATGCAGTCTTTTTTATAGAACAGCTGCTGCAGGTAGATAATCTACTTAGATGAGGTGAAGAGTATTTTCCCCAGGTTGTTTCTCCTATTGTTCATAAGTTACTGTCAAAGAGCAAATACTCCCCAACGTCGCAACATGAACAGGAGAAAGGAATTATCCCTATTGGAATACCATGAAAAATATCTTCTTGCTATGTTTGGTTTTTGTTTGTTTGTTTGTTTGTTTTTGTGAGGTTTTCTAGTGGAATTAGGACAAAATTTTAGTTTTCTACATAAGCATAAACCAAACCAAAACTGACTCACATTTCAGAGGAATGGCACATAGATCTTCAAGGTTTTCCTTTGACTACCAGACTCAAGACAGCATTTAGTATCATCATGTCTGTATATATCTGGAAAGATTTTGGTGGTTGAGCTTTCTCCCTCAGTCAAATGATGAACTTTATACAATCCCTGGAAAAACAGGGGGAGAGCAGTAAAATTCTTTGCGATGTGAATTAAGTTGACACATTCAAAGTCTTCCCCTTCCATTAGAATGTCTCCTAATTATATCCCCCTACCCTCCAAATGTGTTCTTAACCTTCTAATGACATAGCAAGTACACCTTCTCGGTGTGTTTATCAGCTTGTTTCACTAAACAGTTATCCTTATGATAATTAAGTGAAGGGAGTCATATGAAGTACTTACACAGGGTTGTCCAGATTTAGGTTAATCTGTGTATTTAATTTCTCTTTGGAATGTCCTCTTGGTAATTATATACAGAAATACATTGTCTTTTTTTTTGCTTGATCCTTGTTTTCCATGGTTTGCTATTCTTGTTTTGATTCATTGTGTAAGCTTTTGACATTACCTTGTTTTCTTCTGTCAGAAGTGGGAGAAGTACATAGGGTCTGCATATATTTTCAAATATATCATAGCTAAAGTCAGATAGTTAAAATGCACTTAAGGGAGAGGGAGAATGAGAAAGAAACGTTTGTGTTCCTCTCTCTCTGCCTATCATTAGCTTTTCTCTCTCTGCCTCATTATACATTAGTTAAGTCTAAATTCTGACTTTGCTCAAAGTTACACCTGTTTACATGAACTTTCTGTCTTAGGTATCTTTCACAGGTCCCTTGATTAACCCAGCCCATGTTTCTCAAGCTGATAACTACAGCTCTGTGGAGAAAGGAGCTGTTCCACTCCTATCCACATTACTGACAGACTACTTACAGCTTAATAACTGAAGTTAGACATTTTAATGTCCTCCTACAATATACATATCCATGTCCCATTGGTGCATTCCCCAGACAAAGATAAAAAAATGGTTATTCTAAATTCATTCAGATAGCATCATAATTTTGCTTATTTTCATGAGTACTTTTGACATTAGTGTCTGTCTACACTAGTTTCTTCATTTTGAGCAGGAGTGTCTTTTTAAAGGAATTGCTACAGTGATCTTGTTCACATCCACAAACCAATTTAGTGCATAAAGGAGTACTTTTGGATGTAATATTACCACAAGACACAATTCAGAAGTGATTCTGGTGCATGTCTACCAATGGAAGTTTAGTCAATGGGTCAAGACTCGGAGTAGTATGAACCTCCAGCTTCAAGCCACTCATCCAAAGTGCTAATAGTGGACATCAGGAGAAATAGCTCCAGATGTTTCACTGCAACAATTGCTACCTACTGTGCCATGCTATTTGGTAATGTAGCAATTGCACGCTAATAAGAGGTAAATAAGAGGTTGTAGACCTCTATTACATTGACATTGTTATCTTTTTATAACTGCCTATATCAGATGCCTGAGGATAAGAAAAGCAATCAGCCTCTATTTCCAGCCCTTCTGACACTTAATATTTCAGTACTTAATAGTCTAATACTAACAATTTAAGTGACCTGTGTATAAAATACATCCGGTATTGTTCTAATAATGTGTCATTATTAACATACTTTTTTCTGATCACTTTTCTTGAAAGTTGTGTTTTCTTCTTCACAACTTTCGCCTTGTATTGATATGAATAGCATTTTTTCAAAGCATAGGACATCCAGGGTCTCACAAGATGTTTAACTGCTTGGGAGAGAGATGGTGGAAATTTCATCCTGAGCAATAAAAACCAACTAATCATACCAAAATCCCAAATCTTTTTTCTGTTTTTAAAGAGCCAGAAGGCAAACAACTGTTTTGTTGGGGGGGGGGGGGGGGGGGGGTGAGGGGTGGGGAAGATAAAAGAAAAAAAAAAAAAAAAAGAGAGAGAGAGAGAGATTTAAAATCAGCCAAAATAGACATTCTCAGCTTCCCAACTACCAGCCTTCAGAGGTGGCTGGAATATCTTTTTCTCAGGCACAACTCAAATCTGCCAAAGTCTGAGCAGGTAGAATGTTGTCTTTCAATTATTTCTTAGGTGGAGAATATATTTATTTCTCTAGAGACTGGGCCATGGCATGTCATGCAGAACATCTGTGGGAATGCAGGTTAGAGAGATGAGTCCTTTCAGACATTATGTTTTTTTAACAGGAAGGAATTTGTGAACCTGAGGGAGAAGACTACCACCACAGAAAGTCTGAGAACAATTGACCTATGTAGCAGATGAAAATGTAATACTACCATGGATCATTTCCTAGATGTCCTGGAAGTAATGCTTATAGATGCCTTCCCTCTAGCAATCACATTTTACAGTCTGCCACTAAACAAATTTTTAATCCATCCAGTTTTCACTTGTTAATCCAGTGTATTATAAATTTTTAAATCATGTAGTGCTATGTGAAATACCCTGGGGAAAAATCTTTAAACTATGCCAGAACAGCTGCCTTTATCAAGCAGATTGGTGACATTGTAAATATATATATATATATAAACTATGTTTTGTTTGACAGGATCTGCTTTCCATTAGATAGCTTACTGACTGTCAGTTGATTTTTAAGTCTATGTTGCTAGAATAACAAGACAATTTTTCCACCTGAAAAATTGACCACTGAATTTATGGTACTTTCTCTGGTCACTGAGCAGAATCCTCCAAGCAATCAAACTTGATTGCAATTCTCCATTGTCTTGGAATTCCCCAAATATTGAAGTTTGCTTTAAATGCTCTTAGTAAGACAATCCTTTCGGTATCTCTTTAAGATCTGTAGATGAGTTACTAATTATGAACATGTCCCCACCAGGACACACAGGACACTCTGAAAGAAAACTACACGGCTTCACTTCCTTTAATTGATTAAAATAATAATTAATGCATTTCAGTTGCATCAGTGGAATTACTCTGTGATAAAAGAAAGTGAAATGCCCAAAACAATAACTCTTGGGTATGCTGTTTTACTAGACTTGTCTGGATAAATATGAGTAAAGTTCACTAAAATGCATCTCCAATGAGAGATCAAGAAGCAAAAGAAATGGTTGTTTAAAGTTAATGACAAGACAATACTATCTGCAGTCTTCTGGTCAGCTCTTCAGCTTGCATTAATACCTTTCAGGAGAGGTAAGGAACAATGGCAGGAAGTTAAGATGAGAGAAGCAACAATGGAAGGGCAGAACCTGTGAAGAAATGTTGTAGCTATCTGTAGAAAGGATGACACTGGAGGGGGTTACAGCCTTCAAACAGATGAAATATCATTGTACAATGAAAAGTATCTGTTCCTGGTCTTAAAATTTACTCTGACAACAGAAATTAAGGGTGAGGGCACAGAAAGTCTCCTAAAGATGTGAATAGAGAAAAAATATAGCTGGTAATCTAGAGACTGTGGGTTCTGTCATTGAATGTTTTTCTGCCTTGGATTACAAAGTGAGCAGATGATTATCCCCCTGGGTCCCTTCCAGCCCTAAGAGTCTGTGTCATAGCTGTGTCATAGCTCCCATAGCTTAGGAACGAGACTCATCGATCAAGGGCCTTTCATGAGACTAGAAGTCATGAAGACTTCTAAAAGAACAAAGGTATAAGAAACTCCCTTTCATTCAGCCTCACTCCTTCCACTTCATCCTGCTGTATGTTTTGATATTTGTTGGTTTTTTTTTTCTACATATCATCAAATATAGAGTCCAGCATTCTCATCATAGCAACATGGAGTCATTTCTGTTGTTATGAGCAACATGAAGTAAGGAATAAACCTCTGTCATTGTAATTTTCTTCTATTTGTCATCCTATATTAAATATTCATTTAAAAGTCATTTTATCATCTTAAAATGATCCTGGCATTTATTTTATTTACTAATAGCAAGAGTGTTATTGTTTTTGTGTGGGCTGCTTCTAGTAGCAGGCAGCAACATAACAGAGACTCTGTGCAGCTGCTAGTGACTCTTCTTCATGGAAAATGAGTGGGAAGAGTGAGGAAATGAGTGGAGATTTGGCTTCTTACCTTCAGCTTGCCAGCTAGCACAGCTGAATCATCACAGCAGGGAGAATGTAGTACTGCTTACCAGAAGCAAATGACTTCTCTCTGGAGCCAGGAGCAATGCAAAATACTTTTAGGTCTTTCTCCATTAAAAACATGTCTACATGATACAGAACATGCTACATACAAATGCCCGAGTTATCCCCAGACGAGTTGGTTCAAGCATCAGGTATCAGACAGATGCATTAGTAAAGTATCCTGCCTCAGCTAATTTTTCCCAAATGACTGTTTTGTGCTGTACAGAATCCTAGTGAGACATGAGTAAAATTTAGATTCCTAATCTCCAAACCACCACTGACCTGCTAGCTGAAGAAGTAGTTCCTTAGCATTGTCTTTTGTGGAGCTGAGATGTTGGAGGGCATGTCTGAGTGTACGTGAGTCTGTGCACGTGTGTGGACACCAAATACCTAAACTACTGAAATCTAATACATAGTCTTTCCTTTTATTTCTGAAGGTCACTCTTATGAGGTCCATGTCAGTTGTTAAGAGCTCTTTGAAATCACCTTTTGGAAGAAGTGCTACATAAGTTACAGAAGCAACCACATTCCCTTGAAAACTCTGGATTCCTTGTGCTGAAGCAAGATAAATTACCATTAAAGTATTAAAAATATGATGGTCCCAAATGAGATAAGTATTACTTAGGGTTGACCTCTTACCTAATGGCTGACCAGTTCCATCATCATCCTGAAAGACTCCTAGGACTCTCTGGAGTCAACTCACAGCCTTGGAGATTGCTCACATATCATAGATTTGATAGGACCTTTTATAAACAATTGAAATACTTGCAGCAGGATTAAGAAATAGGTATATTCACTTTTCATACAAGCTTGCTTAACAGACAGTTTCCATATTTAGTTTTCCTACTCATTCCCTAATTCTGGTCTAAGAAACATGAAGGCTCTCCAAAAAGATGAACAAGAGTAAAAAGAAATGAAGAGCTGCATGATGTTATGTTCCTTAGTACTCTGATAAACAGACTGTAAAAGGATGCCCCAATGTCTATGCCAGCTCCAGAAGCCAAACAGATGAAGGACATTCTCCTGAAGCACATCTTTGGAGTTTTTTCTGAAGAGTTAAAAACAGGAGGTGTGAAAGGGACATTGCTAAGATTCTAAACAAATCTGCTGTTTGAAATGCATCTTTGACCAATTTCATTTCAATTAATTATATTACTATTTGCATTATATATTCAAAACAAACCCTTTAGGCACAAGTGTATTTTACAGTCAGCACGCTTGTGACCTGCCAAGCTGCAGACTTTGCATAATTTTTTCAGGGATTGTTTCTGACTCCTACTACCTGCTCAGTTCCATTTCCAGAAGGGTATCCATGTTAAGACAGCTTGCCTCCCACAAGTTTCTGTGTGATTTTGCTTCACCCTCTGTACCCTGTTGTTCCTTCTAAAGTACCAGTCATGATAACATTTGAGAATATAAGCCACATCTGAACGTGGGGGATTGAAACTAGATGATCTTTGAGGTCTTTTTCAGCCCAGGCCATTCTATGATTCTGTGATTCTATATGTCTTATAGCACATCTTTAAAGAGATTAATGCAAATTACTGTTTTGGAAAACCTCAATAGTCAAAAAACCAAAATGCAAATAAACCTATGAAATCTCATGAAATTGATTTTTTTTCCACTGCTGGTAAATTAGAGAATTACGATGTTTGAAAACTCAGGCTCCAATTCAAAAACTACTTGAACTCATATTCAAAAGAAACTTGTCTCAGCATAGGACAGTGTTCAATCTCAGCTTTAAGCACTGTCTTGTTTTCAAGTGACTGATCCTGCTGATCTCCTTGAGCCATGTGTTCTTCCTACAAGTACTTGGTTAAGTACGTACTAAAGTACTGTACTTCTTACCCAACTGCAAGGCCACCCAGTTTCCTGCCTTCCCCTCCTTGCCTCATCCCTCACTCTCCAGTCACCCTTGCCCACCAATATTGTCATCAAATGGAGGAGGTATAGAGAGGGCTAAAAAGCATCCTCTGGCACACAGTGCTGGAGCCACCAAGGCTATGAGTCAGCACACTGTATACACAAAAAAGGCTATAAAATTTAGAGGTCATTCAGAAAAAGCTAGGTACCAAGAACATAATGTGGTTTTAAAGAAATCACCAAAGGAATTTAGTTCAATTAAAATCATTCAGCCTCTAGCAGAAGAAATATCTTTACTGCCATATTTCAGGTGATTTATTAGAAAAGCTATCTTGATCAAACATCTATGCTGCCATTTTGCTAGGCAGAATTGTGCTTTATAGGAGTTCATAATTACACTTTAAAAATTTTTATGGTCAGAAATTCCTCTCTCTTAAAGCACGTAAAGTCCTGCTAAAGTTAGAGGTGCTGCATTGAATGGGAAATAATGCAATGTTAAGGGCAGTTTTTATGATGAGAAAAGCCACAAAAGTAATGCCTCCTATTTTAATAGGTTGGCCCACAACATCAAGGGCAAATGTGGGTAGCGTGGCAGTTGAAGTTGAACCTTTTCACCGTTTCCTTTACATTTTGTTGCTGTGGGACAAATGGCAGCAGAGAGACAATCTGACATGATAGCATCTGACATGGAAGTACAGATGGAACAAAGGGCTGTCATCTAGCCACGTGGAAAAAATCACACCCGTTGATGTTCACACATACTAAATATATATGGAGACCAAGCAATGCCTTACTAATGGTTTACCAGTCCCATTTGGCTCTTTCTCTTGTGTCAGAGAAAACATGGTAGGGAGCTTCACAGTTCAACAACAGCATGTATGGGCTATTAAAAAATTCTAGGCCATGTGCTTTGCTATGGAAATTGCCAAATTAAAGATTATAGCACTTTTTTTCACTGTTGATCACATGCAATTTTTTCAATATATGAAAAATATAGTATTCTTCCATTCTTAACTTCAGAGTTCTTTCAAAGCTCCTTCAAATTCTTAGAGCCAGAACAATGAATTTTTATTGTAATTCAATTAGTTTTTTTAAAATAATAGATGCATGTAAACATACTGGTTAAGCTGTATGTCTTCATTTCTTCCACTTCAGTGAGTGAGACTGTATAAAATAAACTGTAAAAACCACACCAAAGAGTGTATTCTCTTTTTATTGCCTGTCAAATTATTGCTGTGACACACATAGTTGGCAGTGAAACATTGTGATCTACTGTTAGCAGTGAAACACAGAGTGTGAGTTGCTCATTGAGTTTAGGTAATGTACCATAAAACATTGCATGAAAACACTAATTTTCTCAATATATATTAGTAGACAGACATGGTGTTTACCAACGAGAAGTTGCAGATGCTTTTGAACATAGTTTATTTATCTGAATTCTCTCCCAGGCTCTACTTAATCACTTTATATTCAGAGTTGCAGTTAGAGATGAATGGTCTACATGCTAAAGGAGCAGACTCACACTTGACCTATGTGACCCTCAGTCCTGGGTAGATATCACATCTGACAAATGCTGACATTTTTACAGTGAACTTTGTATGCATCGTATCTTTGACACTGAGCTATCTATCAGCTAAGGCATTTGTAGCATTAGTATCCCTCATGGGTTTTGTCATTTTTATCTATACCATGTTGCTTAGATTACTCCTTCTTTGTATTTGAAGTGCATGCAACATGCAAAAGTTGTGTAGGTCATTGCTTCCATTAGGCTGGTACCTTTCTTAGTAGTCTAAAAGTTGTGCATGACACTTGTTCCTTCTTCATAGACCTGCCTGGACTTCAACTATCTTACAAAAGACAATCTTGAGACTATTGTTACGGTATGGCTTAAGGAGCTGTACAGATAAGAGATAGTCTTGTTTAATTTACCCGAACTGTGTTATGAAGATCGTAATACTCAATATTGTCAGCCTTTAATAATACTACCACTGAAACCTTTCATTATCTTAATATCAGTGTATTCAAGGAGAGGTTCTTTGTCTCTATCCCATTTCTTGAGATGCCCATTTCTGTGTGTTAAGCAGCAATTGTTGGCTAAGAACAGCAGAAAGGAAAGCACTATTTCTTGGAGAGCAAAACAGTTGATCAAAGCAATCATAATAAACTTTATGAAGAGATAAACAGTATGATTCACATATTCATTCATTATCTTTCCCCAGTTTTTCCCTGTTAAGATTGCTTTCTACACAGTTTCCTACACTGCCTTTAAGGCTTTAAAGGTGAGGCTGCCCTTGAGTACTAAGGCCAAATTTTGTTATATATGCTCCATTCTCTGTCCTATCACTCTCAGGGGGAGAATTGCATGTGTAGTGGATTTGGTTTTCTAAACACGCTGGTGTAGTCAGGCATGATGGAGATTCAGCCTAGAAGGCTTCCCTGGGACACTTAGCGTGAGCCACAGAAGTTGCACTTTGATGGAGGAAAAGAACAGTAATAATCCTGGGATGACCAATAGCCTATACTCTGTATTGTCAGTTGTTCAGACATCCCAGGAAGTGTATTATGCATCAGGATAAAAAAATATATTGATAGATTTTGTAAGAAAAAATGTTCCTTCTGGACCACAAGAGTGATGGCAGTTAATGTCAGTTTATGAGCAAGACACAACAGATAGCCTTAGAAAGGTTTTCTATACCATTATGGATAAGTCTATACTATCTCATATGGCAAGCATCCTTGAGTTCTGCATAGAGACTTTGTCCTGAAAAAGGCTTGGCAGAAGACTATTCCCCTATTCCCCATATCCTGATTTCTGCTCAGGGAAAAGCATAACCTGCAACCTGAGTGAGAGCACAGCATGCCTAGTGGTGTTGATCTGGATAAGTGGGGGACTAAGACTCATCACATGACATACTATACATCAAAATCTAAGTCCAAAGTTCCACAGCCAAACAGAATGTAAAGACAGATGCTTATTTATCAGCAATAGTGTGGCAACAGAATCTCTCTTCAGTTTCTTTCAGAAATCAACTAGTTATAACATTCTGATGTTATAATACTTGAAATCTTTCTTTTTGTATTAAAACCCTTTTATTTCATGTTCACTATTATGTCGTGGTTCTCAATGGGAAAAAAAATGGCAACTTGACATAACAGCATTATTCCTTCGATCTAAGTTAAATAAACAACAACAAAAAATGAATTTTGCATATATGTGAATAATTTTGTTTCTTTGGCTATGTAAATCACATGTATACATTCAATTTTCAAAAAAAGTTTACCATCTCTGCATTTATTATTTGAATTTCATGTTAAAGGTATGGGAATGAGCCACACCTTTTGTCTTGCCCCCAAAAAAACATTTTATAATGTAAAAATGAGAGCAAACCCACCTATGTATATAGCTGGTGTTCCCTTTATGTGCCCTAACACCTGGCAAAATTATTCATTAATTCAACAGCCACATTTAAAAGCAAGAGTTCAAAGGCCTATGAATGGTAGAATAGCATGTTCAAAACTGAAGTGCACTTCAGTAGCAGCAGTGTCTGAGTTTAGAGAAAGAATGATTTGCTGTCAGATAGAGGCTTGGGAGGGTGAGGTATTAGCTAGGAGAATCTCTACTTTGTAAACTTTTTTCTTTAGCTTTGCCAGTGGCTTACTAGAGATTAGCTGATATGTATTTAAGAAGAAGAGGGTATGAAGTGCAAGGAATTATCCACATTCTCCATGAGGAAGTCTTTCAGGAGCTGTGAGATTTTGCCCCTGATGGCTTACTCATCAGAAAGAAAATAAATTATTAAAGAAACACAAAGAAAAACAGATAGGAAGAGGAAGAGTAAGGCTATTGCAGTACGTGACATATAGTAGAAAATAGGTAATTTGGCACATAGTTCCTATCAGTTGAAAAAAAAAAAAAAAGTGACATGCTGGTCACAAATTGTTATTTAGTGTTCCTCAGACTGTAGGAAAGGAAATGCAGCTTGTGCAAGAAGCTGTCCAAAACTGGACTTGCTCTGGCCTCAAGTGGCTTTATCCTTGAGATATAGTTTTGCTGAAGAGTGGCTCTCACCTGCAAAGAACATATTGCTTCTACGCTGAAATGAAATGAAGAAAAAGTCCAAAGTTTTGATACTAGTTAGATATTTTTCCACAGGGACTTTGCATGGACTCCAGGATGCAGCAAGGTAAAGACTGAAATCAGTGCCAACCTTAGCAATCCTAACCTTCCATGACTATCCGCAGAGGGGAAGGACCACACTAGAGCATAGTTGTCACTTGGTCAGACCACCGTATGCCTGAGACTGCAGACTAGGGATCATGACAGTCCTTTTTATAAATTCACTGTATTGCATACCAGGAGGTTTTATCGGGTATGTTATCTGCAGAGATGTAGATATTCTGAGGCTTAGAGTGTAGGTACATGAAACTTGGAGCAGACCATGTCCACCAAACAGTTTAGAGAGGCTTTCTAAGTCAGACCAGTTCCAAATCTTTTTCTTTTGCTGGGGCCAAATGTGTTCATGGCAGAAAGCCTGTTTCTCCATAGGAGCACATGAATTTCAGCTCCAAGAACTGACATCCGTTTCGTAACAAATTATGAATCTCCTGCAAAAATATGACATCATAAGTTGACTCATGCAACCTTTCTGAAGTCCAGTGGCATCTTTCAGGGAGAATAAAATCTCCCACTGACTGTTGTGGACACTGAATGAAGCCACAGGTGAAGTTGTTCCAGGGTTCAGAAACAACTTCCTCTTCCTCTTACATTTCATTTTTCCCTTGGCAAGAGTATAGTTCTCATATGATAAATCACTGAAACATGGACTCTCATTTACATCGTAAGACGCTATCTCCAGAGGATGGAAGCAATTATTTCACAGCACCTTTCGCCTTTTCAGTCTATGAAATTTTAAATGCCTCCATCCATTAAGTGATTTTAAATTGATCTTCTCCCTTAACTCCCCAATCTTTACTCTCAAGGTTATTCAATTACACGTTGTATCAAGTAATGCTCCACTAAGGATTTTCATGTTTTTGATCCAGCAATATGCATATCTGCTTATGGTCTCCTGCTTATATTTTGCATTTTATTTTTGCTGAACTAGATTGTATAGACAGCTAATGCAGGTCTTCAAAAAATCTTTTACTTTTTATTTATTGTTTGAACTACTTGTTTTGTCCACAGAAACAGAATACTTTCTCCACAGTCAAAAAATAATATTATATTATATTATATTTTTTAAAATTATTTTTTAAAGAGGAATTAATTCAAGGGTAATTTTCCAGAAGGATGTATTTTTAATTTTTTGTATATTGTTCTGATTATCATTAAATGCATCTGCATCCAAGGTGTTGAATTCCTGGCAAATCCCTACTGATTTCAGGAGGAGCAGCAGATACTTACACTGAAACTCTTAAGTCTGACTTATACACACATCACTTTGAAAATGTGATCCTTCATTTCAGTTAGCTACTGTACAGCAATAAAAAAGTTCTATGTGTAGAAGCATTATATCATAGAGTCATAGAATTACCCAGGTTGGAAAAGACCTTGAAGATCATCAAGTCCAACCGCAGCCTAACCATAGTACCCTAACTCTAACAACACTCTGCTAAATAATACTCTGAGTACCACATCCAAACGGCTCTTAAACACCTCCAGGGATGGCAATTCAACTACCTTCCCAGGGAGCCTGTTCCAGTACTTAACTACCCTTTCTGTAAAGAAGTGTAGAATATGCTTTCCTAAACACTTTACTAACTTTTTAACTGAGTGGAAAGAAAGTAAGTTCACTGTGTTAAGATAATGTTAAGATAATGTGTTGCATTCAAAATAGATACTTTATCAACCATGGTTTTGGAAAGTTGAAATAGAATTAATATTCACATTTACAAAGGGAGAAATTTCTGTCCTCACTTTTCTCATGAATGCCCCAAAAATGATGAAATGCCCACAGTGGCTGACAGCAGATGCATGTGGCTAACCATCAAGAACTCTAGTTGCCTTAAAATGCAACTGCAGATGTGGCATTTGGCACTGGGAGTTATTCAAGATATCTGTCATAATGTATGTTGAGTCACCATGGGAAAAAGGAAATAAGAGATCTACTGTGGGATCAGTGGTGACAGATCACAGGGGCTCACCTTAGGTCCAACACTGTTCTAGAAATTGTCACTGCTTTAGACTGAGGAGCATCATGTCACCCACAGGCCCCATTAACCGTGACATAATGAAAGAAGAAAAGGGCCACCCTAGAATCATAGAATCGAAGAGTCACAAGGTTGGAAAGGACCTACAAGATCATCTAGAACAATCATCTAAGATTAGCAGTGGGTAGTTTCCACTATTTTAGTCTGGATGGCAAGTACTCTGCAATGTTGTACTGTATTACAGCCCTCTTCTCACTTATGATTATTACCTGATGATGGAATCTAAGTGAGCACATGAATCCTTAACCTCAGTGGACTTTTAATTAGGTCGTGTTTCTGACTCATCTTTAATATAATCTGATTAAATGAAAGTTGCATTTGGACCATGGAGTCTAGGTAATATGCACTCAGCTATGCCTCATTAATTCGGGGATCTATATCTAAAAATATCAAAAGTGTCAAAAGAGGTCAGAGGTCAGATGTGATCTGGCACTTTGGGGTTATTATTCACATTCAGTGAGCAAGTAACTGGCTTTGAAACTAAATGATTTCTTCCCTATCAACTCTTTGTAAGGTACTTTTGCCTAAGTTGGAAAGTGGAGACAGCTGATGGGAGCACACACCCTCCCTCCGAATGGTTTAGGTGAGAGTTTGGCATCTTACTGCATGCCTTTCTCTGAAAATCCAAATCAGAAAATGGTAAACCAAGTGTTTGGAAATTGAGTATATCCGCCTCATATCAGAAACAAGAAAACCACCATCTCAAACCCTGCAGTTACATGTTTTTCAGTTTCTCCATCACAGCACATGTCCCATTGAATGAACACTCTTAAATTGCCACCTATATGAATAAATCCAATAATCTTTTTGGAATTTCCATAGAAGAACAGTTTCTAGTAAATGTTCCATTGTTATATGAAATAAGATTCTGATAGTGCTAATTTACATTACCTGACATACTCTTCCTTATGATCCCCTTTTCTGTGTCCAACTCTGGTAATTTGCATTGAACCTGATCTGATATGTAAATAATGCAAGTTATTTAAAGCAAATCAAAGATTCATTGATCCAGTGAGAAGCGTATCTCATACAAACCAACTTTAGGTTTCCCAGTAGCCAGCCTTCATTCACTGTAGTTTCTACCTGCAACAGTTCACAGGGTCGCTATTTGTGTGCCTGCTTCTCAAGACATAATGGTAGGGTGTTCATATGATGTTTTCACTTGATTTTTTTCTTTTGGCCCTTTCTTGCAGCTGCTGGCTAGTAGCATTTTCCTCTCATTTTGTTCCATGCAACCTCTTTGCGCTGAATCCCAGATGCATGTGAAATGGCCACAAAAGAACTATCTGGGTTAAATGAGTACTAAACAGGTTTAAAATTAGTGCTTATTGTTTGGAAGCAGATGCAAGCTTCAAACAAATGCAAAACACCAATGCAAATGCAAAAAGGAGGGCAATTTGAAAATCAGATCCTAAGTACTTGATTCTATAGGTTGTTTTTTCTAGTAGTAATACCCAGAACAGTTCTGTTAATGTAATGGAAGCATATTGAATAACTACTTCACCAGCATTTGTGTTTGCAGAGTTCATGAATCAGCAAAATAACTCAGGTTCCCTGCTATTCTCATTTCAATGAACTGTTATCTCTATAAATCTTTTAGTAGCTAGTAAACACTGTTGTACATCTGTGCATTACAATCTACAGAAATTATTAGTTTTTGGAATCATATTTATTTGATTTTCTCTAACTTCTACACTGTTTTTCTTGAAGGGTAGTGATATACACAACCAGTTTAATGAGTTCTACCTGCCCATACTAAATGCAGGTTGATATGAATGCATATGAATGGAATCTCTATGCAGAACGTCTCCAAATGCCTATCTTCTCCTGCATTTTCATTCCTTGCCCTTCTGTGCAATTTGAAATAAAATCAAGCAGTACATTTTGCCAACATTTCAGGTAATGTCATGGAGAGGATTTGCTTTAGGCACAAGCAACACAGCAGCTTTCTAGTATGGCACATGAATAAAAGCAAGAAAATCATGGCCTAAAGAGAGGGAAGGAAATCTCCCAAGTTCTGTGTCTGTAGCCTTGTTCTTTTGCCCAGTCTATGGAGATTCAGAGGCAGTGGCAAAGCACTGCTATTGTGTTCTATCCTTGGACTAATAACATTTTGCCAAAGTGAAGAAAGCTCCTGTGTTGAGTAGCAGAAAACCAGGGTTGTATTGCTGTACTATTTTGTGCCTGTTTTGGTTTTTTTTTTCTGTTTATGCTGCTACTGCTACTGAGGCACATAGAGGTATGTGGCACATAGCGCGTGGAAGGAGATAAGGGAAGATGGGCAGTGCAAGCTACACCCCTTTCTAGTAGCCTGGGAGCACTTCACAGTACCTGAGGAGCAGGTACTTGCCCAGGGATGACAAAGTAGCTGGGTACAAGCAGAGAGAGAGGCTGTCTGAATGGGCATTGGGAACATGGCTGCTTGCTTCAGGGACAGAAAGAATCACTGAGCCTGTTCCCCAGATTTGAAAGGGAAATAAAATTTTTCAGCCTGCGTACCATTTGACCTCATGAAGCTTTGGACTAGCTCTAAGTATTGTTCAGCAGTGAAACCTTGAAATATGTGGCGCTCAGAAGGCAGGCACCAACCAGATCACCACTTCTGAAAATTCAAGTTGCTCTGCAAATAGCATTTGAAAATTAACTCCTCTAAGTGGTTTTCACTGCCAGTATGCTTCAGCTATGACTCAGTGGATTCTTTTTTGGGTCCTAGGTGTTGTATGTTTCCTGTATACAAAGTAGTTACAAAAAGTACAACCTGCATAGAGGGATAAACAGGTTTCAGGTAACATTAACTTGGCAGTTTATGTTGCTTACTAAAAAAGCTCTACAAAAGGTTGTGTACTGCAAGACTACATGATTCTGAAAGTTTGTCATTTGTGTTGTGAATGAACCACAGTGAGATGAAAATTTACTTACCGTATTTGCCTACAAATTGCTCCAAAAATCTATCAGCATACTCCAGTTAAAATAGTAGTGATTTTGATGCAGATACACTAGCTCTAAAATCAGAGCAAGGGAGAACAGTCAGTTTCATAAATGCTTCTGAACATGTATTAGGTGTAATGGAATTTAGGAAGGATTTTGATTTAATGACAGCATTCTGGGGGGGGGATGAAGCAATGAAAAATGTTCAGAAATAAATAGACATTGTTCCCCGAAGTATTGGTTCTAGCATCCTCTTAGGGCAACCTGGGGTCCTGGGCAGCTTGACTAGCACCTGATTTAGCTGTTGGCAACCTTGCCCATGGTAGGGGGCTGGATGATCTTTGAGGTCGCTTCCAACCCAACCCACTGTGTGTGACTCTGTGATTCTATAATTCTGTGATTGCGGCTCATAGTTGAGAGTAAATGTTGACTGGGATTCAATTTCAGTGCCAGTAACATTCACTTCTTAGTATTATCCATGTCACTACCGCAGCTCTCTGAAGTAACTCAAATGCCTCTGTTGCCGGCTATTTGTATTCTATCAAATTCAATAGGAACTATGACATTTTATTCCATTTTAACTGTTTACTAGTTTATAAATACTACATTTTTTATGCATTCTCTTTTTCTGTATTGGTAAATATCCAAGGTGTGAATAAAAATGAAAGAGGTCATACTAACTGATCTTAGTGAGACTTTTTAGCCAATTGCTCTCTAAGCCTACTCTCAGTCTACTCAACTACTTCACCCCAATTTTCCAATGTTTGACTAGAATTTTTTGAAAGAGATGCCAAAAATAATTTGTCACACTTCTCTCCTTAATCACCTACCTTGTGAAACCTCAAGCAAGACTTAACATAGATCTCCATGCTGAGAGGCTGTAGTTATGATTCCTCCTTTCTTACTACTGACCCCTGTCATGAAAACCATGACACCCCCACTTGCAGCCTGTCCTTCAGCTGCTGAGCAGGCTGAAGGCAATCAGACCTATACATGTTCCTCTAGACATGAAGGTATCACCATCATACAGGTGAGGTAGAAGTAGATGCTGAGCTTAAGCCCCTACAAAGGATTGACAGGACAGTCCTACAGACATCCAGATCATGACAACAAGGACCAGTTCTACTGTGCCATCAGTGGGAACAGGAAAAGACCTAAGATTTCAATTTTACATTCAAGTCTCAAATCCCACATTTTCATTGTAATACAAATAGGCACAGTGGAAGTATTCTTACTGCCCAACTGCTGACTCTTTTTATTGTCATAAATACATATGTTTGCTTATAAATTTTCTCTAATAATCTTATTCAAAATGAAGTTGTTTTTGTTTTTGTTGTTGTTTTAGATGATTTTTTCCTACACCATTATGATCTTTTTGGTCACAAATACTGTATCCATAATATATTTATATCTATCCTTTGAAGCTCATTATTGTCCAAATACAGTTCAGCAGAATGATTCACAAATGACTTTCCATCACCATATACCAATACGAAACAAATCTCTAAATATAATTAAACCTGTTTGTTGAAAGAACCAAAACAGAAACATTGTAGCTAAAACATTGCAATCTTGTATTTCTGCTACAATTTATTCCAGCGGTAGAAATATAGACGCTCTTCTTGGCAGATATAAATCCCGTTGAAGAGAGGATAGACCATAATTCTTTACAAGTTTCTTCAAAATATAGTAGTGGAAGACATCTGTCAAATCAATGATTCCTAAGAACTAACTGGAATATATTAACACATGTCAACAAACTGGACTGGTTCTAAATAGAGAAGAATAACTTTGAGCCATGACTTCCAATGCAAAAATACAGGTAGCAGCTTTCTAATCTGTGCTGTTTCTGCTTCATGAAAACTAAGGTTCTTGTAGAGGTTCTGTCACAGTCTGTCTGCCTGCAGCATGTAGTAATTAATTTCTGGAAACACTGCATTGTTTTTCTTTTCCTAAAGCATGCTACAACACCTACTCCTCTCAGGATCCTTCCTTAAATCCCATAGAAATATTCAAACAATTATTTGTTCAGGTCATACAAATAAGCCATTACAAATATTCTGTCTGTCTATGTATCTATCTATCCACCCACGTATGTATGTATAATAAATATTAGACATACAGAGAGAGAAAAAGAAATACTCTGAGCTGTAAAGCACAAGTCATAGAAAATCAGAAGATGAAAAAAAAAAAACCAAAAAAAAAACCCAGTTTGTAGAATAATTACTCTTTAAACATTCAATAAAATTATTTTTAAATGAAGTTTCCATCATAGACAAAGACCTACAGCCACAATTAGAGAAAAGATATTAATAAAAATAACATAAGAGAAATAAAGAAAAGAAAGGCTGATAAGTAAGATCTTAGTTCAGTTTATTGCAGGCACAGAAACATATTTCCCATTATCAACAAAAAAATTCAATTGTCAGGTTTTTTATGTTGAGTGTGTTGCATAAAGTAACATTAATGAAGATAACTATAAAAGAAAGAAGCGTGAGAGAAGCAAATTAAAATAATAGCCATTCAGACATTATCATGAATAAGTTTGTGAAAGAAAAAAAAAAAAGAGGAAAATCAGAAGTGATTTTACTTGGGTAACTGGAGAAGGTCACAGACCTGATTTTTTTTCCTTCATTTTAAGCAGTATGAAATGGAAAGGAAAAAAAAAAAATGAAGTATGAAATTCAAAAGGAAAAAAAGTTCCCTCATTACTTCCAAATCCCCAGCAATTCTTCACTGGAGAATGATTTTGACATAGTGTTGTAGTCATAGAAATGTGTCAACACGATTACAGTGTCCTACTGAAGAGCTTTATGTGCATTTTGATGAAAAGAATAATGAATGGCTAAATGCATCTTCCTTTATTGTTTTCTAACAGTGTAATGGATGTGCTCACAAGTAGCTTTTAAGGTTTCATTTATATCTGGCCTTCCTATGCATTTTGTTCTTACCTGCTGCTAAGTTCCCCACTCCTGGGGACAGCCTCTAACCAGGCCCATGCTTAGACCCGAAAGCTGCAGTTTGCCTTCAGCAGCATCAAGGCACCACTGTTAGCTGAGGCCTCTGTCATGCTGTCCTGAGGTGGTAGAACTATGACATGAGAATCCGTAGTTCAGCAGTGATCCTGTAACAGCTGTGATCCCTCAGATCAGCACTCATAGCAGCTCTGAGGGACCCACTCTGAGCACCACTTTTATAGAAAATCTTGTTTACAACTTAGGTCTTCAGAGAGACCTAAGAGGTAATAAGAGCAAGGGATGTGGGCTTTTGAAAAATACTTTCTTAGATACAGATACCCACACAGATCTCTGAGAAGTCTTCTGGTTCCTAGTGCTGGAGTAAGGCACAACAGAGAGTTTGCAACCAACATTTTTTAACCTGAAGTTACGTGAGATAGGTATCTGTGCTGTGGTTAAGTTGTATTAAAGAAAGAAAATAATCAGCTAACCGGAGGTTATTCAGAGGTTGTGGTGAGAGAAATGAATAGTGAAAGTGCAAGAGGCCACAAGAGAAATTCTGACCGAAAGTAAGGAAAATAATTGTCACAGAGAGAGTGGGCAACCAATGGGAGAGCTGCCTGTGGAATCTCCACTCTTGGAGATACTCAACACTCCACTGGTCAGGTACCTGAGCAAACAGATCTAACTACAGAGACAGCCCTGATTTGAACTTGGGTATGGCCGCATAGCCTCCAGAAGTCACTGCCAACATAAATCATTCTTATGATTCTCAGAAATACTAACAATAGAGATTTTAGTGCTTGATCTAGTGCTTGATCTAGCAGTCAGCAGCCCTGCTCACAACAAGGGAATTGGAACTACTGGATCGTTGAGGTCCCTTCCAACCCTAGCCATTCTATGATTCTATGATTCTAACAAAATACACAAGAGGCTCGCATATTTACCACACATTCAGTCTTTGCTTCAGAAATCTTGTACTCTGTAGTGGAGACAAAGGCAAGTGAGAAGTATGGGGAGAGATATAGCACAATATTCAGGCAGGGAAGATCACTCCAGATAATGAGACTGCAGCATGACAGCAGGGTTGTTATTTGCATTGCTCATCCATGTGGAGAGAATGGGACATAAAGCTCAATGACAGACAGTGCATTTATTATCTCTCACAAGATCTTAAAAAGTAAATACAGGTAAATTGACTGGAATTCTCTCTTTTAGAACCCAGATATACCAAGACATATTTGGAAAAGGTGAAGAATTACAAAGAAACAGGCATACACTGTGAGTGATGCTTGAATTAATGCTCTCACCATATAGGATTGGGCTCAGTGGCACAGAATTCATGACACTGAAGGTGAAATTGGAACTAGGCTTATTATTGCTGTGTAATATAGCCAAGGTAAGCAAATTGTCATTCACTGAACTTCATTAAGTTCACTCCAGTTTCATTCAGATATCGTTTAATCTCTGAATTCTCTTTCTGAATGCATTAATTTAATTGAGAACACTGCAAGAGGACTTTGCTTGTCCATGTTACAAGTACAGGTTTATAGAATGCAGCTACTGGATAAAAGATACAGATACTCAAAGCTGTACTCCTCACAAACGCAATTTAACTGAGGGACAGGGGACCTGATCCAAGTCTATAAATATCTAAGGTGTGGGGGTAAAGTGGCAAGGCCAGACTCTTTTCAGCAGTATGTAGAGACAGGACAAGGGGAAATGGCCAGAAAGTGGAGCATAGGAAGTTCCGCATGAATGTGCACAAGAACTTCTTTACAGCAAGGGTGACAGAGCACTGGAACAGGCTGCCCAGGGGGGTTGTGGAGTCTCCTCTGGAGATATTCAAGACCCACCTGGACGCCTACCTGTGCAACCTGGTGTAGGGAACCTGCTTTGGCAGGGGGGTTGGACTTGATGATCTCTGGAGGTCTCTTCCAACCCCTACGATTCTGTGATTCTGTGACTCTGTGACAGCTAACAGCACTAAACCAAGTTGAAAATGAGCCAGCAATGTGCTCTTGCACTCTTCTCACCTTGATGCAGTAGCCTGGCTATCTTTAGGGACAGTACTGAGCGTAAGGACACCTGCTAACACACATAATTTTAGCACATAGCTGTAGGGGAGAAATAAAATGCTCTGTGAGGGAAATATTTTCCTGACACAGTACTGTTTCTCACATACTACCACAAAAAGATGCACCAAGAGAATAATTCTGAGAATATTAAGTGCCTGCAGATAAATTGGGAAGTCTAGACAATGTGTATCTAAACACTGTCAGACAAAGCTCAAGAAGCTGCTAAACAGAAATTCTGATACAACAGAATTATTAAAAAAACAGTATGAGACAGGCTTTGGCAAGAAAGTTGTTCTCATAACTAATGATATTAACACATTTATACAGACCTCTTTACCTCTTAAACACCCTAATAAAAATAATAATATTCTTCAAAAAGAAGTTTTTGTTGTCTTGCAATGCAGGCTTGAAATCAAAATTTGCTTGAGCTTATCCAAGCAGTGTTAATCTCTAGAAGATCTCTGAATTGCTACATGTGCTATATTTGGCTTGTTTATTCATAACAAGTAGAAGAGTATCAGAATGCTTTCAAAGACCTAAACAGCCCATTTTCTCTACTTCATTCACCACTCACACACTCTTCATCTAAATATAAGAAACTAATGAAAACTGCAGAGCAGGAGGGAATGCTACTTAAATAATCATACACTAATGTCTGTACACACCACTCCTTGATGCTGATTGTGGTCTGGACAGGACTGTCTGCCTTGGACAGAATGTTTTCTTGTGGTGACCTAGAATTAAACTCAGCCCAAAATTTACAGAGATAGAGAACCGAGATTATGATATTTAAAACTAAGCAATAAACAAACAAAAAACTTACACCTATGTCAATTCTCACCTAATTTCATACTGTGTGAGAATGGGGAGCAGACACAGAAACAGCATGGAAATTAAGGAGAAAAGTTCTTTAAAAATAACATGTTTAGATGGCAGGCCTCTTTGCATCAAAGACAGTCTCCTTTAGAGGTCAGAATTCCAACACGGTTGAAGACAAAAGAAAAATATACAAGAGGTAAAAGTAGGATGAGAAGTAGAGCAGCTGAGGGAATTTGAGGAGCAGATACAGAAAGACATACAAATATGGAATAACGCATGATGCAAATACCTGTGAAGCAGGATGATTTCGAGAGTTAGTGGTTCTACTGGGATCTCAGGGAATTAAGAGAGGAATAAATGGGGATGAGGACACCACAGAGCCATTAAATACATTATTTTCTTCAAACTTGTAAGAGAAAATACCTGTTCTCCTCATGGTATAAAAAAGACATGCTATCAGAAAATAAAACTTTTGAGACATTTTAATATCTTATAAAATATTTTAATTAGCCTGGAGCTGTCAATAAACTAAGACTTGAGTGGTGGTGTTTAATTTCTGCCTCATCACCAGTCCCAGTAAAAAGAGGTCCAAAATTTTTAGACTCATACAGCTTTGGGCTAAGGGGCACATTCAGAACACTGGACATTTTGCAAGGAAATTTCATGGTCCTCCCTTGCTAAAGACACTGGTGTTAGTTTGTGCTTTTTAAGAAGCTGTCCTTTGATCGCCCCTCACAGATCCTTTGCTGCCTCTTCTGTCTGCAAAACCTGTCTTAGGCCACTGAAGCAGATTTAGAGGTCATGTAAACCACCAGGACTGGGGGAATAACATTAAGGAAATGACACTGTTCTTTTGATATGTCAAGGGAAATTCTATTTTTCTACAGCTTGTCTGACTGACAGATAAGAGAGACATGAGATTTTTTGAGACAAAAGCAGTTCAGAGAAATACGTAGACTGAGGGACGGCTACTCAGTAATAGACTCATCTACTGAACCATCTCATGTAACTGATTGGGGATTTCAGCAATTTGGAATCTGGCATGTCCATTCCAGATTAGGCTATGCAACCCCTTACACTCCCCGTGTTTCCAGTTTAGTTCACTCTAACATGAATTTAAATAGGAAATAAGCTAGGCCCCTGTTTCTAATTGAATAAACAAATCTGGTTTATTCTTCATCTGCATCAGTTTGATGCCAGGAAGAGCTTTCACATCCCCTGGAAGCAATGCAACAGGAGTGCTGAGTTCCACCCAGGACTCTGGAGTACACTGCAGAGCCAACTCCCACAACAGCACACCAAATGCTGAGCAAATGCTTTTTTATTTTGTTAACACTTACCCCTGCTTGAGTCTCCTTCCATTCCATTTGTAATTAGGTGACAACTGTAAGTTTATTACTATCCTGTCATACAAAAGAATTTGGTGTTTTATTGTCATCACTGTGTCATCTCACTTATGCCACCTTGCTTGCTTTTGTGAAGTTGGTCATTTAGGGATTGTTTCAGAGGTGACTCTGGCAGCACACACTCTCCATCAGTTCAAGTATTTTGCACTCCATCTTCTTCACTGAACAAAGACTACTTGCTTCATCAGAGAACAGGATGTAGCAATTGTCTCTCCACTATGTGAACCCTCTTTCCTTTGTCTGACTACATATGCAAATTTCATGCTCTTTTTTTTTTTTTTTTTTTTCCAGTAGAATTTTCATTTTATCATTTTAAGATGCTGGAATTATTTTTAAGAGTTGCACAATCTTTTTATATGCTTTATTTTTGTTAAATGTCTGGAAATTTCCAGTATCTAAATAAAATTAATTACAGAACAAGATTGTGTGAAGCACTTTTGTACAGATGTAAATCTGGCTGTGTTACATAAATAAATCTATGGTGGCCTGTGTTACGCAAAAAGGAATTCCACTTTCCAGTCTGAATAGCTCAAAGGTACTACAGGAATATCTAGTAGTGAGAAATTGTGACAATTAGATTTGTTTCATATATCCTATCTTCTTCAAAACTTGCAGTATAACTGAAGGAATACATTTCTTATGTCTTCATCACTGATTACACTTCTCTTTACTTTCTGTTAGTATTTTAGAGCTTTTAAAGTTGTAAACATCTTTGTTTCCTCAAATAAATAGCTTCATGATACAATCTCTGAATTGGCAGTGAGTGTACACCATACCAAATACCAATAGACCTCATTCTGTTTCTGGTGGAAACAAGCTGCTCGGCCTTGATTTCTCAGTTCTGAGCTTTAGCAGCATCACTTACCAAGATACATGGTGATGGCTTCCTTTCCTCGAAGTTCCTATCGGCACTGGATTCTGGGATGCCTAATTTTCTGTCTGATGGTTCAGAAATATCTTTGTTTTTAGAAGTGTGGTTTTGGTTTGAAGATTAGTTCTTTTCTTTTCCTCATGTATGTTCTTGAAATTGTCAGGGTGGGGACAAGATAAATAGAGAACATAGCCTAAAAGTGAATGACTTTAAAAACTCCATTTGTGACAGAAAGGAGTCTGAAGTGCAATTCTAGTAAGCAAGCAAATCAATAAATAATAAAAATAATGTTTACAAGGTTATAAATAAACTTCAAAGTAAACACCCCATTAAGATGAACGGTACAGTTTGCACTCTTCTTAGAACTATTGATTCAGTCTGGATGCCTGTAGATTCATGAAAATAGCACTGTAGCATCCACATTTTAAGTTTTCTTTCTACTTAGAAATACTGTCTTTCAAACCAACAAGAAAAAAAGAGCTTTAAATGGTACAAGACAACTTTCAGAAGGTGCTACATGTATTTTCACCTTTGTGTTATTAAATAGTGAGAGGTTTTTCCCCATAGTGAGAATTTGCCTCTTAAGTAACTGACTGCAAAAATATTAAAATTAAACCAACATGGAGGAAGAAAGGCATTCTCATTTAACAGTACAGTCTTGTACTATTAGAGGCCACCTCATGAACAGTTTTGAGAACATTCTGTTGATGACAGGCATTTATATTTTCTTTTTTATGGTGTATTACTAGAAAGGTATGAGTCCATCCAACAAATATCCCTTAAAAGATCAGTTTTTAACAAGGCAGAAATTTTTATCTCACAAGTGCATTAAAATAACCAAGCCCCTTTTTCTTTTTTTCCTTGTATGTTTGTTGTTTAATTGAATATTAAGCATGAAGGTACTACCAGTTGGAAACAGTTCTAGATGAAACAGTTTTTCTCCACCAATTACCCAAATGGTTCACATGCAGCCATTTTCACTGTGGACCTAAAGCTAGGTAAGATGAATCCAGTCATGCCATTTTGCCACTGCTTAAGTAAATGCCCCTCCACCCCCCCAGTTGCAAGCTTCCTTTTAGTCATCCAGAATCCTCTCTACCAGCACTAAAAATATGTCACTGATAGAGTATAGCTAGTTATTTCCAAAATTATTTTTCTCACAGTGTATGAACTTCAGGAGCTGATGGTACCTTCTCTATATTTTCTAATGAACATTAGAATTCTTTATGGAGATGAGTTCTTAGGTGTCATGATATATTATTGAGTCAACAGCTTTGGTGTGAGACCGTCTCTCTTTATAATCTGATCACAGTGGCATTTTATTTATCATTTAAATTGCACACAGATATACAACAGCCTTTAAAAGACAAAGATGTCTTTTTTTCCACTTTTCAAAAATTTTGAGATTGTCAATAAAGATGATACAAAGTCATTAGTCTTTATAAAGGTATGACTGATGATAACGTTTTACATAATAAAAGCAAGCCAGAAGTCCCTTGAAACCTTGAACTGGGTAATACTTACAAGAGATTGTGTCAAAATGGAAGTGTGATAGATCACCACCTTCTGGTATCTCCTGATGGTTGCTTAGGTTGTGGTCATAAGGATGGGTATGTCTGTCTTTCACACAGAGCTACATGAACTCAGGCAGCCACTGGAATATTTTGTAACGTCTAGTGTTCTCAGTGGTTTCCAGAAGCACACTATTCTCAGGTTTCTCTACCTCTCTCTGCCTATCCTATAAGCAGTATCAATCCTGAGTTTCTTTCTTCTTCTATAGTTTTACATTTAGTAGTATCTCTTTCTAGAATTTAATCTGAACAAATGTTGCCAGTGTTGCCACACAATCCACATGACTCAAATAAATGGTTGGTTGGTTCTTGATTATCTGTTCTTTTAATTTCTACTGTTGTCATTTTTCTTCCATGTGTGGTTGACTCAGTGGGTATTACTTGAAAGAGAAGATCTCAGGAAGAAAGCTAAATCTCTATTTTGGATTTCTACTGGTAGTCAACCAGCATTCACAAGAATTCAGTTATGTCTTGAGCAGTGACAAAAACTAGTGGGCTATGAGCTTTCTCTCTACTAATTCACAGAGCACATGAGCAGCATTCACAGTTGGCTTGTGACTGGAATTGAGCTGTTATGATCCACTTTAATTTAAAGATTAATTGTCTTTAAATGTGGTGTTTCAATGTCACTTCTGCTATAAAATTTTTCTCTGAAGACTATATCTCAGTACCAGGGAAATCTATAGTTCTTTATAAATTCCACTGTGTGTTTTTCTTTAATGCAGATAAAGCTTGGGTTTGTACTGTTTTGTAGTAGGTTAAGACAAACTCTAAGGCATAGGTTTAGTCAGCATATTTTATTAAGCTCATTCACACTATATTTCTTTAACTGCTATATGTGAGCAAACTTACCAGATCTAAAAAAGGATTCTTTGTTTTGAAAATCTAGTTTAACTGGTAAAGATAAATGGTATTGCCTGATGGTATGGACTATCTTGCTGGCAAAAGACTGGAGAAGTTTCTCGTAACATTCAGAGATATATGCAACTCAGTATTTTCCTAGAATCCTGTAGTCTGTTTATATCAATTTCCTGAGTCCCAACTCTGTTCTTCGTTATCAGTTCCTATGAGTTCTAGTGACTTAGTTGCATATCATTAGCATAAGGCAAATATTTTCTTATGTGAAATAAGTTCTTGCATGGGAAGATATAACTTAGTGGTACTATAGCATTTTAAACAGACTTGGCAAAAGGAGGCTTAGTTTCTTAGAGAGTTTGCCTTCTTAATATACTATTTGGATCTCCATTTCTGTCTTAAGGAATTACTTTTAAAACTTATACTGCTTCATGTAGCAGATCAATTTCATAGAATGGAATCACAGAATAGAATAATAGAATTTCTGCTCATCTGCTTTGTAGAAGCAACTAGAAGCACCATTGGAGAAAAAGAAAAACAGACCCTTAATGTGAAGGTCACTGAGACTGTGGAATCTCCACACCTTAATGGAATGCATGGAAGATCTTCCTGGTAGATGAATGAGGAAGAACTTCACATGGAAGTTTCATTACAGTCTCCTTCCCCTAGGTGCCCTGCTTGCAGTTTTCTCAGCATCTGATTATTTTTTTAAATAATGCTGATAAGGAATTAATTATGAGGATCATGTAGATGTGAATATTGAGTTCTACTAATGGAACTTCAAGGATGTTGGTTTTTATCTTGCCTAAGAGGCCATATACAACCAACTTCATAATATATTCAATATGTAAAAGCATTTGTTCTGAAAACTCCAGTCTCCTCACAAAGACAGGTTTCCTGTTAATGGAATCAACTAGTAAAGTTCAACATATCAGCAAATGAGAGCAAACAAAACCAACAAAATCCTCTTTTGCTTTAGATTTCTATTTTGAATGAAACCTATTGGTTCTTGCCTTTCAGACCCATCCCCCTTTACTTGCTGCTTGTTTCACTGCCATTATGTCTAAATTCATGATGCCTTTGGCAGTCAGACAACTGATCCAGTTGGCTGCAATGTCAGTTTGAAAATACTTATCAGTCCTGCAGCCTACTCATTTTTTATGACTGACGTTAACACAATCATTCAACAGTGTGCATGCTCCTGTTCTCCCCACACACTCCGCACACAAACAAGAGCTTTCACATTCATGTGGTGAATATATGGTCATGCTCAATGAGTGTGGGGAGTCCTAACACAGACAAATGGAGAGAATCCTTGCAGCTGGCTCAGCTGCAGTCCCTTCTGGAATAAGACAGGATACATTTTTAGAGGGGGAACACTTTTAAGTGAGGAAGTTGACATGATTTCATTTCTAACTACTTTGCCACAGCAAAAAGACAGAACAAAACTAAAGCTGTTCCTATCAGAGTCTCTGGAACTTACTCAAAAATGAAAAGATTCATATGCCTTGCAGTGCTAAAATGAGCACCTCTCTCTGTCTACATTCAGAGCAATGACCATATTCAGGATAGACTCCTCTGAAACTCCATGCAGTTCAGCCTTTCATTTTGACAGTGAAACATCACTAACTACTCTCTAAGTACAATTTTTAAACTCATTTTACACGCATCAATTAATTTGTCTATTTATTTTCTTTGCTTGCTTATGTAAATGTCATGTCAGACAGTGTCAGAAACTTTATTAACATCAAGAAAATTAGCAAATTCTTTTTCCTTAAGTCAGCAAGGTCTGATACCCGCTTTGAGAAAAAAATTAGACTTGTTTGATATAACTTGTTCTTGGCAAATCCATGGTGACTATTCCTCCTCTCCTTACCTCTGTGTTGCTTACTAATATTTTGTTTGGTTAATAGCTTTTTAGAAATTGAAGTTAGTCAAGTGGTCTATAATTTCTACACACTTCATGTTTTTTAAAGAGAGAAACCTTGGTTGTGCAAAGTCAGTTTTCTGGAAGTTCATTCATTTTTCCTGGGCTCTTAAATTTTAAATAGACATAAAATTTTATCAGTCTATTCCTTAAGTACTGCTGGAGGAAATTCATCAGGCTTACATGATCAAAAATCTCTTTTCTGCTCCTTCTCTTTTATATTTTGAGATCTTACTTGTTGCAGCTGGAATTAGGTAAACTAGTTACTACTTTATAGCTGGCAACTTCAGTGAAGAATGATGTAGAAAAACTTCTTTCTATTTTTTACTAGAAGGAATCTCCAGTATCTCAGTGCTGATGTCATAGAGGCCTTTTACCCTACATCAAGTGGAAAAAATCTTTGGAAACTGATTTTCCCTTTTAAATTCTGTACCTTTCATTCTGCAGTGATTTTTTCTTAAGCTTTCTGTATGCTTACACAGTTGCAACAGCATTTTCGAGGATGTGAAGTTCAAAATTATTCCCACCATCTCACTTTGATTTGTAAGTAAAATAATTTTCTTTCCCAGTAAAGAACCTATTAACTATTAAAGCAGTCCCAGAACAACTCTTATCAATAGGATGACATCCAATTAATTGGTTTAAGGACAGAACAGTTCTGCTTTCTGAGCTAGTAAGTCTAAAGCAATTCAGTAACACTACTAGGATACAGAAAATTAAAGAATGTGAACATATTTATTTGAAATATCAACTATTAGTTTCTTTTAAATGTATGGTTGATGGATTCTTCCAATATGTCAATTTCTTCTACATTATTAACAAACAAATCTTATCTAACATTCTTTGCTTCAGGAGTTTAACAATACTAAACATCCCACAGCAAAAGCAAGAAGTACTCTGACAATCAGTTCACAAGACAAGAAAAAGTTGGAGAATAGCAAATGAGACCACCCATGCTTCACAGTCAAGTTTGAGAGAACTGCAACAACAAAGCTTACTTTCTTACTTTAAATCTTTTTCTGCCACTGACTGTTGGTATGCAAATCAGGTCTTATACAAGAGAACCTCAAACTAATATGAGAATGAAATGAATTGGTTTTAAGACAATCTTTCCACCTTTACATGCTTGATCAATTAGAATGTGCTTCAAAATTAGAATTATGCATGTGAACCAAAGGTAGTCTGTGGTAAATGTCTGTAAGCTTCTCTAACTGCAAAAAAATGTCGTCAACCTCCTTGATTCACATAACGGATGTGTGCTTTGTGGGCCTCTGTAAGAAATATTTCAGCCTTCTTTTGGAAAATAATTGTATTTCTCAATCTTTCTTGAACAATTTCCAATTACTCCGTAACTAATCATGCTTTTCAAATATAACCTTATTTTCATAAAATCAGAAACTTCCCTGAAATACATTTTCTTCTGTAAACTACTGTTGAGAATAGAAGTGCAAAAGATTTTGCAGCTATTGAAAGAAGGTGACAGTAAAAATACAAATATATCAACATAGAAAAAAGCAGTAAGCAGAGAAAGATGAAAATATAGAATTCTTTGAAAAAGGAAAAAGACAAGGAGGAAAAGCAATATATGATAGGGCATTTCAGAGCATGTTTTGTATTTCACCCCTAGCAATGATTTACACTAACCCACTTAAAATACCATTGAAATGGATTAGCAAACATGGAGGCTATAACCTCTCGCAGTGCAACAGTAATGAACAATAAGGGACTCTTTCATCCACTCCAGTAATATAAATTAAAACACCTTCATCCATAACCATAGGATATTTGCAATCAGAAAACATGAGCATCATGGACAAAATAAGAAATGCTAAATTGCAAAACAAATACCAGCGAGGTATATACAAATCAAAAGAGGTATGTATTTGAAATCTGAGAAAGATAAAAGAAAATATAAGGTCATCGTTTAAAAGAGAAGAGCAAGTAACAGAAAATAACAGACACAAATGAAGATGAAGCTTAAAATGTTTATTTTGCTTGAGCCTTTATCCAAATAAATAAATAAATAAATAAATATTAACTGAGAACAAATGTTAATGCAATTCATTTAGAAAGAGAATACTATTGTGACAACTATGAAGGTCAGAACAGAGAAGGTGTAATAATGTAATATTGTATAAAGTAATATTTAGATAACAGAAATGTATTTTTAAGTTAGCGGGTCCTGATGAAGTTCATTACCGAGCTTTTAAAGAATCAGCCAGACCTGATCCAGGACACTTGACCTGGTCTACCTTTGACAACTTGAGAAGGGTTGGGAAGGACTCTAAAGACTGCAGTGGAATAAGCATACAGTATCTCTCACTAGAAGGAAGGGCATAGGACCACAGTCTATTCAGTGTCAGAAGCAATATTAGACAAAGAATTAAATAATCAATGTATAAGCATCTCAAAGATATTAAGGTGATTAAAACTGCCAACACAGATTTGTCAAGACTAAATCACATCAAATCAGTCTACTCTCATCTTACAGGAGAACAATGCTGTGGTGATGGAAAAAGACACAATATCTGTGATACACAAGGATTCTGAGTTTGTTCTGCATACCTTGGCATATACAAGCAACAGAAGTACCACCCAGATAAAATCACCATCAGATAGACATAGAACTGACTGGAAAGAAAAAAATAGAAAAAAGAAAACAGAAAGAACTGAAACTGCAAATATCTATAATGCATTGTCAGCATAGGATTGCTTAGGCAGGATTCTGAATCATTCTAGATCCAGTTTGATTCGACATACTGATGAATTATTTGGGTGACAGAGCAGAGAATACACTAAAGACATTTGTGGTGACATAATGTTAAACAGACAAGGGAAGACAATATCAGAAATCTAATTGATCTTGATACATTGGACGTCAAACTTGAAATTCAATAAAGACAAATGCACAGAACTACACCAAATAGAGACATCAGATACACACAAAATGAAAAACTGAAGAGGCAGCAGTCTATCAAAAAGGGACCTGCTGTTACAGCAGTTTGTTGAGTGAATATGAGTAGAAGTTGTAACACTTCTGGTGGTGAAATATATGACGTATCTAATTCTGGAAATTCAGGGGAATGTCATAGGTAAGAAACACAATGCCCTGATTCTGTTCCACTTCCACTCAGTTGTGCATCCACTGCACCATGATGCCCCATTTGCATAACAAGCCTTACACAAATCACAGTTTAAGGGGAAGCCAATGAAAAAAAACTGATTTTAGAAACAGGAAAAAAATTTTTTAAAAAAATCTGAAGGAAAAATAAAGCTAAAGAGGAGACACAGCAATCTGTGTCCTAGATCTATTTCCACTGTCCTAGAAATCATTTCCCAAAACATTACAGATTCTCTTCTGCTTGAGGTAAGAAGAGATATTATGGGAAATATATATCAACATCTGTACATAGATGTGTTTTTCTCTGGGAAGGAAGACAAAAAAATGACCTCCTGAGGACTCTTTCCTCTGATTAATAACATTTCATTATTTCTCCACATTTTAACAGCAAAAACCGTGAAAGCAGCACATGGTGCTGTATGCTGATGCTGTTTTCAGAGCCCCTCTTCACTGCTATGGGACTGGTAGGATAAGGTTCAGCATAATTTTTAGCTAGGATTACATGGTATGTGACATCAGCTCACAGAAATTGTTTCTGGCTTCGCTCTCTGGCATCAGTGAGCAAGTGCTAAGTCATACATCTGTTTGAACGCAATCACATTATTATCTTCTGACAGAGAACATAATCAACTAATTTCGGCCCTGGTATAAATGCATAACCATTTATTATAAATGGATAACCATTCTCTGTTACTCTCTGAAGAAGCCTCCTTGTCTCCATTACCACCATATAGGAAAATTAAAACTCCTCAATTTATGTGCTCCAAATTAGTTAAAATAATTTAAAGTAGATGGAGTTAACCGCTTGGAACTTATTTCTCTATAACTAAGCTATTAGTAATCATTCCTAGGGCTCTTTATAATCAATGTTGGATTGTTTCTCAGTGAATATGCACATCTCCTTGCTATTACTTCAGTGGAGTAATACTGAGTTAAACCAACTGAGGATTTGGCCCAAAATATCTCAAGGGTACTTCCTTTTAATTTAGCAATAATTACACCCTGGGCTAATATACTAGAAGGTCTTTGGCCTTTGAATTAATGAAATAATACCAACATGGACCACAGAATCAATTTATTCAGCAAAGAGAAAAATTATTATTTCACAAACAGGAAGCAACCTCAATATATTATAATAAACTTCATTGTGCGTATAAAAAGAAAAATTAAAAAAAAAAAGATAGAGGAAAAGTACAAGTAGGAAGATAATTCTTAATATTATTTTCTATGGTTCTTATCTTCCTAGTTTCTGATAACCCAAAGCAAAAGTATAAACCAGGGGTGCACACCTTTTGTGTGCACACACACCGATTAAATGAATCTCAGCTCCATCACCTACTAAAGATCTTACAGAATTACTGCAAATGCTACCAAGGGGTGAGAAACAATATATGTTCTGCCATACATGGGAAGGATTATATCTAAGTCTAGACTGATGATATCCTGAGAACACATCTTCCACCATTCCAGTGAACTGACAGAGAAGCTGAACTTGTGGTCTCAAGAACAGGAACCTGAAGAAGGAGGTTATAGTGGCTATTCTGTTGAAGTCTTCTCAAGCAAAAGTTGTTTCATCAGCCTTTCCCATATCCCTTTTGCACAGAGAACTGCCAGGAAGAGCAAGCAGAGAAAATATGGTTCTTATTGTTCATTTACTTGAGCCAAACTAATTCCACTGAACATCATATAGCCATATAATTTTAGAGTTTACACTGAGAAAAAAACAGATTCTGTCAAGACCATAGGAAAGGTTTCAGTCTTATTCTTCAAATACCGTATTCAGAAGGAGAGTTCCAGGAAAATGATTTTTAAATTTTTGATCAAGTAAAACATATTTTACACAGTAAGTTACACACATAACACAAATTAGAATACAAATTTAGAATTTACATTTGTTTGCATCTGAGTTTCTTATTGTAGGTTTTTGTAGTACAACTGCAAAGGGAATTCTGCCCTAAGTTTATTCAGTTAAGTGGCCCTTTCCTGTTCTAGATAAAAATGTTTATAAAGCAAAGAAGAATTTTTGAACAACCAGAATGAGTTTTGAAAATATATTGATTTGTATTTCTGGTCTACAAAACTAGAAGAACACTGGTATTGCAACTTATATGAGTACTCATAACACATTAAATTGTGCTGCTGAACAGAAGTGAGTGCTAGATTTGTGCATGTACTATAAGAGTTTGAAATATTTTGGGAGAATGCATTTATAGGCATTTTTGAGGAAGACAGGATTATCACAGTATCACAGTATCACAGTCTTGTGCGGGTTGGAAGGGACCTTAGAGATCATTGAGTTCAACCCCCGGGATTCGAGCCTCCTGTGTAGCAGAGCGGCACTTCTACCACTTGCGCCACAGGGGTATTCGAACCCAGGCCTCCAGTGTTGCAAAGTGGCGTCCTTAACCACTGCGCCACCGGAGACACACTGTGTGATAATTTAGCTTTATAGACTTAATAAATTTGTAATTTTGCATCCTACCATGTATTTAGGTAAAAATAAACAGTTCCAGCTGATTTTTTCACTTTTTTTTTTTTGTTTGTTTGTTTGTTTGTTTGAATTTAGAGAAATCTGGGTAATGATTGAGAAGAGGACAGATGAATCCTGCAAATACTGAAACCAAATAAATAATGTGTATAAAATGTTCTGAAGATAAACAGCATGTTTTGCAAAACATAAAGTAACAGAATTTCAGATGTATGCTTTATTGTGTAAACTTGCTTGTCCAAAATTGAATGTGTTTTCCTACCTCAGTTTTGTCTAAGCAGACACATATACACAGAAAATAAATTATGTATGCTTGTGCAGGCCTACACTCAGATTTTCATTTCAAATAATGGTATAGGTACATCCAATTGCATTCTTTGAGGGTTTATCCATTACAGAAATATTGTCTTACTATATTTACCGCTTATGCCATGAGAAGGCAATATTGCTAATTATACAGTCTTTATTAATATAAGCATAGTGCAGTCTTCCCATGAGCAATCACTGTATCATTCTATCCATGCCTTTTTATTTAATAAAATTTTTTGAAAAGCCATGAATGGTTCTTGTAAATCAATATGTAAGCAAAGAATGCTCTGAAGAATATAGACTATGCTTCATTATGAGCTTTTACATAGGAGTATTGTCCTTTTGATGTATCCAGTGACAGTGACATCCTGAAGTGAAGTCTAGACAATTTTACGCACTATGGAATGGCAAGATTTCATCATTTGTTTCAAATTTAGATTAAAATAAAAAATGTTGCTAAAGTGAAATTTACAGAGAACACAATTTTGAAAATCAAATGACATCTAGAGCTCCATATTAATTAAAAATGGATGTTAGTCTTGTTTTAAATCTTTTCATGCTTTGGAAGGGTCAAAAATGCGAATGAGATGAAGTCCTAAGAAATGCTTGTACGTGGTCCTGACCCTACAATAACAGAAGCAGTACTAAGATTGAGGGAGATATTTTGATGAAATTTGTATTGCATTGGTAAATCAGATGAGGAAACTGTATGATTTGCTCTTTTATCAATTTTCTCTTTATCAACTCTACCATCGTATTTGTAGATCCAAAAGTGGTATGATGAAAACTTCAAGTTTGGCTTGTTATGAAGGTTTTGTAGCTTTGCTGGAGGGAAGTACTTGGGCAGTAAGTGAGTCTCTTCCAATTCTGAATTCCTGATGGACAGCTACTGTTCTAGAAGTATCACCTATGCGTGTAATGGACACTTACTCTCTCTTCCAATAAGAAATAAGATTCTTTATCCAGATATTCAAAGAATCTGATTGTAACAAAACTCTATGAACACATCTTAACTGAGTGTATGACTTTTTAAAGCTACAGAGTCATAATCATTTTATTGTTGTCTGTGTTCTGCATTTCATAGAATCATAGAATGGCTTGGGTTGGAAGGCACCTCAAGGATCATCAAGATCTAACCCACCTGCTGCATGCAGGTCTGCCATATCTAATATTAGACCAGGCTGCCCAGGGCCCCATTTGACCTGGCCTGTCCATTTCTTTCTTCTGAGGCAGTGAACTTCGCATTCTTTCCTACACAGTGTTTTTGTGAACATCACTCTCTCCCTCCCTTCCTTTCTTCCTCCCTCCCTCCCTCCCTTCGTTACCTCCCATCCTCCCTCCTTTCCTTCCTTCCTTCCTTCTTTTTCCCTCTTTCCCACAGTTTACCTCAAGAATAGGTACTGAGAGCATTTGCCTGGAGGGTCAGCAGGTAGACAAAAAGCCTCCTAGACTGTTGCAGTATCTAACATGAAGTTCTTTGTTAACTAGAAGAACCCGCCAGTTCTAAAATAATATAATGATGATTTGAGCTCCCAGCAATGTGCAATTCGTGTATACTCTTCAAGATTATTTGTTATGACTATAGGTGCTGGCTTGTGACGTTGAATTTCTAAACCATGTCAATTCTCCATACTCAGTTTGGACTGTGATTTAAAAACCATGCAATCCGAATTAAAAAACCAAACTAGTTTATGTGTGGCGTGGATTTTTTCTCCTGTCAAAGAACAAAATGTTTTTGTAAATCATGGGGACACTGAACTGCTACTATATATATTCTTTATAGTAGAAAATATTAGACACACTAAATACAGAGCATGGCATTAGCTTTTACTAATTTCTCTTTTGTGCTGTTGTACTTCAAAGGTAGCTGCCTCTGAATGTTATTGAAGAATGTTATGGAAGTTACAAAATGTAATTGGTGAAAAAAATAAAGGGAGTTGACCACTCAAATATGATTTTCAAACCATGCATTACCTGTCTGTAAAACAAATAGAATTATTAGTCTGTAAAAAAAATAGAAAATGCTGTCAACATTGTTCCCAAAGAACTCAACAGGCAGCTTCTCAAGAAAAGTAAACACACCAAAAATAAATCTGAGTGTTTCCTATGGAAGCAGTACAGAATGACATGAGTATTTTACCTTATTTTAAAACCCCTTTAGAGTATATGATATTTAAATCTTTTCTATTACAAACAAGTAGAACCCTGTTCTGAGATAGTCTCATTGGGCAACAGTGAACTGGAAATTATAGCTATCTCTAATCCATTTCTAATAGTCTTGTGTTGGCCTCAAGGCATAATTGAAATTCTAACATATAAGCCTGTAGCAGCTGCTAAATTTGAATTTATGTATTAACTATTTAGAGGAATTAGTTAATTAACTTTAACATTGTTATAGTCTCTTTAAGAGTGTTTCAAAATAACTGACTGTGATTAATAGACCATGATAAGAATTTTGATCAGCTGTGATCTAATATTCCTTGGTTTGAAAAGGAAGAATTTATTGTACATTAAAATTTTGTTTGAATTATTTAATTGTAGATTTCAATCTTGTCTGAAAATGCAATCTTCATCCATTCAGTGACATAAGAACTTAGTTTCCCCTACCCAAACACTTACAAGCCTTGTCTTCACTTCCCTTCTTTTTGCCATTATTTCTTTTAATTTCATGTAGTTTTAATGACTGATTGTTTTCAACAGTTTCTTAGAGTTTCAGTCAGCAATATTTCATTCTGGAATAAAAGCTAATGATCCATAAATTCTTAATGCCATATTTTTATAGCCAGTAAATTAGTCTTAAATGGGTTCAGTAAGTTCTGTGATGTATGTCATTAATTGTTAATGGTGTTTTAACTAGATGATTGTTGTAAAAGGTTGTTTATCATCGCCACTGGTGGGTGACTGTTCCTTGCAATCTGTTCCGCTTGGTACTGTTGAACTTACACCATCTACCATTGTATGCAGCAAAGAGATCAGGAGACTGTGAAGCATAGTTTAAATATCGAATTCAAACATGTCCAGGGGATAATGAGCCTATAGATAATCAGACTTAATAAGGTCAGATTACTTGTCATTTTTCAAACAGAAGCAGATGTGTATCATATCCTAGCACACTCTGCACATAGCACAGATGAGTTAGTTATAAACCAATCCTGCCCAAGCAGTAAAAATATCCAAGCTTAGATACAAGCCAATTCAGGCATTAAATTACTTAAAGATTATGCTATCCAGTGACAGTGATCTGAGTAGCAAGTGAAGCTTGGATAGTCCTTAGTAGTTTCTCTTTAAGACAAGGAGGTATTATTACCTTAATGACATGCAATAAAGTTCATCAAGTGCTATGGAAAGTGAACTCTTCAATACATAAGAAAAGCCAGTAAAAGTGAATTTTATATCTTCTTCTTTCTTGAATCCTTAAGTAATATTATTTTACAGTTTTATTTACACTTAAATAGGTATCATTGCTATGATCTTACGCAACTACAAAAAATAGGAACACAAAGTCATGTTTGAATAAAGATAGGAGGCAGCAAGTATCCCGATGCAATACCTTTGCTTGTGATTCCAAATCTATTTCAAGGTTTTCCTCTTTCCTGTAAATGTACATACTCTTTTATCCTAGATCTCAGGGCGGTCTTGTTGTAAGTATGTTGTGTTTATGCTATATATTGCAGCATTTTACCCATCTCATTGGCTGCTATACTTGCTTCATTCCACAGTTCTTTTATTTCCCTTAATTAATAATGTGCTGCTACTGCTTTCCTACCCTGCAAAACTGAGTAAGCCTGCCAGAAACACACTCCTGTAAGGAGTCATTAGAGTTTGTCAGTAGCTCACAAAAAGAACACTGACAATTTTTATGCCCTGGAATACAGTCTTCTCAAACATAGGCAGGCTGCACTACCATCAGCAAAGCAGTGCTAATGAGTTTGGCTCACTTCACTACAGCTACCTGCATTGCCTCCTCAAAACCATAACCATGTATCCCAGCAATACCCATTTCAGCACTATCCTTTTCTCATCCCCACATTTTGAAGACCGTTCTGTATTCCCACGTTCCACAACCCCACTTCAAAAATAAGTAGGCACAAATTTGGGAGTGCATCGATCAGAAACTTTACTCTTACAACCTCAGTCGATATCCACCCTGTTTTTTCTCTTGAAAAGGGGTCTGAAAATTTTCTTTCAAAATCAGAAGCCAAAAAATGCTGTTGTTGCCACAGCAGCATGAAAAGCAGCAGTGGTTAGAGCATACATGCAAAAAACTGCAAAGAGTCAGTCTCCCTGAAGAAGGCCATACCATGAAATTACAGGTATTTCTAGAGTGAATGTAGGGGATGGTAGTTCTGCCTAATTTTCCAGTTTAAGTAGTTTATTTGTATGCAGAAAATTAAATATTCACTGAGGACTATGAGCATGAACACAACTTTCAAAGAGGTAAAATACTTATATCTACTCTTAAAGACCATTTTAGATTTTACCCACAATTAACCTAGATAAGAGGAATCAGCAGCCCTCAGGATGCTGGAATTTAAATTGCTCATAAACAGTTTTTACCCACTGCGTCAGATTCACATTCAGCTTCATTGCTACTGTCCACTCAAGATTTTCCATGCAAAGAACAGCTTCAACAAACAGAACAGAAAGAAAAATAGCCACACCTCACTGGGATTATGAATGCATCCCACAAAGATAAACAGATTTTAAGAACTTCATGTAGAGAAGAGAACTGACTGATCTCACATACTAGGTCAAACTCTCAAATTACTCATGTACTGAGGACCACCACCTCTTTCTTTAATGATGGCAGTGTTTTGTGTGGAGCCAACCTAGCTCTGAGATCGTCTACCAGCCCAGAATATATTGCACAAATGAGTGAAAATACGTTTAATGAATAAAGCTTATGTGTAAAAGAGGTGGCAATATTCTCAATTCTACCCATATTGAAGTGTTTTGGGTCCCCAGAGCAACAGAAATGTAGGGAAACTGGGAAACTTTAAAGTTTGTAAGTGAGAGGGTAGAGGACTTTGGTCTTTTGAATTACACCGAACAGGAATTATAAGGATCATAATTTCAAATATCAGATGTTACATTTTACAATACATTTCTTAGCCAGGTCTACAAAGGCATTTAGAGGTTCCAAAAATCTAAATAAAATTTCTAACAGTCTTTGACAGTCTGCTGTGGCAGCTCCTACAAGTTGTCTTCTTCTCATTTTCACATCATACTCCTTATCACCTTTAAAAATTGAAAGAAAACAATAAATTAGGTGCTATCTGGGAGCCATTGTGAATGACTCACTTGTCTTGTGTATGCAAATTGTAAACAGATCTACCTGTGTTACTGTCCAACAGGACAAACAAAATGCCCTTGTACAGTGTTGACCTACTGTTAAAACCATGAAATATAAACAAACTTTGAGGAAGAAAATGAACATTGTCTGAAACTCTCAGCCTGTAATAGCATGCAGAGCTTGAAATCTTTAGGACCTGAATTAGCAATAGTTTCATTTGTTTATGTATTAAATATTACAGGGGTGTCAGCTAATTTGTCCTTGCACACAGGAAGGGCAACTATACATAAAAATCACTTATCCGAGTCTCATTATGAAATATTTTAAAGAACTTCAAAGGGTCTTCAGCTTACTGAAATGAACTCATTACAGAAATGGTGTCAGACTCCCTTGGAATGAGAGCTCCTTCAAATATCCAAGGTGTTATTCATAAAATTTGTTATTTCACTATACATAAATCTCTAGAAATAAATCACCCATTACTTCAGCTCAAAAGTCTGTTTTTTATTGCTCCTTTTCCTCTCCTCACATAAAGTTACCATAATCCTCTAAGTAGTTATGTATTGTTTTTGCCATATGTTGAGCAATATCAACCCTAAGCCACTGAGTTTTCTCCATTTCTTTTTAAAAAATATAAGATTAATTTTATAAGCATTCAAAGAGGGCTCTTTTGTAATGTTCAGTCATAGTCCTGCAGGGATTTTTGAAAAAACCTGGGAGGACTGGTTCTCCAAATGCCAATGAACTTCAATGAAAATAGACTACATAACATAGGCCATTTGAGAATCTTTGCTTTAATTATACCTGCAGTCACAGATGAAATATCTTATGCATAACAGCACACACACACACACACACACACACAAAAGCCTTGAGAATAATTAAAAAAGAACTGAAACTTTAAATCTTATATGTGATATTGTGTATGGGCTGAAAGTGATGAAAATTTACATCAGCAAAAGGCACTTGGGTAGTACTTGTTTTGTTAGTGCTGCTTCAGGATCACAAATTAAGGTTTTTCCTTCAACATTTTCCGTCTTATCCCTTTTCCTTTTCCTATACTCCCAGCTTTCATACAGAACCAGATTCCTAGGATATGGTCAGTAGAAAGATTCACCTCTACTAGGATTTTTCACCTATGAAGATGTTTTGTCTGCACCCATTAACTGTTTAAAAGTGGCAGAAATGTCTTTACAGAGAAGGCTATAATAGATTCAGTCCCCTATAGAGCTGACAGAGACCTCATCATCAAAGGAGGCAGAGTTAGAGAACACACTAAATAAAATGCTACCCAATTTAGCAGACAGATGGCTGGGATAAATATCTGACGAGGTGTTTCCGAGCCCTGTGATTCCATGATTTGTTGAGACAGACAGGTTGTCATGTCAAGAATGTGAATGAATGCAGACTTCTCATAAATACTGACTTTAAATGATATTTGGCCTCGACAGCTACTGTTTCTCTTTTACACAGGTGACTATTAACACTGCTGTTGACCTCCTCTGTTCCCCATGGAGAGTCTGCTCAGGAAGTCACTGATGTTTCCCCATGCTGAGAAGGAGGGAGGAAGTGCACTTTTCCTAAGCGCTGTGGGCAGGGAGGAGGAAAGAGAGACAAAGAGTCCTCTGGGAGCATCAAAAATACCTAGAATGCTCCAGCTCCTTTTAATCACTGAATAGAAATGACCTAAAGATGACCTTAATGATAATCTATCTTCGAAAAAGACAAAAAAGAACTGGGGGAAGTGGCATCACTCAGATAAACTCTTCCCCCTTACAATGGCTGGACAATAGAATTTAAAGATATGAGCAGTGATGGTAAAGGTGGCAGATTTCCAATATTGATGTTGACAGTTTATCCTGAAAAGCTGACATTTTTAAACTGGTACTGAATCTTTTCTGTTTCTGTATGACAGTATTTCACTGCTTTTGTGGAAGCAGTTCCCTAACAGGCTTTCTCTTTGCTGTCTATTACACATTGAGTGCTAGATTTGGTTTCTAATAGTTCCTTTTCATCTAGCTGCCTATTGCTGACTGTGGAAAGTGTAGGTTTGGCTCCACTGATGGCTCTCTGTAATGGCTGTGATTACACCCTCTGCATCTTCTTCACAGTGCCAGCCTTTCAACTGAACAGCATTTTATGCCTGGATAAGACTCAAAGAGCAGCTTAATATCAGGGTTCTCTGGAGCTATAATAACTGGTTCAAGATCGAACAGATAAAACCACATCAATATTTCTGTATGGCCCATGAAGTAAAACATATCAATCCCACATATGTCTTCCTGCAAGTTAAAGCTGCATTTTAGGATAGCTCAGGAGAAGAGGAATGAGAATAAACCAACATCATCTGAACTTCCAGAGGATGGAGAGCACATATTGTGACCTGTCACCTGCTTGCTTGTGCTGGGGGGACAGGCTCTTTACGTCAGACCCAACAGATCACTTTGCAAGTCATCGTTTTGAGGCAGGAGAAAGTGCAGTTTTGCAAAATATTTCAGACTGGATGAGCACTAGTCTTTCCAGAGACTCTACTGAAAGGTTTCTGTGAATTCAATCAGGACAGTGACTTTACAGTAAGGCCTGGGGAGAGGCTGAACATGACAGACAAATTGCAAGAGAAATTTACTCTTCAGTTTTGCAGTTCAAGAATGTTAAGAAAACAGGTCCCAACCGCAAAATACAGAAGAAAATTAAATGATGGTTTATCATTTACTATTGACACTTTGGATTTTGCATTTGAAAAACTTTTTATATGCATAAGTAAACTTTAAAAAGGGGTGTCCAAAGTAGGGTGAGAAAAAGTGGTGTAGAGTTTGTCGGGAGAAATGTTGAAGGAGAAGGAGTGGCCCCTCCGTGCGCTCATCCCAGAGCAGAGGAGCTGAGGGGAGGCCTGATGGCAGCTGCAGCTCCTCACAGGGAGCGGAGGAGCAGCGCTGGGCTCTGCTCTGTGTGACAGCAACAGAGCCCGAGGGAACGGCATGGAGCTGTCAGGGGAGGGGCAGCTGGTGGTCTGAGAAAGGGTCTGCACCACAGGGCGGTGGGCATGGAAAGGGATGCCCAGAGCAGTGGGCACAGCCTTGAGCTGCTGGAGAACAAAACCATTTGGACAGTGCGCCCAGACACAGAGTTTGGATTTTGGGTGGTGCTATGTGGAGTCAGATGTGCTTGATGATTCCTGTGGGTCTCTTTCATCTTGGGATATTCCATGATTCATTTCATGATTTTCTGACTTCTTTAACTTAACTTCAAGTCTGTTGTATTTTCCTGATTCATAACTAAGAAACAGCTTTTAAAAAATGCTAAATTTTGCAAGGACTTTTCATGAATGAAGAATGAATGATGACAGCGCTGGGCCATTTTTCTCACATCAGTCTTTTAGACCACGTTGTCCACAGAACTGGCCTCCTACAGGCTGTGTCTCCATCAGAATAGCATGTGGACGAGTATGAGACACAAGACGGTGTCTGGAGGGTAAAGCAATTGGTGCTGAGAACCAGTTCTCACAGTGTACGTTCAATAGTTCTGTATGTGTATTTGCTTTTTCACTTCAGACTGCCTCCCATCTGTGTGTTTGTGGTTAAAGATCAATAGGTGCACATCTGGAGCACATATTCCAGCTTAGTTTCATGTGAAAGGAATCCAGTTTGCTTAGTCTGAGACTGCTCCACAAAGCAAAACAAATTGCAAGTAGGAGTTTATTTGGTAACATACACTCCTGCTCTGAATTAAGGTACAAACATAGATGTACCCTTAACATTCAAGATGCTTTTCTCTGAACAGCTTGAATTTGCAGAAGTACTGATGCAGTCCATAGGACACTGGGTTCTGTTAAATAGCCAGCTTCATCGGAATGACTCTGTTCTTAGCCTTCTTCAACAAAACAGTTTGTTGGAAGGGATTTTATAAAATACCAAGCACAACTGTGGAGAAAGAAAATTCCGGATATTCATAAGACAAAGCTGCAGGTGTTTTATAGGTACACCTTCAAGACACATATTTTATGTAAGTTTAAGCTTGCCTCCAAATAATGAATCTTAGCATTCTGTTTCAAATTTTAAATCTTCTTGCATCTTTGCAAGGCAAAAACGAAGCTGAAATAGCTATTGGTGTGTGGAACCACAGAGGAGTGCTGTGATTGTTCAGCAGAGCCAACATTATCCACTTGCTTTTCCACCTGCCACCAGCAAAGACCTGCAATCTGAGAACAGATGGAGAGCGCTACTCAAGTTGTTCCCCTCCCAGGCTGATCTCCTCCCTCAGGTTTGCTATCTCACTGAGGCAGGCACTTAGTGTGTAACTGCCATCAGGGAGATCAGGAGTGACAGGCACAAATTTCCAAGTGGGTTTTAAGCAGAATGGGCTTTGAATTTTCATTTTTCTTCTTCTCCCTTTCTTTTCTTTTCCTTTTTAGAGGGGATCTGGCAACCTTACAGGAGCTGAAGCCTGAGAAGTAGTGTGTCAGTGGAAGTGTTCCCATGAAAACATATCGGTGTTATGTGTCTAGTTCTCAGAACTCCAGTGCCCCCCTTTGCATCCACCATCAGCAACGCAATCATTCAAATAAGCTGAAATCAATCATATAATGAGTCCCACCATATGATAGTTATCATTGAGGGGAATGAATAAATCATTGTGCCTTTGACAGGGTATTTATGCCATAAATTGACCTAGGAAGTGGCATGGCAACACTTTGATAGTTATGGCTGTGAAAGTGACAATTTAGGAATGAATGCATCTTTGTACTTGTACCAGTTCAAATCTTGGCACTTGTTGAAACTAAAACTGCACAGGAAAAAAATCCTGCAGCTAATAGAGATGCTGGAAGCAAAACCGAGTGCTGTCATAGAAGAATGCAGAAGAGCCTGATATGTCACCCCCCTGCCAGGAGGAAACATACCTGGGAGCAACAGGAAATTGATAAGCTCCTTTCTCTTCAGAGGCAGAGCAAAGCTTGCAGGTCTGAAGGGAGAGCCATCAGCAGTATCCACCTTTCAACACTGAGCCACACTCTGTAGCAATGAGTGCTCTCAAACTGATCGCAGCCCTCATTTGGGCATTTCTCCATTTCTTGCAGTTATCTGTTCATACACAGCAGGTTTCTCACCTCTAATTAATATTTTCATAAATAATGTAGTCAGAAAATGCATCAATTTGTTGTAAATGGCCAAGTCTGTCCTTTCTGGCCAGTATCAACTAAACCTGACTATTATGAAGGGTCAGAGGCAAGGTTTATTCGCTCAAAATAAACTGTAATTTAAATTGAACCTAGCTCTCTATTGCTTAGGATTTGGCTGTTCTTTTGTATCTACCACCTGCAAGCTTTAGATCCTGAACATTATGCTATTGAAAACATCAAACATTGAGTGACATCAACCATGCAAAGCCATATTCTTACTGTAATGCTACATGCATTATTTTTAAGAGTGCACTACAGGTGTCAATAAAGTATTATTACATTTTTAGGGCTTTTGGAAACTAAGGGCAGGATAAGTACTTGTGAGGAATAAGGGAAATGGTAGATTAAAAAAAGAAACTATGTATTTATCACCTACCTACTACAGTATGTGCACAAAATCTTATATATTATACACATGTAAATAGAAATAAAATATAAGGTATGTTAAAATAGTAGGTAAATAAAATATAAAATATAAAAAAATACAAAAAGAGGTGTATGTGTGTACATATATATATTCATATACATACATACATACATATATGCACACATATACATATGTATATTCTTTCTCTTTAATGCTCTGGAACCTCCTATTGAACTCTAATAATTCTGCTTGCAAATGTATATAGTTGGTACTCTATATACGGTTCAAAGAATTCAGGTGACATACATCAATATTGCTATTTCCATTTATCAAAAGATAACACTGAGGCATAGGACTAGATTATAACATGGGATATCTGTGTTTTAGCACTAAGTTTAGAGATACCTTCAGAGCCATCAAATCTAGTCCCTTGACCTCACAGATAAGAGCACTGGAGACTGGAATTCCTGAACTGATCTGTTTCTATCTGGAAAGTAGTTGGGATGTTTTGTCTACACGGGTCCATTGGAAGATTGTTCTCAAGCCATACAGCTCTGACATCTGCAAGTGTTTTTAAATTTCTATTCTTAAGTATATTCATAGATAATTTACAGCCTTTCGTTCTTGCATCATTATTATTCTTTAGTTAAATGCTTTTCCTCTTTTCTGATGCTTACTCTATTGGCATATCTGTAGAGCACAGTAATTCCCTCCCTCAACTTTGTTTTTTCTTGGCTAAACAAACAGAGCTCTTCATCTTTTCTTGCAAAATAGGCTGCCCTTTCCTTCGATTACTGTAGAAAAACTTCTCTGTAACTACTAAAATTTGAATCCAACTCATTTTAACACCACTCCATCACAGAAGATTCTTGTTCAAAAGCATTCCAGTTTCCATCACTACTGGAAACACATAGCCTAACAGCTAGAATAATGCAATTTTTTTCTTTGCTACATCATAATAGTAACTTAGAGTCTTTACATACTACTCTCCCTTCTACATCCTTCCTTCTATCAGAGTGGTATTGCATCATCTATGCTTCTAGTAGGTATGATTCCTCTCTATACAGAAAATAACTTCTTTTTAGTAGATATTGTTTACATAGTGTACTTTCTTAGCTGGATACTCTTTTCAAAGAAGGTCAGTGTATTAGGCACTATATCTGAATTTTGACTCCTTTTGCATTATCTCCAAGTCTTTCTTGAAAGACTTTCTTCGAAGCTATATTGAGAATTCAGAGTATTCTTTAAAGGGCTTCCCATGTGTTCTTCTGTTGAAGAACAGCCTCCTTCAGCCTCCAGTACAGGAACTTTTTCTTTCTCTAAACCTCTCTCATCTCTGTGAATGCCTTAGGAGTAACTTCGCTTCAATTCCCATTTTTCCTTGATTTAATGGCTAGAGTCAGTTCTTAACTTCTTGACTACCAGACTTGTTAATTTTCAATATTTTCAATATTTTCAATTTTCAGTACCCTACCTACAAAACTGATAAATAAGTGCATAGGAGGTTCTATAGCTGATCTACTGATAGTAGTTTGTACCTTGATTAGCATGACCTTCTTCATGATCAAACTGGATGCTCATCTTGTGTCCACAAATGAAGTAATTGGATCGTGTAATTTCTTAGGCTGAACTGACTTTCCAGCTGAGTATAATTGAGTGAATGTGAGTCTTTGTATCATTTGCAGATCTTATGGACTTCAACAAAAACTACAAACACCTGATTTTGAAATAATTCTAGTTTTATTCTCTCTCTAATATACCTCATGTTCTCAAATAACTTGTCTTTAGAATGGGTAAAGCCCTCATTCAGGTTTGTTTTAAGCTTTCTGTTTTTAATGTTTATTCTCTGGTCCAACTAAGCAAACCATACCCTGGCGCATTAAGTGTTGCAAAGGTGCTTAGAAATTCCACAGGTGTGTAAAAAGTCTAGAAGAACCATTCCTGTGAATCACTGTGTTCTTTTTTGACCTTTCCTCTGCATGTTTGTTAATTTCTACCATCTCACTGCCCAAACGGAATCCCACCCATGTCCATTCAAAGATGTGAAGAAGCTTGTTTAGTTTCCTGTGATGGAATCGGTTTTGGACATCATATCAGTTGATACTTGCGTGATGGTTAAACAACATATATCCACTGCCTTCTCGTTAACAATGGGAAGGCAGTGAGGGACAGCCATGTTTATCATGGAGATAAAAGATCTTCACCTCTAAATCCAAAGATAAGTTGTTTGCTGGTGTTGCCTGTTCTGGAGCTGCTGAGAATTGTATGGTCTTTAGCTTTTGTCAGAGCAATTCTGATGGAGTCATAACTAGTGTTCTAATTGCCCTGACCTCATCTAGCCATAGCAAAGAAAAAGGAGACTTGGTCTGGTGAAGCACTCTTGTGCTGTAGATCAGCTTAGCACCCACATTTTGACTCTTTTGATTTTATCATAAAAAGAAACCATGAAGCAATGATAAGAAAGTTTTAAAGCACTGGCTTCCTGGTTGGAGCACTTTCTTCCATGCAGAGAAAGTGTAAGGCCAGACTCCTATCATTTTATACACAGCAGACTTCAAAAAACAATTAAGATTCAAGTCCTACAGACTCCAATCACTCCTTGTCTAACTTCAGTTCTATGCCAGAGTAATTTCACTGAAATCAGGTGAATTACTTCAGTATTATGCAGCATGAGTAACTCCTTCGCTTTAAATGGAATTACACTGGCATGAAAGCAGTGTAACGTGGGTGACATGAATCAGGCCTCGTGTTTGCTGTGGCCTTGAATGCACTACTGTTGAGAGGACCTTTGGAGCAGGGCCCAAAGCACTCACAAAGGGAGCTCCTGCTGTTATCCCAACCCATAGGCAGCTCCCTGAACAAAGACCAATTATCTGAGCTTTGTGTGAAGGGGGTAGGGGACATGAACCAATATTCATAAATTAGGCAAGCCTGGTGTTTTAGTAAACTGGAGGGCCTTCGTTAAAATTGAAGTCTGTCTTCATTCCTTCTGTGAATCTTAATTTCCTTTTCTTTTGATATTTGTTAGTTTTCATCTGTATGTTATGATGTACTTCACAAATGAGATGAAATATCACTATTCTTCTTTTACAAAGGTGGAAACCAAAGCATAAAGTAGTAAAATGACTTACCCAAGAGAATAGTCCTGAGGTCAGTGGCTAGCTAAGACAGGGCTTTGCCCACATGCTGCCTCCTATTAGCAATTCTACACACTCCTTCAAGTGGCGTGAAATAAAAAGAATGGAAATTAGAGTTTTCAAAGGCTTTCTTGCACTACACCTTAAAAAAGCATCTGGTTTTTTTTTTCGTTTTTTATAAAAGAATGCATAACCATAATATTTCCATACCACTTAATCGTGATTTAAATCTATATGTTAGAATGTAGAGAATTCAGTCAGACAATTATGAAATATTTAAGATAATTTGTTTAGTACAAAAAGGCCAATTAAAGATGGAAAGAAACTTCAGTAGGAATTTTGATAATGTCATTATATACAGTATAATAACAAGATCATTATAAATTGTAAATATCATGTCATTATCCATTGTAATTATCTGATTGTGTTCACTTACATTAACTTTGTAATTGGATGTAATTTCACACTTATCAAGTATAACAGTTTTTAACACGCATGGCAGTACAGCTCCGTCTTTCAGTGTGCCCCTAGCTTGATCCCTGGAAACAGGAGGAGGGAGAAGTTCTGAGCAAGATGTTCTGATGCAGGACAGCAACAGTCTGTTTCCATGTAAGAGGGAGAAGGAAAAAAAAAAAAAAAAAAAGGGGAAAGAAAAGAAAAAAAAAAAAGATTTTATCTATTATCCTTAGCCAGGAGGATGGGAGCATTAAGGACTAACTCAAGGAAAACAGAGGTAAAGGGAAATGTGAAACTTAAGAAAAACAGAAATTACAGTAAAGCAGAGAAGTCATTTTAAGACAGGGCTAAGCCTACATTGAATTATCTAGAGGGAAAAAAAATTTACTTATGAATGTATTTTTATAGAATGTAAAACTGTATATAAAGGAATAGTGCCAACTTTCCTTTAATCATAAATTTCCCTGATTCTTTGTCTTGTCTGAATAGAATTTGCAATTAATTTTCTACTTTCGTTGAGGTACCTCATCACTATATCAAAATCTCAGTTCAGACAGCGTCTGGATGGTTACAGTGGTGCAGAGGCTATAAACATCCATACTGGGTGAGCCTATGGGACCCACACATCTAGGACCCTGTTTCCAACAGCAGCTGTCTTCCTGAACCTCCTACAAGTGACACTATTTTTAGTCAAGTTCTCCCTCTCAGTGGCCCACCAAGTAACCAAGACCACCTCATATCCTTCTCCTGGGCCCAGCCAATCTGGGTTTTCAAGCAAGAGGAACGTAGAGGGAAACAATACTGGGTGAAACATCCATTTTTGTCCATTCTTCAACCATCCTTCTGGGAAGGTCAAGGCATGTCAACAAAAATGCTGGGAGTTGTCAGGGCACTCGACATCCCTTGTACTTCCTCAGTCTTGTGTTTTTGATCCTATGGCTTTCAATTCCCTTCCTTTTTCTCATCTGTCATTCACTCTGTTTTTTCCTTGTTTACCTTTTCCCTTAGGCATTTCTTCCAACAGCCAAGAGAGGCTTTAGGAAGAAGTACAGGGCCCATCATCTCACACTTCTCAGAAATCATAGGCTCAGGGAGAGTCAGAAGAGTCATCCTCAAATGTGTTTCCCTCTGAAAAATTATTCTCTCATGATCTTGTACAATACTTGAAGTCAAGAAGCATTTGCATAACCACATCTTCCAGCAGTACATCACTTTTACTTTACTGCATGGAAATGAATTTTCTTCTTGCTTACTTTGAACATATTCTCTGACCTCCTAGCTGTTTCCTCCTAGTTTCTGAATGTAGAGAAATGGAGAATAAGCATTTTCTATTCAGTTTCTATATTCTACTTAGGATCTACAAACCTCTTCAGTCATCTTTTTCAAGAAAAGGGGCTCTTAGTGTATTTAACCTCTCCTTATATAGAACCATATTCCTGTCATCTCTGCCCATCTTCTCTCTCTCTTCCTTCATCCTACAAGATCCTTCAGGAAAGCAGTTCTTCACTGCTCGTACATCTGAGTAAGGAAGTTCTGTTTCTTCATTTGGCTTCCCTGTTCATTTCTCTAACACCTTGCAACAGTATTAAAAATTTTGTCCATTCAAAAATGTATTGTAATCTTCAAATAAAAAATTCCCTTCATAAGTGAAGAAACTTATTTGCCTAAGTGAACCGTGTGGGAATTTGCCATGTGTTGACTGTCTTTCAAAGTTAGAAGGTGAGGAGATTCAGGTTGCCTATATGGAGACCTGGAGAGAGTCTATGATATAGCCTGATCTTTACTACTACCCAAGGGCACCTCTGCACCTTATTCTGTACTCTCAGTGATTTTATAAACACTACTTCTTCCTTAGCACAGTTGTCTTCAAATTCCATTCAAGTTAAAGGTGAGTGAATCTCTTGTAGATGATGCAGGTTGAGACTCATTGTACCTCTGGAAATGAAATCTCTTTATAACATTCCAGTCCAAAGCAATTATGCTGAGTATTGAGCATACAAATCTGAATTGTCTCACTGAAGTCAGTTACACAGCAAAATTACTAAAGGAAAGCACACACTTCAGTGGTTTGGTAGAGCAAGTCTAGAGCCTATACAGGCTGATGATATCAGCTAATGTGTCAGTTCTGGAAAAATTTGCCAACACACCAGTCTAGGAGCTTTCTTGTTATTTTTTCAAATGAAATTAAAATGCACTGATTGATTATGTGAATCATTTCCCTCTCCTTGCTTTGGATTACACATTCTTGTTGTTTTTTTTTTCTCTCACCTCACATTTTCCACTCTCTTGATGGCAAAGATAACATCAGAGTAGACAGAACATGTCCAAGATTTCACTAAGTGATATTTCTGAAGCATAGCAGGTGCAGATGAGGAAAATGATCAGCCAGTTTTTAAGAAGTCAGATGGCATTGTGCAGCAAACAGAAGGCAAAATACTGATTTCAAAACACAAAATCAGGTCCTTTTACTTATGTACAATGCACCAATTCACAGCATTTCAAATGACTGCTACAGAAATGCATATATTTCATCATAGTTTAATTTTCCAAGAGCTGCAATACCTAAATCAAGAGAGATGTGAAGGTGACATACATGTTCAGAAGAGTCACCTCGAGAGTTTTTACATGGAAGATATCAAAGATGCATTTTATGTTATTCAGTAAGAAATTTGATCATGAACTTTATTTTTGCAGTATTATCTCTATCTGTAAGGAAAAAAACCCAACAGCAACAAAAACAAAAAGGTTTTATATATAGCATTGTATGCCATAACACAAGCCTTTTTTATCTCCTGTTCCTTACTGGAGTTCTCTGTCTCCCTGTGAAATTAGTAAAGCACAGAGAAATGTGGTATCAATGAGGTGTATATAATACAGGTGTGTTAAAATGACCATGTCAGTAACAGTGAAATATCAAGGTTGTAGCTCCTCTAAGTCCCTATACCATAACTGTTTTATAGAAATCACATGTTTAAAGAATTGCCAGTGAGATCACTCAAAGTTCTAAAATTTTCACACAAGTCTTTGTTCTTCAGTTCATATAAGGCCACACGCTATCTCCCAATTAACTATTTTGAAAGATTTTTGACTAAACAGCTGACTTTTAAAAAGAATACCTAACCCTGCATTGCTCTCCAGTGTAATGGGTATGAGGAAACCCAACTTAGCTGCATATACACATGAATGAATACATATGGTAGGTTTCTAGTTAGATCCTCAAGACATAAATGCCCTTAGAAGAAACGATGACAATTACAACAAGAGAGCTACAAGTCCTAAAATGCTGTTATAGTTTGAGAGGTTGTAATTTTGTCCAAATAACTGTAAGGTTCACTACCACAACAAAGTAGACTTATAACAACTGAATATTAGCAAGGAGATTGTACCATAGCAATGCCAATAGCAAACCTACTGCTGTCATCAGTAGACGCAGGGCCTCAGACAGGATTTTGTAACTTGCTTATTCTACTTATGGTGCATTTTTTTTAAACGAGATAATTAGTCAGGTTTCTCTCCTGGTGCTAATTCCCAGTGTTGAGGCAATTGTAATCCAAGAAAGGATATGTTTTCTGCTAATTAATTATCATGGTTAAAATGGAGCTGCTGTGCTTGACAGAGCTGCAAGCAGCATCAGTCAGGCCTCTATACAACAAGCAACATCTCTTGAAATGACTTGGCACAAAATAAAATGTAACTGCAAACTGTCCAATCTCCCACATCCCTCAGGCAGCTCCTCACAGCTGAACCTGTCTTCAACATCGGCCAGATCTGCTCCAGTGTTACCATCTCTGCCAGCTCCACAGTCTTCATCTGTGCCCTGCCTCTGAAAAACGTTTATCCCAAACAGGCCATTTTTTCACCGTGAAACCCTGGAGGTAGATCTCATTCTTCTTGGAGATAAACAAAAATAGTTACCAATAGCATCACTGTGAACCCCGTCGTGCCTAGCTGCAGACTTACTGTCCAATGTGTACTTAATATTACAGTTGTTCCTTCCTGAGCAAAGTGGGTGGAGATTACTGTCTTTGAGATAACACTGCAGAAGTCCAAGGGAAGGAGAGAGAAAACTATTGTTGCAACAAATAATCCCAGTAATAACAGTGTCTTGGTTCAGGAGACCACATACACACATAAGCATTTAAAATCCGGTCTTGTGACAGTACCTTGATGACAGAAGGTCTCCAAAACTGAACCAAATACATTTTTCTTCTCATTCAGTTAGTTTAGTTTTTGGTTTATTGGTTTGGGTTTTGTTTGTTGCAGTTTTTGGTTTTTTTTTTTAAATCATTATTTCTTCTTTTTCCTTTTGGTGAGCCAAGTAAGGATCCTTTTTGTTTTTCCTTGCCTGTATGAATTGTTTCTCTCCACCACTTGGTAGGCCCCAAGGAGACTGGCAGACTTGACAATTTTACTGCCAGTTTTCTTCCACAGCTTCAAGCAAGGCTTCCTCTAGTGTTTAACGTTCCAATCCCAAGAAGTGCTGTTCAAGGATAAGTAATGTGGGAGTCAGGCATGTTTCTACCTGTCAGACCCACAAGCTTCTTGGCAGCTACATTCCCTGGCAAGATCAGAGATTATTGCATTCACAGGGAAAACACACAAAAGGCGACATTCAGCAGAGCATTCACTTTCTTAACTTTCAAAAAGAAACTGGCAGAGAGCCTTCTGCTTCAGGAAGCTGTCCCAGTTCCTCATCTGAAGATTTAAATACTGGCAAGCTTAAAATAGATTAGATATAGTGTGCACATTCACATGCATACCTAGGTATGTCTTCACTCAGAGATATGAGAACACTTTTAACGAAAATGTTGCTTTTCATTTCCTTCTGACACTTTCAATAGGCCAGTTCAAGCATCAGATCCCATTGACTATGCATCATGTCAGGAACACAAATAAAATTCTAGCGGAGAAGGGCCAGTATCCAGAACAGGAATCATGGGATCAAAACCATATTGCTTCAGTCTTCACCAAGTCCAAGGATGTTCTCTCATGCAGATATGATGCTGTTAGAGTTTTTCTTCTTTCCTAATGGTTAAGAATTTGTCAGAACTGGACAGGAAAAAGAAGAAACTTCCTCTTGGAGGATTTTCCTTAGCCAACCCTCTACCATTCCCACTAGAAATTTCTAAATTGACTCAGCATCAACAGCTTCTGCAGTTATCACTTTCCTTCTGACTCTAAGCAGTTTTCTTGTAGTCTATGTACTTGGAGTCATGAGATAACTTGAGAATCTCATTTTATCTAATGAGATATCTATCTAATCTAATACCTGTTATCCATTATAATGTCTATTATCTAATCTGTATTATCTTATTATCTAATTTATCTAATTAACACCTAATCTAGGTCCCTGACAATTCCAGACATTCTGTGATTCTATGATTTTGCAATTGTCTGATAGTAAGAGAGAAGAATGTATAGAAATTCAAGAAAGAAAAAGCAACACTCAAAAAGAAAATTTTAGCCGAATAACATTACTCTCCATCTCGGGAGTCCTCTAGAGCTTACAGTTTAGTTTCAGCTGCAGTGTATTTGGATAGATAGCAAATTTTGGTTACCTTTTGTCAGCAAGGTTGGCAGTACTAGAAAGAGTGTCCCAGACTTTGCCTTACTGAATGAAAGCTGGAATAAAGACAAGATACGGAATACAGCTGTCCTGTTTCCAGTAGGAAAACTTTATTCCCCCCACCCCCACCTTTTTTTTTTTTTCCCAGATGTTTGACATGCAAAACAGGCAAACTAAGGGGGAAGATATGAAATGAAAAAGCACTTTATGCACAGTATTTTTCTCTCACAGTGAACAGAAAAATAGTACTAACAAATATTTAAAATGGGTATCTGTTTTTTAGAACTCATGGTAGAAGCAAACAAATTCTTGCAGACATATCTTTTCTGTGTAAAAATGAATTATATTGGCATTTTCTGCTTCAACAGTGCAATCTTTTTCATATTTTAAAGACATGTCAACAAGCAGAAGCTGCACTTAAACATTTTAGTATTCAGCGCAATGACATAACTGGTGCTAGATATATTTGTCGTTACTCTAAAAAATGCATTTGTGTATAGAGTTCATAAATATATGTGCCAGTACTTCCCATATGCTACCTAAAATGACACATAATGCACTTTTTAGTATTAAAAAAGTAAATGCACTTTAGCTTGAAGAAAATTGCCAAGTTGGTTACTGTCCTTTCCTCCCTGCTCTGTTCATTTCTCCTCTTTCAATATGAAAAAGATAAAATCTTTAAAATTCTACATTTTTGCTGTGGGAAGAGACCAAAGCAAAAGCAATAAGCTCTGCAGGAGAAAAGGAAGAATAAAGAGTAGGACTGTCAACTTGAAATTAAAAACTGCGAGTTTTTATGTAATGGCTATTCATCTTCAGAGCATCTTCTGAGGTCTGTTTCCCATTGCTAATGCCAGGAGCTGCCTAAATATCATGTAGGTAGATGTGTTTTTTAAGAACTGCACCTTCATAGACAGATATTGCTATCTGTCCATTATAGTTGCTCCTTGGACCCAATGACAAGTGCATATATAACAAATTGTATAGCAGACATAACTCCACTTTATAGTTTACAGCAGATTTGTTTACAGTGCTTTGCCTGCATAAAATACTCATGAAATGGATATAATATCTTCTCAGCTGAAGATTACTTTGGAAGTGGCTTGTGGGTGCCACATGATTTTATTAAAGGAAAAAAAGGTCTGGATTTGTCCACAGAATAAGGTAATTCTGTTATGAATTAAAAGGGAAACTGACTTAACTCTTTCAAATGACAGTTCAGTTACCGTTCCTATATAGAAGGTTGTCTGCCACCTAAACAACAATTACAAGGCCATAAAGGTGATGTTGGGGATGATTACCTGGAAAGAATCACCAGGAAAAAACAGTGGAAAAGACCTGTAAGGAGGGTAGGAAATGAGAAGAAAATAAGCACCCAGCATATCACTAAAAGTGCCCACTGTTATCTTTGAAATACTGGGTAGAAGTAGATAAAGTACATGATCACTGAAGTTGACAGTGTTTTAGATTGATTTGAGCTGGAAAGGACCCCATCTAGTCCAACTTTCCTGCAACAAAAAGGGTCATCAACAGCTCTGTAAGGCTGCTCAGAGCACTGTCCAGCCTGAGCCTGACTGTCTTCAGGAATGGGACATCTACCAACTTCTCTAGGCTACCTGTGCCAGTACAGACCACTTTTACTGTAAAATACTTCTTCCTTCTATCCATCCTAAATCTCTATAACTGTATTGCTCCCAGTACAAGGAGGGGTTCCTAGAGAAAGCACAAAAATCACTCATAGGGTGAAAAACATCTCAGAAGTGAGGTTCTCCATACAAACAGGTCTTGAATATGCCTTTCTGAACAAGGTGTAGTTCCTACTGACTCCCCCAGGAGCAGTGACTGTGCAACAGGCACAGGTCATGTGTCAGGGATAGGAAAGAAGGGCAAACAAAAGAGAAAGTATGTCTGCTGGGAAACTATCCTTCAGGTGTCTGCAGCACCTAGGGGAAAAGAAAAGCAAACAAACCATGAAACTGATGATTAGCTGAACCAGTTATTGACTGAGAATAATATACCTCTTTATTTTTATCCTCACTGTCCACAGTTTTATAGTTAGAGGCACAACTGAAGGATTCAGGAGAGACCTACTGCTCTGTCCCTAGGATGTGGATGGGTAAATTCCAGTGTAAATCAAGCTTGGCAGGATGAGCTTTACTCATCAAAAGCTAGAAGGGTGTTACTTCTGCAAGCTTTGTGCATGTGAGAGAGAGAGACGACTAACTTGTGTAGCCAGTGTGTATGCATGTGTGCAAGATGGCAACAGCAAGGGATGTAGCATCACAACACTTGCTGCTGTCTCTTGGCTGGGTAGCAGTGGTACAGAAACTGAGAAATCACTTGTCACAAGGATAAAAGCCAAGTACACCTCTCTGGGTGAGATGCATCCTGACACTCTCCTGTGACTGACACATTTGAACTACTAATATACTCTCTTTAAATGCTTTTTTTGACAGCTAGCAGTCACTTTTTTTTTCTTAGTATTTCCACTTGCTCATGCTGACATTTATGCCTTCATTGCTATCACATTCCTTGGTAAGGAATATGGGGCAGGAATGGACTTCAATAGTGGTTCCATGCCACAACTTTAGGAGAAAAAAAAATAAAAAAGAATGAGAAAATGTTACTGTTCCCTGGTATCTCTCTCTCTCTTTTTTTTTCTTCCCCCCCCCTCCCCTCCCCAAATGCCATACAGTCAGCTGGCCAGCAGGAACTTCATTTGTAACTGTCAATTTAACAGTTCATTTATTTCATTGAAGCAGTGAGACACAACAGGGGTGTGGTAACCATGAAATAATCACACCTCTGGGGTCTTATGAGGCAAGGAGAAACAGCCAGTTCTCTCTAATCCCACAGGGATGTGATTAGTGCTCCTGATAACTACAGCCAAGGAGGTTATGAGATAAATTGTTCATTTCATTTTTCTGGAAAAAGAATTAAAGTAAAATGTGTAACCAGCCTCATTTGAGTTCTGTAATTCATCTTGATTATAGACATATCTGATAATGAATATTGATTCATATACCTTTGTCTATTTTAAAATGTTTGACAGATAATCGGATGAATGTTTGGATCTAGAATTTTACTACTCATAGCACTTATAGCATATAGCTGCCTGTCTGTCTACAAGTCTTGCAGGTAGGAATCCATCATCATGAAATTCTAGAGTTCATCTAGGTGTCTATGCTGTCCTTACACACATATTAACTGGATCCCAGTAGTAAAGACACTGACATTTTCTTAGCAGTTGTAAGTAACCCTGCTGTTTCATTAAAGGCTTGTGTTATATCTATGTCTGCTATGAAAAATCCATTCATCTCTTATACGAAGCATTCACTAGAAGAGTGTAATAGGTATTTGACTGGCAGGCAACTGTATCACAGAGAATAGAAATTACAGAATTAATGATCTCGTCCATTAGGTTATATTGCTCATATTCCTCTTCTAGTGTTGTTCTCTGTAGTGTACTTTGTCCTATCAAGCTTTAAAAGATTCACTGAAGAGCACCAATTTATTTTTTAAAGTGAAGTATTTTTAAGGAACAATTTTTATGATTGTTCTGAAGGCTACAGCAGTATTCTTTGATCACTGGCACTGGGATATGAAAGAGCCCGTGACAACGTTGTGTCAATTGTCCCACTTCCTGCTTCTTTCTCCTTCTCCTAAAGTCCTGACTAAATGAATGATGTTACTTCAAAGATCTTCTCTACTTCTATCCGTAGACAGTGCCTTAGGGAGTCTGAACATACAGTACAGGTATGAGTACCAGTATCAATCATAATGCAGGTGCCATGAACTCTTCTGAGGACGAGGGTGTGTGTTTGGATTTACAAAGGGGAATGTAAAATAAAACTGACAAAGACAAAATGTATCTGTGTCTACTTAACGTATAAAATGATCCCATTAAGTTACTTTGCAACAAAACAAGCTTTCATTGTTGTGTGTGGCTCAAATGGCTCTTGATGGACCTGCTAGCCAGGTAGTTTAAAGTGCCTTGATGAAGAGCTGGGATGTGGAGGAATGCAGGCAGAGCTCCATCAGTGCTCAAAATCTGAAGAACATGCAGAAGTAACTTACAGGTTTGGTGTCTCTGTGGAATGACACCCGTCAGTTAGACTGTGTTTCTGACTCCTCAGTCTGAGCTTCTGTGAGTATCCTCAAACAGGGATAGGGAAAGAGATAATAAAATTCTCTCAGCTGTTGTGGCATTTTCATTTGTCAAGTCTGATCTGATACCCTTCAAATCTTAGTGCTCTTGAACGCTGCTCATCCTCCTTGGGAAAGGAAAAGCATGATCTGCATATTCTTAGACTTTCTTGAACACTTTCACTAGATTTTCCTGCTCTTCCCTTTTTCTTAATAGCATGAGAAGTGTAAGAGAGGGAAAGAATGAATAATGATTTACTCCACAGAGATTTATTTTATCATGTACTGAATGCTATATGAATTTCTACCAGTGTCATGAGTCTAATTCAAATTTCTTACTCTACAGAACAACATTAAATAGCATTAAGTCAGAGTTCTACGTTATATATATATATATATGCATATATATATGAAGATAGATGAGACATCTCCCAGCCAGCTCTATTTTAGATGCAAGAGATCTGATATCTGATTTATCTGATGGCGATGATTGGGGTACTGAGCTTGCAATCTCAAGAACAAAGCAAAGCAAAACAGAACAATTGTTCAAAATGTATTTTAATGTCATTAATTTAATGTCATCATTTACCATATATGAGGTTATTTGCAGTCAAGATTATCTAAAATTTTGGCTGTTTAGGCAACTGCAATTTAGGCAACTGCTCACATTTTCTTCTATGATAAAAAAAGTTTGATCTGGTGGGTGCTTTTGGAGGTCCAAGGGTGAATGTTTCATGGCTGAAAACAGATAGTATCCAGATACACACCATCTCAATACAATTCTAGTCCAGGCCTTGGCCTTCTTCTAAAGGAAAATGTCAGTTTATGGGATGGAAGTTCTTAAACTTCTTGCGCACCATTCACAGTTGCACTTCAGTGGACATCCCAGGACCCACACTGCCACTCTGAGTCTGGTTTTCTTTCCACTCAGCTCAGAGATGCTGCCTCATGGTGGAGCAGGGATGCTGCTGAAAAGTGAGACAAAGCCGTTTTTCTGAGTCACCTGAAATGTTAGGATGGAAGGGTATACAAAACATGTAGATACTTCTTTGAACGACATTTTAGTGTTTATTAGTTTCTCTTTTATAATGGCCCAGATAAAGCTGAACCTTACTGGAAGAACATTCCCCTGTTCTGCAACAATGATGCAAATCCCAGCAGTAATTTTTCTGCAAGAGGTAATGCTATAGAGCAATGCTGGCGCATTTCTGTTACTAAGGTATGTTTGGGAGAACCAATGCTTAGATACCTGGGGCACACTGCAAAAATTAAAAGACTTCTTAAAAAATTATTCTTCTTTCAGAATGAAAGAGAATTATAACCCTTTTGTCCTAATGATAGGGAAAGGGTTTTAAATTCCTGAGTGTTCCCTCCCTCTAGCCCCAAAATTTTTGTAGCTGTGGCACTGAATGAAGTCCCATTAATTTTAATGATATATCAGGACTGGGTAGAAGAATAGCATACCATATATCAAAAGCTACACGTTTGGAAATCACATAGCTCTTCAAGAAGCCACCAACGGGTTAAATGGTGACCCGACCAATTTGCTATGGTTCATTTGGTCTATGCTAATTGTTTTAAATGCTCACTTTGAGGCATATTCTTTATTGTGCTGATGGGAAGTGGGGCATAATTCTTTAGAGCAGGGATTCAAGGATACATTTATATGGCAAAGTCTTTCTCAGAAAAGTACAGGCGCACCTCAATAGCACTATGTAAATTGTAATTAAGCTTCATCATTTATCCAGTTGAAAGAAACACACGAAACAAATACTTTTCAAAACCTTTTGCTTTGCTTATTTGATTTTTCAGTGTCACACTTTTTTTCTCTTTTCCTCTCAAATGATTTAAATTTCTTTCCCACTACCAAGCTTTTGTGCCTGTCAGTCTAGTGGGTGGCATTTTTTTTATCCTTTCAGACCTTGACCTGGTAGTCATTCTTCTGTCTTTTATCTTCATCTTCTTTCCCCTTTTTACCTATTTATTTATTTTCTTATTTATTATTAGTCTAGTCAGCCTTCATATTAGTCTTTTCAAAGCGACTATCCATTACACTGTCAGCAAAGCAAGCTGCCTTTCTGTAGGCCAAGTGTCAACAGAAGGTGAGGCAGAAAATCAGCCACAATCTAAAGCTAATTACCCTGCCTAGAAGTTAATTAAATACTTGTTAGGAGCAGCAGGGTAGATCCTAATTAAACTTGTCTAATAACAGTATGCTGACATACTCTGACACTGGGAATTCCTACAGGGTTTAAATAATTGTACAAAGGGCAATAATACCTGTCACATCATGGTGTGCAAGCAAATCCTGAAGATGCGCTTTTCTCAGTATTTTCCGTACTAATTTGCCACATATTGTGCACTTCACATGTGTTTAATTTACACAGGTTTTAATTTTGGTGCCCTGGATGTTTCCAAATGACTATGCTGTCTTTGATGTAGGTGTAAACCACTGCAAAGAGAGATGGCCATTAGCATTACTTTATATTATTTAATACAGCAATCCTAATAAAAACCCGAGGACAGTGGTGCCCTGAGTATCACCTAAGTAAAGCTGTGGCCTTTCCAGACTGTAGTGATTCTGCCTGGAACCAAAGAATCAGGGAGACCTGGCACAGCTCATCACCCTTACCACATTCTCTAAAGGACAAATCCTGCGCTCAGCTACAGACTGGGAATGTCAGTCACTAAATTTTTAATTCACAAGAGTGCAGCTGACAGAGACTTTCACCTCAACTGCTAAGCATGTCTGAAACCCAACATCTTTTTAAAGTAGTTAGATCTTCATTTATATTCAAAACAAAGGGAAGAGGAAACTGCTAATCGCTGTACCTGCCAGCTGAACTGAAAGGGGGAAAAGAGGGGAGGAGAAATGCAGAAGGGGATGATGACAGAGGAGGATCTTACTGTTCTGGTTATTTCCAGTGTTCTGAGGGGAGGAAATAGTTTTGTTTCCACAGAGGAAAACACAAATTGCCATCATTTAAAATAAATGAAGGCTCCCCACAAACCACAGCAGGGCTTTTGTCTGGTTGTTTTTAAGGGATTCTTCTATGCCAGCAGTTTTAATGCTGGTTAAAAAACTGACATTTGACCAGGTTCTGTTTTTCAACTGATGAGTTGTCACACTGTCTTGCGTGAGGGTTAATCCCCCATTGTGTCGTCTATGCCACTGCAAAGAACAACATCAATAACAAATATGCAATTGCTGATAAAGCTCGTCTCTTCTAGAAAACCCCCAAGAGGCTTTGTTGAATGTTGATGGTTGTTTACTGCAGCAAAATGCTGGATGTCAATTTTACAAAAGTGTTGTTTTTAAACTTTTCCTTCTCTTCTAGTAAATCAGGTAGATTTTTCACTATTCCTATTTACTACCCTCAATTCATTTCATCTTTTGGTAAGAGGAGTTAAGACTTTTTGGTGGTGAATGGTGATTGATACTCAAAAGTAGATTTTATATTCCTGCCATTAGACCATACTTGTAATGCTGTGTTGGTGAAACTAATGAAATGGAGTGCTGTGACATTAAACTGATCAGACAGGAGATAACTTTAGGGGGGATATATGACAGACCTGAAAAGACTTAAGCCAGTCAGAGCAATACTGTTTTGCACTCTCTCCCTGAACATTAAGGATTAATGGAAAGATGTAAGCACTCTGATCTTTTCTGGCAAGAGTGTTGAAGAAATAATCAATTAACCTTGGGAGATCAAATTGACAGAGCTTAAGCCTAAAGTTACTTAAAATGCCAGATTATCCAGGCATATGAATACATTTGTTGTAATACTAAAAGGAAAATGAAAGTATTTTTCCAAACTTCGTTTTTCTGAACTGATTTAACATTATTTCCTCAGGAGTCAACTCTGCTTTTTTCAGTGCACACTTTAAAACATTAAAACAAAATGAGATTTGATGTACTCCATAAAGAGACTAGCAATTTTTCTATCTTCCTTCTTGGAGTGGGAAGGCTATTATAGAAAATAGCTAATAGTAACCACATGCTTTAAGCTTTTTACTTTTGTTTGTGTGACAATTTACTTATTTGGATTTCTGTCTTCTGTGGTGGTTTTGGTTGATTTGTGTTCTGGCCAAATCATCTGCTGCATCATGTATGGGATAAGAATCACTGGATTTTCTTTTGTCTTTCAAAATGCAAACAATGTGAAACATGTGATGATGTCAACTGTTTTTATCAAGTACAAAAATCCAGTCAGATGTTCTTTAAACAATAGTTTTAACGTCATCTGATTTGAAGACCTAGGAATTTTATTTTTATTAAAATGTTTTAATCTGTGTTATTTAGTCTAATAAACTCTCTTCTATTATGTCACACTGTAATAAGATGAGGACAACACAATGTTCTACCAGTTCTAGACTGTAACTCTCAACTTGCTGCTGGAAGCTTTAGCTGCCATCCAGAAAAACATAAACATATGCTTAATGTAAGCACATAAGAAGTGGCATTGCCTGTATACTCAAAGGTAAGTGTACACATGCAAGCTTAAGAATTTGTGAACAACTCCATTGATTACATTGATACAGATCTACAGTTACGTGTACTGCACAAATCTTACCACAACATTTTATCGGTTGTTTCATTAAGTTGGGAAACTAATTAATTGTGTTTCTTCTCATTCATTCATACTTTCATTCTCTTGGTTCCTATTACTTTTTTTTTCTTCATTTTTTTACAATGTTTCAGCAGTTTATATCGGATGCAGAAATGTAATTTTTCAATGTGCTAGAGATTAACCTGATTTTTAGAAGATAAACAGACTGAACAGAAAGCACAAATTCATTTAAGTCAATAAAGAGGTGTTTGCACACAAAGACATATAGGATTAAATGTGAAAACATGACGTGTAAACAAGCTCGGGATGATCACATTCACCCAGTCACCCAGTTGCCGTTTTCTAGCAACTACATCACTTTTGAAAACTGCCATCCCTAACTCTTCCTCCACCAGTACTGAAGCTTACACAGCCTTAGTGGAATAAAATAATTCATGAGTGCACGCTGATCTCAGGCAAACCAAGATAAGCTCTTCTAGCCAGTGCTAGCTGTGGTGTGAGCTAACTCAGTTATCCTTGCCTGGAGCAGGGCATGGAACGTCCACAAAGCAGTTCTGCAAAGCTGCATTTCAGCTGACGGCAGCAAGCTGTTGGATGTGCTGATGTGACCAGCCACTTCAGCTGTCTCTAAAAGGGACATCTGTCCATGCTCTCCTTCTTCCCTTCCTTGAATATTTACTCTTATATTTACTCTTAACATAAAGTTGTCAGACTAATGGAAGACTAAGTGGAATGGAGAGTATCTAGTATCAAAAACAATGTGTGAAGAAGGGATTAGTTATGAAGCAGATGTTTGTGGAAATTAGATTTGGAAGAACTGAGAGGAAAAGACATTTGAAAGACCTTGAGCTTTTACACATAAGCAGAAGTGCTAGAAACTGTCAGGAAAGTGATAGCTTTTATTGACAATGAGTCATGGAAAGGGATGATTATATGTCACAGAAGCCACAGATAGATAAACTATTGGTCAGTCTCTGATTAAAGATACTCAACTCTCAGTCAAATGCTTTCTTAATATATTTGTCAGTGAGCATGCCTTTTCTCAAGACCACAACAGTGCATCAAACATAGCACATTTCAAAGCTTATCAAGTAGCAGGAATCCTTTACAATGTAGTCTGGACAGGGCAATTCATGCCAGCAGAAAATTACCAGCTGTCTTAGACACTGTAAGAAGTCTGCCTTGAAGGAGAAAATGGTTGGTAGCAAATGACATTTCTCATGAAAGATAGACATGAAAGATTATGTGAATTCTGAAATCTTCACTGAGATTTGTTTATAGTGGAGTCCCAGAGGTACTCATCTTAATCCCGCATTTCAAAAACAAAGAAACATAAAATCTTTACTGCTAATGTATGCAGGTAATGATGAAAAATAATAATAATAATAATAATAATAATAATAATAATAATAATAATAATAATAATAAAATCACTGATTTTTGCTGCTCAGTTAGCTTCATCTAAAAGCCACATACTTCATGACTCTCCAGTGTGAAATTAGACTGGAAATAACAAATTTTGGTCCTACAAATAAGAAAACAGTAGTACTAAATTTTGGAAAAAATGACCTGGAAAAGACTTAAGGCTCATGGTGGACAATGAACTGAACTTGAACTCCCAGTCTACTACAGTGGTAAAGAACCAATGCAACTCTTCAGTTTATTAAGAAACAGCACTAGAAAGTTTGAATGCTGGGAGTGCTTTTCAGATCCACTGCCCAGCTGCTAAGTCGTCTGTTCAAGAACAAGGATAATAAATTAGAGGTAATCTAGTGAAGAACCACAAGAATGTTTAAAAAGTTGGAAACACAATTTATAGCAAGGAAAGTTCAAATTGGTTAACTGAAAAAAAAAAAAAAAAAAAAAAAAAAAAAAGGTTAAGAGGTGACTCGATGGTACTCTGAAAGTACTCACACAAGGAACAAAAATATGCTAATGGAGGGCTCTTCTGACTAGAATACAAACAAATGAGGGAACTGGAGCAGGAAATTAAAAAGTGACAAATGCAGTCTCAGAATAGCATAGTTGTCCTCTGAGGTAAAAGTAAACACCCCTCAAATGATTTGTAGCAATAGTTGTTCTCTGTCGCTAGGAATTTTTACCTGAGACTTGATATTTTACAAAATATTACCCCAAACATTACAAAAAAAAAAAAAAAATGGCCTGTGTTCCACTCATAGTTGTAGCAGCCAACTGTAAACAAGTCCTTCTGGCTTTGCAATAAATGAAACTTCTAATCAGTGATAAATTAGTCGAAACAATTAAAAACTTTACCAAATAAATTCTAGAAGAAAAAAAGTAACCACATAACTTCTTTTGTAAACCTTTGTTGTCATCACTTGCTTTCATTTTTAAAATTCACTTCTCTCCAGAAAGCAGCCATCGTATACTAAATATATTACATAGTAAATGGTGCCAATTCATCTTTTTCTCTTCAATGTCTAGCTTTAGGAAAATACAGTGGAAATAATAATACTTGTCCCTCTCATGGGTAACTCGTATTAAACAATTGTCAACCACTGTAACATGGCAGCACAAAGGGAGAGAAATGCAGCGATCCAATGGCGTGTCAACAGAATGAAATCCCTGTGAACATTCTGGGTGACCAAATGCAGTTGCCAAAGGGCACTGCAGAAGGTATCACAATTACTCGAAGAACTCTGCAGATTTTAAAAGCAAGGATGTTCTTCACTAGCACATATGAAAGCACTGTAGAAGGAACTCCAAACAGCATAAGTTGCAGAGGCTGAAACAACACGACTTGAGGTCATGGACTCTCTCCTCCATGCACATAAGGGAGAAAACAATTTATGTACCCTGAATATACACACTTGCTTTGAAGGGGATTATTGCTGTTCCCTTTCCTTTTCATGAAAATATGAGACAAGAGAAGGAAAAGTGACAGAGTCAGAAAGTAAACTGTATGATGTCTCTCCAACACTCCACTCTAAATGCAGCACAGCAGACCTTAAGATATACAGGCAGTCTCAGAATGATGGGTAGTGGCCTTGCTGAAATCATCAGCATTACATTGCCACTTCGTTACACATGCTGATTAATTGCAGTCAAATCCTTGGGTGCACTAGAATCAAACTAGCTTCTTTATCAAGCAAGAGGGCCTCTGCTGCCTTCCTTCAGCTTTTGCCATTTACTATGACCTTAGGGAAGTGCCACCTGACAACATATTTGTTCAGCACAGGACTGATGGGTTTTGCCCTGTCAGATTTCCTTTGGGATTATATTTAACCATTTAATCATTTTAAAGCTCATAAGTATTTTTTCCAAAGTAAACGCAGTTCAAGGAAGTGGAGAATTCTAAGAATGTAGCACTGGAGTAGAAGATCTGTGAGAGGCAAAAATACACATTCTAGGAATGATAAGTAATGAAAATAGCAAAGTATGAAAAAAACCAGCAACCAAATTCATTTTAAAAAGATGAATCATTATAAGCTTCTGTGAAACATGTAGATGTAAACTCGCTCTCCCGCCACCCTGAGGCACTGAAGAACAATCTGTACAGCAAGTCCAATTTGCTTGGAAGTCACTGCAAGTCTGACTATTAGGGATGTCCTACTATAGATCTGCTTTTGGTGAGACTCATGAGATCAAATCTTCAATTGGTCTGTACTGACATGTAAAGTCAGCAGAATGACTCTGAAGTGTATCAGGCTAAGGAGCTGTTGCCTGTGGCATATTTGGCTCTTTGGAAGATTTGTGCAGGTTCAAATACAGTTAGGACAGGAACTTAAGAACACATTATCAGTAACAGAGCAGTGAGAAGGGACAGCCACTTTATGAAAGTGTTTTCTTTGGTAAAGGGAGTTTCTTAGCGCTGTAAATCTAACTCTCATGAATGACCATGCAGCCAAAGGTACTACACTCATTATTAACTAACTAAATATCACAGACTTCCTCCTATCAGACTTCTGTACAGTATAGGTTTTCACATCAAGAGCAGTAATACATTTAACACCTCCTTTTATCCATCTAGATGTAATAGCTGAATGCCAAGTATCTTTTAAGTGCAAAATGTTGCTATCACCTACAGTTTAATTCACTAATTCATTATATTTGTGGATTGTGGGAGTTGTATAGTGAACTTTCTTGTGGAAGAGAAAACTTTGAAAGCTTGCTCATAGTACTTCAGCCACTAGTACCACTCAGACATTCTGAAAACAAAACTATCATACTGTCAAAGAGAAACTTAGCAAATGCAGCATATAAAGTAAGAAATAATGTTTTACCTGCCAGTCTTTCACTACTGGAAATGAGGCTTGGACGATGATGATGAGAGAATACAGAAAACTAAAGGATAAAAGAAAGGAATAACTAATGTAGAAAAACAGGACGAGTGGGAAAAAATATGGTTAAAGGAAAAAAAAAAAAATTTGCAAGGATGCAAAATGAAAGATTAATGGCAAATTAGTCAATAAAAGGACAAAAATCCAAAATCTGTAATACAGAAGTGATGAATTGAGGGAGTGAGAGAAAGGATTAGAACAGAGAGCTTTAACACAGTTGGTGGGGGGGGAAGAGAGAAAAAAAAGTCTAAAAAGCTGTAATGCATAAAACATCAGCAGAAAGAAGGGAAATAGAGGGGAGAGAAAATCAAGTGAATGCTGAAGACAAAAAAAGTGAGTGGCATACGTCTGTTTACTAAGCATTCCGCTGAAGGACACCGAAGGACTGGATAAAAAATAAAACAGTTTGCCTTTCCTATTTCACTTTTTTTTTTCTAATTATCTTTTTTTTTCCTAAAGAATTACAATAAATGGTAAAACAGACTTAAAAATAGTGGAGAAACAAATGTATAGAAGCCAGTATAATTAATAGCTTAGAAATGCTATGCATCCATTACCGTTAGGTGTATTTTTGCCTGGATGATTTTTTATTTTATTTTATTTTATTGGCTCTTTATCTACCCTTCCCAAGGATACGTAGGGTATTTGCCAAGGCTTACCAAAGCTTTTGCCAAGTCCAACAACGTTTGACAGAAGAAGAGTGTCTCTGAGTTATTCAGTCTTTACTTGTTTCACGGAAGCAAGAATTCCAAATCAATCCCTACCCACCAATGACAGAAGATTGCAGTACATGCACAGATGTTCTCTCTTCTGCAACTAGTAAATAAACACTGAATAGTTAATAAGCACAGATGCAGCACAGATTCGCCCACAAGACATGCTGTCTCCTATTCAGCTGGTTTGGAGACAGAAGGGGGAGCTGAGGAAAGCAGAGATCTGCAGAAGACTCAGCAGGGATATCAAACAATCTATCTGGGAGGTTGTCGGGAACCACAAGGAACTCTGGAAGGAGGTAAAAATGTAGACAAAGTGCATTACTAGGTAAGAACTGAAGTGCTGGAACATGGGAAAGAAACCCCCTGAGGATCTATGAAGGAGCTGAGGGAGTTGTGGAGGGGAAGTGACAGGACATGGGGAGGAGAAACATGACTCTTGTGGGTTTGGTGCTGTAGGAACATAGAGTGCAAAGCCATGGGAAATCAACCCACTCCTCCTGAAACTACTTGTTTCCTCAGTATTCAGTGTAAGTGTTGGTAAAACGTATGTAAAATGAAAGGCTGTTAAACTATTTAAAGCTTACAGGCACTTATACCAGTGAATGGTTCATAAAGTACGGATTTGTAAATGAAATCAAGCCGGTGCTTTATCATCTTTGAGGTGAAAAGACAATTTTCTCATCTTCATTACTCTGGTATAAATCAGGAATAACACCAGGGTGAGCTGATGGGAGAAGTGTTTTAATTTCTGGTGAAAGACAAAACATGCACATGCTGTGCAATGATTTTCGCATTTTATTATTTAGGTTTTGTCAAAAATTCTGGATATTTGTTTGTAAAGAAAAGCTTCCGCTCCCACTTAAAAAAACAAAAAAATGAAACAAAGTAACCAAAAGGTCATCAACAAGGAAGCTGTGAGAATGGTGTATCATTAATAATGTATTAAATGATTTCTGTCTTTAGCTATTAATGAATTATCTTCAGTCATCTTATAATTTTCTTAAAAGTATTTGTAATTTAAAAGTACTCCCCATGCAATTTCTCCAAAAAAATTATTTCTCTCAACTATACTTGGTCCTCTTGTGGATAGAAAGTAGCTAAAATTCAAGATGAATTAGTTTTTAATAGTGCATACCTAGTAGGAGCTGCTGTTTCTGTTCCCTCATAAACTCTAGAAATCATAGAATCATTGCAGTCAGAAAAGACCACTAGGATCCCCAGGTGCAACCACCAGCCCATCCCCACCATTCCCACTAACCATGCCCCTCAGTGCCACATCCACATGATTCTTCAGCATCTCCAGGGACGGTGACTTTATCTCTTCCCTGGGCAGCCCTTTCCAGGACCTATACTGCATTAAACTTTTAACTGTGAAATCTCTTCCACCAATATTGTGTTTAAATGCTCCATTTCTACCAATACCCTAATAAAAATGCAACATACTGGGGTAGTCACTGAAGTTTCCCAACTATAAACCTCTGCCTGCTCTTGGCAAAGTTTCTTCTTCCTCAGTGAATACTCCTATGAGTGTTCATCTACCTCTTGAAGAATGAATAGGTTGGAAAGTCACGAAGAGTAAAACACATCAAATGACAGCCTTGTGGCCTCTTTTCATCCCATATCAGGCTATAAAAACCTCCCTACGACCCTAACAGGAATTATCCAAACTCTATGAAGCTGATAGAGGTGGACCTATTGCTGTGTCTTCAGCAATATAACTTTTTGACCCCTCAGCAAATAGTGGTGCCCAGATGACATCTGTGCATCTTTAATAATTCTTCAGGAATGAAGATATGTGTGCTGAACCAAGACATACAGAAAAGATTACTTGAAAAATTATGAACTCCCATACTTGTGTCATGTTTGTGGTTTTTTTGTTGTTTTGTTGGGTTTTTTTAATATCATTTAAAAATTGGTTTCTAATCGGCAAAATGCATCAGTCTGCAAATTTCACAGAATAAAACAGTGTGAAATTTCTATCAAGTTGAAAAGAGAAGAACATCTTGGAGCCTTCTGAGCAGCAATGAGTCAGTTCAAGTCTCCATCCAAGTTCCACGCACTTTTCTGTTGTTCTATCCTGTTCATTTTGTTGGCACAAGCTTCATTTTTTCCTCATCCATTAGTGAGACAGGGTAACACTGACTACACTGCCCAGTGCTGCCCAGTGGCTGGTGATGTCCAAGGGAGTCTGTTCACGAAGGCCCTTGAGGAACTTTGAACCAAACTCTGTCCATGATGTTACAGCAGCTGCAGATTCTTTTGAGAGCTCTTTTTGCTGCCTTTACGGCAGTGCAGGAAAACCCTAGCAGGAGGACACAAGCATCCATAATCAGTGTTGTCATCTAAGCACAGTCACTGAGATATTTTGGGTTTCTTGGCATCAGCTCTAGAAGGCAGCAGATCACAGTGAAAATCCCCCTCCTCCCCATTTATTTATTTTTTTCCTGGAAACACGGAGTATAGTCTAATCCAAGTACTATTTTCCAGTGAATAGAATGAAAGATTTTAGAAAAGTACGCAGGAACACAGAGTTACCAGATTTAATTTTAATTAAAGGCTATAAATACTCATAAAAAAAGGCAGGCACTCAGCTCTAGGGATCAAGCTGAGTAATCCTCATCTGGAGCTTTCTTGTATTTTTATGATCGTGTTAGATCTTGATAAAGCAGTGACTTATCTAAAGCAGAAACTCACAAAATTGCCATCCCATTCATACAAAGCAAACTCTGCCAGCCTTTTTAATACCAGAATAAGGCAGGCAGGCTCATCTCCAGGCGGCTCCAGTTCAGCTGGAAGCCCCCCTTGGCTCCCAGAGGACAGGATTCTCCAGTGACTTCAGACAGGTGTGGCTCCCCTCCTGGCTCCCATGTGTAGGGAGCATGCTGTCATGTAAAACCAAGTGCCCAATTCCTAATCTGACTATTGGAGCTCAGTCGGTGATCACCCACAGTGAGCAAGGAGCAACAGGACCAGCAAATTGACAACAACAAAAAACCTGAAAAAGAAAAGGCAAGCTGGTCCCTTAGCACGACTTCACAAATCCCTCCAAATGTGCCCGAGTGGTGTGATGTGCAGCAGATAGGCTGTATCGCACAGACACAGGCATGCCTGCATGAATCAGGAAGACTGAATCCAGTGAGCAGAGTTTCAGCACGTGAGCCTTTATGGAAGACTGGAGAATATAAAGGGAGGGAGAGGAGCTGATGATCATAAAACTTCCTGGCTTAAGCTGACACAGCAAGGGCAGAAAGGATGTGGCTAATTTTAACCTGTCCTCCACGTGAATGGCTTTTCCTTTCTATCAAATGCAGCAAAGACATTTCTCTGACCACAGACTGTTCAGCAGGGGCATTGCCTGACTTAGTAAAGGCAATATTTTGCCAGAAATTGTTTGGCAAAGTTGCCAACCTCCATTTGCAGGCTCAAGTGGGGAGCAGTGGTGGAAAAAGAGGAGGAAAATGCAGCTCATACAAAGTGTCCCCCCCTTCCAGCAGCACTGAAAGGGGGGCCGGCTTTCCTGATAAAGCAGTGCAAGGTCTTGGTCTTTGTCCAAGTAGGTCTGATCCTGAGCATCTCAGCCTCCTTCCTGGCTTTTACATCTGCTTTTTAAGACCATTTGGGCTCTGTGCATCCAACACCGCCTGTACAGACCCTATGCAAACCCTTTTTCAGGCAGCCTTCTCCAGAAGCTCCTTATTCCCACTGGGAATGGCCTCCCAAGCTGACAGCTTTTCCCATGGTTGCTTGAAAGATCACTTTTCCACAGAAGTGTACAGAATAACCACCAGAGCTGCATGTTTTATATAGACATAAATTGTTAAGCTAACCCAAAAAACATTTACTGGATTTGAAGTTAGAGAAGGAGAGAACTCCCATTGCATTTTACCTTCACAATGGTGCTGGAACAGTTGAATAAAGTGTGGCCCCGCTGCCCATATGCCATTCAGCTTCTGTCTGTCTTTTTGTTTACACTGGGAGTACAATAGGAACTATAGTCCTTCCAATGCATCATTTATAAGTGTATTCTACCTCTGAATGTACAGACAGAACTGGCTCTGTGAATGAGCTCTGTGAATATTGCCAAGACACTGTGCTTTGTTCAGCATTATTCTTCACAATAGATACCACACTTTGGAAGTAATTTTAAAAAGGGAATCAAAATAGTGGTACTTTTAGCCTTTGTTTCTTTTATACCACACTGCATTCTCTGTCTCTCACTCAGCTGCTTCTATTATACTGACAAATTAAATAAACCACTCCATTGCTAAAGAGGCTTGGGCGGGCTGGGCTTCGTACACTGCTGCACTAGGAAGTTGAAATAAACATTTATCCCAGTCTTATTCTTAATAAATTTAAGCTAACTTTAATTGAGCTATTATTTTTTTTAATTTTTTAAATTATTTTTACCAGCAAATGAAAGAGAGAAATGGAAAAAAAAAAAAGAATAAGGAGTGCATCAAATTTTTTGTGCCGATCTGCAGCACCAGGGGATGCGACGCCTGAAGCAAAGAAGTGAGGAGCAGCTCCATGTCGAGGTACCAAGCCTGCTTTTTTAGTGCCCCACTTCCTAGCAGCGCTGAGAACTCGTCCCCACCGCGATGCCTCTGGGAGTGGGAACGGGTGAGTTACGGGCAGAAGAACCCGGAGCAGGCAGGGTTCACTGCTGCTTGCAAACTTCTGAAGCAAACTCTCGGCTCTGTCTGGGAGTAAGCTCCTCTTGCAGCAGGCATAGCTGTGTTCTGTGAAGCGCCCTGTCCACATGCTCTTCAGCATAAGGATATAAGGGCAGGTAGGGGGGGTTGAGCACAGCGCGCTGGGTGGCAAGGGCAGGTCTGGCTGCTTTGGGGGTCTGTTTATAGGCAGGTAGAGAGTGAGATGCATTCACTGAAAAATATTTTGATCTGTGCTTTCATTACAAACTCTCATCTTTAGCAAAGAGTCTCCTCTGTATCTGCGTCAAAGTGCTTTCTGGCTTTGGGGCTCTTTTCCTCTATAAGGCAGCAAGCAGAGGAGAGAATCAAGGAGCAGGTTGTGCTGCCTTGCTTTAGCAAAGAGAAGTGTGCAAGGCCATCCTCCATGCTTGCATACAGAGATGTATGTTCTTTGGAAGGGTTCATCGGTACAGCCCAGCGTTCTTGAAAATGCTGTCAATGAGCAGAGTTATTTTCACAAACAAGCTCAGAGCAATGAGTGCATTGCTGCTCAGATTAGGTTCAAAAGCTCCTCCTGTATTCCTAGGCTAGCAGTGTGCATAACGCTGGGTGTATCTCACTGCCCCGCACTGCCTTTTCCTTTTCTAACAAAGCAGATGGACCACAGGTGGAACACAGAGTAAGAAGAGTTTGTTTGATTTCCAGTTTTGTGTTTGTTCTAGGCACCTTGGGAAACAACCCATTCCACCAGAATTGGACCAAACTGCCAAATTCCAGCAATGGGCTTTGCAGCCTGGAGCCCTGAGCTGTGGCTGCAAGGGGATGGGGTAGCGATGATGTCCAGAGGCTGCAAGCAGCCAGTGCCTGCAGTCTGAGCTGGTGGGGCTTTTATTCAAAATAAATATCAGGTGAAATTTCCTTCTATTGTCTAGCCAAATTCCCTTTAATTTGCCCCAAGGGAAAGTCAGTTGCCTTGCAGTGCCTTTTTTTACTTTTTTTTGAGCTCGTCTCTGTCAACATAAATGCCTGGGGGTGCTCCCTGGGGGATGAGTGGGGAAGCCGAAGGTCAGGGTTACCCACTGTGGCATGACTTTTAAGCTAAAGGGGTTTTTATTTCCCTTGTTTCCATGTCAGGTTTCATTTGGGCAGCATTATTCTGAAAGGGTGGGCCTGCTCTTGACAGGAGGGGGTTAAATGGGATTACAAGCTTTAGAGGCTGTCAGCAGCCACTGCTGCCTGGGGATGTTAAATTGCAATTTAATGGTCAGCTTTATATGTATAGTATCAGTGGAAATCTGCTGTTTTCAGCAACTTAATAGGCACTGTGTTTTCAGGAGGGGAATGTTTTGGAGCGGGAGTGAGGAGTGGGTTTGTTGGCACTGGCAGCTCCTCCCGTCAGGTAGTGGCCGGGCATCAAAGAGCTTTTCCAGTGTGTCCCAACTTCCCCAAACCAGCTCCATGCCTCAGGCAGGAGGAGAGCAAGCAGTCCTCACTGGAGCATCAGAGAATAGGAAGAGAAGGCAGGAAGGTGCTGGGGGGATGAGGGCAGGAAGGCACTGAGGGGATGAGAGTAAGAAGGCAATGATGGGGTTGCTCAGTGTGTAGGACTGGCTCCAAAGGCCAGCCACCAGTCAAACTGCCAGTTGGGTGGGATTTGCAGATGCATGTCTTGAGTATCAGTGTGTGTAGAGGTGCTGTGAGGGGCAGAAGGGTAAAACAAGCTGAGGGCAGACAGCAAGGCCCCATCAGAGGGCATCGGTATTGTCTATTGGCGAGTGAGGGGTCAGCCTGGAATGTTCAGGATTAGTAAATTTAATATCCTGTCAAAATTCTCATGATAATGAGTACTGGCTCGGCTGGCTGGCGGGGCTGGCACAGCAGCCTGGGCGCTGCAGCTCCCGAGATAGCGCTGCTAATTTATGGGCAGGAGATTGTGCTGTGCTGGCATGGGCCGAGGCGAGAGTGGCTCAGTGGTGGGGCCTCTTGGCTGTGTGCAGCGCCTGGTAAGCTGGGGAAAATACACAGATCTGGATCATTTTAAGTGATTCTTATTCATTCCAAAATCCTTCTAACCCCCTGCAATAGCTTGGCTGAAGTGACAGAGGTGGGCTGCGCTCAGCTTTTCCTCTCCCTCCACTGCGCTTATGGGAGTTTCTCTGCACTCAGGATTTCTGGCTTTACAAATGATAAGAAAGAGGCAAAAAGAGGAAAGAGAGGCAAAACCAAGATTAACCATGTGTGTTGCACTATAGACTAATTTTCGGGAGAGTTCCCTTTACCTTTCGGAGCTGGTAAGTTTAAAACTGCAAATGGAGGGGAAGATGGGGACAAAAGAAAGCAGAGAGCAAACCAGTACGCTCAGAACAAATAGTAAACTGCAACCCCAGCAAAGTAATTTTTGAGCTGATGGATGATATTTAAAATACAGTTCTTAACAGGAAAAAAAAAAAAAGAAAAAAAAGGAGAAAAAAAAAAGGGGTGGGGGGGGGAAGGGGGAGAAATAGGGGAAGAAAAAGAGGAGGGGAGAGAAAGTTCCTGTGCACTTTGTTCAAGGTTCTGCACCTCTCTAAGCAGCTGTCACATCCGTACATTATGGTACATTGAATCTGAATGAGGCTCTCCACATCAAAACCTTGCATCCATTATGATATCATCTCCTGCTCTAAGCTGTAATGCTTATTAATTCTGCACCCATACTCTCCAAGCTTCAGCAAATGTATTCCATCAGCCTAGCATTTAATTTAATTAGTACAGCTGGGCTCTCATTCTCCTTTCTGTGTCAGAGGTATTGTCAGCACGTTCTGCTATAACACAATTACTGATTGCTTTTAGATAGGCAGAAATATGATTAGGGTATTGGGTGACTGTATCATAAGCCTTATTAGATTCATTTGAAATCTGGAGATAAATAGGAAACTTTTATTTGCAGTGTAATGAGATTATGCTTATTAGGCCAAGGCCTCACAACCTTTTGCAAAGAACATAGTGTATCACTAGGATTATACTCTGGAACCACACTTTTTGCTCATAGCATCCAAGCAATTTCTCAGCAGCTTTGAGATTTAACTGTTGTAGCCCTGTATGTATTTTAGGATTGTTTTCTGGCTTTGCAGCTCTCTCGTGTGAGAGATGGTGCACACATTCGGACGTGTTTTCTTCTGCTTAAACCAGGAAATTTTTGGGAGTGCGTTTTGATCAGTGTGGAGGATGTTTGTGCGGACCACGGCCATGTGTGGACAGAAGAGTTTCAGCTAATGTCAGTCTTTCAGTTCAGACTCTTTTTTTTCCCTTCAATAGAAACCTGTAACTACATTTCAGAATCAGCCTTTTTCAGAAGTTAAAAAATATCACTGTTAAAAATAACTTCTGAGGTTGGATCTTAAGGTAGAAATAACGAGTTAATTTTCTTATGTAAAAATTACTGGAAAGGCAGCACGTTTCATGTCACTTTCAGAGACACTGCATTTAAATCTTAATGTATACATCGCAACCTTTTGTATCACACTATACTGACAAAACACATGGCATAGTGTTTGAGAAGCAGGAGTTACATTTTTAAAAGTTCACGTATTATAGGAATTCAGAATACTGATCTGGTAATTTCCCTGTAACAATCAGAGGTACAAACAACCTATCACTGACTTGACAGGTTATAGAAAGGACTCCATCAATTTTAACACTGGTGTCAAATTTAGGTTTCATTCTGTTTCCACATAAGGTTTGCTGCAAGCTCCAGTGGGAGCAAGATTAGGTTCTTACTGGAACCTTTTTCTTCTCACTGGTATTATGCTGCATGAAAGCATTTTACAACTGAGTGTGACAAACCCCTGAACCTAGGTTTGTATTCCTCACTGTATTATTTGCTTCATAGTTAAGACAGGAGAATTGGTCTGGGTGTCAGTATCTCAAGCTAAGGATCAGTCTTTGGAAAGAAACTCCAGTACTGCATCACAGTCTTTTATTTTGTGATTGCCTAGCATGGTAAGCATGTCCACAATGTCAGGCTTATCTCTGTCATTAGGAAGTTCTATGTGGCATAGCTTGATTCAAACACTGATAATATTTTTAAGCAGGTATGAGAATCAAGTTCAAAGAGCTCCGGTAAGAGTTCTTAAAGATAATATCTGTATGTCTCTTCTAAGGGAGTTCTCCAGAAAGAAAGGCACATTTTGCCACAGCCCAGTTGAGTCATTTGCCAAAATGGACTTAGCTGTGGGGTTCCCAGATCAGACTCAACTAAGACATCTGCAGTGGTGTCATTGTACAGTTTTGAGTGATTCCCCTCTAATTGGGGAATCTCATGCTCCAGCTGTGCTTTTTTATGCTGGAAGAGGACTACGCATCAGCTTGCAATGACTGCTGACGTGCCTTATGACCCACTGTGTGTATACTTAACCAAAAGCAGCAAAAGGTTACTCTGTGAAAATACTTTTATAAACAGGGGACTTCCGTGTTTTGGAAAAAGAGATTTACTCTTTCATTTTAGTTTAAGGCAAGCTTCAGCACCCAACAGTGAGTCAGCCCAAGTTATACTGCCAGAGAACCAGCCTCACTAGTGTTGAATCTAATAATATGTCAATGCTGAAAATCCAGTGTTTGCACAATACAAAAGCAAGCTATTTTATTACTGTATATCTTTATAAAGAGAGGTGTCACTTTATGTAACAAGCATGTTTTGGAACGGGGCTGATTTCACAAACAGTTTTAAAGGACAGCACATTAAGCTTTTTTTCTGTCTACCAAAAAAAAAAAAAAAAGTGTGAACAACAACTCTGTTTTATTATACTGGCTCCAAAAGCAGCAGAGATGACAAATGCTACAATTTTCCAGTATGTTGCTTCATCAAGAAAATATTTTAAAATATGCTGTAATTGCTGTATGTGAGAATGATCTGGTGGCCCTGTTCATTTGTCCCCCATCAACATCATCCTGATTTGCAGTGAGCAACAGGGTTATTCACATGCTTAGATTACACACATGCTTCGGTGCTCTGCTGGATCAAGGCCTAATTGACACCCTAATTGACAGGCTCAGTGGAGAGACTGAAGACTAAATTGGGCTTGGAAGCTGAAATGTGATGTATGTTTTTACCCTCAGAGGTGGTTTGTCCAGGCTGTGTTTGAGATGTGTTACCAAATAATGTGTTCCACCTTCTGCTGTAGCTTTTGTTATATTTCTTTTGTGGCTAGATAGAGGACCTCAGTTGCTGGGAAAAATAAAACAAAACAAATAAATATGTTATTCCAAAATAATGACATATTGCATATTGTAAAATTGAAACAAACAATATTATCTTTGGTCTTTCTAAAAGGATGAGTTTGTTAAAAGAAATACTAACAGCTATTTATTCAAGAACCAGTTGATTAAATGAAAGTGCAACTAATTGCTAGATGTTTGTTTCATGTAGACTCAAAGGTAGAATCACAACAGAAGTAATTAGGGTAATGATTAAGGTCTGTATTTAATTCAAACCCTTAGAGAATATTGCATATTCATTCAAGTGAGCTATATTTCCTATTAAAACGATAGCAGTTTCTCAAAGCTTTCATTTACAGGTATGTTTCTGGCAGTGTCATTTTATATGGTATCATGTCATCTTGTTCTCTTTCTAATGTGACAGTGTTTGTTATTCATAATGATTGCAATCAAAGGGGAAATGTTACTGGTAATTTGTGTGCACTTCTAACCCCCAAATATTTGTAGCAGTCATTTACTTAAGGCATTTGAAAATCTGAATATAGGAACACTTGGATGAACTTGCCTTGATCTCTTTGAAGTATTTACACTGTACATTAAGATAGACATTTCTATATAATACCAGGAAAATGCAGGGAGAGTTAATATTTACAGAATAACTGAAAAATAGAGGCAATACTTGTGTCCTTTCACTAACAGCAGAGAAGAGTCTAATTCTGTTTCACATAGAATTTTCGTTTAAAAACTAGTCTTTAAAAAATCTGAAGAAAATCTACAAAAGAAATTTTTGTAGGAGTATTTACTATAGAGAGGTTCTCACAGGGCTGCTTCATACTGTAGACCAAGGATGAATTTTATATCAGAGTATTTTGAAAAAATTTATATGCTTCATGGACCCAATATTACCAAGCATGCACAATACAAAGTGCCAGCATTTGTTGCTGGCAGATGGCACACATCATCTTTACAGGGCAATCGAACTGATGTGTTCTCCTCTTGGATGGATTTAATGCTTGGATCTAAATCCAGATCCTTGGCTCAGTGGAGCCAGGTGTTTCTCTTGAATTCCTAAAATGCAAAACCATGACAGTAAAGAATGTTACTTGTTAAATTAGTGAGCACCTTTTTTCCCCTATTATTTTGATCCTGCCATAACTCAGTATGCACTAAGTATGGGTATTTGTTAGAAACAAATAGGACCAAAGATATCTCCACCAGATTCCTTAGACCATACCACTCACATCATCAATAAGCTACTGTGATCTTTTTAGTGTTATTGTTTAAATAGATATGTAGCATACTGGAATTAAAAATAGCGCTGACAGCAGATTTGTTTTGCCCTTTCCTATTACTGTGAAAGTGTAGTAGCAGTATAAGCAATACCTAATTAATCTAATTTACTTGTACAACAGTAGAATGATAATGGTCTGATGATGGCATAAACAATTGGTGCACTGCGGAACTGATCAAACCACGAAGTGGAGATGAGAAAAAATAGCTGATACAATCACCAAAAAAAAAAAAAAAAAAAAAAAAAAAAGTGAACATGAGTTACAGGTGGTGGCATTACAATTAGGATTATTGTAGCCCTGCAGTTACAGTTGTTATCTGCATTTTTGTTACAGTTCAGGTTTTACCCCATTGGACAGAAAATACTTCTTTTGGCACCAAAAGTGATATACCTTCTTATTAATAACCATTTAAGTGCATGATATTAAATGAGAAATAACGCTATGCAGGCTCATTGTGGAACCAGAAAGGACTACTGACATAGGTGTCAACTAGCAGCCAGAAAACCAGGAGTTACTGAGTAAGTCTTTTTGTCAAATAGCTGCACAAGCATTGTGATTCTGTGTTGAGATTTAGCATATTGCTTGTCCACATTTTGAGAAGCATCACTAATTAGGCAAAAAAATAAATCTTTCTTTCTTCAGTTGTGCTGGATAAGGCTCACTTCCTTTGCAGCACTCTCCCTTCCTCTTAGCAGTGTCCCTTCTTTTAGTCTACAGGAGAGCTGAGCAGGACTAGTTCTGCTGTGTCGAAACAGACTGTTCTGTTAACATTCCTGTAAATCCTCATCTGTTTATGGCTTCATGTATTTTCAAACACCAACCTAAGAAACCATGTTGTGTTAGGTCATTGGTTGTGTTACCCCTGCATTTTCTTTGCTCCTTCTCTATCTCAATGGCAAAATTAATTATTTTTTGCTGTCAACCACTGTTGGGGTTTTTTTTGGATTTACAGTCCAGGGGATGATGACAAAATTTCCCTTCCTTGCTGTTTTCCTGTGCTGTAGAGTAAGAAAACGGAAGAGTTAGGACCATATTTCCCACTTTCCAGCAGCTGAGTAACCTTTGTTTTCCATTTAACTTGAATCAGTTTTTAAATGTGACTGTTAATTTGTTCAAAAATGTCACTAGCAATTGAGTTTGCTTGGGAGAAGTGTTCTGGGGAGTTCTGTCACCAAGCTATGTGAGAGTAGCAACATAACTGCTGCTTGTTTTAGTCAGTGATCATAAGCCAGTTGTGTACTGAAAGTGAAATTCTCGAACAGAACTGGCAGTCGAGCTTCAGATGTTGGCTGGAGTTTGCGGATAAAAGGCTTTTCTTATTGCACAAAACATCAGCAGCATGGACGATGACAGTGTTTCAGGTGAGTGTCAGAAGTGAATTCCCAACATGCCTAGCTTCACATTAAAGGAGCCCTGAATTCTGCAACAAAACTTCAGATGATGGTAAAGTCTAAATGAGAGTGCACAGCTCTCATTTCCCCTACAGAGGCAGAACTAAAATAGTGAATAACAAGAATTTGTTGGGGAAAAATAACCAAACCACTAAGATAGTTTTCCCATTTAAAAAAACCTTTTTGCTATAAATCAGTTACAAAAATATGCATATTCTTTGTCATCTTATTCAACGCCACTGATGGAGGCACCTAATGCCAAACACATCTGTCCATTGCTATCTTATTTAAAAATCACCCACATTCCCATTTCAGTAGGTATTGTATCAAAAATGATGATGTGGAATTAACAATGAATAAAATGCCCACATAAGAATTTCCAGGGAGCCCTAAATTCTTAACAGTGTTTTCTAACATAAGGGGGACTGGGAACTGGGACATTTTAAAGGATACCAGACAGAAAGCCATTCTACCAATAGCTGTTTTATTTCTTATGATGTACTGATGAGTGTGCTACAAATATACCTATACTATACGTGTATTTCTATATACACACACACCTTATTAATTTGCTGAATTTTGAGTTTAAAACTCTGAGCTGTTTCTTAAAGTGAGGTAGCATGTGTGGCATGATTACTGGGTGATATAGTGGATCTCTAATTCTAACTCAATTATTGATGGTAATGAATATAGTAAATATTATAGTTCATTAGGTGTGTATGCCTAGCAGAAACAACAGCACTCATTCTCTACTCGTGTTTGCCCTTTTCAGTCCCCCAAAAGAGAAAACGTGAATTAAAACTGATAAGAAATGCATTCAATGGGGTATGTCACACAGCTGCAATAGGGATAATTGGAAGCTTAAGCCCTAATCCTGCAAACACTTAAGAAGTGCTTAACTTCAGTGTATGCAGGTTGACTCAAATGCAATTAGTCATTTTTTCAAAGTGCGCTTGCTAAAATATATATTATAGAGGGGCAGAAATTGAGCTTTACCTAGTAATGAACTAAAATTCTCTGAAACAGACCTGTAGAACTGCGAGCAAGTCACGTAGCATTTTATATAGCACAAAAACATGAGTATGCACTATTAGCTTCTCCAGTATTCTTCAAGAATGTGGAAATTATTGAAGAGGCAATAAACTTGTGCGCAAAAGAGAACATTATAGGTGGCAAAATAGAAAGCATCTGGCAAATAGTAGTATGCTTAAGCTAATCTGTATGCGTACACCTGTAGTATGTTGATTTGTCAGTGAAGAATGCTTTGGATGGATGTAGTTATCAGTGTTTGTGCCTGTCATGAACTCACTCACCCTCAGCAAGCTCTGAGTTTTTTAATGTTATGATATTATTTAATTTTATTATTTTAATCTGAAAGAGCGGCTTGAGATCAGTAAGGGGATGGTTTTATCTTAATCATCACTCCTTTCTTCATAAACATGCAGATGTTCAGCCTTCTAGTAAATCCAGTGATGATTTTTTGATGCATGAGGACAATGGAGTGAAGTAGTTTCACCTTAAACACTATTAAAAATTGTAGCCTGGTTATATTAATATCAGAAGGGCACATTATTGCCTGTGCCTTTTTAGAAGTTGGGAAAACAGTACAGCTTGGAGCAAGGTTGCTTTTTACCGCCTTTTACTCTGTACTGGCAATGTAACATTATCAGGGACGTTGCTGGGCTTTTCTAGAATTTTTAACTACAGTACATACATTTGAAGATATTTTTTGTAGCTCAGCTCTGATCAATAGCATTGGCAGTTACAGATATCCTTATTGTTCCCAGTAGGAAGAACCAACACTACTGTTTCCAGGAAGAAACCAATAGAAATTTAAAAATGTTTATTATGTAGAACTTTTCAGTGTTTTTGATATGTAAAATACTTCTGTGGCTGAAAATTTTTCTGATTCAGTGATTTTTTCTTCAGCTACCTGTGGTGGAGAACAGAAAATTTCTGTTCTTTGGGAACAAGAGCAATTATCTTGATTTTGTTTTCTTTATTTCTGTACCTGGGATGCCAGGGGAAATGAGCATAGCAGTATTAAGAATTTGATGCAGAGAAGTCTTGCTGCCTGAGAGATCAATAGGCAGGAAAAGTGGCTTTGCCAGCCTACTTGGAGGCTTGTCTGGTTCTACACCTGGGTGCACATCCTGGCTGTATGGAAGAGATGCCACAGCTGATGTGAGATCATGTTTCTCACATTGTTCTCAAATGGCAAAGTGTAACATTAACACTGGCATTACTGTGTTGTTACCTAGGGCTTTTTTATTTCTTTCTTTGTGTTTATTTTTCTTGTTTTGATAGTAGTAACACTTCCCCATCTCATCCCTAGCTTTCACTTGAAGGAAATCCAGACATGTAGCTATTTGGAAATCACAGCATAGTCTAGCCAGGTCTCTGTCTGGATGTCTGCATGGTGCACACATCCCATGGGCTAGAAAAAGCCTGTGAATGCACACGTGAGACTACTGCACTTTTCTTGCATGGAGTCTCCGTGAGGTGAAACAGTTTCACATACCTCACAGAGAAGAAGTTTATAACATGCTTGTAGGATATCCTAAAGGAAGGCATCTCATTCACTATATTTTGTCATCTACTTGGGATTCAGGCTACTGACGCTATTTCTGAGGCACAAGGCACACACTGGCTAAGGGAAAATAGTGGCCTTTGTGGAATAGACTGTGTGAACAAGTAGTTATCACTTGTGTCCTTTTAAAATGGTAACAGTGATGACTCCTGAGCTTTACACTGTGTTTAGTAGTTCTCTTGCACTCTGAAAATGCTTTCATCAGCATCAGGCAGGTTTTTGACACAACCCATATTACTCTGAGATCATTCCAGAGAGCAGGTGAGAACTGTATGAGTCATTTCCAGACCCAGGAACTTCTCAGTCTGTCTCGGCAGCCCTGTTGTCCAAAATAGAGGCAGCATTTGACTTTGTGCTGTCAGTTACAAGATGTTTGAAAGCAGGCAGACAGAGATCTCCCTATTGGTGAGAAGAATTCAGAACAGAAGTGGAATAGACAGGTTCCCTTTACCGCTAACAAAGATAAATATGCATGTGATTTATCCAAACAATTTTAGATGTCTAGCTAAGTTTTTATATCACTAAAGACGAGGGAGATATTTTCCAAGCAACAAAGAAACATGTGTGTTTTGTAGTGTATGCACTGTTAGACTGAGATCATGTCTACAGCGATGCCAACTGCACAGAGCATAGGAGCAGTGTGCATCAGGGCTTCTTCCTAGATGGCAGCTCTCAGTGGAAGTGTCATGACAGAGAAGAGGATGCATCTAGAAGTCAGAAAAATGGTAGCTCCAGAACACTGTCCTCTATTGCATGGAAAGGCTGGATTTGTCACCATCCAGTGCACAAAGGAAACAGTGTTTTCCTAGTATGAGAGCTAAAAGACATTTTTCACTAAAACATGGTGTGGGCCTCTCTTTCACCAAGCTAGTGTCGCCAGGTTATTCTCTCACAAATGTTTAATGGAAGTACTCCCATTAAATTGGTCTTCAAAATGCTAGCTTAAAGACTTAATGTGAAGTACTACTACAGCCTTGTTGCTATTATACTATGTATAGCCCTATTAATATTAGTATAGATAGGACATAGGATTGTGTGTATGAGAAAGAACTTAGGCATTTAATGTAATTGTGCTACACAATGAAAGGCCCATAAACAATGAAATCTGCTGCAGATTTCTTAGTGTCAGTATATATGTAGATATTATTTATTTAGCTTACTCTTCTAAGATTGTCATATTTGTATACATCGCATAGTTTGGTTTACTTTGTGTTTTTTTCTGTTGCATAAATGATCTTGACATCATTTAAGGTGATTTAGGATCTGCAACGTATCTAATTGTTTTGTAGGTTTGTATTTTTTTCCGGGGGCTTAACTGTAGGATTTCTATCATGAGAACTCTGAAATTAAGCAAAATTAATTTGTATCCAAAAGGATAGTGAAGATTTTCAGAGAACTTTTAGGTTTACATTATCAAAATGTTTGTCACTAGTGCAATCTTAATATATGTGTGTGTACACATACATATACACACGCACTGTACATGAACATGTATATATATATGAATATGCGTGCATATAATTATTTACTGATTTAAACACTTTCATAATGACTTGAATGTAGGGATTTTTAACAGAAAGCATGATCATTCCTGATGGGCAATATTTCCTTGATGACATTGTACTTGTATTTGAGGAATTTTGTTTACATTTTCAAGTTAAGACAGACAAGGTAGGACTACTGTAATTTTTTTTTAATTTTTTTTTTTTTTTTTTTTTTTCACTGAAAAGGAGCAAGGATACTTGCCAAACTAATATTGCAAGTCTGCAGAAATTAAATCTGATTCAAATATGAGCTCAATATATTTTTACCTGATGAGGGAAGGAAATTTTCACACTTGTTGCTCAAGTAGATATGTAAGTTTGGTTTGTTTTTTTTTTATTTTGATTTTTTTTTTTAATATCCAGATTTTAATTTAGATGAAGAGGAATGGGAGTGTCTTTATGAAGTCTGCACAGTGTATTGATTTCAGTGTTGTAGTTTAAAGGGCTAATGTACCATCTGTATCTTATCTATATGACTATGTCCTTCATGTCCAGTCTAATAAATGTTAAGTTCCTGATCTTTTTTTTAGTGGGACAGAGATGAATTAATCTTTTTTTTATTCTTTTTTTTTTTTTCTTTTTTTTAATCCCCAGGGCATTCTCTGCAGTACAGAGATGCCCTTTTACCTGTTAGTGTAATTTAGACTCAGTTGGGACATCAGTTACATCTAGGTTTAAAAAATATTATAATCTATGAGATAAATGCTTTCACCCCTCCCCTGGGGATTTAAGACTTTCTAGTACACTTGCAGTATACAGCATGTTGAAAATCCAAAAAGTAAACTAACTAAAATTCATTCCCATATCAGCCCTTTGGGACTAGTTAGGTTCTTAAAACCCGCATGGTGAACGTCCAATGAAACTGCCTTTTTACGCAGTCTACCTGTGATTAATAGTTCTCCAAATTTTATTTTGGTCTTTGGTTATGTATGACTTTTAATTAAATTAGGTTACGAAGACAGTGAAGTGAATCCTGAGTTATTCACTCTTTCATGACTATCCTCTTAAAGCCCAAGGTGCAACATGGCTAATAAGCAGGCTTTTATCTCTGCATTTCTAGTTTCAGCCAAACACACATGATAAAATTTTGATTCTTCATACTCTTCATGAAAGAACATTGTTGTAGTTATATGCCAGAAGTCTTTAGAAAAAGAATTTTATATATATATATATATATATATATATATATATATATATATATATATCATTTGAAAAGGTAATAGTAACCTTATTTCTAAGTTTAAAAAAAAAGCTGAGTTCCAGTGGTTTTCCTTTTGACTGTAACCTAACTGTAATTACTCTTCTGAATTATGTATGCACAGTGAAGCACATCCAGGAAAATGTGTCCTCTTCAACTTTGAAAATCTTAACCACTGCCAGTTTGGGAACTGGGAATGGGAAGGGTTACCCATGGATTTCTTTAAATTTCATTCAAGTTTGACATTCAAGTTTATGCTGTTATTTGTAGAAATAATGACAACAGCAAATAGAGTTCAACAGATTTTGTCCATAGGTGCCATATTTGCAATTCAAGAGCAATGCATGGTGTATGCATTTTGTAGCCATTCCTCAATGAAAACCGCAATGTTGGTGGCAATATTAAAGTGGTTGGTAAGGATGCCTCTGCCCAGGCCACCACATAGCAACCACTATGTTTCTAAGGACAAATAGCTCTTGTCTGCCCTAAGCAACTGGATAAGAACATGAAAACATGCCTTGTGAGAGACCTCTAATACCCATTAGTGTTAGCAACTGTTACCTCAATCATGAATGACACAGCCCTAATTATTAAGGTAATTAGAAGTTATAACACTGGCAATATTAAAGGGAGAACTTCTAAAGCCCATTAACAATGTTACTTTAAGTGATCTGGCTGTGAACTGTTCAAATCTCTAATTACATTATACGTCTGTCTTAAAGGGTGATGTAATTAAGTGATGGGAGAGGGAATGAATATATAGTGACTACTGTGCTATGCTTCATAAGTACTATTTTTGCAGAAACCAGTCTCAGTTATGTCATTATGTCGTCTAGGGGTGGGGATTTTTGCTTAACTGTATACCACATGGTGCTAAAGAATACTTATCCTCAAAATATGTAAAAATGATATATCATGGTTTGGTATAATAGCATTACCAAAATTAGGTTTGACTAGCTATCTTATTCATGAATGACAAAGCCATCAGTGACATACTGATGCCACCTCAAAGAGCACTACGCTCTTACACTGCACTTTAGCAACAAAAGCTGGTCAGAATACAAACATTGTATGTCTTACAGTGGGGGAAAACTACTTTAAGTATCTGTAATACTTAAAATTTCTTACTTGGACTGCGTATTGTATCTTTTACCTTATTTCTCTGAGTACCACTGTGAAGGGCTGAGAAACAAGAAAAGGGGAAAAAATACATATAAGACGTAAGAAAAATTAGTCAAAATTTTCTAAAGTTAACAAGAGTTGCACTTGAATAAGAACGGAAGACATATTTCTGCATTTTGATCCTTAGATGTTCATATTATGATTTTTTATTAAGAAGACTGGAGAAAATAGGGAACTTAGCACTGGTCTCCTGTTTTATTTATTTTTTTTTTTCCAATTTGGAAAGAATAATGAAAATATAGGAATGGAGTGAAAAACAGTGTTGAATGGATGGATGGCATTCTGTAATTCTCTAGCTGTCTTTGGTGAATTATCAAACTTCCTTTTCAAGAAGTACAAGTAGAAGGGAACAGATTAGCAATTTCCCATATTCAGTACAATATTCATTATCTCAGCAAAGAGGAACAAAATAGTGTAATTCCATACTTCTCTATGTTCAGAAATTAGCTACTTTTTCTAAGCTTGAAATCTAGGTTCTAAAAGGCAATGAGATTCAGGTGCTGCAGTATGGTTTTGAAGTTCTTTCACATCTTCCTTTGCCAAAACCTCTCCAGTTGTATATATATGTGGCCATAGTAGCAAGTTTTGTACTCCATTCAGGTAGTTACATTTAAAACATATTTCTACTAGATTAAATGTAATTAGTAAAGCTTCATATACTACCAAGGAAATTAAAATCTAACCTTTCTGCTTAGTGTTTTCTGCTCAGTGTCCCACCATGAGCTGAATATTTTATTTTTTCATATTTTTAAGGACAAGTAGTGGATGGATCTTAAACCCTTCCTCTATACTCATAGGGATGGCTGAAGTGAGTAAAATTTATACTGGATATTCAATTAAGCATCTTAAAATCTGTACCTTGCTTCAGTGTGTGGGGACACTGACACATTCAGCCCTGTGTGAATGCTCTGTTGCTAGCAGAGACATGTTTGATGCTATAATTCGCTTCTGAGTTCCTGAGTGTAATCAGTTTTACCTGTGAGTGCTTCCATTCCTACACTGACAGTGTTCAGTGCAAGACGTATTCATTGATCAGTGCTCAGATTTGGCTTTCCATGCAGACCATCATGTGACCCAACCCCAAAATATTTGAGCATACCTACAGGCCACTGTTGACAGCCATTGTATATCCCTGCTGAGTGGAAATTACACAAGGGGGCAGGGCTTCTCTGTATCCAAATGTCCCCAGATATGAAATTGAATATTTCAAAGATATGTGGCCATACCAAGAGCTGGGAATGACTGCTCTATGCATTAGTACAGATTTAATTTTTATCTCTCATCTTCTGGATTTCTGACTGAGGAGAGGCCTAAATTTTGCAGACTCAGAACTGGAAGAATTATATTGGAGATTACAGCCAAGATAGGACATTGCTGAGTCTGGAATTTCTTCATCACCTTCTCTGATCAAATTTGTAACTTCTCTCTGCTCCACTAGGTTGTGTCTGTTGACTGATCAGTTTCAGGGTAAGCAGTAGGGATGACAGGCTACTACCCTTTCTGCAATATGTATGCAACTTGGGAGCTAGGTTACTAAAATACTAGCTAAGAAAGTTCTTCTCTGTGAATCTAAGGATGCTGAAGTCCATTGAATTCCGGGAGTCACTGCTTTTTGTTAGAACGCTCCAGATGGAGTAAAAAGCTATGAACTCTTGCTACCGAAAAGTTGATCTCTTACTTTCGTCCAAATAGTGTTTCTGTGTGCACATATTCCATCACTGAGAACTACAAGATGCTCTACACAAATACCTGGTGAAAAGGACCTCAGAAAACATTGACTCTGAGCTGAAAAGTGGGAGAGAAGAAAAAATAAACAGAAGTAAAAGCTCAAAAAACATAATAAAGGGATAAACATCGATTATCAGTGGGAGAATGAAGTCCACAGGTGAAGAAGAGAGAATGGTCAGCCCACAGTCTTGTAGATCTTAATAGCACTTTTCATTATAGAAGCTCTTCCCCCACTGTAAGGTTTATTTGTTAAGCAAGACAGGGAGTGTGTTAGCAGAGGATCAAAGCATCAGCAGGAGCAGGTCCTGATGTTTGTTTGCAAGACTGTGATCATGTGGAGTCTGAGAAGTGCCAGTCAGTCTACAAATAAAAATTATCACCAGTTATGTATGTGATGTGTGTATGTACATGATTGCAGGATCCTTTCTGTGGATGCCACTAATTGTCAGGTTCAATTTGTAACAAAACTTATAATTGAAGGAGTTGAACATGCCTCTTCATATCCATTTTGCTTTGATTTCCACGAAACCAGATCTTAAAACCTTTTTAACAAAAGAAAAGAAAAAATATATATTTTTCTTCTTTGAAGCTGGAAAAAAAAAAAAAAAAAAAAAAAAAAGAAAAGAAAAAAAAGGAAAGAGGACTGGATTTTGCTGTTTAAAACAAAAAGGTCACTGCTAAATCATATCTAGAAAATGTGTATTTTAATGTGGAATGGTTTCTTCAGAAAATTATGACAATGTGAAAATGAAGAACTAAGTGAACTTTGAAGATAATCTTAGCTTTCACTCTTGCCCTAGCAAAAGAGATGATGTGCAGAGGCCCTGGTTGGAAATTATCCCTTGTCAGGAAAGCACTCAAGCACTTGCTTAAATGTATTCCTGAATGAGAGTATGGACTACACACAAGGATAAACTGTACATTCATAAATGGTATTTATAACTTTTCTCTTGATTGCCACTTTATGAAATCACTGCTGTTGCTAGTATGCAGTAAGAGATAGAATATGATCCAGTGAGACTATTTCTTCTTACTGCCTAAAAGGAAGAAACCCTTACAGTTGTACTATATGGTAGGTTCTGCTTCACCTGCTAACCATTTTCTCAGGGCTTTGAAATAAGTATTTGAAAACATATGATCAAAAATACAGTTCCATGGTTTGAGAATACAAAGTTCTCTGTCAAGGCAAAAAAAAAAAAAATTCCTTAGAATTATAAAATCATAGGATATTCTGATTTAGACCCAAAAGGATCATCAAGTCCAACATGTGTCCACCCAAAATTTCAATTCTGTGTCTGAAAGCTTTGTCCACAAACTCCTTGAACTCCAGTTGTTTGGGGCCATGACCACTGCCCTAAGCTAGTTGATACATATCTGTTAGTATCTATCATAATCCAATCTGTTAGCTGCTAGATGCTGAGCTCAGTTGGCAAGGCAGTTTCTGGCAGAAGCATGGGTCAGATGGTGGGCAAATATTCATTGCTCTGGATTTGAGAGCTGAGTATGAGATACACAACTTCATTCTCCTCACAGAAACAAAAAACAAATCATTCCTATTTCAGTTTGAAATTATTATTTTTTATCCCTAAAGTATCAATTTCAATCAATCAAAAGGAAAATAATTTTCTTTGGTGACTTAAGCAAGTAATCAGTGCCTCAGTTCAGACTACCCAGTATTCAGTGTAGAGCCCAATCAGTAGGAAGAGGCAAGTCAATGTCAGGTAGTAAATGTACACAAAGCAAGCATCTAGACAAGAATTGAGATCAGAATATGAGTTAAAGGGCAGAAAATCAGACACTGTTGTACCATTCTGAAGGGTGAAACAAGTGGAAGGTGAGAAGCAGGGGTCATACAGCCAGAGAATTTCAGTGCAATTCAGAGCACAGGAAGGGAAGCAAGAAAAGTTCTAGCAAGTCACAAGAGGAGCCAAATATAGCATAAGCAGTTAGAGTATGATTGTTCCTTTGACACAGGGTGAAGGATCAGTCAAGCTCAGCTGGCTGGGTTCACAAAATCACAGAATGACCCAGGGACCTCAAGGATCATGAAGCTCCAACCCCCCTGCCTGGCAGGGCCATCAAACTTCCACATTTACTAGATCAGGTTGCCCAGGACCCCATCCAACCTGGCCTTGAACACATCCAGGAACAAACAAGGACACAAACAAGGAAATGTCTGAAGAAATAGTCTTTCCATATGTGTCCAATTTTCCTAGCTGCACATTTTTGAGGAGATGTGAATGTGGTCCCCAGGCTTCCCAGAGCATGCATATTATGTGAATAGTAACAACATCTTAATTATTTCAATGGAAATTCCTTTAGATACTACAACAGTGGATATAAAAGAGGGAAAATGGAGTGAGATACTTAGATCTGGTTGATTACAGGATTAAAAAAGCTTATGTTTAAGTTTACAGGAAAGGAGATAACTCTGCGGATGATGTGATTGTGTAGGAAGGCATATACTCATTGCATCTATTCAAATTGTTCTGTATTTTAAAATGTCTTTTTAAAGAAAACACACACACCAAAAAGTTGCATTACAGTAATAATGTGATGACCCTTAAACTGCATGGTCAAGAACTCAAAACTAAGGAAATTATATGTGGTTGAAATATTCATTGACTGAATTGAAAAGTTTCTACAACAAAATCACCAGCCTGATGGATGAGGGGAGGAAAAGAAGGTGGTAGATGAGTGAAGTTGTTCCACAGGTAATGCAGAACTGTTGCTCATTAAATTCCACATTATGAGAAATAGGGGGCAATCCATGAAAACAGTAAGAGCCTGGTTTAAAACAATGACGAGGCAGGTATTTTTACCCATGGTATTGTAATAGTTGAGAACTTGGTACCACAGGAGCTTGTGAAGGCAGAATCTCAGAGCAGATTCAAAACAAGAGTCAGAAAAAATCATAGACAGTAAAGTCAGTAAAGAAATGTAGAAGGACTACATAGGAATGTATTCCCTAATACCCCTAGTATGCTGAGTGACTACAAAACAAATAAGCTATAGATAATAAAAAGGCTTACATACTGCCTCTGAGTGTCATCTGCTTTTGCCACTGAGCAAAATACTGGACAAAATGGACAACTGGAGCAACATAGTAGGTTCTTATGTTCTCACAAATTTCACTGCTTGCATCCTTTATGTAACCTTATGAACATGCTATCTACTAATCCATTCTTTTTTCAGGAGCTTCAACATCTCTTTTCCACCATAGACTAACAACTTATTTGATGACTGGTCACAGAGTATTTCATATTGGGAATAGGAAATATTTCATACTGGGTGTAAATGATGAGGTGGGTATTTGACTAAGGTAATTGAGCTGAGATATTGGAGCATATCTGAAGTCCTCAGCAAAGGAAGACCATTTGTTTGCATGGGTTGGACTGAACACTAATGCTGCCAGTGTCTGTGTGGAAAAGGTACCTTCCTGCTAACATGTTTAGACAAACAAATTCCGTTACTAATTTTAGGACAGAGAAGTGGTGACTTAGGATTTGTAGCAGCAACACTCAAAAATCAGTGCTAAGATGCTGAGTTCTTAATGAAATTTGAATGTCCTACTTAACCAACTGCTTTGTCTCAGTTCAAATTTTCTTCTGATTTTCGTGATTCAGATTGGTCCATATAATCATTTAGGTCACGTATTCTTGACTGGAACTAATTTGAGGAGAATTAAATAGGAGAATTAAGAACAAGACTCCTTTAAATTGAGCAAAATCTATAGGAGTGAGTAAGGAATGCTTCTTACTACATACAATGCTTGGTTGGTATCCAGCAGTCTAATTCCTTGTTCTTCTACTGGTCTGGCACATCACTACCAGCCTCAGTCCTCAGGAAAAGAGAGATCTTAAGACAGAAAACGTGGCTATGCATTGCAAATTTATTCTCTAGAGAATTTACATTTTTAGGCCTTTTTTTCTAATTCAGAAATAAAATACCAAGATACAAGATTCATGATCTATACTTCCATATCCTGATAGGAAGAATCCATTTTAAGTGAATTCTTAATAAGAATTAAGAACAGATCTTCTTACTAAGAATTCATTTCCAGCAACTATTCTACTATATTTGACTAATAATCGTGCCAATAAACTTAACTATTTTAATACTTTTGGAAGAATAGGTATATAAACCTACAAATATATAAAAAGCAAGATCTGATGAAGAAACATGAATATTTGTGGGTCTCCAGATACAGTGTTTATTTGTCATTATTATCCTAGTCTTGGCAAGCATATGAATTCTGGGACTATGAACTGAAATGAGAAAAACTCTGTTGAAGAAATGTCTGTAAGACAGAGCGAAAAGGCTGCTGTGCTTTCCAGTCAGACATGCACTGATGAATAAGACCGCACAGTCTATTGTGGCCAGCTTCATCTAGTCAGTCAGAATTTTTTATTTATGTAACTCTGACACGTTTCTGATTAGAAATATCCAACATAATATAAACTGTTTCTTAGAGCCACAATAAAAGCAACTTGAACTACTTCATGTGTATGTTGTCCTTGTATGTTTTAGTTCGTAAGAATTTTAGATAAGTTTAGTATTAAACATTTATCAGAAGACTCTGCAGTTTACATAAAAAAGTGTATCCTCTCACTAAGGCTTCCATTCACCTGAAGAGTTCTGATAACACATATAAACCACTCAAGTTCCTTTTTTTTTTTTTGGTTATTACAATATCAGATCCTCAGTAGAACCAAACCTGCTTTATGCATTATCCCAAATGAAATTTTTAAGCTTCCAGCTTCATATTGCCCCTTCTTACTATTCATCAAGTAGATAAGTGAAAAAGTGTTCCTTTTTGTTGTTGTTGTTGTGATTTATATGAACTTTAAATACTTCAATCTGTTTTCTCTTAAAGATTCCTGAAATGCTAAGTTGAATGCCAATTTAAATTCACTCCTTGAAGGCTCTGTGTTGAACTGCCTCAGCTTTCATGGTAAACCATGTATTGCTTTTATTTTAAATCAGTGCACAAAAGTTTGTTAGAGTTCATCCATGAGTGCTATGCATAAAAAGCTCACATAGCCCAGTAAAGAAAGGAAAGAAAATTTGGATTATCTTACGGAGAACAGTAATTTCTCTTCTTGTGTAAAGATCACATAACCAATCCCCTTGGAACTGTATATCAGATGTGGTAATCCTGGCTCTTTTGCACGCGCTCCCTTACTCTGTCGGGTTCTTTGTTGTGGGCTTTTTTTTTGGGGGGGGGATGAGGGGAGAGAAGGGTTTTGGTGTTCTTTTTCTGTTGTTTTTTTTTCTTTGCCTATAATTAGTAGTTGCAGACATTTTCTGTAGTCATTGGTTGTTCTGCAAAAGTGTAATTTGGTGAAGGGGCATTTGCACAAAAGAGAAAATGGAAGGCTGATTTCAGTAGTAGGGGGCCGAATGATTATGAGGCAGAAAGAGTTTATGTCAGTTCCAAAGCAGTATAAGGTCTACCAGCAAGAAAAAAAAAAAAAAAAGAAAAAAAAAAGACTTTTATTCCAGAATAGTGTCTGTGCAGGAACACAGAGAGTTACACAAGCAGTAACTGCTGCAGCATTATAATTATACTGCCATAGTTCTGCCAGTTAATTTCTTCACATGGACAAACCCTCAATTTTTTACTTGCAAGGTCTCACCAAGAATTCTTATACCAGATTACCTTCACAAATTCCTGGCCTCTTTTAAAAAATATGTTTCCTCTTTAAAACTTCAATTGTTGGAAGAGCTGTAAGTCTCTCCTGGACACTGTAATGTCTTTGAAGTGCTGTGCAGACTTTATAATGCCCTGAGAACAGCATCCAGAAAGTATTTTTTCATTGAAATGCTGTGCAGGCCTTATAAACCCCTGAGATGTATGGATGGACCTGACAGTGTTCATAATAATAGCTAGTCCCTTTTGCAAAAATTAACATGGCTGCTAATTGCATTTTAGACTTCAGACCCATTAGAGTAAAAGGATAAGAATATGCAACAACAAAATGAAGAGCTAAATTATGAATGAAGGCAAGAAGGTAAAAATGCCTGGATAACCAGACTGGCAGTTCCTTGGAAAAAAATCATCTTTGTGACCTGTACGATAAACAACAAAGAAACAGGAGAGCACTCCATTTACATCAAAAAGTTAAACTCAAGCAGTGGTAGGAATTACTGGAAGAGGACTTCTTTATTCAGATAAAAGCTTACTTAATTTGAAATACATCATTAACTATGAAAAAAAAAAAAAAAAAAAGAAGAAGAAATGGAGAGAAAGGGAAAGTCAGGAAGTTCTATAGTCAACATCCTAAACAGAGTAAAATAAATGCCCATGTAATCCTGTCAATACAAGTTAATTTAATGCTATTCAAAGGGGAGATCACAGGCAACAAAGTGCCTTCTTTTTTTCTTCTGTAGAAGATTTTGTTGTATTCATAGGAATACAAGCTCTGATGTGTTCTCCTGTTATGTTAGGACTGTATATTCTGAAGGGAATAGTATTTACATTGGAAACAATCAGCTAAAGAGCCTTCAGAAATGCTTACCATCAGATGGTGAGTTCTCAACCTGTTTCAGGTCAGCTTCCAGCATCAGATGTCACTGCAAACTCAGTGCTCTTCTCTATATATTTTTTCAGAAATGCACAGTCTTATAAATCCTAGCTTCAGCCATGTATCCCTGTAAAATGGTTGTTAAGTGAAGCCTCCTTGTAGAAGTGACTACTTACTCTGTCTCGACCCACTGGTTACTTTTTTGGGCCTGAGCACAACAGGAAGAATGTGTCTCCATGTGTTTATGAGTAGGATAATTGGTATGGAATCAGTTATACAAATTTGATAAGTTATCATGTCACTTCCAGTGCTACGTTATTATCAAAAGAATCAAAAGATACACCTAGAATGGCACTAACATCCTTAAATGACCTAAGGGTGTGATGGTCTGTGAGAGGAATAACCTCTTTCAACATCATTGCTTTTATTGTACTGAAATAAACTCAGTAAGATGCATTGACTCTGTAGTCTATTTTGCATAACTTAGTTGTGCTTTTTTGCACTATATCTCCGTTACTGGATGAGCAGAGAGTGTATCCCCACCTGCTCTATCTGATTATTCTGAGTAAAATTCAGAACAATTTAGGTTATTTTGTCATTTTTCTTTCACAAAATAGAAGCTGGGCATTTGGAAGAGAGAAATATATTTTTCCATTATAAATTCATAGATTTCAGTCAGGGTGACCACTGCAGTTGTTCCCTTTGAAAAGCAGGCCACAGAGTGTACTGGAATTGTTCCCTCTCTGAACAACAACCACTCTGTTTGAAATTATGAGTCATGGACTACCTGTCGTAATCCCCTGACAAAGGGAATACCCTCATCTGCTAGTACTGGTAGGGAGTATGGTTTTCTTTCCTGTGTTCTTACCGAAGGGAGGGGAGACATGGTTGTATAAATAGCACAAATAGCAAACTACCTGCTTTTTTCTGGTTTCAGGCCACAGTTTATGGGGTTAGTGGGAGTCTTAGTGCCAGCATACAGCTTGAATGTGACAGTTTGTGGTTATTTTGCTTGCAGTCATTGCTCTGGTTAAAGACTTATGGGAAGATGAAAAGATCCTACAGTGTAGTGTAAAGCTGTCAAAATAAGAGAGAATGAGAAGAGAATAACATCAGAGCACACAGGCCTCCTGTTCTAACAGCTCTGCTTGTATGTTTTCTCCCTTCAGTTAACCTTGCAGTTAAGTCTCCCTCTGTTTACCTCTAATTTAAGAAACTGTCCCTTAATCCCATCCCTTCCTATTCTCTGTCATCCTCTTGTTACTTCCTTCCTCTTATCTTTTAAAAGCTCGCTCACTCGCTCTCTACCCCCACCCTGTCTTATTTCTTCCATATTAATAATAATCTTAGTACTGAGCACTTATATCGCTCTCTACATGTTCAAAGTGCTGTACAAACCTTGGCTAATTAATCCTCACAACACACTCCCCTCCCTCTGTAAGATAGGTAAGTATTATTATCTCAGTTTTACAGATGGGGAAATTGTCGTAATGACTCAGTGGCGGAGACACAAGCACAGTAACCTTGTTCTTGCAACCTCTATTTTGAAAATACCTTCTCTAACCCTGCATGCCTCTATAAATACTTCCCCATCTCCTTTGTCTCCCGAATCGTCGAGACAAATCCGCTGCCTACTCCTGCTGCCACCGCTCCCCTAATTGTTACCATCTCTTTCCTTCCCTCCGACACCTCCTGCAGGATCTTTGCCAATGTATTGCTCGTCTGGCTCTTTGAATATCTCAGCCTCTCATAGCTGCAGTTTTCATTTTGCTTTTACCAAGCAAGATGAATTTCTCCTGCTGAAGTAACGCTGTGTCTGCCTCACCGTGGCTCTCCTTTGTTCCCTCATACCTGGGCTTCTGCCCATGGCTCACATCAAATTCAAGGCTTTGACTGCACATATGGGATCAGGATTAAGATGGCCTCAATTCCTTCTACCTCATTTCCTACTAGCCTACCATTTCTAAAGGCACCCTATACCAGCAAGAAAATATCAGGCATTGGTCTGAAGGCTGAATTTATGCCCTTTGTACATACACAGCTCCGAATCAGGCCATAGCATTTCTGCTCAGGACTGTGTGTTAGTTCATCCACATCCACTGCTTTGTGTTTTCTGTTGCTGAGATTGCAACTCACCCCATGCACCAGAGAACTGCTTAATCTTGTGAAGCTGCCTGCCTCTGCTACCTGGCAGCATTGTGTGCCCCGAATGACCTTTCTAGGCTCTGGCATTTTGATGCTTAAAACTAGTGTTCTTAAAGTTAATATCCCGAGTGTGACCCTGAGAATGAGAGAAATGATTGACAGAGTATATGCTTAAATTTAGGAAAGAATTGTCCACAGTCATAAGTAAACATGTCCAAGCTTTAACAGCCTCCATAGTTCCCTGATTTGACAGCTTCCTGTTCCTGTACATTGTAAGTGAGTGATCCCTGCTGCCATGTTTCTGTGAGAATATACGCACACTTGAGATGCTGGATCCAGCTACTTAGTACTCAGATGTCCTTGGTTTGTTCTCTCCCGAGTACTGCTGTTGGTCTTATTTGTGTGACAGAGTACCAGAACAGGCTGCTAAGAGATGCTATGGAGTCTCCTTCTCCGGAGACACTCAAAAACTGCCTGGATGCTCTCTGGTGCAACCTGCTCTAGGGAAGCTGCTTTAGCAGGTGGTTGAGCTAGATGGTCTCTGGAGGTCCCTCCCAACCTCTGTGGTTCTTTGATTTAATTCCATGATTTGTCCAATAGGTAATGACAGATTCCAATGGTGTGGATAAGTGAGGGCCTTGCTTTGCTGCAACTATAAGTTTTGCCTATCTCTTGCTTTGGACCAATTAATTAGGTATGATTACATGAATGTGCTCTTCAAAACACTCTGCCACAACATCATGCCCTGTCATGAGCAATCTGTTTAATGGATCAGTGCTCCTTTTGTCATTTTCAGTTCTGTGTCATATGATATGGTATCATATTTCTGTAGATGAGCCACCAGCCTCTGTGATGCCATTCTGGGACTTGTTTTTAAGATGTCTAAAAAGGCTTGTTACAAGGAGACTTCACAGAAAGTTCTTGCTTGCATTCTTTCATGCTATTGATAACCTAACCATGACAAACTGAACATGAAGACTTTTCATGTTGTATATGTATGAAAACTCAGAGTCTTGGATGAGGAAATTACTGATGTCCTTTCTTGCAGCTGAGTTTTTACTGACCCATATCTACATTTTTTCACTATTTTATATCAGTGTAAATTGTATGTGCTGTCAGTCGATTGCTTTTCTGTGCATTGGATATTCACCCTCTGCAATGAGGAAGCAAGGAAACTTGTATATATTGGCACCTTCCTTCAGGACTCCTGTCTCGGTGTAAAATGTCATTTATTCAGTGTTTGGCTTGATGCCCATAGATGAAGTGAGGGAACCAACATGTACTTGAATAAACTGCTTATGTACTTGCTGAGGTTTAGCAAAGTATCTGCCATGCTGGATTTTGGGGGCACAAAGTATGACATTACTTCTTAAGTCCATTTAATTTTTCTCCAACACGCACAAAACCCCAGATACCCCCTCCAGCATTGTGCCCTCATTCTCTGCATCAAATGAACACTAGAAGGTGCAATTCACAAACCCACCAGCTTATCTTGGAGCCATTCACTATGGTTAGACTTGGCATTACTTCCAGAAGCCATGGTCGTAATCAGATTAACATCTGCACACCTCTTGCTGACGCTCTTCAATCTCCTTAACAGAAGCACACTCTGCACAGAGACCTCTGGGTCTCCCTGTGCCTCCTAGATCCAATGGCCTTCAGAATTTGCTCTCACTTCATCTCACTTTCACCTTTTTTTCTGACTGTACTCTCAACAAAAAATGGAAACCAGCTACTTAGACTAACATATAGCCAGGTTTACTTTTTGATAAGTGGTGTGGGGAGCTATTTTTCCTGAAGACCAATGTTATTCATCAACCTTCAAGTCCTTTAGACCTGCAGATGGAAGTCTCTGCATTATAATCTGGGAGCTGGGACAATCATTTGTGGCTCCAGGAAGTTGTTCTGCCTGTTGGCTAGTGCAGAGGTCCTTGGCCTTTTCTAAGACTGCTTCTGACCTCAGCATTCAATGCATTCATTGTGTTCTCTGTCTACTCTGTGGAAAAAATAAATAAATATATGAACAAACAAACAAAGAAAAACCTGAATATGAAAAGAGCAATCCGGAATCAAACAAGCTCAGCACAAGGCACAGGGAGAGAATGTGCTACCAGCATTCAAACACCAGCCCTATCACCAGCCCCACACCTTCAGCCACAGCACTTGACATTTTATTGGGCATTTTTTGTCTTGCTTTCCTACCCTACCAGAGAGTAATAAATAGTGTTGTGTCATTAACCCATGCGTATGTTTTTGCTCCTACCTATTTATCAGGAGGACATATGTGCCTGTCTGCTGGGGTGAGTTTAGGGCCTTCCAGATGCTTGTGCAGTCGAGTGTCTGTCAAAGCCTGTTGGAAAACAGCAGCTGGGTGAGAACTTTTCACTGCTGGGATTCTGGTTGGGTTTTTTTGTTGTTTGTTCATTCACGATGTATTCATAGGGATTTGTATACGGTGTTTCACTGAAAATCTTTGTTTTCAAGTAGAGGTTAGTTGTGAAATTTAAATTTTCACTGAAATTTTTCATTTTCTTATTTTCAAATGACAGTTTTCATATTTTGAATTTCCCTTTTTATTTCCATTTTCATTCAGATGTTATTTTTTTTTTCTATGAAAGGTGTTAGTCTAAAAACACTTTAAAGAATCACTTATTTAATTAGAAAAAAAAGTTTATACTCTTTTCTAGGCAACTTTTCAAACCAATATCAAGCAGTAACAGGCTTACATACAAACAGTTTTAGCAGGAAGAGCCAGCCCTTTAAAACAGGTAAAGAATTTTGGCCTTTATATAACACATATCATCTCTTGTGTAATTTAACATCAAGGGAGAAAGTCTCCACAATTGAATGGAATTCCCCTAAAAATGATCAGATGTGGCAAAAATATTTATGTTTCACTCAGAGAATTTCTTAGCCTCAGTAAGCTGCCCTCAGGCTACAGATTTAAATAGCAAACAAAGGAAAAACATAGTCCAGAGTTGTCAGTGCTTTGCACATGATACATTTCTGCGCTTTACTTCTGTTTTGGTAAGACTCCTTGGAAGCTGTTCAGTTGCAATTCAGACAAAGGTCAGTCTTAGGGCAGTCTATATCATTCAGACCTTGACATCAGTATAATGTGAGAGGAGGCTTAGCATGTTCTGCCTAAAAAATATCTAAAATAGGACTTAGTTCTCAGACTCAGGCCACCCTGTTGGATTTCCATCTCTGTGTTCCTGCTGGAGGAGCCCATCTTGATATTGCAGTCATTGGTAATTTTTTAACCACCTGTCCATAAACAGATTTTTTGTACTATTATTTATTTATTTATTAATTTAAGTGAGCATATTGATAACCAGCCTTTGCTTTTTTTCTGTGTAAATGTTAGGGTACCAGGCTTATATTTTTCACATAGAAGATTGGCAACTTCATTACCTGCAAAAGGTGGTTATTAGGATTTAAGACTAGAATTTATCATAGTAAGTATGGTTATTTACTTTATACATTTATGCAGTATATCAGCCACAGCTTTGACAGTGCTCTGCAATTTTTTATTTCTTTTTTTTTCACACTAAGGCATTCAAATCCAAGAAATATATTCATACCTGCTGTCAACAAGTGCAACTCCTTTGGAAAGCTCCGAGCCAATTTCAGCAGTGATGTGAACGGCAGCATAAATTTTAGGTCTAAATTGGTCAGAAAATATGTGAAAGTGGGCATAATTTGCATGCTGAGGACTGAGAGAGGAAAAGTAGCTAGCAAAAAAGAGTGCAATTAAGTGTGAGGGAATAGTGGATCTACTGGCATGAGTGTAGTGCATCGAATTTGGTTCTGAATTCAGACAACTACAAGCAAATGTAAATGTTATACTTAATGCAACTAGCTATTTATAGCAGAGTGAACACACTTTCTCCACCTGTTATGCTCATTGCTATGCTAAAGGATGGACTAGAGTCTGTCATGCCTGGGCTGGCAAACATCCAGCACACATCTGTACATGTGCACTGGATATGTTTCCCAGTCTCCCAGTGGGCTCTGCAGCATGATCAAAACTACACCAATCCTCTACTGAAGGGAGATATTGAAGAGAGGAAAAGAACAAAATTATCTTGATCACTTTGCATATGTTTTGGGCATCTTTTGCTGAAAGCATCCTTTCTTGTATTCCAGAGTGCTGTCATCGACAGATGATGGAAGGTGAGGGATATTTGTCACAGAAACATCATTTCTTTGGTACACACCAAAAGAAAATGGCTAAGAACTGTGTAACGAAGTAAAGGCAGTATTCAGACTGTCTACAAGAACTGCTCAGCTTGAGTGCTGCCATGTTTCCAGGCAGCCCCTGGCCCAGCAGGATAATTCAGAGCACCTGAGGTAGATATCTCAATTCCTAACACGGTTGGTATGAAAATGTGGTCACCTCTGAAATCATTCAAAGCAGCTGGGACCTTATCTCTCTCCACTGCCTGAGAAGGTCACTGAAACTCCCACCCACCAATCACCTGGGAAACCTCTCAGTTTAGATCTGAACAAGTGCTGAACCTCAGTCACCTTCATCCACTTGAAATCCAGAGCACTGAGTCCTCTCTTGAGAACAAGCAGCTAATGATGGAGGAGGAAGAGGCAGCAGCCACTTCAGAATAACTTCATTGTTTGAACACTCTTACAAGAAGTGGGAAACATGGATTTTAAGCCTTTCTCAGACTGAAGGGGTTTGAACCGCAATTCCCTTTTCCTCAGAGCTTATCCTATCCATCGAGCTAGAGAAGTTCTTCATTCTACTCACTATGCGAGGCCACAGAGCAGAGAGAGAATAGGTAAGAGGGAGCTTGATTTTGCAGCCTATTGTTGAGGGCAACCATGAGAGAGTCCTGAGGCTTGGTCCCAGCTGTCACTGCTATTTAAGCATTCTTTACCGTTAATTTTTAATACAGGCACTCAAGCAGTCAAGCAACCATGGCTGGCAAACTGTATGGGTTGTGCTGTTTAAATTCTGCCTGAATTTGTACTAAGCACTAAAAACATGTGAGCCGCCTACTGCCCTAATCCCTGAACTTCTCGCACCCCATGATAAGCGCCTGAGACTGTAGCAGCGGAGTTGTCTAATTAAGAATAGAGCTGTTCAAGGTCCTCAGCAAAGATAGCTGAAAGAGAAAGGAAACTCCAGAGGAGCAATGAGTCTGTGCATCATCTGAATCACATTCTGGAAGCACCTGCTCTTCTATATTGATTGCAAACAGAGACTATGATGTCAGCATTCCTCAAATAAGACTCTCAGGAAAATTCAATATGCTCAAACCATATTTTGGGATATAATTTCTTTCACCAGTCCATTTGCTGTTATTGTTGTTATTTTCCTCTCCATCTCTGAATGGTGGAGGAAGATACAGTGGAATTGTCTAGGCACCACCTAAGTGCAAAAAAATGCAATTGAGCAACAGTTCTTCATGGAAGGATTTTAACCTTCTCTTTGTTCCAGGGAAGTAATCCATAGCAAAATCCTCACTCCTTCATGTAGTCAGCACACCAGGAAAGGATACTATCAGATAATGCTTCATAGGCAGGCCTGACATGCAAAGTCAATCAGTCCATCTACCTACTTTTTATAGCAAGAAATATGTCTGCTCAGTGAAGCCATCTGACAATTTCAAAATGTAAACTGCATTCATCATGCTCTCATTTATTTTATTTTACCCTAGAACATTTTCGTAATTTGAAACAGTGGTTCTCTTATGAGCAAGAAGTTATAGAAGGATAGCAACAAGGTGCAGTACTGATGGACTGCCTGTGTAGTTACATAATGCTGAGATCTGTAGAGATCCCTTTTGAGGTATATCTATATTGGGATGCCTGTATTGCAGATGGGAATAATTCTGGGATTGTGAGATCTTTTTGCCCCAGACACTACGTCTTGCTATTTGCTTCCAAAATCACTTATCATTATTATTATTATTTTATTATTATTATTATTAATAATAATAATAATATTTTCTGGGGCCTCATGCCATTATTGTGTAAGTAGTGCTAGCAAAATCAAAATTAGGATGCTATAGATCCTTTGGGGTTTCTTTTGGTTGTTTGGTTTGGGTTTCTTTTTGTTTGTTTTTTTTTTTTGTTTTTGTTTTTGTTTTTGAGATGCGCCCTTTTGGACATCTGAGTGGAGGAACAGCACTTTGTAATCCACAATATATAAAACAGACACTTGAAATATTATAGTTGTCCTCCGTCCTCACCAGTGGTAATTGGCCTGTCCTTCCAGTTATGCTGTTGAAACAAACTGAATAAAGACTGTATAACTTGAGTTCTCTGATGATTCTTATATATTCACCACCATCTTTCATTACCATAATGCTCCTATCATCTTGAATAACGTATGCTTAACCTAATTGTGAAAGAGATGTTATCAGTGGCCCATCATGGAGGCACTGGATACAACAAAGCTACTGTGTCCCCTCAGGTCATTTGCCACATACAGTCAGTTTTACTGCAATCTAAACACAACATTTGATGTTTTTTCATCTCTAGAACCATCAGAATTTACAAGCTGTGCTTTTTTCAAGTTTTCCTGGGGTGGTATATACGTTGGTAATGTTCAAATGTGATGAGTGTAGAAGGTCTCATCTGCTGTGTCTTCTTTCTCAGTTCATCTGCAGCAGATCCCCACTATGTCATCTAATCTCTCAGTCAGTTCCCATTCAACCCCAGGCAGAGTTCCATGCACTCTAGCTGGCCATTGACAGAGGGGGCAATGTCCCCTCCTTGTCTCTATATCCTGTGCTTCCTAAAAAGCTTGTGTCCTTCCACTGCAGCATTCCAGCCATGGGAGCCATACTACTGCATCTTCACAATCCCAGTGACACTGTGTCCCTGAAACCATATATTCATCTTTAAGTCACTTTGTTTAGCCCCCATTCTTCCTGTGCTAGACCAAATGGTCCCACGGTGTCCCTTCCAACCTCAACCATCCTGTGACTGTTGTCACTGGCTGTGTAATCCCACAAAATCATTTACAGGGCATGAGGGTGATCAGTTCAAGAGCCATGGCAACAGTACTTGCCTATTCATTTCACTGTATCACTTGACTTTATTCCAATAAGTAGCACTTATTGGAGATGAAGTACAAGCCAAGAAGCAAGGATGTACTTATTTAATCTGTAACCCAGATACATCTTCTTGTGGATAAGGAAAATAGACTCTCTTTAATATTCCTTAAACATCCCTCTTCTATATTATCTTTAAAATTCTTTATAACTTTGACTGAGAAACTAGGGCCAACATGTTCCCTTCTGTTCTAATTTAAATGTGGACTTGAAAAATTATTCAGATGAATACTTCAGGTTATATCTAGTATTCTTGTCAGAAAGCTCAGGTAAAGAAGCTGAAAAAAAAAAAAAAACAAACACTATTCTAAATGGAAAAAATTCCCCCCAAGGCACAACTTTCCGCATTTGAGATCACTTTCATACCACTAAAGGTGATTGCACTTTTGGTTTCTGTCAGCTTCCCACCCCATCACTTTTTCCCCATAGGAATTCTTTAACTGATTTTTAAGATAATTTTAAAACTGTACTTTTAAAATAAGATGGTTTAAATGACTGCATCTGTGATGGACAGCCTGCAGCTGCATTCCTGGAAGGCGCCTGGAAAGGACATGAGATAGGGTCTGTACCGCATCTCATAAGGCAGGCTCAGAGGAGGGGAGAAGGCCAAATGAGTCTGACCTAGGGTACTCCCTCTGTGCAGCTTCCTTGGGTCACTTGGACCTGCCAGCAAGGCTCCGTGGTTGCTCTTTTGGTGGTTATGTGCCAGTGTGTTATGGAAATGTCTAATTTCTTTTAGCAGTGTTTGTTTCATGTAACACATTTTTGGATTATTTGATCAGCATTGTGTAGTAATTAAAGCCTCATCTTCTGTGCAGAGAACACAGAATTGCATTTCAACTGATAATATCTTTTCAAAAATTAACTCTCTTATTTTTCTCTCTAAAGTTAAGTATTCAAAACAAAGACATATACTGAGTTTATCAATAATTTACTAATCTACTTATTCAGCCTGAGGTTTCATCTTTATTATTATTGATGGTGTTATCACTGTTATTAATCACTACAGTTGTTTTTTATTTCTTTCTTTACTCCACTTAGTTATGTTTATGTGAAGAATTTTTGCTCTCTGCATCCCATAAAAGTACGCTGCTCTATGCTGTTCTGGGACAACTGTAAGCACACAGCACTCAACCTCCTTCCAGCTTTCCATCCACACAACAGCTCTGCATGTAGCATGGTTGTGCTGGCAGCCTCAGGATCTCCAAAAAGGCAGCAAAATCTAGTAGTCAGTAGAAAAATCCTGTTGTACTCATCGGCTGCGGGATTTAACCCAAAGTCTTTCTCCTAATGTAAAAATCTGGGAAGATCCCACACACAGCTACAGTCTAACTTGACCATTACAGGTAATTGGGCTTCTCCTGAGCTGCTTTGGCTTTGACAGTTAGAAAGAAAATGGGTCTAAAGAAGAGAAGAGACTTAGTCTTCTTGGATGTTGCATGGGAGCTCTGACTTCTGATTCTCCACTGAACAAAGTCAAGAGATGGAATAGATTTTCCAGTTATTCAGTACACTAATGGCAGCAGCAAGCCCTCCTGCAATGTAAAAAGGACTGGGGAACTCAAATAATTTGCATTTATAAATTTAATTAATCAAAGTGCTTCAGGGAAAGAGAAAGTGTATTCTAACAACATGTTTGAGGTTTTGGCATTAACCTCCAGACAAAATTGTCAGTAATCCTAAAAACTGAATATAGTTCCAGAATACACAGAGTTGCTAGTTTGGGTTTGTAATCATAACTGGTAACTGAACTAAAGCATTAAAAAATAAATAGAATAAATAAAACCTAGGGGGAAATAAGCTTATTTTTAATTGCACTTACAAAATGAAATCACCAACCCTATTTAGACAACAATATCATTTCTGGCCTGACCTAAGATATTTCTTATACTGTCCAAAATACTCTGTAAGTCTCCTCCACAGTGGGAGGGGACACTACACTCAATTTAGTGAAAAAAAAAATCAACTACCAGACAAATTGATTTTTAAGTAAACATCAATAAACTTTTTACCCTTCAATGCCCTTGACAAGAGCAAACTAAGTATGAATTTGAGGGATGGAATACCTCCCCTATGAGGACAGGTTGTGAGAGCTGGGGCTGTTCAGCTTGGAGAAGGCTCCAGGGAGACCTGAGAACAGCCTTTCAGTATCTAAAGCAGGCCTAAAAGAAGAAAGGGGGCAGACTCCTTTGTGGAATCAATTATGACAGGACATGGGGACATGATTTCAAACTAAAAGAGGAGATTTAGATTGGATATAAGGAAAAAGTGTTTTATGACAAGGGTGGTGAGGCACTGGCACAGTCTGCCCAGAGAGATTATGGATTCTCCATCCTTAAGACATTCAAAGTCAGGCTGGATGGGGCTCTAAGCACCCTGATCAAGCTGTAGGTGCTCCTGTTCATTGCATGGGAGTTGGTCTAGATGACTTTTAAGGGTCCCTTTCAATTGAAGTGATTCTATGATTCTTTGAAATATCAAGACCATGAGACAAGAGTCAAAACTCTCAAAGTTTGGACTACAGCACATATCTTGTATACAAGTCACACAGCTAAGGACTGTCACAGTTACTAAGTTTATATAGCATATCTGGATAGTCTTGAATTTCCCTGCTAAAGACCTGGTGTGGCAGCAGCTGACAGGTGCTGAAGGATGTTATTCCCTGGTCTTTCTTTGTTTCCACTCATGGCCACTGGTTTTCCAGTGTCAGACTCCTTTGGTAGGATATCTGATTAATATGGATATCTAACTTTATATATCCATATATAAACTTGTTACCTCCAGGACTCTACATAACCAGTGAAGAAAAATAGATGTAGTTCTAGAGAACTACATTTTACATGTGTACTTTAGAAAGAAAGCTTGTTGTACTCTTGGAAAAAAACTCCACTGACTTAAGCGTGGACATTTGACAAGGTGTATGTCATTCAGTTCATTTGTATGTCTTCTCAAGACACCTGTATTTGCTATTCATGATTTGAAAATCAGAAAATGGCATATCATTTTGTAGTTCCTTCAGTGCAGGTCATCTAAATGGCCATTCTTTGGCAACTATTTCACTTCACAGTTTTGCTTATACTGCTACCATCAAATTAAGGTCATCTGCTTCCTTTTTTCCCTCACTGGCCTTCTGGCAATTATCCTTTTCTATTTATTGCGCCTCATTTTAATGTCAACAGTATTATGCCAAAGTTTGGATGCTAGAATGACTTCTTAAAAGACTAAGAGGAAAATGCCCCTTTAATATGTTTAGACAAAAATTGCAGTACTTAATTTCAAAACATATTTGCAAGATTTACTACACTCATACACCAAACTAAAAACACTTAAGTTTTTTCTGTCTGTTACCTGAGCTGTGTTCTTTGTGATCTCTACAGTGTGCCACTGATCCTCATAAGAAAACCTTTTGACATCTTTCCAAGCCAGGCTGACAGAAAATAGGCATTCACTGCAAGGGACTCCTAAGGATTCTCCACACACACCCATGTCTGCAGGGAGTGATGCAGAGCTTAACACATAAACCATGTTATGGGGAGGAATACTGGAGGAAGTAGAAGTGGAGGTTAAGAATGTCCTGACTTCAGATAAGATGTCTTTCTCTACTCTGGATAACAAGCATCCCAAGCTGACCACTTGTGGCTGCTTGGAGGAGTCAGAAACATTTTACATTTACTTTTTATAAAAGTGCGAGAAGAGCCTTATCATTTATTTTCACGATGTCTTCACTTCAAACAAACATTAAAAAATAAATCATTAGCAAACGCAGAATGCCTCATAGGGCATCTAACTTCTTTGCACATATTTTCCTTCTTGTAACTGGAAGATGGAACAAGGGGCATCGGTGTACATTTCTGCATGGAGTTTACCTGAAATAAAGCACATAAACAGAAGTTCATGAAGACAAGAAAGAAAAAGAAAAAAAAAAAAAAAAAAAAAAAAGTTAGAAGCTTTCCCTGGGGTCATGGACTACGCAAAGTACTTCTTTCCACCTTCACTTCAAGGTACCATTAGCTTAAATCTGTGTGTATTCTAATAGACTCCCTCTCACAAACTCATACAGTTGTTTTTGTCTTTGAAGACCCTTCAGTATTCACCAGGAGAAAGGTTTAGTGAATCAGGACCATTACATTTGTTTTACAATCTGGGAGAGTTTTTCTTTTTCTGTCACATCTATCTGAGGTCCTGTCCACATTTTCATCAGCTCAAATTGTGTTTCTCTCTCCATCCTGAGCAAAAACCAGACTTGTTGAAAACAGTGTCAACAGCAACATTTTAGAGGTACAAACAAAGGTGATAACTATTGCAGAAGTGATGCCTTGAGAACAAGGTGAGGCTTCCACCTAGTCCCATCCACCCAGGCCTCAACTGAGAGGCTCTTATTTCTTATGACAAGAACACAGAATCATACCAATAACAAGGATGAGTCCTAGTGCCAGTATGTGGAGTTTTCAAACAGTGAAACCCAGCTGGAGAGATGATGCCAGAATCCTTTATAGCCCACAAAAATTAATCTAGGAAAAAATGAATTGGTATTTATCACCAGGAAATCAAGACTTGTATTTCCCAGTGAGGAAATACGCTCCTTGTAACTTTGCCAGTCATACAAATCATCCCTTTGACTTAGAGGCAAACTGGCCATTTCACACCAGATTGTGTCCAGTACCACTTTCTTAGAAAAACATGTATACACCTCACTGAGATCCATACACTCTGTCATCCAATACAGTATTAAAACAAATAGAAATCCTTCCTTTAAACTTGTTGAAATGTTATTAAAATATGTTATTAAAATGCACAAAAATCTATACAGTGTATTATCTAGACTTTCAAAGCAAAATACATTGCATGAGAGGAAAAAAAAATGAACCACAATTAGTTTTGTTGTGTTTGCATTTCTTTTTAGTTTTGTTGTTTGGTGGTCAGTTTTGTAGATTGGGTTTGTTTTTGGTTTTGGTTTTTTTGCTTTTCTTTTTCATTTGTTTGAAGATAAAGCAATTGTGGTGGGATAGTAAAGCCCTCAAAATCTACTGTAACCACTTAAAATTGCTATCCACTGTAATTAATAGATCTTATTGATTTGTGGTAAGTATCGAATTCAGCAATGTGGTAAGTCAAATGCAGCAGCAGTGATGGGGAGGAGAGATGCTGTTGGCCTTCTTGTGCTTTCGGACCCCACATAGTGTGCAGGTGGGCTGCAGCCTCATATCTCCTTTCATAGCTTTCTCCTTTACACGGCCACACGGTCCATTGCACGGCTAGGGTTAGCTGAAGAATGCTGTGCAGAAAGTTGCCATATTTTGACTTAGTGTGATCAATCACGTGATTAGGCTGGATGTGTTGAGAGTGGTGACCGTGTAACAGAGGCACTCTGATCTCTGTTACAAAAGAAACTGCGGGGGAGGAAAAGCTCACATGAGACATGAATATGCATTTATACAGAATACCTCCGGGCATCTTTGCGACCAACAGGCTATAAGTTAACAGAGCCTTTTCTCTCTTAAGTCAATGGAAAGAAATGCTCTTGCATTATGTCCGTGTCAGAAAGTGAATCTTAGTGGTTGCTTTCAGCTAATGCATTTAGCCGCATGAAGGTATGAACTTAATCACTGCGCTATTCGGGAGGTACCAAGCACAGACACTAAATGGGATTATGCAAGAGCCGTCTGTTCTTGCTAATTAAAATGTGGAAAACAGCCAGTATCAAATTATTCTGTTTGGACAATTCATGGCTGTTTTAAGTAGTTCAGCATGTACTGCAGAGGGTTTGCTATGTGGTAAGACTGCTAAGATTTCATAATGACCTGTGTCGTTCTACTACGCAGAAACTAAGTACAGGCAATGTCATTTTGCTGATGTAGAAAAAGAAAAGAAACTTCAAAATTTTTATTGAATTAGTATTTTTAGTAAGTAATTGCCATTTTATTTATGTATTCTGGAAAACACATTCTTAGCCTGCACTCTATAAATGATGTTTCAGAAGCTTCAGCTACTGATTTCATCTGCATTTCCACTAAATAATGAGACATTTTTAGAAGACTCTTTTTTAGGTTAAAAAACAAAAATAGAATTTAAGCTACACTTTTTGCTTTTGAATGCACTGATGGACTCATATAAGGAGTTCTATAGGTTTTGCCTTCTGCCAGTACCTGTTGGAGCACATGCAGAGGAGTGCCACAAAAATGATTCAAGAGATGAAACACCTCCCATGTGAGAACAAGCTGAGAGATCTGGGGCTGTTCAGCCTGGTGAAGAGAAGGCTCCAGGGTGACCTGATAGCAGTCTTTCAGAATCTAAAGGAGGGCTAAGAAAGAAGGGGAAAGACTCTTTAGCAGGGTCTGTTGTGACAGGACATAAGGAAATGATTTCAAACTAAAAGAGGAGAGAAGATTTAGATCGGATTTAAGGAAAAAGTGTTTTATGACAAGAATGGTGAGGCACTGGCACAGGTTGCCAAGAGAAATGATGGATTCTCCGTCCCTAAAGACATTCAGGGTCAGGCTGGATGGGGCTCTGAGCAGTGTGATCAGGCTGTACGTGTCCCTGTTCATTGCAGGGGAGTTGTTCTGGATGACTTTTTAAAGGTCTTTTCCAACTCAGACAATTTTATGATTCTATGATTATATATTTACATATGTTGTACATGCTCAGCAGCACAGCTGTACATTTAGATGGTTTAGATCAGGGAACCCACTGGCCTAAGTTCAACAGGTTTTTTTCTGGTGCACTTGGTGCAAACCTGAACACTGGGACTAAATGGTGAGCACTTTGGTCTGCCCTCAGCATGGAGTTAGGGCACGTATGGGTTGTCCCTCCAGAACAAAGGGCTAAGAGTGTGCACTTATGCCCTACGTCCTGGTACTGTTCGTGTGATCCACTCTGATGAGAAAGCCAAGCACTACTTTATTACTGCTTGTATACTCAGTATGTTTTGTCTCTCTGAGACTTGACAGATAAATGAAACCACCAAAGAAACTGGTACGAAAACACATATGACCGCAGACATGGCTATGAGGACTACTAGAGGGAATTCAGTGGCCAACACAGATCTGTTTTTATCATATTTTGTTGGGCCCCAAGTTCTTTCTTCCTCTGATGAAGCCATACATTACAGTTAGTTTTCTCAGGCATACCACCTTGAGTCCATCTCGGCATCCAACCAAGATGAATTCCCTGCATACACCACAGAAATGAGCAGCAGCAGGACAGTAAAAATAAAAATAAAAATAAAAATAAAAATAAAAATAAAAATAAAAATAAAAATAAAAATAAAAATAAAAATAAAAATAAAAATAAAAATAAAAATAAAAATAAAAATAAAAATAAAAAATAAAAGAAAATGGCATTTGTATCAACATCATTGCTCTCTAGTGTCAATGTCTCCTACAAATGAAGAGAATAGATCCTTTTCCCATAGGTCTGACCTGCCATCCATGAGCAACTTTACATTGCCTCCCTTTGGGGGTTGGACTCGATAATCTCTGGAGGTCCCTTCCAACCCCTATGGTTCTGTGATTCTATGATTCCTGTTGGACAGTTATCACTAACAACCAAACCACTAAGAACTTCAAAACCATATTTTGAGTTTCATTGTCACTGTTCTGTAGCAATCAGTGACAAAACTGCAGCCCCTGCAAAGAAGTAATAGAAGTAAAAGGAAGCTGGAGTTCTTAAACCTCCAGGTTTAGAAGAAAACAAAGCAAGCTGGCTTTTAAGCAACATAAATTCAGTAGTGAGTCTTAAAATCAATGAGTAGAAAGCTTTAATAACTTCCCCAACCACTGTTTTCCTCCTCGCATGAAAATGGCTCATTAAAAGGACACATCAAACTGCTCTCCATGTCTGAGAGGGCGAACACCAACACAATTGGAGAATTTGCTAAACTGTTACTCTGAATGCAATACATAACAAGGGGGGTAGGAAGCTGCAGCATTTACATGTTGGAAACATTAGGAAAAAAAACCACACAAATGTCGATGTAAGAATGAGGAAGAAATTTGAATTTGCAATTATGATCTAGACTTTTTTTTTGAACAAATGTGGTTTGTAAAACAGACAGAGGCCTAGTTAGCTAGTTCACGCTCCCAATTTCTGGTATAATTTCAGTGTAAGTATACAGAATGCTCAGTTTCATGTTTTAGGTTTGTTTAGATTTTGCTAGAGTGTATTTTTACCCTCCATCCTATACTGACTACTCATGACACACTCATCTATCTCGGTCATTTTAGTAATGAGCTGCATTTTTAGGCTCATGAAGATACAAGGTGAGGTTTTATATTTGTATTCACTGATTATAGACTGCTAAATACAGAGAGCTCATTGTGAAGAAGTCTATTAAATGGAGTGTTGTATTAATCACAGAGATAATTTCTACCCAGTTCTTCTGTAGTCATACCCTCAGAGTGAGAAAAAGGGGCTGCAAAAAGGAGAGAAACTCTCTGGAGGTTTCACTTTCTCAATCCCAAAACATGATTCATATTCAAGATTGTAGAACTGACACAAAACACAGCCCCATTTCTTTCTAAGAAATGCAAAATAGTGATTTTGTTCCACAAGCTAAAAGGATGCAAATCTCATAGATCCTACCTCACAGTCTGCATAAAGAAACCCTTCCTGTCCTGCTTGCCTCCTACCCTGACTGAGACTTTTGGTTCAGGCCTTTGGTCAGAGAGATGCAAACGAGATCCCAAGAACCTGAAAGTAACTGGAATCAATATGTAGTCATGTGAGGTTCTCTCCTCTTGAGATAATGCATTTATGGACATTATTTGGTCCTCCATGAGAAAGTCGGTGTCTTTTTCCTTATTAATATGGCTAATCGGAAGTGGTATTTGAATTAATGTTTTAACAGAAAAAGTTTTTTTTAACATTAAGGAGAGTTGAACAGTTAACCTATCAATAAGGGTTCTGTTACTGAATTCAATATACCTAGTAGGAATTTAGGTGCAAGATTTTGCATGCTATTGTGTTTCAGAAAGTAATGTAGCAATGCATTATTTTAATATACATATACATACATATGTTTGAAGAACATATTTCATTGATTTGACTTATCAGTGGCTACATTTCTCATGAAACAGAGACCTTCAGAGCTCATATCAAACTGCATCCTGAATGTGTTCAGCAAGTTCAGCTGAGAGGAAGCAATGGAGCTTATAGATACGATAGGCTACCATTCAAGTTGGCAGGGTTCCCACAACAGATATTCCTTCCTTTGAATATCTCTTGGCATCCAAGTCCTATGTGATGGTTATAATTCAACCATTCTTATTAATGAGTTACAAATGAGGAGCAATGTCTACAAGGGAATCTTAGGGAAGATGTGGGTCGCAACCACATCCATTAGCAAGTACCTCCAGAGAAAGCAGTGGGAGAAGAGGTCCTGGTGCAGAAGCAAATGATGGGAAATGACCACAGAAAGCTTTGGGCCTAGCCCAAAGGGTGCACAGCACTGATCTGAGGCGTTCAGCTGTACAGGAATAAGGCTTCAGCTGAGTGTATGTATATAAAAGTAGTGGCTTCCATGTGTTTTTTGACATATAAGGGTAATTCTACTGAGCTTGACAAGCTGAGCTTTGTCTGTCTAAACAATACAGGATAAGACCCTAAATTACTGAAAATAAGTGTGTATTGTTACATATTGCTACTATATGTTTTCTACAGTTTGTATATGAGAAAGTATGATTAAAAGTCGATGAGTGACTGTTTATAAATTTTGATTGCTTCATAATTTTAACTGTGAGCAACATTTTTATCATAATTATAGGCTTTCTTAAAGCATTTATGCAGATTGTTTTATTCAAAAGGGGGTTTATTCCATATAAACTCCACTCTTTTATCTCTCCATAAAATCAGTGTGTGAATTCCCAGCAACCACAACCCCACTAGACAGTCATCACATCAGTAGCAGAGATACTTTAAAGCTAGGCAACATTTCTCAGATATTCTGAACTCTATTTCCCACTTTCCCATCTCAGTTTCTGTAGTAACGGTAGATAGCAATTCGTTATCTCTCTGTCTCTCCTTTAAAAGAATTAGCAAGTTTATACTTGTATTTCCTCAATGGCATTCCTGCATATTGTGTTGCCTGGACCATCCATGGTACATCAGAGGTTCAAGGAGTTTAAATCAGATGTCTCAAATCTTCAGCTTGAGATTACCTAAATCCAAGGATTTAGATGCACAGCTTCTATTACTTCCAGATGGAGTTTTGTTTCTAGCTATCCTGGATCCCTACAAATACTGAATTCTAATGGCCTTAGCCAAAAACCTTGGGCTGTTTCTTAGTCATTGGTAGCATTCAGTTGACTTGATGCACATACGCTGCTTTTATGGCATGCAGAAAGGAACGAGTCCATGGCTCCTGGCTCAGATTGTCTTGTGTCCATGTTGACCGTAAGGAGAGGGCTCAGGAGCAAACCATCACCTCCAGTTTTCTTCACAAAGGAAACAAAACATTCATCTCAGTAACAGGACTAGCATTCCTGCAGTGGGAGCAATCAGGGCACTGGGACACGTGAGTGAAGCTTGAGGCAACAAATTGACAACACAGCTGAACCTAGTGTAACAGGGAGGAAGTTTCTCCCACTGGGTGAATCAGGGCAGTTCTGATGGTGCAGCTGGGTTGGCCAGCAAAAGCTAATCCTCTTCACCAGAAAAAGAGCTAACAAATAACCTCACAGCAGTCACTGCCTCAGCAAGACCTCATGGCAGTCATCTCATTGTGATGACATTCATTTCTGCAGCACTGAAACATCTATAAAGTTAATAGAACCAGAAATAGATGTAGATGTATATGCACGCCTATAATAAATGCATATTTGCATATACAGCTAATGCATCCAATGGATGACATGCTGTCATCTCCCGCAAGAAATACAAATAAATAAAAGTAAATGCATATGGGCAATTTTTTGCCATCACAGTAAACATGAAACCTTTTACTACGTGTGCTTGGATGCCCAGACAAAAACTGACTTCTTAAAGCTGTAACATGTCCTGGTGGACACAAAGGGAGCAGCGATGACAAAGTGTCCAAATGCTTCATTTGCCAGTAAGGATTTTTCCCAGCCTCTCCAGTAAGCCCCGAAGCCTGATGATGGATAAAGCTCAGTTTTACAGCACTAGCTTCAAATTCACTGATTTCCTCACACTGCAGTGGAATAGGTTGATGGTTGGACTAGGTGATCTCGGTGATCTTTTCCAACCTTAATAATTCTATAATGACCTGATCCCAGCCTCATGTTTCCTACTCACAAGACACTTAAAAACCTTGGTCGTGCAAGTTGCATTGAGCACCTGAACAGCATGGTTCAGGCTTAAGAACACATTCAGAGAAAGGGGACAAGCCTAGGATGCAAGAAAAAAGAAAGGGAGGGGGGGAAGAGGGGAACAATCAGATGACTACATACTGCTCTAAAATGAAATCAGATGAGAAAATCAGGGCAAACTCTGAAGACTGAGTTCTGTAAAGTGATACTGTTAGGTTTCACCTGTTGATTTTTATAGTCCATGCCCTTCGTGTTACAGATTTGGTGCTTCCACTGATTTTGCTTCAGTGCAGATCAGGCATAGTTCCACCAGAGTCACAGGAATGAGATCCTGTGTTGTCCAATGGAAGACACAATTTTAACCCTCTTTGAATTTCAGTTCTACAGCACGAGTCCCATTTAATTTTAAACGGTACAACCATATTCAACTTACATTTACATTCCCCATATTATTTCAGGGGCAGTTTCCAGTTCTATCATTCAAATTTGCACAGTAATGTTTCCCCTTCCCATATTAATGATATTAATGTTTGAAGTACAGTAATAAATACAAATGGAGTGCTGGGATTTCTGATGATGGCGCAATTGGAGAGGATATCTGCATTTAATAGCAATTTTAGGGTAGTCAATTGGACTTCATTTTTAGACTACTACATCCAAGAAAACCTGTTGATCTAAAATCATTTTGACTTCTGAGCTTTGGAACCCTATCGTGGAATCTGCATCTGTGTTGGAAATCAGTGAAGCACTCATACGGTGTACTATTAAAAAAGCACGGACATCGGAATGCTCGGGTTTAGGTGACAAATGGCGATTTTTGTTGTCTATGGAGGAGCAGCTTCGAGAAATATTTATTCGAGATTTGTTGGTCAGTTTGTCGTTTGAAAATAAGGGTCGCGGCTTTGCCGTAGCCTCTCCTTTCCGGCAGATGGGCTGGATAATAGCTGCAGGCATTTATTCTGCCTGAAGGAACTGAGGAAAGACGGCTTCACGCCGGACCCGGGGAAGAGCCGCGCAGCCGGGATGGTTTTACACCGAGCTGCGGTTGGCTTCCGAAACTCGGACGTGGCTGTACCGGCACGAAGCCCGACTGCGGGTTCTCCCGTTGGGACGGGGGATGGATGGGTTGCTCCCGGCTCTTTCCGATCCCTGTGCCCACCGCAGCCCGGGGGTGCCCCGAGCCTCACAGCCCCGCACCGCGGTCCCGCATCCAGCCACGTCCTGGATATTAGCTGCAGGTCCGCAAAAATAATGAGGTTTCAAACGCCACCACAGAGCTGCGAAGGGGAAAACGCGGTAATCAAACAGCAGAGCTTTGGGGTTTGGTTTGGGGGGCTTTATTGTTGTTATTATTGTTTGGAGGGTGGGAGAATTCAGATGAAACGGGGCTTAAAGGCAGCAGGCAGCGCTCGCCGCGTGTGATCAATACCCACTCCGGGTGCATTCCTCCACTCGTTTAACGCTGTCCAGAGACGTGCGGATCTCGCGTTCCCGACACGAAAATCAGCTCAGTCTGTGTTTAAGCCCCGGTTAATTCCGAATACGAATAATTCTAAAGATACTTCGTTTAAATGTGTACAATTTAATCCCCCCGCGCCTACTTGTTTAGGAAGAGGCATCTTTCACTTCCAAACTGATACTGTGGGCACAGCCGCATCCTGGGGAATTGGATGCCATCCCTATAAGGAATCATGAGAGGAATTCCCATTTTTCCTCTCTGTGCTTCGTTGTAGCCCTGTGGGGCAACGAACGAATTTGGGGTATCAATAGTTACGACACTTTTAAACTCTCAAAGAGCATTTGTCGGGAATACCCTTTGGAGCAGAGGGGAAAACCACATCTCGATGAGGAGACAAATCTCGGGAGCGTGAGCCCACCGAGCCGAGCAGCTCCTGGTTCTAAACGTAACTTTGGACGCAATTAACCCCGAGGCGGATTTTTTCTCCCAATGTCCCTTTGCCACCGCCCGGGCTCCGGCTGCGGGCACACACCGCAGCGCTTCTGCGGCAGCTCCGTGCTCTGCTGGCCGTTCTCTCCCTTCCCTGTGCCTCCTCCTATTCTGCTCCCTGCAAACAGGGACCCTGACAAACCTTCTTCCTCCCTCCTTTCCTTCCTTCAAGCGCTCCACGTTTGGAAACGAAGCGCCTGTTTCTTTCAGTGCATATGGCAACGAGCCCTCGTATCTGCCCTTAATTTCGATTTTCCTTTCTCCACTGTTGGCAATGAAGGAATATTCAGTATCATTTGGAGGTCAGATTTCGAAATGACCCTCCTTCAACCAACAAACTCACGCGGGAGACTGTCAGCATCTTCGTGGTGCGTACAGTCCGCACGCCGGCACGGCATTTTGAAGCCCTCTGTGCGGGTTAGAGCTCCGTCCCGCACCCCCATTGATGGGAGATGAGGTTTGACATCTGTTTGCCGGAGCGCTCCGCTCGGAGCCGAACACCCACGACGCGCTGACAGCATTGTGGCAGCCTGTCACAGCCCGCTGACTGACAGCTGCTCTCAAAAGCCCCATTCAAATATTTGCAGGGTTTGAAAGCGTTCTGTAACGCCGTCGCCATTCTCCCCGTTATTTAGCATATAAGGTATCGGGCGAAGTTTGCGAGCCGCTCTCCCCGGTGCTGCTGGTTTGGGGTTGTTTTTTGTTGTTGTTGTTGTTTTTTCCATAGAGAAAGGCAGAGCAGCGCCGCGCTGGCGGGGACCCACAGAAGGGTCCTTCCCCCCGTGTGCGCGGCCCCGATAATAGTGAGCGGCGTTCCTTCATAGCGCGGCTAATTAGCGCCGGCGTGATTGAAGTGAGAGCAAACCCCACTTAAAAGATGGAGGGAAAGGAGAGAAAAAACAAAACAGAGGAAGGGAAGAGCCAAACTGGCCCGCAGCCCGGCAGGGGGACTTGATGTGGGGTTGGGTTCTGGGGGTCAGCACTCGCCCGTTCCCTGTCCCCCTGCACCTCCTCAGTGGGTACACGCACCCGTGGCTGCGAGTCGAAGGAGAAGCTCTTCTCATTGCGGGCTCTCAAAGCACAGGGGTGGGAAGGGGGGGGGGAGAAGGGGTTGGGGGGTTTGGGGGGCGGCCATGGAGAAGTCGAATGCCTCGGGGACTTTTATTCTGGGGCTTTGGCAACATAGGCCTGTAGCTGTCAAACGAGCCGGGTGTGGATGCTTCTATTTCTTCCTTTATTTTATCCATTTACCTATCTATGTATAAATATATTTTTCTATTTGTCTGCCTATCCATTTATCCGTTTTTCTATTTATTTACTTATCGATCTATTTCTCTATTTATTTATCAGCCTGTTTCCCTCTCTATTTATTAGCTACGAGCATCCCCACTAACGGAAGAGCCCCCGTCTCCCCCCGCCCTCGTCACCCCCCTCCCGGCTGCTCTCCGCTGTCCTCCCCCAGCTCCCTGCTCCCCTTCCGCGGGGCGGGGGCAGCCCCATCCCACCCCATTCCCCGGCAAAGAGGGGTCAGGGCCGCCTCCTCCCTGCCCCATCGCCCTTCCCTCCCTCCCTTCCTCCCTCCTCCCGGCTCGGCGCAGGGCTTTGCCCGCAGCTTTACCTGGAAGTCTTTAGCGGATTTGTGTCCATTTTAATCACCGCTCCCGACTGCCTTTCCCCCAGCGGTTGTCACGCTGATAGAAAGGGATTGAGAAATAGTAATGGGGGGGGGGAAAGGGGGGTACGGAGGGAGGCACACCGGCGGTGCTCTGTCAAGGGAGAGGTACGGGTAGAGAAGAGGGGCTGACAAAGAGGCTCCATCCCGAAGGGAAACCTAACTTTATTTTCCGCAAAGGAGGGTCTACATGGGGGGGACGGGAGGGCAGGACCAGGAGGGACAGGTGCATGGAGCGGAACCTGGGGGGCTCTTCTCCATTCCTTTGCGTGAGCATCGCTTCCCCGGGGAGGGGTGGGGAAGGGGAGAGGGAGGTGCAGGGAGAGGGAAGGCAGAGGGGAGGCAGCGGCGCTCCCCCCCTTCCCCCCCCCCGCCCGGCTCCAGCTGCTCCCGAACCAACTGCTCAGTTCCATTCACCGCCGGCACGGAACAAAAAAGTGGCTATTTATTAGAATACTTGTTTGGTATTGTTCTGCGCCACACAAAAGCGTTCCATTATGTGGGTTGGGGAGAAAAGCCCCTCTTTTTTTTTTTTCCTTTTTTTTTTTTTTTTTTTTTTTTTTTTCCTTTTCTCTCCGGAGCGAAACAATAACTGGAAATTGTCTGTAAAGTCTTTGCTATCAATAATAAATTTCATTTTATCCTCTCTCTCTCTCTCCGTCTCCCTCTCTCCCCCTCTCCCGTGCACAGTGTGTATGTGTGTGTGTGTGTGTGTGTGTGTGTGTGTGCGTGTGTGCGGCGGAGAGAGAGGGAGAGGGAGAGCTCTGCCGGGGGTTGTGCGTGTGCCGCGGGGCACCGCGGCCGCCCGGGAGCTGCGGGAGAGCAGACCGCAGGGCCCGGCCCCATGGCCTCGGCTGGGCCGGGAGAAGGCGTGAGAGAGGGGGGAAAAAAAGAATTAAAAATAGTAATAATGATGATAATAAAGCTGCCCTTTGAGCTGAGCTGTTGGGAGGAGGCTGGAGCTGGAAGAGCAACTGTAAGTGTGCCTCTAACTTTTGAGGGGGTCTTCGGCCCTTCTTGGGAAGGGTGGAAGGAGGGGGAGTCTGCGATGGGAGGGCTTCCGAGCTCCCTTCGCAGCGGGGAGGGAAGAGCAGCCCGCATCACCGCAGTCGGTGGTAATACGGGGTGGCGGTGCCCCCCTCCGGGGCTCGGGGCAGGGGGTCGCAGCCGGGCCGGGGGTGGCGGGGCTCGTTCCGAACAGACACGGCTGTGCGCGGTGTCATTAAGCCAGAGGTGTTCGGAGCAAAGCGTCAGCATCTCTGCGGCTGACCAACGGGCGCTGCCAAACAGGGGAATCAATGGGCAGGGCACACCGTGCTGTTATACCGGTGCCCGTCGGAGCGAGCAGGCGGAGGAGCTCTCAGCGTCGCCAGTGCGCCTGAATCATGCCAGGGAGCGGGGAACCCCGCTGCGGTGCCCCGTGGGGGTGGCAGTGACAGTGGTTTCGCGGCTGATGGCGTCGAGGTATGGGAGGTGCGAGTGGGGCTGTGCCCCTGCCCGACAAGGGGTGCTCCTGCGTCCCATATAGGGTGCATGAAGACGACCCGGGTTCTTTCTCTCTGGTTTCCTGGTGGTTTTCGGGGTCGATCAACAGGCAGCGGAGAGGGGCTGTGCACCTATCGATCAGGGAGGGGACGGCTTTTGGCTGCATCTCTTTTCAGAAACAGGTGTTAAAACATGATAGCGGCTCCAGTCAATTAACCCATTAAAAACCCGTTTTATCGCATTGATTCCCGCGGACTGCCATCAAAGGTTGCGCTTTGAAAGACTCTTTGTTAAGGGGTGCGCGGCTGTGCGCTTGTGTGTGCGGAGGGGCGGACGGGGAGGTACAAACTGTCCCCAGACCGCAGTGCCGCAAGCCCGGTTCTCTCCCACCGAACCCATAGGACGGGCAAAACTGGGGCCGGAGGGATCCCCTCTACGCAGCTTTGCATAGCGCGGAATCTGTGCGGTGTGCCCTAATCGGGACGCTCTGGGAATAGGCTGTGCCCTGCGCACGTCGCCAGCAGAGCGTGGGGCAGCGGTGACAGCGCTGTGAGATGTCCCTTTGCTGCCCGTATCGGAGGTGGTGTTACTGTAACACCTCATAGTGACGGCGTACAGGTGACGAGAGGCAGAGGCTGGTGAGTTCGTGAAAAACCCCGCCGTGAACATCACCTCTGAACCCCACGGCCCGGCCCAGCCCGGCAGCTCAGTGCTGCCACTGGGAATGGAATGGGATTTCCCCATTTGCCCGCCCGGGATTCGTTTCACGCTTCCCATGGCCACAGCGCTGCGCTGGATGGAGCAAGAGGATCACTTATGTCCTCCGGGCACTCTCGGCTTCCAGAGGAGCAGTCCAGGGTTATTGAGATGTTCCCAGTTTTCCCCGTTTGCTGTGTTCTGGAGTCAGTACTGGATGCGACCAAAAAGGTCGGAAACGGTGTCAAGGTGATGTTTTAATCTCATTGCGAAGTGTATTAAAGGAGGAGAAGATGTAATTTCTGGGGGACGTTCCGATGAAAGGAGAGATTGGAGTGGGTGATGCTTCGCTCTCCTGCGAGCCTCATGTCACATTTACGTGGCAGCCCGTGTAGCTCATCTCATTTACAATAACAGGATGGCCTGGAAATAAAAAAAAAAGAGAGAGAGAGAAATGATTTCATTTCTTTCTTTCTTCATTTACTCTTTTAAATTCATCCGACGTGCCCCTAAAGGCGCTTTGCAAAGGGAGGACGCGAGTCAGAACTGTCCCCTCTATGACTCTCTGAAGGCGCTGCCCCGGGATGCCGAGATCTGAACTGCGGGGCTGAGCGGCGCTGAGCATCACTACGCGCTGCCGCAGGGAGACCCCGATAGCATCCCAGGGCTTTCCGTTCTTCTTGGTTTTCCCTTAGAAGCTTCCCGTTTAGAAACTCTATTTTCAGAACGTTTTCTTTCTGCTGTCAAGTAAATTCATGGCCAAACGTTTTATTATTGTTACAACTATAACGTAATGTATTATACAACAACATGAAGTATATAATTATCATATATACTATCATGTATATAATTGTTATATGTCATAATAATATTCGGGGCTCAGCTGCCCTCACCCAGCCCCGCTCTGGTGGCCCCAAAACACAGCCTCAGGCCCCACAGAAGCCGGTGCCAACCTCTGCCCAATGCACACCCCTTGTGTGAGCCTTAGCGCAAATAAGAAACTAAAATAAACTCGAGCAGACTTCAAAATTACAACTCCTGCGCAGCGCACAAAGGTGTATTCAGGCTGTTAATTACAGGGGTTGTGTCACTGGGATGTTATCAATGACCCGTCTCATTTTGCTGTAATTACTGACAAAATAAGACGAGGTTGGATCACAATACGGAATATTTCGCTTTCAGGAGGGTATTGTGCTGGAAGTGGCGCTAACGCGGAGCGCAAACAAACATTTGACAAAACGCTCCCTCTGCAAAACTTCGTTCGGCGCCGGCCCCTCTTTCTCCAATCTCGCATCGGGCTGAGGTTGGAGAACGGCTCCGAGGTGTCTCCGCGGTGTGGGGGGAACCAGAGGGCCCATATCCCTGCAGAAGACACCCCCTCCGTGCATCCCTCGCTCACGGTTCGGAACCGCCGCGGAGCGCAGCGCGCATCCGACGTGCGGAGATGGTTCGAGTTCCTTTGGGCGCAACGAAAATATGCGGCCCCGTTTTCCCCGACAGAGAAAAATAAAATAGAGAAGAGATAGGCAAGCTCTTCAGAAAGGGACTTTGTATGATCAGTACCGAGGACGGGATCTAAAGATGAATTCCTTTAGAGAAAGGGGATAAAAAAAAGTGGTGGTAATATCGGGCACACTAAATAAGCCACTTTATTTTGCCAGGACTAAGCTGCCCTGGGTGCTCCGTGCCTTGCCCTCCCAGCTCCAGGTGAGGGGAACACGGCCACTGAGGGTATCGCTGCAGAACCGGCCCGGCCCGGCCCCAGCTCCGCGTCTCCTCTGCCAACACCGGGCTGTCACACACCCGGACCCGGTCGCCCCTTCCCGCTCGTGTTGTCACCGCGCCCAGAGGGAAGATGCACAGAATGAGGCCCCGGGGGCCGCAGTGAGGTTGCGCTGCTGTCGCGATAAGCGCGGTGGCAATTCGGCCCTTACCGGTATCGCGCTTCCCGTTGGCTGCCGCGGCTCTGCAGGGCGCGACGTGGGGACAGAGCCCATCGGGGGGCTTCGCCCCGTCTGCGTCCCCCACCCTCCCCAACCTCGCGTTCCCTTTCCCTTTCCCTTCCATTCACAAGGCGATGGCTACAGACGCGGCTTGAATATTGACGTCTCTTCCCCCGACTGCTCCTCCGTTAACCCAATTACAGAATTCATCAAGAACTGCGTTGAATTATCTCTTTCCATACAGTATCAGCATTAGCCTAATTAAAAGCTATAATGTCTGATATAATGATTAAATCGTTAGCTCTGCTGTAGGGAAGCAATATTTTGTTTTCCCTTCAATTAGAAGCTGATTGAGGTTTTCAGAGCAGGTCAGCTGTGAAATTTGAATTATATGTGTGAGTACCGTGCACAGGGTGAGCCCCTACTCGAAAGCTCCAGAGCTTCTCCAAACGCTTTCACCAGGCGAGAAGCACAGAGACAACAAACCCTCCGGGGCTGGGGCCGACGGACCCCTGCGCTCGGGGCGAGGCGGAGGGCGAGAGACGCGCAGTGGCCGCCAGCAGACGGCGATCGCCGCCCGCTCCGGGCCGCCCCGCCCGGCCCCACCACCCCCTGCCCGTTGCTCGACCCCCCGACAGGGCGTCCCTCCGGCCATCCGCAGCCGCTGCGGGATGACATTTTCAATCTCTAATTTAATATGTTTATAACGGCGACTTCGCCTCTTTTAGCTCCCCTAGGACCGAGTGCCCAACATCCTCCTCCCTCTCCTGCGGGACTCCGGCCGTCAGGGAGAGCTCCCCCAAACCGCCGGCCGGCAGTGTGGAGGCGGGGAGCCCCCTCCCGTCGGGTCTCGCACCCCGGGATGGCCGCGGGGCAGCCCCGGTCACAGCGGGACACCCCGATGCCGGGTGCGCCGTCGGAGGGGCGTGGTCGCATCCTCGCCCCCGCCTCCCGCCACTTTTCCCCGCCGGCGCGGCTCAGCGCGCCCCGTCGGACGTCAGCGGTCGGCGCGCGCGCGCGCTATGCAAATCACCGCACGGCGGCGCGCCCCCATTGGCCGGCGGCTGGCGGGGGCGGGAGGGTTTGGCGCGCTGGCTGGCTGAATAGCTCCTCCCCGCCGGGCGGCGGCAGCGGGGCGGGCGGCAGCGCAGCGAATTGCGTTGCCCGGTGCGGCCGGGCTGGCTGGTTCCCCACCCCCACTTCGCCTCCGTTCCTCCTCCTCCTCCTCTTCCCTCCCGCTTTTTTTTTTTTTTTTTTTTTTGAGTTAACGTTTAAATAGTTTTTTTTTTCCCTTTTTTTTTTTTTTTCTTCCCCCTCTTTTTTTTTTTTTTTTTTTGGCGTGGCGGTGGGTTTTCCTCTCTCCCATCTCGCCGCGTTCACCTGCGATCAGTGGATGCAAGTCACACACGCTCCCTCCCTCCTCTCTCTGGAAGTTCGCAAAGAAGAAGAACAAAAAAAAAAAAAAAAAAAAAAAAAAAATAGATCTGTTAAGAGCAGGAGCGGGAGAGAGAGAGAGAGAGAGGAGGGGCGCGCCGAGTGCCGCAGAGCGCGGCAGGACGGGCACACGCCGGGCGCAGCACCGCCAAGCACCGCGCAGCCCCGCGCAGCCCCGCACCTGTTTGCGCGCCCCGCGCCCGGATCGGCCCCCCGGCAGAGGGAGGACGCCGGCAGCGCCGCCGTCGCCGCTCCTCGCATGTGCGGTGCCTCCCCGCCGCCCGGCGCCGGAGGGAACTGAGGAAGCCCCGTGAATGTACAGCATGATGATGGAGACGGACTTGCACTCGCCCGGCGGAGCCCCGGCGCCCGGCGGCGGCCTCTCGGGGCAGAGCGGCGCGGGAGGCGGCGGAGGCGGCGGCGGCGGCGGCGGGGGCAAAGCGGGGCAGGACCGCGTGAAGCGCCCCATGAACGCCTTCATGGTGTGGTCGAGGGGGCAGCGTCGGAAGATGGCCCAGGAGAACCCCAAGATGCACAACTCGGAGATCAGCAAGCGGCTGGGCGCCGAGTGGAAGGTGATGTCGGAGGCCGAGAAGCGGCCTTTCATCGACGAGGCGAAGCGGCTGCGGGCGCTGCACATGAAGGAGCACCCGGATTATAAATACCGGCCCCGGCGGAAGACCAAAACGCTGCTCAAGAAGGACAAGTACTCGCTGGCCGGAGGGCTGCTGGGCGCCGGCCCGGCCGCGGGCGGCCCTCCCGCCGTCGGCGTGGGCATGGGCGTCGGCGTGAGCCCCGGCGGCGTCGGGCAGCGGCTGGAGAGCCCCGGCGGGGCGGCGGGCGGCGGCTACGCGCACATGAACGGGTGGGCCAACGGCGCCTACCCGGGCTCGGTGGCGGCGGCGGCGGCGGCGGCGGCGATGATGCAGGAGGCGCAGCTCGCCTACGGGCAGCACCCGGGCGGCGGGGGGCACCCGCACCACCCGCACCCGCACCACCCTCACCACCCGCACAACCCGCAGCCCATGCACCGCTACGACATGGGCGCGCTGCAGTACAGCCCCATCTCCAACTCGCAGGGCTACGTGAGCGCTTCGCCCTCGGGCTACGGCGCGCTGCCCTACGGCTCTCAGCCCCACCAGAACTCGGCGGCCGCGGCGGCGGCTGCGGCGGCGGCGGCGGCCGCCTCGTCGGGCGCGCTGGGCGCGCTGGGCTCGCTCGTCAAATCGGAGCCCAGCGTGAGCCCGCCCGTCACCTCGCACTCGCGGGCCCCGTGCCCCGGGGACCTGCGGGAGATGATCAGTATGTACTTACCGGGCGGCGAGGGAGGCGACCCGGCGACCGCCGCCGCCCAGAGCCGCCTGCACTCCCTGCCCCAGCACTACCAGAGCGCCAGCACGGGGGTCAACGGCACCGTCCCCTTGACGCACATCTGAGCGGCCCCGGAGCTGACCCGGAGCGGAGCGGAGGGCCCCGGCCCGGGCCCCGCAGGACTGCGGCCCCGCCGCCGCCCCGCGCCCGCCGCCCCCCTTCGTTTATGCCTTTCATTCCGCTCCTTCCCGCCCTCCCCCTCCCTCCTTCCTTTTTGTTTTTGTTTTTCTTTTCTTTCTTTTTGTACAGAAATGTTTTGATGTTCTTGTAATAATAAATAATAATAATAATAATAACGAGAGAGAAAAAAAAAAAAAAGAAAGAAAGAAAGGTAACGGTGGCTTTACTGACCTTTTTTGTTTTTAGGAGGACCAGATCCCGGGACTAGTTTTAGACTGAACTTCTGTGTTTTATCGAGACTTTTTGTACAGTATTTATCATTCACCCCAGAGACACAGAGCGTTTATTTGCAAAAGAGGAGAGAGAGAGGATTAAAAAGAAAAAGAAAAAAAAAACACACACAAAAAAAAAAACAAACAAGAAAAAAAAAATAAACCAACAAAAAAGACGGCGACGTAAAGACAAAACCCATCGCCGCTGACACCCAAAGTTCGGGCGGTGCCAACTTGCGGGCTGCGCTTCGTCCCGCACCGCCTCACTGCAAACGGGAGCCGACGGGAAGCGGTGCTCGTTCCTTCCTCGCACACCCAAAAACAGCACCACAAGTTTTCCGTAGATATTCTCGCGTTTTTCGTTTCGGTTGGGTTCTTTTTGGTTACTTTATTTATACAGCTTCTTTTTTTTTCCTTCTTCTTCTTCCTTTCTTCCTGAGGCTGCGATGTTTATTTGACTTCTTATTTTATTTTATTTCCTGGGTTTTGTGTAACTTTGCTGTATCTGCATTGTTTCTGTTTGTTTTCCTCCCCTCTCCTCATTTTTTGTTTTGTTTTTGTTTTTTTGTTTTGGTTTTTGGTTTTTTTTTACATTATTTTTTGGTATCATCTCTTGTAAATGCATTGTGAAATAATTTTTATCTAGGCGTGACGAGGGAACCCAGACTGTACATAGTTTACTAAAAAGCCTTTCTGCTAAACAGAAAACCCGAAGGATGCGTTCCATTTTTGAGTTAAATAAATTGCAAAGCGGAAAAAGTCACCTGTTCTATTTTTTTAAGGAATAAAATAATAAGAATAATGATAATCATAATAAAAGTCAATGTTTTCCCACGGTGTGGCTGGAAAAAAAAAATACGGCCGGGAAAGATGGAAAGAGAGGAGAGAGACGGAAAGCGGAGCTGCGAACTGAGAGGAGCAGAGCCCCGAGGAGATACCGACTCTCCCGAAGCACGGGAAGCCTTTCCAGGGCTCTGCTCCTCCCGCCCGCCCCGAGCCCTGCGCTGAGCTCCGCCGGGGCCGCAGTGCTAAGGAACAGAGTGCACGGAGCATCCCCCGGCTGAATGCGGCCCCGGGTACTGGAGCGGCTTGTTGGATCGCGTTTGTCGGGGGGTTCGGTGAAGTCTGCCCGTGCTGTCGGGTTGTGCCTGTCGGTGTGTGCGCTTCTAAGTTTGTGTGAACTTCGTCTGGTGGCACTGACAGCGCTGAGCCCTGCGTTTGATGTCATTGCACGGGGAATAAATGTGTGAAATGAATTGTGGCGTGCTTAAGGGAAAGGAGAAACGGTGTTTCTGACACGCGGGGCGGATGCGCGGCCGCACCGGGCTGATGTCGTGTCTTAATAAGGGAGGATGAGTGCTTCATTCATCAGGGAGCGGGAGACTTCTTCATTCATCAGGGAGCGGGAGACTTTCTCCGGTTGATGAGAGTCGTTTCGGTCCGTGTTGTGTTTGACTGTGGTGCCGCCGTGACCATTGCACATTGAACTGCTCGGAGTCACTTCGATCATTCTGTTAAATGCCAAATTTCCCTAGCCGTCCACTGATTTCTAGCTAAGCAATAGGACTCCCCACCCCCGCCACCCTTCCCTTTCCTTATATTTCTTTTCCTTTCACTCTGAGCCTTCATCACGGCAGCTGTGAAGGGAGACGGTCAGAGCCCGCACATCGCAAGAACCCGCAGCCACGCGTGACCCCGCGCCGTGTCACTACGTACCCTTCGGCCACGCACCTGTTGCGCCGTTCGCCGAAGCGCATTGCGCGCAGTGAGGAACCTCATGCGCGGGGGGGTGGGTGCGTGCGCACAGTGCGGGGCCGCGCTGCCCCGACGGAGAGGGAGAGAGTAAGGCTGTGCCTCCGAGTGCGGGTGGTGGAAGCGTTGGGGTGGTCGGAGGGGAGAAGGAAAGGAGCGTTTGAGCATTTCCAAACAACGAGAGAGCTGAAGAAAGGGCTTGACGGAGGAATAGCGTGGAACTCAGCACGGAACTTTACACGCGCTTATTTTAACGCGCCTTTCTTCCTCTCTCCGCAATTTAGAGCTCTGTCCTCGCCTCGTGGCATACCCGCACCGCTGCCCCAATCTCGGCCGAACCCAAAGAAACTTCTGATGCGCTCGGCGTGCGCTGCAAAGCAATGTCGGTCTCTTTGCTAAGGTCAAAAACAAACAACCCCTCAAAACTTTAGAATCTATTTATTCCCGCTGCTTCTTACTTTGCCCGTTTGGTTTAACAGGAGTTAAACTTCCCACTCGGGCGTCCCAACAAAGTTAGAACACCTTGGCCATGCAGAGGAGGCGGTGAAACAGTTCAGCCCTCGGGCTTGTGCTGTGCGGGTTGTATGGAAGAGAATAATTGAATATGCAAAACTAAGAATAGGTCTGAACGATGTCTGGTTGAAGTACATTAGGTCTAAAATTGTATGAAATGTTCCCCCTATCACATGATTGACAGAGCTATTAACATCACCTATATGGAAGAATTAGAAAAAATAATTCATCTCATGTTCAGTACGATGCAGATCTAGTACTGAGGCGAAGGGCCGAGGGCTGCTCGGAGCCTGGGCTCGGGGTCAGCACCCCGCAGCCCCCGCGCTACGCCCTCGGCTCTGCGGGGCCTCTACCTCGGGAGGGCGGGAGAGGAGGGGTCGGGGGGCACCGAGCAGTGACGGTTCCGAACTTGGAGCCAAAGCACAAACTTGGCCTCAACTTCGCTGCTCCATCTCCAAAGATTCTTTCTTTTTTAGTTTTCGTATTTTTTTTTCTTTTTTTTTTCCTTATTTTCCCCCTCTTCTTTCTCTACTTCCCTCCTGTTTCCGTGGCACGGCTCCACTCTGCCCATGGCCCCGCAGCCCAGAACCTTTCGGAGCCCTGCTCTGCCCCGCGGCCGGGCCCGGCTCCTCCCACCCTCCCAGCTGCGCCAGCTGCGGGCAGCGTCGGGCCGCGGGCACGGGGGTGCGGGGGGGGGGGGGGGCGACGGGACTGTAGCTTTCTGAATCGTGAGTAAACGGCCACAGGAATAAATGAATAAGAGAAAAAAGGAAGAAAGAAGAAAGAAGAGAAGAGAAGAGAAGAGAAGAGAAGAGAAGAGAAGAGAAGAGAAGAGAAGAGAAGAGAAGAGAAGAGAAGAGAAGAGAAGAGAAGAGAAGAGAAGAGAAGAGAAGAGAAGAGAAGAGAAAAGAAGAGAGAAGAGAAGAGAAGAAAAGAGAAAAGAAAAGAAAAGAAAAAAAGAAAAGAAAAGAAAAGAAAAGAAAAGAAAAGAAAAGAAAAGAAAAGAAAAGAAAAGAAAAGCTCACAAACCACAGATCTGGACCCCCATCCTCTCCCGAATCCTTTCCTAGAGGCTATCCGACAATCCACCCCCCTCCTGCCCCACCACCCCCCGGCCCCTTTCCGTTCACCCCCTCCCTCGCCCCGCAGCATGTGGGAGAGCTCCATGGGGGAGGACGGCGTCCGAGGGTGTGTGCTGTGTGTATGAGGGGGCTTGGTGCTCTGCTTAGGGGTGTCCGGGCCCCTCCGGGCCCCCATACCCTTAAAGAAGGGAGCGGGATCCACTCTGGGTGCCGTCTGAAAGGCCGTAGATGCGCGGGGCGAGAGGAAGACAGGGAAGAAAGGAAAGAGAGGGTAGAGGGGGGGTGGGATGAGAGGGAGCAAAGAGCGGGGGAGGAGGAGGGCCGCTGTTTGGAGAGAGGGGGATTAGCGAGGAGAGCCCTGACCCTGAGATCAGCGGCCAGTCAAACCCGGTTACAATCACCCGGCGGAACCTCGACGACTCCCGCCGCAAGCCAGCCACCAGCCAAGCGGGAGCGAGAGAGGAGTCCCAGGGGGGCAAAGGGAGACGCCACGGCCCGGGGGGAGTTGGGGGGTCCCAGCGGGAGCCCTGCTGCCTCAGTTCGCGGTGCTGAGGGTCTCAGCAGCGGAGCGCTCCGGCAGTTGGGCCCTCACAGAGAGGAGGGGGGGGGGAGAGGCTGGCGAGGGTTGTGCAGGCGGAAGGGCCGGCGCCGGGGGGTTCCACGAAAAACAAGTGCGCTGCTGGCAGCCGGGAAAGGCCTCTCCGAACCCCCCGCGGGACTCTCCTCCGTGGGTCTCCCGGCGACGCCAGGGCCAGGCTCCAGCCATGCGCGCCGCCCGCACGCCCGAACCGGAGACCATCTGCTGCTGCACGGCCCGCCCCAGGCTGGGGATGGCCCCCCCGACGTGCGCGGAGCGGGTGGGCGCCTCCGTTCTGCTCCGCGCCCCGCGGGGCACCGGCGCCGCTGCGCAGCGCAAAGCGTATATAGCGGGCGGGGGAGGAACTTCACCAAGTTGTTTTGTTTTGTTTTGTTTTGGGGGGGGTGGAAGCAGCCCTTCCACCTGGCGGCATTTCTGTCCTTCTGGCTTCTCCAGAAGCGATGATGCTCCTTAGCTCCGAGCAGCACCTACGCCTGGAAACACACCTCGGGGCGGGGTGAAAAATAAGGGGAGCTGAAGTAGTAGGGGGTCCGGCCCGGCCCGGCCACTCCGTGCACACCCATAGGTCCGACTCTTACCCCGCTATGCCTCTGTCCAGCCATGCAAGGAGGAGCCGCGTCGTACGTGCAGCCCCGGCAGGGTGGGTGGCTCTGCCCTCTGTGCCCGTGAGCACAGCAGCGGGGGACCCGGAGGGGCAGATGTGGCTGGATGGAGGGTGCTCTCGGCGAGAATGGAAGGAAAGGAGACTGTTACATGGGGCGGGACAGTCTGCTGCTGGAGGAAACACCGCAAAAGTGAAAATGGGCAATGCAAAGTTTGGAGTTCTTGAGGAACCCTCCTGTAGAGGCAGTGCAACAAGTGCAGTTTTATCGCTGCATTGTCAAGGTGTTACGAGGTGCTTGCAGGGATCTGGGGGTCCTTTCTAGCCTTAAAAATGCCTAAAATCAGGGCAACTTTGATGCTGCACATGTAGGGTGTGCTGAAGTCAATAGGAGTTGATCTCTGTCCAGAGGTACAAAGAGTGAGAAAAAACCTCAGTCCTTAATGTGCTCTGAACTGGAGCAGCTGTCCACAGGAAGGCCACTGCTTCCTGGCCCTTGATGGAACTGGTATGGCTTGTGGGGACAGTCCTCAAGTCCCGGGCTTAAGGCCATGTGTAGCTTTGTGCCTCTTTCTTTTGGATAGAGCACTGCGCTGAAGGGAGGAGCCCTCAGCTAAGATTTGTTTGAAGAAAGTCATTCAGTGCTTAATGTGGCCTGTCAGCACAGCTTTGGGGGCAATATGCTTCATGCTCAGCAAAATCCCATTGTTCACGCTTTCACTCCGGGCATCTCTCACTGATGGGGAGGAGAAGTGTGCCACCATTCTTGGACAGAGGGACTGTCCTTCAGAGACCTTCACAGAGGGACAATGGTGTGAAGAGAAGAAGGAGAACATCTGGCAGCATTCAGACAATTGGGAAAGTGCTGGAGAGCTCAACGGGTGCAAGGGGTATGGCGTGGGCTGGGGCCGCGCGTGTGCCACTAGGGGAGAAGAGCTAACATCAGGAGGGGACATATAGTTTGCTAAGGCATAAAACTCTCCATAGCAACTGCGGACTGGTGGTGAACAAAGTCACTATACATCTGGGGCAGTATAATTTATCTGCCGGAGTAGGAGGAGAAGGAGGAATGAGGAGATGGGGATTTCCTACTTGAAACTGTCTCACACAAATTTCAGAAGCACTGGATTCAACTCTTATTTTTCCCTCTGAAGTGTATAGAAAGATTGTTTTGCTCAAACTGTTGAACAATGGGTAACTCACTTTCAGGCAAATCAGTAGAATGGAGGAGCAGACTTCAAGCTTTAAGCTGCCAGTGCTTAATGTGAGCATCCCAACCTTAGCCTCCAGGTACAGGAGCTCAAATTTAAGTGTCTTAAAGCAAACAAAATCCTCATCCAATGAAATAAGCCTCAAGCTCAGAAACAAGCTCAGAGATACCCAAATTGTAGCCTGCTCACACACAGGTTCACATCTTTACCTTTCCATGAACCTTGAGTAATCACTCAAGGGGACTCAGTGGGACCCGGTGATCCTTATGATCTCTTCCAACTCAGGATATTCTATGATTCTACGAACAGTCTGATCCACTGATCCACTCAGATTTTCACATTCACACACTTCTTCATTTTGCCTGTGCATAGCAGAAGGTAGAAAGAGGATTTGCTCTATTTTAGTTGTTTTGCTTTTTATTTTTTCATTATCTATCTTTGCTCCAGACTGCTATTCATGCTCACCATAGAGTAGGTGAGAACTGTGTGCGTCTCTTTGACACCTCTCCCTCCTTGCTCCCCATGTAAATAATATGAACACCAAAATGTTTATCCTTGCAGAGTAACCATGAACACATGTTCTTTCCAACTTGAAGAACGATGAAGAATAACAGATAAGAACATCATGTGTGAAACTCCTCCTACAGTAAATAGCTGCAGTGAGGGCAGATCCTGCACATTTTAGGATGAAAAGGTCAGGGGGAGAATTGTGCATCTCAGGTCCCAGAAAACTGCTGGAGGAAACCAAATCTGGTGAAAGAAATGAACGGGTGAACAAAGGATTTTGGGGCTCAGACAAATAAACTTTTGGAGATGTACTTCAAAATACCATAGGGTAAAGAAGGCGTATGGACATGAGTTCATTTGCTACATGGAGACTTCATTTTCCAAATCCTGGTATACCATCGTTACTTACATCTTGCAGAAGAACTAAGAACTAAAGGAAGAATACTCACCACACACTACCCCCAAGAAAATAACTGTCTGTTACAAGTTCTCTGTTAACAAATTCCCAGCAAGACCATGGAAGGTTCTATCAGCTCTGCTCCCAAAAAGTCTGTTTAGCAGAACAGCTCTTGAGTTGAACTGGGAAAGAGAGTGCACCAGGAGAATGATTTCCTGAATATTTTGCTTTGAATAGGCAGTGGCGAGGAGCAGCCATGCCTAATTTTCCAAAAAGTGAGATAACATTCTTCCATTTCTAGAAGTCACAAAGCCCCAAAACCAGATGAGTGAACGATCTCATTGTGATAAACATGACGCAGATATTTAAGATAAGGAAAGCAATGAAATGTCTTCATTGCAAACTACATCCTTGGGTGACCAAGACCGCTATTTGGAACAACAGATAGATACAATCTTCTTATTCAGTTGTCTCATGTAGTAGCTAGTCTAGGTAGATAAGCTAAATACGCTTATGCATTGCACAGATGTCAGAAAGGTTTTTTGAACACCCGAATTGGGTGTTCAGGTATTCGTAGTTATGATGAGTTCCAGTTTAGACAGTGGTATTTGTCACCTGCTATAGAGCAGCCTCAAATGCTGGCTGAAGAAAAGACACAATAGATGAAAAGTAAACTTTTTTCCATGGAAAGGAAGAAACTTCACTTTTATTGCTCTGTCCCTCAGGCACGTAGAATCATAGAATCATTTAAATTGGGAAGGACAGTTAAAGGTCATCTAGTCCATTTCCCCTGCCATGAACAGGGACACCTACAGCTCAGTCAGGTTGCTCAGAGCCCCATCCAGCCTGACCTTGTCTCCAGGGAAGGAGTATCCACCACATCTCTGGGCAACCCGTGCTGGTGCCTCACCACTCTTACTGTAAAAACTTTTTCCTTATATCCAATCTAAATTTCACCTCTT